>NC_044244.1:85782124-86469124 GCF_003957555.1 Calypte anna
TGCTGCTGCCAGATGAGAATGGTCAGAAATTAGCAAGGCAATGAAGATTCAGATAAGTCTCTTGTTAAGTCTTGCCTCCATAGGTTTCTGCCTTCTCTGACCAACAACAGCAGCGGGAGGGGCAGGGAGGGTGAACAGCTGCTTTTGTACTATTCTGGCTGAGAAATTACTAGAGACAGGCTTTTGTTTCCCCTTTTTGTAGAGAAAATGGAATTTCTGCTTTGCACTAAAAATCTCCACTCTGTCTGCAGTGGTGATTAGCAAGCATTAATTAAAACATTTAAATACTTGGAAGAATGAACTGGAGGAAGAAAAATTTGTGGAGGAAATGAATATAGCATGTTTATGCTTTGCATAATGTTTTGCATTCGGTGCTTTACTCTGAATAGTTAAAAATATGTTTAATTCATAAATAATAGCCTCTGCTGTATGCACATGCATAGCTTTGCTCCAGTAGGAACTGTGTTCCTCTTTGGGAAGAAGTAACAGTAGAAAACGCATGCTTTGTACCCATGGACAATATCTGCATTCACTATGAAGAAAACGTTTATCAAGAAGTAAATAGAAAAAATTAATTTAGGAAAAAATTTCTCATTAATTCTCCTTACCAACTGACAGGTTGTATACATGTGTGTATAAATATGGATTAGTAAGAAAAAAAATAACATTAATAATAGAGTAGTTCAATGGGTGATAAACTACAGTCACCTGGAGGCTGTTTTTAAATCTTTTAATATTTAATAACTGAATAGTATTTTTGTATTCATTTGGAAAACTTCACAGCAGGACAATTATTTGCATGAACTCTTTTAGTAATTTATTTTGGGCACATTGAATTCATCAACATGCAAGTCTTATCAGAAAAAAAAAGAAAACTTTCGTCTTCTTGCTCCTCTGACTTTCTTGGAGAAATTCTAATGTTGCAGGATGCTAGACAGCAGTGAGAATAGCAAGGGCTACCCTCAGGCAGGTTTTGTACTTGAAACACTTTCTGTCTCTCTACAGGTGACCCAATCATATACACCGAGGTAAAAAAGAAACGGAGATCTGACAGACCTGACAGCTCACCCAAGACTGCCCATCCAGGTACTGCAATGCTGTGGGACACTTCCCATTTTCTATTTGTATTTTATCCTCTTTTTATACCACCACCACAATTACATATTTACATTTAGTGGAGGAGTTGCTTAGGGCGCCCAAAGAGATGTTGATGTAATCTAGACAAAATAAAAGGCCTTCAAAACCTCTCCCTGCTGCTCGTTTCCCCTGGGGGTGCCTGGAGGCTGCTGGTGATGGGGTTTTCAAGGTCAGCGGTAGAGTCACAGCCCCCATCTTTGCATTACCTTAAACTTTTGGGGCCTCAGCCCCAGCTAAGCCTAGGAGGATTCCTGGCATCAATTTCATTTCCTCTGGGGTTCAGTCTAGTGAGCCTTTGGTTGATGTTTGTGCTGCTGGCATGGATTGCACCTGGGAGCAAATCATGGTGCCAGGGCCCATTGATGCCAATAGCTTTGTGTCCACACTCCTCAGTGCAAGACATTTTGGAGCAAACCAGCTACTTCTGAAAAGCACAGTCCCTGGCCACTTACCTTCTTTGAGCCCGTTCAAACTTGCTTGTTGTGGCACATTCTTGCCACTTGGTTGTGGCATTTTGCTTCAGAAATGCCTAAATGTAAAAGGCTGGGCTGGGCTGTACCTTTTGGGTTTGTTGTTTGTTTGGGGTTTTTTTGCTTATTTGTTTTTTTAAAAATTTGGTTGGTTGGTTTGATGTTGGGTTTTTTTGCTTGTTTGGGGTTTTTTTTTGTTTGTTTGTTTTTTGTTTTGTTTTGTTTAAACCTTGGCTCAGAAAACATTGCATTATGCTACTGGGAATGTAATAAAGGGTCTCATGTAGACCATGGGACAATCCACTGGGGATGCTGCTGGAGATCAATTCTGGGCCAAGGGACTAAAATTTGACACTGTCCAAATCTGCACTGTAGGAAAAGAATGGTTCTCTGAAATGAGGCCAGCTTTCTTCTAAGAAGGAACCAGATAATTCATCCCAGAAGGATTCCAGAAGAAAATAGACATGTCCTATGCAGGCAGTATGGTCCACCAGAACCTGGACCAGGAACGGCCATTTCATACCTATAATGAGTTAGACCCACACAAAACACAGCAGCTCCCTAACAGTTCAGCAGCCAAATAGCACACTTTTTTTTCCAGGGTAGTGACTGTATCACTTTCAACACAAGTGATACTTGATTTGGGTCTATTCTTCTGTTCACCTCACTCATGCAGGGTGCTCATAACATGTGGCTTAAATTCATTTTGCAGTGGTCAAAATTGCAAACACTTCCGCTCTTTTTAGCAACAAAATCCATGTATTGTTAACCTCCAAATGCATTTAGGCTGAATGGTCATCAATAGTACTTAAAGCACAGAAATGGAGTTTCTTATAGCAAGTGAAACCTAGAGAGTAAAAATTAGATTTTGAATATTTATTTGACAAGTTCAGATAAATATGGTCTATTTTTTCTTAAATTTTCAACATACATTAAACTGTTTTCTCAAACTGTGTAACCTGCCATAAAGTAAATTTTGTTCTGCAAAGTAAAATATGATATTGGATATAAGTTTTAACTCTCCCATATCAGGTGAAAATGAAAAGATAAGGAAAACATAGCATTGGTATGGAGCATGAGAAAAATTAAAATATTTCTAGAAAAAAATGTTAGCTGCACAAAATACTAGTGAGAACCACTGTTTCCATTGTGTGGTAATTTGGCCTTAACATGAGGAAAAAGAAACCAAAAGCTTCAGATGGTCTTTCTGATTAAAACTGCTAGAGTCAGACAGAAAAGATAGTGGCTAAGTGGAGATCTTGGTTGTGCTGTTACAAAAGCAAAACCAATTTATTGGCTTCATTCCAATGCCCTCTGATCTTATGCCAGTGAAAACATGATAAAATTGCAGCATGAAAACTATTGTCAGTAGTGCAGTTTTGACATAGACTCATAGATTCATAAAATCATAGAATAATTTGGGTTGGAAGGGACCTCTAAAGGTCATATAGTCCAACCCCCCTGCAGGAAGCAGGGACACTCTCAACTAGATCAGGTTGCTCAGAACCTTCTCAAGCCCCACCTTGAATATCTCCAGGGATGGGCCTCAAACACCTCCCAGGGCAACCTGCTTGATTTTTCCATCACCCTCATGGTAAAGAATTTTTCCCTAACATCCAATCTAAACCTATTTTTCCCTAATTTAAAACCATTGCCCCTTGTCCCATCACTACACACTCTTGCACACAGTCCCTCCTCAGCCTTCCTGTAGGTCCCCTTCAGACACTAGAAAGTTGCTATTAAGTCTCCTCAGAGCCTTCTTTTCTCCAGGCTGAACAACCCCAGCTCCCTCAGCCTGTCTTCATAGGAGAGGTGTTGCAGCCCCGGATCATTTTCACAGCCCTCCTCTGGACCTGCTCCATCAGGTTTATGTCCTTTCTATTGAGGGCTCCAGAGCTGGATGCAGTACTCCAGGCGAAGTCTCCCCAGAGCAGAGCAAAGTGGCAGAATCACCTCCATCCATCTGCTGGCCACGCTTCTTTTGATGCAGTCCAAGATGTGACTGGCCTCCTGGGCTACAAGGATGCAGTCAGCTCGTGTCCAGCTTTTTGTCCACCAGCACCCCCAAGTCCTTTTCTGCAGGGCTGCTTTCTATCCTATCCCCCAACCTGGACTGATACTGTGCATTGTTCTGACCCAGGTGCAATACCCTGCACTTGGTCTTGTTGAACATCATGAGGCTCACCTGGGCCCACCTCTCCAGTTGGTCGAGATCCTTCTGGATGACATCCTGTCCCTCTGGCTCATCAACAGCACCACTCAGCTTGGTGTCATCTGCAAACTTGCTGATAGTGTGATATATTGACTCATCTGTTTGTTTGCTGCCTTTTATATCACAGTCCTCAATCTTCCTTTTTCTTCTGATTCTACCTAAACTGCCTGAATTTCCAGGTTTTCAGAGTTTTGTTCTAGGGATATCAAAATCCATATAAATATGAATAAATACTAGAGGTGAGTGCTTCAGTTTTTCACTGAAACCTCTTTTAACCACAGAAGTCAAGTGTTTGTTCTAATTCTGGTTTAGATGGTACAGATCGGCCTGGAAAGTGTTAAGGAATAGGGATCAAAAGAACACAGAGATCCTAGACAGGATTACAGTTGGAGCAGAAAGTTATGAAGGAATTTAATGGCTAATTAAAAATGTGTTCCTTTGTTATGTGTACAAAGGATGATAATCTGGAAAAAGAGTATGTAGAATTTCAAATTAACTATAAAACCTTTTTAAAAAATGCTGAAAGTGAACTTAAATATTTCTTTGTGGGTCTTCAATTACATAACCTGGGAAAAATAACCCATGATGAGCACTGCAAGCCATTCTCCAAGGGAAAGGCACCACACTGAAAAGTACTGGCAGTGCTGTGCAGGAACAGCAGGCAAACCCCATGGCAAAGTGTTTGAGACAGCAGAATTGGCAACATTGCCACAGAGCATGAGGGGTCACGTTTGTGGGCACCAACAGCTGTGATGGTAAAAACTGGGAGTGGCAAGGAAAAGGGTTCTTCTGACCCTGAAAATGTGATTTTGCATATAAACATACACATATATATACACAAACCTATATAAATGGATAAAGGTTTTATTTTCAGTTAATAACATAAATACTATGACCCTCAGATTTCCAGTTTTCAAGGATTAGATTTTTGGTTAAGAAAAGAGTTTCCAAAACAAGATCTGCAGGTACATTTAGCTGAAAAAAATACTACAGGATCTTTTCAGCTGTATCTGCAGCACACTGAAAATACCCTCATAAAAATGCTGTTTCCCTTTTCCATGGGTGCTAGATCTATAGCACACAATGAATCACATTCCCAATGAAGTTCTAGATAAAGTGATTTTGCATACTCTTGTAACTGAGAAAAAAAAGTTGAATTACTTCTACCTGTGGTAATATCCCTCTCCCTTATCAATTTGGCAGTGAGCTGCTTAGAAAAGTCACGCTGGTGTTACATTGCTGCCACCTTGTACTTCACTGCAGTGATTCTGCTCATCACTGTCATCCTCTTGGCTGTGAAATGTCAACACCTCTGAGGCAGATCTGGCTGTCCTGCTGACCTACAGGGTAAGCCATTTTTAGCCATGTTTGTATTTTCACAGGATGTTTACAGTATGTTATGGGTTGGAAGGGACCTTAAGAGATCATTGAGTCAACCCCCCTCCCAGAGCAGGATCACCAGAGTAGGTCACACAGGATAGATTTGCATTTCTCCAGAGGAGGTACAAGGAAGTATACCAAACCAAATAATAGACACTGTCACAAATTCAACCAGCCAGCAACTCACAGGCGCACTAGATTTTTTTCCTGACCACAGGAATATCCAGCAGCTTTGGCAGAACCAGAACCACCTGCCAGAGCAAGTATTGGGTTCTGCTGCTTTTACTCCAAGAAAATTCCTCATTTAATTGTAGGTGTCTCCCAGCTGTGGAGTTATATAACCCCACAAACCTACCATGATGTGAAAAAAGCACAGGCCTGAGTGCAGTTGGGGGTGATTACCATTAACCACTGTTTGGTCCAGGACTGATAATGACCTAGTCAAGTGATAAGAGACAATTCAGTCTAGGATTTGAAGGAAACCAAGAGAACAATTGTCCATCTCAGACTAGGAATATCATTAAACGGCGATCCAGATAAAACCTTCCCATCCATATCTGCTACTTCTTACAGAACAACAAAGCATGTGTAATCACTCCTCTGGATCACTTTTCCTGGAAGCTGTCACTGGCCTGCTGAAGACACTATGTCCTAGTACCAGTGCCCCCGTCACTGAGTGGGTCACTAGTCATACTTTTGCACTACCCCCCTCCATCCCAAGACACACCACATCCTGCCATGGCCCTCATGGCATACAGGTGCCCTCTCTTTGTTCTTAGGACACTCACAGCAGGTTGAACTTCAGTAAGATACCCCAATTCTATTAGCTTTTGTCTTTTCCATAGCTTTTTTGTCTTTTCCATTCACAGGTAACCCAACTCATGAAGTTGGGTTCTTGCTTCTTCAACCAAATGAGACATAATGCTTGTTTTCTTTTCATTATTTTCTCTGAAGAGACCTTTATGAAAGAAGACATGGCATCAGTCTGCTCAGTCTTCAGCTTTTTTTCCTACAGGATCTCCATAGATGGACAAAACATATATTATTATTTTATTTGGAATTTGCTTAACCCTGTAATACCAGCAAGCATGCAGTTATATCAGTGCATGTACCAAGGCAACAATTCAAGCTGTTGCATCAGAAAGTTGGATTTGGGCCTTGCCTAGACAGCACCAGGTGGAACAGTTTGTGTCATCACTTTCAATTCACACCTAACTTGATTTTGCAATAATTTGCAATATAGATAAAATTTTGATTCCATATGTGCAAGTGCAAAAAGTCATGGCTAAAACAGGGAATGTGAAAGCCCAAATTTAGATATGAATTTTCTTCTCCTGACAGCTTTTAGTTGGATTTATATGAAAGGGGCATTGAAAATGTAAGAAACATTTCTACATTGGATTGAATAAAACTATTCTGATCGACTTGTTCAAGAGAGTATCTCACAGAGATATATTATGATGTTTCTGTCTTGGGGTAGCAATTACTTTTGTATTTATTTTGGTACTTTATTTTGTTTTTCAAAAATGCTGTAGCTTCACTTAAATCAGAGTTCTCCACTGGAACTGAGCCACTGCAGGGGCAGATGCATTTTTTTCTATTATTTTGTTGTCTGGTTTTATATTCTTTTCAGTTATGTTATAACTCCCTTGGGACAGGCTGATATCAATGATTTGCAGATCTTGAGTAGGAGGTGATTGTATAGCAATTATTTCTAGAATTGTTCCCTGTATCTAAGCTTTTCTGTACTTAAACCACATTTCTGCTGTTGATAATCTACCACATTTTCTAGTCTATGCACCAGAAATCAATAAAGATATTTAGTAAAGCACTTGACATTCTGGCATTCATTATGTTAAACTGATGAAAAGTCATATTTAGAATTTGTATGACTATAACACCTGAGCTGTTGTTACAAAGCAGGATGGTGCTCTGGTAAGTGTAGTCTAAAGACAGAATCCCTGCCTCACAGAGTGGAGCATCAAAGGAATAGAAGAAAATGTTTACGTTTTTCTTGACATCACCCTTTTGTTTGCCAGGTGCTCTGGAATAAGCCCAGGTCTTCAAATACCCATGGAAAAATAAATGTTTATAAATCATAGATAAGAGATTGCAGATGACATTTTGACCTGCATGTTGCTGTCATTCACTAACCTGATCTGATTTTAGCTGAAATATACTTAAGATAGTTGTCACTCATGTCAGACTCTCAGATAACCTCTTACAATAAAACAAAGTTGACAGTCCAAATTAATTAGCTCCAGCTTTCTTTAAAAGCAAGAAAAATTCTGCAGTCTTTGAGAGCTAAACTGACGTGGTTTTGCATGTCATTTGCTCAGTAATAGCAGATTATTAAAAAAAGGATGTACAGCAGCAGCAGCAGCAGCAGCCACTAGTTCCTGACATACAGGTTTTACCAAGTAGAAAGTCTTCACTTCAGAACCAGGAGCAACCGAACTTGTATCTACCCAGATGCTGTATGCAAACACAGCAAAGGGAAAGGTATTTCAGGACCAATTAGAAATCATCACTGATTACAAGACAGGGACTCACTGAAGGTAACTAGGTCTCCAGTTGCTGCTGAGAGATCTCTGGGAATTTCAGTGGCAGGTCCTACCATCTGAAAGGCAACCATTTTCATGGTATGGACAACAGGATGAGAAGCATTCATACACTGCCTGGTAACTCTGAAGGAGGGAAAGCATTCTGATTAAAATTAGATGTTGTTAACTAAACCTAAGGTAACTGTTTTTTCCCTGGTTACTGAGAATTTGAGACACGGCTCCGCGGTTTTGGAAATACACTCTAAGTTTAACAAACTTCAATCCAAATTTCATGTTCTGCAGGCAGACAGTATAATAGTGTTCACCAAATTTCGGGGAGTTTGTCAATGTTTATAATCTATTTAGCACTCCTGAAATGGGAAATATTTCCTGGCTAATGACTCTTGGCAGACAGAAAGCTACAGATGATGGATGGACAGATATGGAGTAGGTTCTTGCAAACCCTTGCTGAGATCTAGTTACTTTTTGGCCAGCGGAGCCGTCCCAGCTCTCAGCTCTGTGCTTCATCAGCCTGGTTGCTCTCGGGGACAGCTTGTGGTGGTTTTTTGATCCAAATGCCTCTTTCCTTGTATCTGCTTCATGTTCACACCCCCCTGCTCTCAAACATTAAGGCAAAATCCTTTTAAAACCTGTTACTGAACTGCTAAAACAGTGTTGTCTGGTTATTATTTACATTACCTTATACATATTACACAACATCTAAAACAGCCAGGTGTGACTTTAAATCTGGCACAAGGCAGATGTCTCCTTTGTTTCTTACCCCTTTTCTTTTCACTGCATTTTCCTCAATTTGTTACACTTCATTTTCTCTCCCTCTGGCTTCAGTCACATCCCAGAGCTATGAGGGATAATCATTCCTGCTGCTCTCGTTTGGCTTTTTTTCCCTGGCTTTTCAGCCATTTTCTCAGACCTAGCTGATACGCACCTTCTTCCCTTTTATTTGTGGACAAAGTAATGCATGTGTAAAGACTGAAGGAGATAATTAAAAGAATGCAAGCAAGCAATTAAAAGGATGGCCTTGATTAAATTGCACAGGGTAGAAAAAACATTTTAGGACTTTGATGAAGGCAAATATAAAAATCTACAAAGAACAACTAAAATCCTAAACTAGGGATATTTTCAAGCCATTTCCTTTAGAAATTCATCACATTTTTTTAAAGGCTGAACTGTGGGAATAGGAGGGACATGAGCTCATCTGTCCTGAGTGTTAGAGTACTACTCAGGGAGTGGGGGGAGGGAGAAGGTCCTAGTGCTTTTAGCTCTAATGTTTCCAAATGTGGTTTTGGCAAAGAAGTAAGGAAAACCAACAAGTGCCACTAGATCTCCATGGATGTGCTAGAGGATGATGCAGTAATACTGTTACACGATTTGACATATTTCATTCTGTAATCCCAAATTAATTAGGAGCTGCTCAGAGCATCAAAGAAGAGAACAATGTCACGAGGAAAAAAAGTATCACCTTAATACATTCTTTCTTGTTTCTTCAGAATTATGCTGCTTGGAATCTGGAAAACCAACTTGGAACTTCAGTGGAGAAAAAAGCAGGGAAAAATCTGCAAACTGAAGGTCACCTAGGCTGGCAGTTGGCAACCAGATAGGATATAAACTTGCTTATTCCTTTCTTATAGCTTTTCTTTAGTTATCTACCAAGGGACACGGAGGGACAAAACATCCTCTGCTCAACTCTTTTTCCCCAGTAGACCCATTGGGATATTTGAATTTAGCAAAAGACTGGGTAGTTCCAGTAGTCAGAGATTTCAGTAGGGTATAGGATAGGAGCTATACACAAAAGAGAAATTGCGCTTTGGGAAAAATTCCATTATTAGAGTCTTCAGTATTACTTTAGAGAGAATAAAGCATTGAAAAATTAAATTTTATGAGGTTTTTTGCTCAAAGGCTTTTTGAGGGTTTCCTCAAAATATTTACTTTCACTACAAATTAAAATATGTTCTTATTTAACTTGTTTCTATTTTTGTATTTTAGGTCTCTGTTGGAATGCTGAAAAACAAAACTGCAGGGGACCCTGTAAGATCACTAAAGGGTGCCCAGACCTCTGTGTACTACAGTGATTTTTTCCTAAATGGGCACCACAGGTAGCACCCTTCCATCTATGGTATCAAGTAGTGTTTGGATTACAGTTCTGCATCTAATGTATTTATCCAGGTTACCTCTAAAACATATACCTAAGCTTCACTGTGCAGTAACATTTTTCACTCCCTCTTTAGTGTATTACATGAAAGCAGCAGTGGAAGTAAATGATCATTTTTCCATAATTTTATTTATATGAAAGTAAAATTCAAACCTAAACATGAAAAGCAATTCCCTGATGAACAGAGGTGCATACAGCACTAGTAAAAGAGTGCTGTTAACTTTGCTAAATTCCTCATACCTGTGATGATTTTCTTCAGCTTTTCATAGAGTGCAAATGATCATGGAGAATGATGAAATAACAGACCTCTTTTCATCTTCCCTCTGTGAAAGTGTCATGGTGACAATCTAGGCTGACTAATCATTAACAGCTTTTCATCTTTGCTTTCACTACAGTCTGCATGGCTGGAAAAAGGTGAGCTGTAGGCTATTACTTTTTGTGCCTAATCCTGAGGATGGTTCCCAGAATGACTTGTGCTCTGATTCTGATGATGGTGAATTATGCCAGTGAGGGCAGAAATATGGAAATAACGCAACTAAGACCAGTGCTTGGAGCTGTATTTGGATTTGCAGGGGAAACAAATGAAGCTCCCATGTTTTGTTTGCAGTTTAATCCGCAGCAACTGCAGAAGCCTGGAGCCTTTTCTGTAGTGTGAAAAGGCTATTAGAGTAAGAATCTACTTTCAGCTGAGACAAAGTGGGTGGGTCCACTGAGAGATAACGTAAAATAATGTCAATATTTCATGAATCCGCTTGCCATTGAGAGTTCTCAAAAATAAACTCTACTGCTACACAATGTGACAAACAAAAGATGTTAAAAGCTGTAAAGAGACTAAAATAGTTGTTGAAGCCTTCTCTTATCCAGAGACCACACACCATTCTTGCCCAAACCCCCTTCACCTCCTGGAATAAATATCACACACACACAAATTATTAAAATATTACAATGAAACAGTTTCTTCCTTAGGAAATTTCAGAGGGGCTCTTGAGCATGTGCTTCTGAATATGACTCATAGGGCTGAAGTTCAATTTTCTTGATCCCTTTTTCCTCAAAGTCCTTTTCAGACAATTATATATCTCATTTGCAGGATTTTTGTGTGTGTGTGTGACATCAAAAGACTGTGCCTCCAGATCCCAAATTCTTTCAGGACAGTCCAGTTAAAGAAGTAACCCTATTGTCAGTTTTGCTTCCACATCCTGAGATCCCTGAAACCTTCTGCAACTTTGGTCTCCTATTGTCCATACTTGAGGTGTGGGTTCCTGCAAAGCTGTTGTCCCTGTCTTGCTGTGCTGCCTCTTTCTGCAGGCCCCAACATTATCCCGTTCAAAGCCTTGATTCAGCACTAGAAACAACTCTCAGACCCCTGAGAGTTATGCCAGTTGTTGTAGAAGCTGAATTAGTAATTACCTCTTTGCAGACCCCTGTGTTTAGGTATGATTGTGATTAGAGTTTTCTCAGCCCCAGATGTACAGAGAAGAGACAAAAGAAAGCTGGAAATTTAAGAACTAATTTCTAAAGTTCAGTGAAAACCACACACTTGTGTAGTGGAACAAAGCAATCAGACACCTCTGATTACCGAGAAGTGGGTGTGAGCCGGTATCAAAACCACCTGTGCCCAATCAGCCCAATCAGCTCATGGTGCAGCTGGTTAAGACCCAGTACTGCAATGCCGATAAGCCCCGGGTTTGAGACTCCACAGAGAGCCTCACCTTGGAGGTGATGAGCGCTAGTGGTGCAATAAAGGTAATACAGTGCTTGAGAGTGAGCTAGTCTGTGGCTGTGAGTTTCACCTTTTATTGGCCTCCTGGTCTTGCACATGCTCAATAGGGGGCCTGCCCTAATTGGGCACAGGTGGATTTGATACCGGCTCACACCCACTTCTCGGTAATCAGAGGTGTCTGATTGCTTTGTTCCACTACACACTTGCAAGATCTGCCTTGAAGCACCACCTTTTACAGCATGTTCTTGAAGCCATATGCTTATAGATATTTAATCTAAACAACCCCATATTTCTAAGCTGATTTCAGTGTGTACCTTAACTGTAGACACGTATTTTTTTCCCCATAACAACAATCAAACTTCTTCACAGTTCTTTACCCAGACCATGCAAGTCTGAGGCAAAATGCAGACTATTCTTTTTTTCACAGGATCAGGCACCCACACTCAAGAAACTGTGCTTGAACAGGAAGCCAGGTAATAAACAATAAACAGCAAAACACAACCCCTAAAACTGGGATGGCAAAACACTCTAACACCCAGCTTGGGATGGTGGGAATTGTAGCTGAGGCAGAATGGCAGATACGTCTGTCCTGAATAATGTGTAGATCTCAGCCCTTGATGTCAGAGCACATCTGGCTGCATGTTCTCTCTTTTGTCAGCATTTTTCTCTTTAGAAAATGCATGTGTCTTAATCATTGACATTACAAAAAATATATGGAGAGATGAAGTTTGTTCTGAGGTTTCAGGGCACTTCATGGTCTCCTGATCTGAGAGCAGAGACTTGCTCAGAATTTTCCTCATCTTCCTTGCTTCTTATTTTAAATCCCCATGGTAACTTGGGTTGAGATAGTCATGCAGCACCAAAAAAGAAAAAAGTTCTGCACAACTGTATAAAATGCATTGTGATTAAGAAGAAGGTAACAACCCATCTACTGCAACCTGAAGAAGTTGTGAATGGCCAACTGAGACACTTCCTCTTTTGGCCCAGAAGTGTGACTGATGTTTTCCTGTGGTAAAGGTAAGCCTGTGAGCACAGCTCATATTGCATTCCTAATCTGCTGCAGAAAGTGTTGCAGTAGGTGAGGAGTCTATAAATGACCTACAACGCAGTGTAATCTGCAGGCCCAGCAAGAGCAATGTAATCCCCTTCACTTCTCAGATTTTCTGAGGAAGACTGTTTTTCGCATGTGTGTTTTACAGATCTTGCTACTTATCCTCCTTTTTTTTTCAGACTTACCTTACTCCTCCCTCTGCAGGATAAAGATACAGCCCACAAAGTCAGAAATTAGTCCAAGACACAGGGAAAAGCACGAGACTGGATATTTAACAAACGGAAGGAAAGAGGGTGGGGATATTAGATGGGCAATAAAAGCGCATGCAAGGTGAGGATAACATGAAGTAATCAGTGAGGTGTCAGAATGGGAGAGGAGGGACAGTAAGTCAGTGATAAAGAAGCACAGCAAGAAAGTGGTAGTTAATTGACAAGGAAGAAAGGATGATCTATTTATCTGAGAAGTGATTTCAGTTAGGAAGGACTCTGGAGGTTAATAAACAAGCATTCCTACTTTGTTTAATTCTCTCTTCATAATTTCATCTCCTTTTTTTCCCCTACAGGGAATTCTGTTCTTATTTTCACTACTTCCTTTCTGGGAATGCATCAGTTACATGACAGAAAAGGTGGGGGTCATGCAGGCCATGTCAGCTCAGAGTCTCAGCTAGCAACAATCCATTGCTCACCAGTTATCCACAGCACACGCGGGATGAAGCCCACACCCTCTCTTATATATGCTGCTCTGGTCACGTTGTGGTATTCCACCACAGAGTTTGCACAGGGTCTATTGGACTCCAGTTTGAAATACTATTTTTCTATATATACTGCTGTTTACCATTGTATCCTTATTTGTGATTTCTGTTAAAACTCTTCAGAATTTCTGTGCGGTTAATCTGGGGTTTTCAGGGTTTGTTTCTTTTCCAAAGAGTTGAGCAAATTCCTCTTGCAGCCTGCTAGAAAGCAGGAAGAAGAGACACTTTCTGATAAATAAACTGAGACGAGGCTTTGACATCACAGTAAATCTGTCCTGAGGTCTTCTAGTGCTACACCAAAATATCCTTACTTCATGTACAAATATTGAACGCTCAACTTTGTATTACTGTAGTTGGTGTCAAATCAGTCATTATCTTTCACATCTGGAAAAAAGCACCAGCTTAAATGCTGTCCCAGGCTGATTGACAAGAAATATTACCTTGTGCATAACTCTTTACTACTCTTTAACCCTACAGGGCTCGGGTCTGGTATTGCTGACCACACAACTATCACCTCATCCCTTCCAGACCATGAAAAGGTGTCTTCTAAAGAATATCTAATCTATCTAGTTAATGTATTTTAATCACCACTTAGTGTCTCATGCAGACAGTGTACCACATTTAAAATCATGCTATTCTCTTATGTCACTTGATTGCTAGCAGTTGCTTTTCTCAGGACAGAGACAACTCCCTCCTGATGAAGAGAATTTAAACATCGTTCTCTGAAGGTGCTCACCTAGGTGGGTGCCTAACAAGAGGTGTAGCCACACCACAGCCGATCCCTCCTGAGATGTTCACAGCTGGGGAAGACACTCAGGGGATGAGAGTATCTAAGAGTGAATCCCTTTAATTTTTATGGGACTGCTCACAAATGTAAAGGCAGAAAGATCAAATCTAGATGATCTAGGCAGGCTCTTTAACAGAAATGGGAAGGCTGGAATTCTGGTGCAAGGAAGGCAAATTTCTTCATTTTTCTCTACAAAGTAACATTCAAAAAAGCTAGTTTTATTTCATGACAATATAATCATGTGCGAAAGGATTACTAAAAATAAAGACACATCCAGAAAACTTCATATGACCTCCCAAGCTGCGGTTGTAAGAAAATGTATCAAATTCTCAAAAAATAACCAACCAAAACCCAACAAAAACAAAAATGCAAACAAACAAAACCCAACAAAAAACAAAACGCAAAGAAATAAAACACAACAAACATAAACCAAAATGAAAACAAACAAAACCAAAAAAACAAAACTGAAAAAATTAATCAAACCACAAAAAATCCCACAAAACGAACCAAGCAAAACCCAAAACCAAACAAAACCCCAAACCAAACAAAATCCCCAAACAAAACCCCCAAACCAAGCAAAACCCCCAAACCAAACATCCGTGCTGCCAGGGGATGCCAGCCCTTCCTCGGGCCCGGAGGGTGAAATACCAAATCCGAGACCATCTCCCTGTAACCCCACGGGCCCGGAGGGAGGCCGGGCCGGGCCGGGCCGGGCCGGGCCGGACCGGACCGGACCAGCCGGACCGGGCTCAGCGGGTCTCGCCGCGAGGAGAGGGCTGGGTAGAGCAGAGCACTGCCGCCGAGCTACGCTTTTTCTTATCAGTGAAGGCCTCAAGAGGACTTTCACCTGCCTCTAAAATGCGGGAACGCATTTCTGGGTGGCCCCGGCGTGCTCAGCCCGGCCCCGCTCCCCAGGGCTGCCCCTCGACTATCCTCCGGGTCGTGCTCTGTACCGGGCTCACAGAGCGGGCAGGCGGCGAAGACGCTGCGGGGAGCCCTGCGCCTCCTGGCCGGGCTCGTCCGGCTGCCGCCCTTCCCCGCCGCCGCACCGGGTAAGCGGGGACCACGCGTGCGGGGTGGGCTGCGGTATCGCGGCGGGGACAGCGTGGGTGAGGGACGGCCCCGCTGGCTGCTTGGCCAGGCTTAGGATGGCGTGTGGCTGCCCAGCAGCATCACCCACGCGTGTGGAGGCATGCAGCCCACCCAGCACGGTGGGTAGAGTCTCTCTTTGTTTAGGTAGAGTCTTTTTCCTCGGACAGCCGTACCGCGGGGTTTTGGGCTAGGTGATCTTTAACGCTGCTTACCAGCCCAAAGAGTTCTATCGAATGAGGAGTGCAGACCCGAGGTACTGTTGGAGAGCAGTGCTGGGAATTTCAGCTGGCCCCATCACTGCATATGGCAGTGACCTCTGGAGATCAAAGCAGCTCTTAGGGACCCACAGCTGAAGGTCTTTCACAGAATCACACAGAATCACAGAATCGGCTGGGTTGGAAGGGACCTCAGAGATCATCAAGTCCAGCCCTTGATCCACTACCACTGAAGTTACTAGACCATGGCACTGAGTGCCACATCCACTCTCTTTTTAAGTATTTCCAGGGATGGAGAATCCACTACTTCCCTGGGCAGCCCATTCCAATGCCTGATCACCTTCTCGGAAAAGAAATTCTTTGTCCAACCTAAACCTCCCCCGGCACAACTTAAGACCGTGCCCTCTTGTCTTGCTCAGTAGAGAGCACTGTGTTACTCAGATACATGGTAAATGCTGTGATTACATTTCCAGTGTTTATGAATCCTTACTTGGTAGGAGATACTTAGTTTTTTTCTCATAATTATTACCCTCAGGTGGCACAGTTTTTTACTTGAAGGACGGAACTGCAGAAGCTACTGGGTGAGGTTTTTTTCCCCTTATCCAACTTCAGAAGGAATGGACAACCCAGGCCAGTAGCACCCTAGGGAGCATCTTAGACATGTGCTGAGTCTTGTTTTATTTGGCTTAGCTTTTAAAGTGGGTGAGAGTAGTGCCTACTGTAGTTAAAAGTCTTTAAAAATGCCCAAGAGAAGCAGGACAGCATTTTAGAAATTTGATATATTTGGCTTGATTCTGCTGTGCTCTTTGTGAGATTGATTCATACAATGAATACTGTCACTTAGTGACTCAAGTAATGTGAATCATGCTTCATCCCACTAGTAACTGTTCACAAATAGGTTCATAGGCAAAATTTCCCTTTGTTGATTATATCTTATTTAGTACTTCACACATGACAAAAATATGAACCATTTGACCAGTAACTCAGATAAATTTAATGATTTTGTTCTCAAATGTTTCCAACTATTTCCGAGTCTTCCCTCATTTCACCAGGTTTCACACAATCTTTTACTGAGGAAGGAGTAACAGAGATATTTGGTGAGGTTCCATCAGAATTAAAACATTGTTTATTTATTTATAAATGTGAAATCCCACACTAGTGTGCTTATGAATCCAAAATATTTGTGATGTTAAAGGAAAAGCATAGCTTTTCCTTTGGAAAAAGGAAATTAAAAGTCTTGCACTATGGAATAATTAATTTCTACTATCAAAAAAATAAGCTTCTGAATAGAAAACTTTTTTCCAATTTCCCAACATATATTCTATTTTTTTTTTAATGAAAGCTACTTCTATTATTAAAACCCAAAAGCTCCTATTCAGCTTTTCTGTAGAAGAAATAATTACAGAAAAATGGTGTTAGTCCATATCTGAGATGTCCTAATTCTTCTCTAAAAGATGCTGTATTTCAGTTCTTTACATGCAACATATTCACTAATAACCATATAAGTTTCTGTGGTAAAGCTGCTTCTACTTCCTTTTTTTTTTTTTTTCTAAGAAAATTTTCCATTATCCTCTAGGGGTTTGCCATTGGTAATTATATTACTTGTTCCTTTGGTTTAATCTAACTGTACTCTTCATCTTCTCTATGGTCAGGAAATTTGTTGTTCAGAGACTGCACTGATGGCGATGTTATGGTTCAGCTGTACACCTGGACATTGCTCATTTGTGGTTTTTTTTTGGAAATGAGCAATTTTTGTTGAAGACTTTCTCTAAACCTACACAGGAAAAGAAAAAGGAGCTTCCTGGAGCTGTTTCTCTGTCTGTTACATTCATTGTCAATGACTGCATTAGATAAATGGTCACTAGCAAATAAAGTATAAGGAAATACTGAATCTCTATTTGGATAATTTCCCTGGGCAGAATTTCTGTGGGCAGAATTTTGCTGAAAAGGATGTGAAACAAACATTTCCATGGAGTCATGAATTTTTCTTTTTCTGTAGGTGAGCCCAGCATCATCTCCACTGACCAATATGACCAGAAGAGAACATGTAAGAATTTTCCTCTTGTTCTTTGTTTAGCCTGTAAATGTTGGCATTTGTGTGAAATAATATTTTTATCAGGCATATTCAAAGAGCTATAAGCATGAAAATGTTGGAGAGGGGGCTTGTAATTGTGGGGATTATTTAATCCCCAGAAATTTCTTTACAGTGAGGGAGCATGAAGTAGTAAATTTTGCCTCAATAACTTGATAAAAGTATGCACAAGGCCTGTAACTCTTACGAACAGAACATGTCAAGGATAGGTATTTTTGCTATGATATTTAAAAATAGTGCATAATAAAATAAGTCCCATGGTTCATAAGCAATGTATCCAGATATTCTGGTAATGTAAGTAGTAAGCTAGGATTCTGATCTAAATTCAGGACAGGGAAAGCCATCCATAAAGCATCAAAATTAAGATGTGGGTTGTCTACAGTGAAGAAATTTACATTGCAATGGCTGTGGGTGGTGAACAGCAATCCTGGAACTCCTAATTTTACCATTACAGGGCATCATAGCTGCTGCTTCTGCCAACACAGTATAGCAGGAGAAGCATCACATCCTGCATGCCAGTGCCAGGTGGTCCATGCTGTGTGCCCATTACCAATGCTGCCTGGCTTATGGATAACCTTTTGGGTACCTCATATCAAGCTAGGAAGGAAAAAGACCAAACCAATTGTAGAATACTTTGTTATAAAGATAATATAAAAAGGCTTTACTGATAAAGGCTTAACTGATATAAAAGGCTTTACTGGTTTGAGGTTTTTTATTGTCTTTTTTCTTAATATATTTTTCTTATGCCAGCAGTTGAGCACAGCATCAATTTGAATGAAAGATTCATGATTGGGGGTCCATGTGAGTTTTGCTTCCTGTTCTTTTTTTTCTGCTCTCATACAGCAAAAATCCTGCTTCTTTTACAGACTTTACGTAATTACTGTGCTTCAGGGTCTTGATCCTAGGGAGATCCCAGATCTTCATGATCAGGACACACTGCTCTGTTGAGAGATTAAAATAAAAGAAAAAGCAACTTTTTCCCGCCATTAGAGTTTTATGAAGTTATGCGTGCACAAGGAAGGGCAGAAGTTGTTACCTGTTTTGCTGGTTGAGGATGGTAATGAAACGTGATCACCAGAGTGAAAAGAGTAGACGTGTATTACTGGTGATAGCTAAGTAATACAACCAAATAAGAAAAATAGAGAAAAAAGTACCTAAAGCAGACAGAAAATACACAGGAGAATTCATTAGGTTGTTACTACCTAAGAGAAAAGATGGTGATTAATAAAGATACATCACCACTTTCATGTGTTACCATCATCCAGACCCGCAGCCGCTGGGGAGCCCCGGTTGCAGCGAGGATTTGGAGAACGCTTCCTGGCAAGTGGGAAAATCCACCTCCACTCATAGGTGAGGCATGCAAAATTGCTGCAAGAGGGCCCAGCCTTATATACTTTAAAAATCAGCAAATCAGAATGACTTGCATATTTAGTTATGCGGAACTATCTGGTTTATCCCCCCTGACCAGCTAGGACCACGACTTGGCCAGAGTCCAGGGCATGGGTGGAATACAAATACTGTCTCCAGATGTCACGTCAGCACAAACAATATTTTGAGTGGCTGGTTGCTGGCATCAGCATACTGATACAAAGGTTAGCTGCTGCATCAGTATAACTATTGTTATAACCCCACACAATACCCACTGATACAAAAGGTTATTAGTAAAAAAGACAGAATTCACCTGTAGGTCAACCACGTTACCTTGAGTTCATACCTCGGTCCCGGCTCATTTATGACTGTGCTTAATCTGCCATCTCTGCTTGGACATGTTTAGATCTGGAACTTGTTCCAAATCTTCATTTAAAAAATGTGGGGATATATCTGCTTCTGAGGGTGATTTTTTTTTTTTTTTTTTTTTGATAGAAAGGGAAACATAAACTGAAATGTCTTTGGATGGATTAAAATTAATAGGATTGCTCCACCATGGGAAGTTTGGTCTAAATATTAGGAAGAATTTATTTACTGAAAGAGTAGCCAGATTCTGGAATGAGCTGCCGAGGGAGATAGTGGAATCACCATCCCTGGAGGCATTAAAAAAACATGTAGGCATGGCGCTTCAGGACATGCTCCAGTGGTCATGGTGGTTTTCTGGGTTGAGGGTTGGACTCTGATCTTAGAGGTGATTTCCAGCTGTGATGATTCTGTGCTTGCTGCATGACTTCTTTTTTAGGTAATAAACACTTTTAGGTGAAAGGACAGCCCAGACTCTTCCAGAGCATCCTATTTTTATGCTTTCCCTTCATTGTTCTCTTGTGACTATCCTGACCTGTGCCAAGCCTTTAGGGTATCACTATATCCCACCTGGCAGATCAAGACATGAGGCTGTATTGTTATCTTCACTGGGTTTGTGTGGGTAATGTCCAGCAGTGTGACCCTTCTGTTGTCTTGTTACAGAGGTATCTGTCTATGGTGAGAAAAATTATAGCGGAAAAGATTGGGCTTCTAAGTGAACAACATTCAGACTCAAAAAACTACATTTTATCTGCACATTTTTAAAATAACCTTTGTTACACGATAGTAAAGCAAAGAGGATTAGCAGGTACTCGTAGTACCTCCGAACAGATGGATCAACCCCTTACTGTTGCATCATGCTGGGAGAGTTGAGAGCTACCTCATGATTTTGTATCCAACTCTTTCCTTATAGGAAGAGATGCGCAAGTGAAGAAACCTGCTCATCAGCTGATAATTTCACCGTCATCAGAGAAATGTTTGATTCCTAAAGTACAGAATTTGTGTAGAGTAGGGCTCCTTTTGCTTTGAATCCTGTTTGTGCTTTAATATTGTTAGAATCTAGATTTCAGTAAATCAGTGCCGATGATTGCCATGCCATGCTATGCTGTACTGTCTTAATTTTCTTCTTTATTAACAGGACCAGGAGATAGAGGACCCTAGCTGCTGAACTAGGCATAGCAGTCAAATTCTCTGCAAGCAGAAAATGCAGCTCTGTCCACATTCTTGCTACTTATGATAATAATGCGTCACGGGCTGGAAGTATTTCTGGTGATTCTTGAAGAGCAACAAAATGGACCATACAATGTTGCACATTTGAAATAAAATAAATTAGCAAAAGCAAAACAAAACATAACTTTTGAAAGTTCTGTGGAAAGCTGCCAGAAAACCATTTAATTTTTTGTCTATTTAATCTTTCTTTTCCTGGACAACTTTGACAAGTCAAAGATGAAAGAGGAAGGATGGTTACAGCTCTGGTTGATGAAGCACAATTGGTTTCTTGCATACCACAAACAATCAGTGATCGCTTCAGCTCACCAGGCACAGATTAAAAGTGTTGGGACGCTGAAGAATATTGCCTGACCTTTCTTCTTCAGTGCTCCCTCTGACTTGGTTTTCTAGTATGGCTTATTGTTCTTTGCTGCATATTTCTAGCCACCATTCCAGGCTGAAAGCTACATCAGGAGGAACTGAATTGTGGTTCTAGGTAGCAAAAAGGACTGTAAGAGATCTCACACACAAAAAAGGCCTTGGAGCTCTTGTTTGCGAGAAGAGGTGTTTTGAATCTTAAGAAAATTCCATCTTCTTTAGGAATAGTAACAGAAGAGGAATGGTTAGACCAGTAGAATATAGAATACAATAGTAAAATCTTTAAAAATGCCAATATGATGCTACATTTCATGGCAGTCTAGTGACTGTGAGTCAAGGCTGTCACAGGTTCTGTGGCAGATCTCTTGGCTTGTTCTTGGGATGTACTAATCACAAAAAATGCCCCTTAATTCTGTGATTTAAGCATCGCTAATACTCAGGCTTTCATATCTTTTAAGTCTCACCGTCCCTCTTTAAAAAGAAGGGTGAACTGCTTCACAAATTCACTGTCATCAACTTGAATAGTGCTTATTTAGAAAGTCTTTGGGCCAGAGCTCTTTCCTGGTCTGAAGTGGCAGTAGTCCTCATGTAGGGCGGTGTTGTCACTGAACTGGTGCATATCTATCACTGGCTATGTACTTTTGCTATAGAGCAGGGCATGTATAGTGGCAGATAGTGCATCAGTTAGTGGCCAAAAGCAGATACAGAGGGAAGAAAACAAGGATGAACAATTGTGCACTGATGCTCTCTGATCCAATCTCCCAGATCTCAGCAATCTATTAATTAGTGACTTTTCATATCCAGATTTGTGTATCGGTGTCTACTAATCATCCAGGGAGTTTCAGGAATTGATTTAATTCTTTTAGGTAGCTCTTAAGTTTTGGGGTTGTACAACATCCTGCAGCCGCATGTTTGGCAATTTAATTTAACATAGCTGAAAAAGTTACTGCTTTTGCCACCTGGTGAATTCTTACACACTAGAATTGCTAACCAGGAATGTCCTGTACTGTTCCTACAATATGTAGGTGTTTAGACTGGTACCTTTTTTCAACTAGCCACAGCAAGCTGAAAGCTGGTCAGTCTGTATGTGTATGATTGCTTTTCATAATGTGCATTTCTGCATTTTTCAATAATGAATTAATATCTGCTAATTTATTGTCTAATTATGTAGTGTTTCTTAACTTTTCACAGCCTGCAAATGCTGTGTTTTTATGGTCCTGAACAATGTGGTATCAAGAGATACCTTCCCTGTACCCATTTTTCAAGATCATTCACAAGTACCTAAAGCATACAGGTTATAGCAAAGTTACATTTAGGATATAAATAGTCACTTTCATAATTTGAAAAATGAGCAACACGTTTCTCATCTTTATTTCTTATTCTTAACTAGATATTAATACAGGAAATGACTTTTTATTGTTTTTGGAACACTCCAAGGGATTTCCTTGTAAGCATTTAGAAACATCCAAAAATATGTAAATCAGATCACCCTTGGCTAAATAGAGTTCCAGCACATTGGTAAAGCCATGACTCCCCTTGTTAAAAGCAATGTTTGCTCTTTGTATGTTGTGCTAAAACCTCATCAACTAATACATCAGTTTGAAATGGGTGTCCTCTTGCATTCCTCATTAAGAAAAGTTCTGATGTAGGAACCACCTTAACCTTCTCCACAACACACGCCAAGTGGCTGAGTGTTTCCTTGCCTTTTTTTGCCATGCTTTCATCTTTTTTTTTTTTTTTTTTTTTTTTAGGTTTATTTTTAAAAAGCATTGTCAATTGGCCCTACAGACCCTCAGGGAGGATTCCTTACTCTTAAGCTTGAAAAGAAACCCTCAGTAATTTCTGTGTCTTGGGAAAGGTTTTCCTGATTTTTTTTCCCTCCAGACTGGAATTGTGGTTTTGCACCCTATTTGCCAAAGTATGCATTCTTTTATACTTTTTTGCTTGGACATGTTAAACGTTTTGCAGGATTGCTTATTACTATTATTAGGTTATAAGAAATAAATTATAATTCTTATAATATTTTATAAGCAATAAATTATAATTATTACTATTGCTTATTTCTACTTTACTGGGTTGCTTGACCTTCAGGACTTCAGGAAGGAAAAAGTAAGGAGAGACTCTTTTGAAATATTTTCCTTGAGCGTTTTTCTGATTGCTTTTTAATAATATCCACACAGATTTTGAAGTATTTAATGACTTTAGTTGATTGCATTAGTTTCCTTGTACGTACTCTATGCAGTTCTTCCTGAATGTTAACTGCATTTTACTGCAGTTACATCAAAGACTGCTCAGAATGTGTATAGTTTTGTCACTGGCATGACTTTGGATCTGTTCTAAGGATGATGGTATTCTTGACATTTCTTATTGTAATTGTAAATCTTACTTCCTGTCAGATGCCAAGAATTTTTTGGGACTCGGGCTCCTGTCTTTAGGATTGTCTCTTGGGTTCTTTCTCTTTACTAGGGATATATTACCATCTTCACTAGTAAATTAGAAATGTGAACCTATTAACAAACAGTAATTTGCTGCACTAATCTATTTCTCCGCATCCTGAGACTGAACTGCAAATTCTAAATATTTTTCTTCCATTTTCAAATAATATTTTGTTAAGGCACAGCTCTGCTGCTGCTGCCCTCCACTGGCTGAAACCTCTGTGTACTTGCGCTCCTTACTGTAGCTGCGAAGAAACTGAAGGCACCAATAGCAGTGCAAGAACAGAAGTGAAAGTGTTTTTCAGAGTCTGCCCTTAGCTACTCTCCTTGTCTCTTAGCCTGCTGAACATCTGAAACCATACCCTGCAAAACAGTGCTTTTAATACAGCAGAACTTTCTCATGAGCTCTAACATGAGCTGAGAAGTACAGTTAATGTAAATAAAGATGTAATTGAGTTGTAAGACCAGTAAATGCTGGCCAATATAGGGCAGTAACTATTTTTATCTTTTTAGAAATGACTTTAGAAAGTTATCGGCTCTTTGTTTTCAGTTCCTGTCTGGCTGTGGGATGCTAGTGCCCAGGTCTCGTCTCTTCTATTCTCCTTCTCCTTCTCCTTCTCCTTCTCCTTCTCCTTCTCCTTCTCCTTCTCCTTCTCCTTCTCCTTCTCCTTCTCCTTCTCCTTCTCCTTCTCCTTCTCCTTCTCCTTCTCCTTCTCCTTCGCCTTCGCCTTCGCCTTCGCCTTCGCCTTCCCCTTCCCCTTCCCCTTCCCCTTCCCCTTCCCCTTCCCCTTCCCCTTCCCCTTCCCCTTCCCCTTCCCCTTGCCTCTTACTCTTCCCCTGTCAAGAAGAGAACAATGGGAAAAAATAGATCAAATTCCCTGGGATAAAGGGCTGAGTAACAAATGGTTCTATAATCATATGGCGTTAAGAGAGATTCTGGTGACTATAAAGCTGGTGCCTTGTTGCCAGCACTGTGTGAGTTCCTATGCAACATCATGTAAGCACAAAGCTTGGAAAATATTCTTTAAATTTAAAGCTCTTAATTTTTTCCCCTATCTACAGCGTTATTTTAAATGAGCATCTTGTTAATCTCCCGTGAAGCTCAAGAGAACAAACTGTTTGCCAGAATATTCACATATAGGTAACTGTCCATCAAAAGTAAGGTTTCTACACACTTTGTTGTGGGCATTTGCACAGCACTTCCAGTCTCCTTGGTCTCCATCATCTCCACAGGGCATGGTTGAATATCTAGGAAAGGAAGGAGAACTGTGGAAGAAGCAGGGATGAAAGGGTGGGTGCTTGACCTCCCCGGTGTTGAAGACATACTTCTCAGGCAAGAGAAGGCATCTTTCAGATGTCAGGTGCAGCTTTGTCACCTGGAGGGATTAGTTTGAGAGATCTGTGAAGAAGGCCATGTGGGTGTCCTCTGAAGGACACAGAAGAGGGCAAAACATGGGCTTTGGTATCGCATCCAAGAAAGAAAGTTAGAGAGGTTCAGTCCAGATCACTGGCATTTAATTAAGTCACTTTTAATAACAACATGCAGAATTTCATGAAATGCCAGTGATTCATGTTCCTGCTTCCCAAAAGATGCCTACAGGAAAGCTGGAGAGGGAGTGCTTGCAAGGGCTTGTAGTGATGGGACAAGGGGCAATGGTATTAAATTAGAGAAAAGTAGATTTAGATTGGACATTAGGAAAAAAATCTTTACCATGAGGGTAGTGGAAAAATGGAACAAGTTGCCTAGGGAGGTAGTTGAGGCCTCATTCCTGGAGATATTCAAGGTGGGGCTTGAAAAGGCTCTGAACAAATTGATCTAGGATATAGATCATCTAATGTGACCTCATAAGAACAGGACTTCTTGTTTCAATTAATGACTCTTAAGTTGGACCACCACATAGAATTGGTGCTTGGCAACCTTCTGAGGAGCACCATTTTACAAGATAGGTCTGACCCTTATTAAACCAGTGGCACTTTTCTATGTCAAAACTGCGACATGTGAAGTGAAAAGGATGGTAAACAGGGTGTTTGCCAGATCCTTACTCTAGTTCCTACATTTCTGATGGGTCCTATGAAGTGGGAGTCAGTGAAGACGAACGAAGCAGAGCAGTAACAGATTAGGGGAAAAATGGAAGTAAAAAGCACTTACCCACTACACTTGATTCTCAAGATGGCACTGTGGTGTATTCAGCAATGGTCTCAAACACTACAAACATGAGTCATGAGAAAAATTACGATACACCTGGTAGTAGGGTTTTCCTGAGCCCATAGTTAAGTTTATTTGTTCTCAAGCCCCACAGGAATTAAATACAAAGCTCATTGGATTGTCTCTGAAGTAGATTGTAGGGTTTGAGTAGTTAGAAGGTTGAATCTAGGATGTGGAAGGCTTGGTATTTAGGATGGTGGACTGGCAGGATGACAAGTGATAGAAGTCATTCCTTTTCTTCATGGTGCATCACTTAACACACCTGACTCTCAGCTTCTTTGCTTCCCCTCTTACTTTCACCTCCCTGTTGCAGAAGGGTCTAATTGCTTTTGTTTGTTTCTTCCTTTACCTGAGAGAAAGCAATCCGAAATAATAGCACAAAAGTGGCATCAAACCAGGACATTACTAGAAGTATTGCTCAGCACAGGGAGACTATAGCTACTAGAGAGTTTATGAAGTGGGATTTAGTGACAGGCACAGGTAGAAAGTGGGGGGTGTAGGAGATCCCTCTTGGCTGGGGTGTTCAGGGACCACAGAAGATGTCTATCCCACAGAAGATGTCTATCACACAGCAGATGAACCAGAAGTGAACTGGTTAATTATTTCCTGTCTATACCTGGAGGCTGTAGCTGCAGGAAGAGAATATTTCTGGAGGCCACACAAAATAAACTGTGTTACAGTGATAGCAGGTACTAGCAGGTAATAATGATAGAAACAAAATCAGTAAGAAGGGTTTATCAGTGGGAGCAATTCTGTAGCAGTTTCTTTGGTGACAGGAAGTGTGCTGTCATCAAAGAAACCAAACATAACTAACAAGCAAAATTGTATCTCAGGGCACATGATTCCATTGAATATGCTCTGATCTGTTCTGACATTCAGGACACCAGGCTGGGCAATTTACAGTGTACAAACTGCAGTAAGAAGCACACCACCACTGGTGGCCTTTTAAAATGAGACTGAATCAGGCCCAAGACTGATGAACTGTGCACTGACAGATCTGATAGGGAAAACAGTGCTTGTATGATTTTACTGAATGTGGGATAATTTTGCCAAATCACTTTCAGGCTCTGTGAGGTATTTTCCTCTCAGCCCAATTGTTGCTCCTAGCACTAAGAGTTTCAGTACATGAACTAGAAGTTACTGCTGAGACCTGTTGTTACTGAGCTATGGTGTAAGACCATATCGACTGTGCTACAGAACACCTATTCCATATGATAACAACATTGCAGACATTGGCTATAATTTTAAGAGTATTTAATCCTCTTCTAATTATCTAATGAGCTGTCAGATAATACCACTGTGCTGTGATGACAAGGTACATACATGTCATTGGATCTTGTTAAAAGAAAGCTTGCTGTGCTTTCATGCTTTAAAGCACTGCTGTACTAAAGGCAGGAGAATGGTGGGTTTAGAGAAAAAGCGTGAGTGAGTATAGATGAATATTTTGCCTGGTGTTTCATAGGCATGTGTCAGAAGCTGAGTACTGGAATGAGTCAGCGCAGAAATGTCATCAGATAAAAATAGCTCTGGGACATAGCAGGGTGTGGTATTTACCAAGTGGATCATTGCGTGGCATTTTCATGGAGGGAAGTTCTGCTATTCCTCCTCTCCCTTTCCCCTCCCCTGTGCCCAGCCTTTTCATTTTCCCTCTGGTTCCCATGTGCCTGGTTCACTGAGAGTTTACCTGCTTCAGCTCAGGTACAAGGCTCTGGGTTATGGCTGCAGCAGAGGACAGTGAGTGTGGTTCCTACAGATACCTCAAGTAGGTAGCAATAAATGCCCAGGCTCACAACTGAGCCTTCTGTCTTGTAGGTGGCCATCTGAACTTGGCTGTGCCATGGTGGCCAGAGAGGCAGTGACAGGGGTCAGGAGAATGTCTGCAAGGTACTGAGGACAGACAGAGGTGAGAAGCAGCAACAGGGCCCACCGATGGGCATGAATTGGTGCCAAGTTGTTCATTTCTGAAATAAGTAAGCTGATTACTGAAGACCTCCTGACAAAATAGAAAAGCCATTTGGTATGGAGAATGTACTGGTGGAATGCTTAAACATAAACATCTAGAGCCATCTTTATGATCTAGGTCTACCTTCTAGCCTTCACATGCCTCACCAAAAGGGGAAGGTCTCCTGTAGATCCTGTGTAACATCTGCCAGTCCCTTGGTGTTGTACAAATGAAAGTACAAGCCTCTGTACAAGAAACTGAACCCATCCATGCTGCTTTTTCCAGAGATCAAGGGTGGTTCTTCATGTCATCCCTGTGTCTTCTTTTCAAAGAGAACATTTAGAAACCACTTTTTCTAGGTAACACTGTCTAAGTGCAAGCATAATTCCTGGTGAAAATATTGTGATGTAATAAATTCATATGGACAGTTGAACCCTCAGTGGAGCAACAACCTTCCCAGAGGTTCTTGGGATTTCTGCCCTTAGGAGAATGGCTGAGGAGCATTTGGCTCCCAATATTAAAGACTCCCAACATCCTATTTCACCAGCTCCCACCCTGCTTCCTGGAGCTCACTGAAAACAGCCTTGCTATCCATGAATTCTGTATTGGAGGAGCTGAATGTTGGGGAGATGGCCCTGTAACCCTGTGCAGAGATTTCCCTCACCCATAGGAATACAATGCTCTCCAGCCACTCTGAAATCATCCTGTACAGCAGACAAGTAAGGAAATTAACCATTTGCTATATTCAGAAGCTGACAACACATTTACTTTGTGCACAGGAGCAGCAAGAGCCAAGGCTCTTGCCCCGGCTCTGGCATGGGAACACCAGGCTTGCTGCTGCTCTACTTAAGGGTAGGCTTGGGAGCTGGTTCCCAGAAGACTGTTCCAGTGGGAAGCAGATGCCATCCTCCTCAAGGACAGCAGGATGAGGAAGTACAGTCCTGCTGGGCTCTCTCACCCACCTTTTGAGTCCAGCACTCCCTTTCCCATTCCACTTCCCAAGTCAAGAACAGTCCGGCTCTCCCACCTTATTCTAGGACAACAAAACCAACTTAGCTTGCAGAGCTCAGAAGATTTCAACGGGTCTGTGCACAAAGAAATTGAAGCAGCATGTTTACTCAGTTTGCACATGTGTGTAGATCAAAACCAGAAAGTTTTGATATCAGTTTCCTACGGCTGCCCAATCAATTACAGAATCTTAAGACTAGGATTTACCATTCAGCTAAAATCCCTGTCCCATGTATTACTTTCACAGCCCTGTCAAGTTATCCCCAGCAGATCCTGTTCAAATGCAGACCTTATAGCCCATCCCCAAAAGGGCTTCCTATGATTCATACCTTAATCTGGCATTCACTTTCAGCACTCCTTCACAGGACTGCTGGTCCCTGAAGTTAACTTCAGAAAGCACCTAGCAAGGTACACACACATTCCCACCAGGCAGTGAACAGAACCTGGTGTCTGTCAACGTGGCATTAAACAGCTGACAAGTCACCACAGGCTCTAAATATTTTTCTTGGAATTTTTGTGCATTAGTGCTTTATGCACTGCAACTTATATTTTACAGATGCACAATGCAAAGTGATAATCATACTTTATACAAAATGGGGACAGGAATCATGTGTAGTTCATACCAATTCATTATGGAGTCTGTAACAGGGGCCCTCTACCTCTGTGTTAATGTGTCAGTGAATGTTTTTGGCTCTGGCCTAAAGAGATACTATGACAGAATTTCCTTGCTATTCAATAAGCTTTTCAGTTGTCCTAGTTACAGGTTTTTATTAGATTTCTTAGCTCTACTAGAAAATCTGAGGGACTTCATCAAACTTTGAAGCTAGCCCTGCTCTAAGCAGGCAGCAGGACTAGATGACCTTCATCCCACATAAATCTTTCTGTGATTCTAAAATGGTGACAGCTGTGAAAAGGAGAAGAGAGGGAACAACACTACATTTGAAGGAGATATTCAGTCAAACTGGGACTTATCAAAGGGTCTTGTTGAACTGTCTTCAGAAAACATGGATCCCTTTGGGTATCAGCCAGAAGCCATTAAATTAGCTTCAGCTTTGCACAATGTGTGTGAGGTTGGTTTAATTGAAACCCTCCTAGGGCCACAACATGAGGTATCTCTCAGTCTCTGCAGGGACTAGCCCAGAATATAAAATCTATGAGACTTTGTGGTTGCTGGTGACTCAGCTAAGGATGCTATTTTCTCTGGGCATTACCTATAGCTTGTGGTTAAATGGCTTTTCCCTTTAGAAAGCTTTTCAGTGGAATTAGTGCTTCTATTTTCATTGAGAAATTTTCTTTGAAAAGAAACCTGCTGAAAAAGTTTTAGACTCTGAAAAGCTTTGAATTAATTTTTCACTTGTGAGAAGCTATTTTCTGTGAAAAATGTCATCCTGCTTCCTATGTGAACTGAACATGTCATTATTTATATTTAGGCTTAAAATGTATTTTAATGGCATCAATTCTATTAATTATATACTTTATATTAGAGATAATAACACTGTCTGTGTTAATTGCAGTTTATAGAATTATGGTATGTGTCATAGCTGTTGCAGAGTGCAGCCTATGGTATAGTACAGGTGATAACCAGAGGGCACAAGTAGTTTTGGGATGGATCTTAACGCATTTCCTCGGGGTATAATGTGATGATGACACATGCAAAGGTACGGTCCCAAGGCTCTCTGCAGGTTTGTGCTTCTGTGTTTCAACATGACAGATGAGATTCATTCCCTTAATGTCCAGGTGGGATGTGCTCAGTTGTTGCAGAGTAGCATCACAACTAATGCAGACCGCAACGCCGGGCATTTCATTCAGCTCACACAATGCAGGACTACACAGTATTTTGCTGCACAAGGTTTTGCTTTGTGTTAAAGTGCACAGCCTGGGCTTTGACCACTAGACCAGCTCAAAGTCCCAGGATGGTTTTAATTTGTCATATTCAGTTTGTAATCTGAACACTGACCAAACACTGCTGTGGACAAATGGGCTCTGGGTCACTTCAGCTGAATGTCAGCTGGCTGTAGCCTTTGCTTTCTCCATGAGCTGGAGTTACTGGATTCTCCAGTTACTGAATCACAGCTGCGAGTTACTGGGCCTTTGGTGAGAAGGAGCTGGTTTAAATCAGATTGTGCATGAGCCTACCTGTGAATTGGGAATTGTGCTTGCAAGAGTTCTTAAGGAAATCCAAAGAAACTAAGGAGAAATGGGAGAGACATAAGAAAAAACATGGCTCTTCAAGAAACCATCCCTTTCTAATCTAACTGCAAATGCAGTATGGCACGAAGTTAGTAAGGGCTCTTCACCGAAATGGAGACTTGCCAGCTGTCTCCTAATTACAGGTTTAATCTTCTTAATTCCACATCTTTTAGTGCCATCTACTGGCTACGACTGAACGTGCCGTTGTACTTCCCATAGTGATATGAAGGCTATCACTGTAGAAAATATTAGTAAGGTAGTCACTGCTCATGAGTTCAGAAATAATCATGAAATGCAAGGGAAAGAGAGATGCTGAAGAATGCAACAAGATCATTCTTGTGTTCCCCATAGTGCGCAGCATGTTCTGTACCTCTCTGTTACTTTCTCACCCCAACCCTTCTCTCTGCTGTATTGAGCTGAGCTGCTTAGGCCAAGCCTTTAGCTGAGGTTTGATCTGCAGTTCCTCACCTTAGTAGGATCAAGACCCCCCATAGATACCTGGATGCTACTCTCTGTTCACCCTGGTCTTCCTTGACCAAGCAAGGGGGCTGATGAGGGGTTCTGCCAATCTGAGTTTTGTTTTGTAGTGCAGGCAAATGCATCTTTGGCTCTGACCAAAGAAAGGACGTGCTGGGTGTAGTTCTCTCTGTGGCCTCTCTGTTAAATTTGCAGTTGAATTTGTCAATGTGTGGTTTGTGGTGTGTGTTTGTGGCTGAGGAATGGTCTCCCTAGTTGAAATTTAGGTCCTGTGTTCTTTACTTGTGTGTCACTATCACACAAATTACAACTTGCAAAACCCATCACCAGTGTAGATATCTTGTCTTGTTCCTTTGCCTTCTCCCAGAGCCATCAGCTGGCTATCATCCTGTCTTTCTAAAATGGTGAATAAAGAAAGACCCGGAAGCAGGACAACTGTCACTGTCACTACACAATTCAGTGCTGTAGTGAGCTAATCCCTTATCTTGATAAGGCCTTTCAGATACACTTCATACTCTCTTACAGCAACACCATCTATTGTGCATTCGCCTCATGTCACCTTAACCCGTGAGACATTGCAGGAAGCCCTAGCTGGACCTGCAATACAAGGGAGCATCCAGAGCACAGGAATGGAAAGAGCTGACCCCGTTTCTTCAGGACAGGATGCAGCAGGATGTGGAGCCCGGGCAGAGAGCTGGCAGAGGCTCCCCAGCTCCCAAGGGGGGCTTACAAAGGTTCTAGAAAGCACAGCTTCTTCATGTAAAGTCACATTTGCGTGGTAGTACAGTAATACATTTAAGCCCAGTCAGCTACCCTGTTTTTTATATGCTCATCATCTGATCAAAACTTAGTAGAAGTCCATCCACCAACAGAAATTTTTCCATCACTAATTGCTGATCTGATCCATCATCTCTCAGAAAAGAAGTTCTTCTTCAGCAGCAGCAGCTTTTCCTCAAGTTCATGTCTTTCAATTCTGGGCCTTGAACTAGGATCTTCATATCTCACAGATAACTGTAGCGGGAGGAGCCATTCTTGCTCCTGAAGCTCGACGAGCTGCTGGTCTCTTCCAGGACTCCAGCCACCACACAGCGCTTCCAGGGTAGAAGTGTAGCGGGAAGAGCCGTTCTTGATCCAGAGGCTCAACGAGCTGCTGGCCTCTCCATGCCTCGCACCAGAGTGAGCTGAGGTTTTTTCTGTGGGTGTGTGTCCCACCTTTATTGGCCCCCTGGTCTTGCTCATGCCCAATAGGGGCCTGTCCTAATCAGGCACAGGTGGAGTGGAAGCGCTGTGTGGTGGCTGGAGTCCTGGAAGAGAACAGCAGCTCGTCGAGCTTCAGGAGCAAGAATGGCTCCTCCCGCTACATTTGGTGGAGAATATGGGCAGCATACAGACATCTAAAGAAGCAGCAGTGTGAGGAGCTGGCAACAGGAACATTATCCCTGATTTGAAAAAATGCCTGGGCTAACACTCTCCCTGAAAGGTATGACCAGCGAGCTCTTGGATTGGAAACCCCTGAACAGAGGGAAGCCAAGATAAGGATTCTCTCTTTGGAAACCCCTGAGCAAAGGAAAGCCAAGAGAAGGATTCTCTCTTTGGAAGCCCCTGAGCAGAGGGAAACCGAGAGAAGAGCAGAAACAGGAGGGAGAAGAACAAAAGGTAGAGACTTTGTGAAAAAGTGCCTGGGCTGACATTCGGTTGCCTAAGCTAGGGTTAAAATCCCGTAAGTTATAAGTATTTTTGTAAAAAATCCTGTATGTATGTGTAAAAATCCTGTACTCGGGGCCCCCTCGATGCTCTGAGCTGAGTGTCCCGCGGGGCCCGAAGAAAAATCCTGTATGTCTGTGTTCTGTGCGCCCCCTCGATGCTCTTAGCTGAGTGTCCCGCGGGGCCCGAAGAAAAAATGTGTATTTTTGTGTAAAAAATCCTGTGTGTCAGTAGAAAAAAATGTGTATGTTTAAAAATCCTGTGCAAAAATCCTGTATGTTTGTTAAAATGTCTGTAAGCTAGGGCAAACTGGGAAAGCTTTAAGAAAAAAAAAAAGGGGGGGAAATGTAGAGAGACATTGTCAACCAGGTGCCTTGAGTTGCCAGTGAGTGGGTGTGAGTCCACCTGTGCCTGATTAGGACAGGCCCCTATTGGGCATGAGCAAGACCAGGGGGCCAATAAAGGTGGGACACACACCCACAGAAGGCACCTCAGCTCACTCTGGTGCGAGGCATGGAGAGGTCAGCAGCTCGTCGAGCCTCTGGAGCGAGAAAGGCTCTTCCCGCTACACTTCTACCCTGGAAGCGCTGTGTGGTGGCTGGAGTCCTGGAAGAGACCAGCAGCTCGTCGAGCTTCAGGAGCAAGAATGGCTCCTCCTGCTACAGATAACCAAATAATAAAAATTATTTTGTTCATAAGAATTTCTACATTTTGCAGTACATTAATTCTGATGGAAGTCATTGACAGTCCTTTTTAACTCCTTCTATCAGGAATGATCTAAGATTGCTTACAAACAATAATTTCCAGGTACTAAAATGAGTTTGAAACACATGTGGTAGAACACAGCAGCCTTAAGAGTGAATTTGATCCAACACTTTCTAGGATAATGCCAAGGTATGGTTTATTTTGGGATGGATTGTTCTTCATTTGCCATGCTGAAGCAGGTCTACTACTGTACTGTACTACATACTCATTTAAGATATTCAGATGGATTCTTCAATACTTTTAAATTATTTTGTTATCTTCATTTTACCTAAAATCATTAATGAATGTGATATGTCAGTTGTCAGCATTCTCTCGTAACTTGTTCACTGGAAAAAAAATTTTCCCAGGTTCAACATCATGAATCTCAGAGTGGACTGGGAGATGCTTGCAGGACAACATGAAGACTAAGGGAGAATGACTTTTTTTATTTTCCTACCACAGTAACTTCATAATATTTTCCAAGATTCCCTTCCACAACTTTAATCAGAAAAATATTCTTATCTTCCCTCTTACATCATTACTCTAAAATACTCTAGATAGTTTGGTGAAGCAGCATTTTGCACTTGTCTTCTGTACCCTACAGATATTTAATCTATGAACCATTTTGATTCCTTCTAGATGTAATGGTTTACAAGACTATCACTACTTTCCATTAAATTCAGTGGAAGTTTTTTTCCTAACAGAAACCTTCCAAAAACCACCCCCAAACTTATTTATGCATTTTGTAAAACTGCCTTTAATCCAATATTAAAAATACCACTTGACAAGCAGCTGTTGATAATATAAAGTGAAATGTAAAAGTAATTAAGTTCAATCAATCCTCTACATTTTAGATCCATCCATACTCTTAGGGCTTAATTCCAAGCCTATTTTCCCACTGACTCAGTGGATCAACATTTACATTATGATTTTTTAACTTTTTAAAGTTGCTTTTATAAAGTAATGTTATAACTTTGTTTTTTCAATAAGGAAGGCAAGTATTTAAATGACCTGCCTGTGGTAGATCATTGTATAATCTATTTTATGATGTCAACACAGACACAGGCTGCAGTGAAAATAAGGTCACAATTATACCAGAGTGTGTATGACAGCACACTAAGGGACCATTTATAATTTGAATAATTTATGGTTTAAATTCAGGGCCACGGTCACATAAGTCTCTGACTTGTCCAGCTGGACCTGAGAAGAACAGGATTTCCATCATAAAGGAAATTTTGCAGCTTGAAATGTCTTTTCCTTTCCAAAAAAGACAAAGGAGTATTTCTAGATGTATTTTATAAAATACACGCCCAGAAAAATACTGTTTACTGTAAAGAAAAAAAACCCCAACCTAACATTTCACAGAACCGCAGAATTGTTCTGGCTGGGTAAGACCTTTAAGAACATCAAGTCCAACCATTAACTTAACTCTACTGAGTGCAGCACTAAGCCATATTCTTAAGCACCACATCTACTCATCCTTTGCAACAACTTCAGGGATGATGATTCAACCACTTCCCAGGGCAACCTGTTCCAGTGTTTGACAACCATTTCAGTGAAGAAGTTTCTTCTAGTATCCCATCTAAACCTTCCCTGGTGTGACTTGGGACCTTTTCCTCATCCTGTTGCTTTTTGCTTGGGAGAAGAGACCAACCTCCACCAGTCAAGCAGTTGTCTCCTCTCAGTTGTCTCCTTTTCTCCAGGCTAAACAACATCAGCTCCCTCAGCATCTCCTCATGAGACTTGTTCAACATCATTTTTGTGCCACATAAAATGATTTCAGTACATGAAATCATCTGGAAGTGCTATATTGTTGAAACAGAAACTTTCCACTTTATTGAAAGGTGTTATCTCAATTTTTTCCAATAAATACAATCACAGAAATTGATTTCTAAATGTAAAATGTTTCCACTTTGGTGAACACCACATTTTCTAATTACAGAACCTGTTAGCTCCATCTGCTCTTTAAACTAGCCTATAGGATTAATGTGTCCTGTTACAGACAGGTGAATGCAGCCACCCTGCATATCATCCATCCAGAAAATCTTCAGAAGTCCTGTTTTCCCTGAAGATTTCTCAGTAGAGCCCAAGGCCTCTAAAGAGCTACTTTATAAGTAGAAAATCTTATTTATATTCATAAATAATCAAATAGACTCTACCTATCTACTTTATGGCATATTCTTGCCAATGCCCATCACTCCAAATTCACTGGGATTGCTTTAAAACCATGAAATTTTTAGAACAATGAGGAATTTTAGCTTTTCAGATATCTTTCAGTATTTTACAATGTTCATTTCAGCATCTTTTCCGCAGCCACCGTGGAGTAAGCACATGAAGTATGCACAAAGAAATGAAGTCACAGATTTTCAAGTTATCACAGGACTCCAGAGGCTGGGATTATAAAAGAGTCCTGCAAGATTCAGAAGGTGGAGCTGGGTGTCTGGGCTGCCCACACAGAGCCTGGGAGGAATTAGTCACTGGATGAGAGAAGCTTACAGGGCATGGTGACAGTGACCTATGGTCATCAGTGGGAAACAGCACAATAAAACAGGGTACAAACACAACCCCAAAAAAGAGCCCAGGCTGTTGACCCCAGTGCTGCAGTGGGACATCTCCTCTCACTTGGGATCGTCAGGAGCAGTCACCCCTGAAGGCAGGGACATAAAATAGCCCCATAAATCAACTCTCATGATCCCATGCCATACCTCCCAGCCTCAAGGAGGCAGCTCATGTCCTACTCAACTTGTAAAAACAGCAGATTCCCTGGAAAAGAAGCTCATGTATGTTCAAGGCAGCTAAGCAGAATCAGCAAATACTTGAAAGCAGTAGCATTAATCTCTTTTTTCGCCTGTTCCCCGTTCCCAGAACAGAGATGATAATCCCAGCTGCTTGCACATAATGCTGGATAAAATTCATTCATCATTCCTTGTCATACATGGGTACATAACAGTAAAAGCCCCACAGGATCCCACACAAATAAGGGAATGAATAATTCCATATCGACTCTAAGGGTTATATAAGATTCATTAAATAACAGCTTGAGCTGAACATCAAGTGAGGAAGGTGACAGGGACTACTGAAAAACAGCTCATTTGCTGAAAAAGGCAGGATCCTGTGGGAAGAGGAATATGTAATCATCTAATTAAGAAATACATAGTTACTCCTACGCTTCAGGGGGGCAAACGTCAGGCTTACAAGCTCATTCGTAGTATTTCTTGACTTTCCCTTGCTTAGCTTTGCAGCTTTACTATTTTACAGCTTTACTGTCTTTACTGCATCCTACTGCAGGTGTCCCTGCCCATGGCAGAGGCATTGGAACCAGGTGATCTTTAAAGTGGAAGTAGGTAATCTTCCAACCCAAACCATTCTGTGATCCTATGATCCTTGCCAGTAGGATGGCTGACCTAGTAGGCAGGGCTTTAAACTAGGAATGATGCAGAATCACCAGCAGCCCTGTGAGGGGGTGATGCACAGCGCTGACAAGCAAAGGGGCTGAGGAAGATGTGAACAAAAGGAAATGAAAAATCAACAAGGCTTAAGCCAAACATTTGCATTTAAGCAAGGAAGTGCTGATAAGGAAGTGTTAGGAAGCACAGGTTGAAAAGACCTGGAGTTGCCCATTATGTGAGAGAGCAGGTGGAGAGCCTGGTGTTTTGCCTGGGGATTGATGATAAGCCAACACAAGAATGTGAACAACACAGGTATTAAAGACCAGACCAGTGTGTATGACATTGTAATGGGTGTCTGTTTTAGGCTATCTGACCAAGAAGAACAATCAGATGAGGCCCTGTACAGACAGGGAGCAGCCACACCTTCCCAGGCTCTGTCCTCCTGGAGGACTTTAGTCCTAGGGAGCACCAATAACAACTTCCTGACCTAAGCAGAAAAGCCAAAGAGGACAGGTGTTCTGATGGACTGCATACTCATGAACAAGGGAGCTCACTGAGGATTTGAAAGCTGAAGGCAGACTTTGCCACAGAGAACATGAGATGGTGGAGATCCTGAGCAGAGGAAGCAGAGCAAAATGCAAGTTCACAGCCTTGGAGAGGCACCAGATTTTGCCCTCTTCGAAGACTTGCTCAGAAGATTCCCATGAGATAAGGCTATGGAGGGAAGATAGGCCTAAGAAAGATGGTTGCTATTCCACAGTGACCTCCTCCAAGCTCAACAGTTGTCCATCCTGACAAAAAGAAAATCAGGCAAAAATGCATGGATGAACTAGGGGCTACTGGCCTAAAAAAAGAAAGGGCCACTCAAACTCAAAAAGGAAGCACACAAAGGGTGTTGGCAAGGATGAGTAACATGGGAGGAATATGAAGACACTGTCTAAGCATGCAGGGATGATACAAGGAAAGCCAAAGCACAACTGAATTCCATGTGATAAGAGGTGTCAAAAGCATCAAGAAGTGCTTCTACAAGTACATGTGCAACAAAAGAAAGACAAGGGAAAACATGGTCCCACTGCTGAATGAGATAGGGAACCTAGTGACACAGGACATGGAAAAAGCTGAGGTACTGGATCCACCTTTGCCTCAGTCTTAACTAGCAAATCTGGCCTTTGGGAACCCCAGAGAAAAATGTAGCATTGGTGGATGAGGATCAGGTCAAGGACTATTCAGGAAAGCTGGATACAGACAAGTCCATAGGCCCTGAAGGGATGCACACACGGGTGCTAAGGGAGCTGGCAGATGTAATTGCATGGCAACTCTTGATACCCATGTGATGGATCATGATGACTGGGAGAAGTGCCTGAGGACTTGGAGGAAAGCCAGTCTCACTCCTCTCTTCTATAAGGGCAGAAAGGAAGACTCAGGGAATTACAGGCTGGTCAGCCTCACCTTGATCTGTGGGAAACTGATGGATCAACTAATCCTGGAAACCATTTCCAGATACATGAGGGACAAGAAGGTGATTGAGGGTAGCCAGCATAGATTCACCAAGGGGATGTCATGCTCAACCAAGATGATAAACTTCTATGATGAAATGACTAGCTTGGTATACTAGGGCAGTACAGCACATGTTGTCTACCTGGCCTTTAGTAAGGCTTTTAACACTGTTTGCCATAAGATCCTCACAGTGCTATTAAGTGTGGGCTGGAAAAGCAGACAGTGAGGTGGGTTGAAAACTGGCTCAACAAGTGGACCCAGAGGGTAGTAATCTGTTGCATGAAGTCTACTTGGAGGGCAGTAAATAATGCTTTACCTCAGAGGTCAATACTGTGTCCAATCCTGTCCAACATCTTAATGGATGACCTGGATGATGGGGTAGAGTGTAGCCTCAGCAAGTTTGCTGATGACACAAAACTGAGAGGAGTGGCTGATAAGCCAGGAGGTTGTGTTGCCATCCAGAGGGACCTAGATAGGATGGAGAAATGGATGACTGGAGCCTCATAAAGTTCCATAAGAAGTGTGAGGTCCTGCACCTGAGAAGAACCAATCACGGGCACAAGTACATGCTAAGAGCTACTCATTTGGAAAGCATCTTTCCATAAACAGAGCCGGGGGTCTGGTGGACACCAAGCTCAACAAGAGCTAAGTGTGCCCTTGCTGCAAAGAAGACTAGAGGTATCTTGGGCTGCATTAGGAGGAGTTTTGCCAGCAGGAAACTCCACCACACTGGTGAGGCCATACCTAGAGTACTGTGTCCAGTGTTGTGCTCCCCCATACAAGAGAGAAACAGACATACTGGAGAAGGTGCAAAGAATTGTCATGAAGATGTTGAAGGGACTGGAGCATCTCCCCTAGGAGAAAAGGCTGAGTGAGCTGGGACTTTTGAGAAGGCTCTGGGGGATCTTATCAGTGTGTACAAATTCCTGAAGGATAGGTGCACAGAGGATAGAGCCAGTCTTTTTTTTTTCAGTGGTACCCAATGACAGGACCAGAGGCCATGGGTACAAGCTGAAACTTGGGAGCTTCCCTCTGAACATCAGGAAACTCATTTTTATTGTGAGGCTGACTCACAGTAGAGAGAGAAGTTGTGGAGTCTCCATCCTTGGAGATATTCAAAAGCTGTCGGAACATGGAGCTGGGCAACTGGCTCCAGGTGGTCCTGCTTGAGCAGGTGAGGGGCTGACAAAATGACTTTCAGAGGTCCCCAGCTATCTCAATCAACATGTGATACTGTTCTAAATTTTATAAATTAGTTATTTACACTTAGCTGATAGGAAGTATTCAGAAAATGTAGAGATACATAAATTAGTCTGCACATGCAACAGTTAGGTTCTTTATTACCCAAGTTAGTGAATCAACAGATTTCAACATAATTTTTGAAAAGAAATTGAATACTGAAGCAGAGGAAATGTATTACCAATTATCAGCAAGAAGAAGAAAAAGGAGAATACTCTATAGTTCTTACATATTCTCATTGTTAAAATAATTTTTTTAAAGAAGAGGAAAACATTACCAATTTTTGACAGAGGAACAGACTAAAGTACAGTGTATTTCCACAGCTTGTATACTATTGTTTTTTGTCGAATGAGCTTTTCAATAAAACTTTAAATCAAGCAAGAAAATTAACAACTTTATTGAGATGAAATTTCCTGTCTAAAGTTCATGTCAGTATTTGAATTTTGATAAAGTGTGTAAGTTTTCCTCTCAAAACTAATTCACACGAGCATCAGCATAGAAATTTCCATGTACTATGAAAATGTAAAAGGGTACAACAATGTAACATAATTTTAAAATAATAAAATTAACACTGAGTGAAGGATTAGAAACCGTGAGACAAAAATTATTTTTTCATTTCTGATGCATAGAGTGGAGAACTGTAATAATGATTTCCATCCCGGATTTAGAAAATGGTCTAACTAATTGAATAGGTTGCAGTGATGCCTGCGTGGGTGGAAGTACCTCACAATCTTCCAAAAGCATTTTGAATTTCAAAACAGCTCTCTGGTTCATTATCTATCTCTCCAATAACTAAACCTCAGCCAGTTTTCAGTTGCAGTGGAGGGTCTGAAGCACAGCATTATGGCAACATTTCCTTTTGGCTCTGGCACCTGTCAAGCCCAGGTTTAAGGTTCCTGAGGAGTTTCGGTAGACAAGACCTCCTGCTGTTTAAACCATACCCCAAGGAGTGCCTTCCCAGCAAAGGCTTCATCTGAGACCTCTTGGGAACTCTGTTGGCAGTGCTAGCTGAGGGATGTTCAGCAAGGGAAGCCTTCCAAAACTCTTCATTTTTGCAGTGAGAACTATAAGGAATTGTGGAGGAGATCAGGAGGGAGTACAATGTGAAAAACAAACAAGATGTGGCACTCTTTAAATGTTCAGGAATATAGAGAAACAATGCAAAATTTTAAGTGGAGAAGGCCAGGTTCATGTCAATTCAGGTATCCATCTGGGAATAAGGATGAACACAAGGCAGAGGCAATTAAGAGAAGCAGTAAAGGTGGAGTGCTTGCGCGCAAGATGCAACAGAGTGGAAACATCCCGGAGGTGACTCTTGGCGAGGCTATACAAGAACTGTGGGAAGTACAGGGAAAAGGAAGAGGTAGGAGGGAAAGCAAGGGAGAGATGTAAGGGCACTGCCAAGGAAATGAGGCGGCAGAGGGGCAGCAGGGAGTGAAAAGGAGACACCGTGGAGGGTGCAAACTGGAGGGCATCACGGGAGAAAAAGTGCCGATGAGGAAAAGGTGACAAGGTAAAGGGAGTGACACGGCACATCCCCCCCAGGCTCACGCTGTGCCCCCCACAAAGCAGGCGCCCACACATGTCCCAAAGCACACACCCACACCACCACCACCCCCTTACACAGCCCGCGGAGCTTGCCCTCCCGCGCAGGCGTGGGGTAACGCAGCGCCGCGCATGCAGCGCGAAGCCACCCACGCCCCCGCGGGGACCCACCAAATGTTCTTTCTCTTTTCTCCCCGGGATTTCTCCCCCCTGCCGCCGCCTCTCTGCGGACGTATAGATCTGTATGTACCGGACCGGCAGCCACGCGCCCCTTGCGTGGGGTAGGGACGCGGGTGGGCGCGCACATAGGCGGCGCCCCACGCGCGTTCTCGCACGCTCCCGTATACGCACGCAGCCACGGATATACATCCACACAAACAAACAAACCTCCGCAGCACGCCCCACACCCGGGTGCCGTGCCGTGCCGCGTCGTTTCACGTCACGCAGCCCTACGCCGGGGGAGCCCCCGCCGTCGCCGCTCCCCGGCGCCACCCGGTCCCCGCCGGCGCGGCCCCTTTAAATGCTAATGAGGCGGCGGGAGCTGCCGGCGCCGGCCCCCGCTGACTGTGTTAAAACTTCGGCGGGGCCATTTTGGGGGCAGTAAGACCCAGCGTGCGCCCCAGGGATCGGGATCGCCGCTGCCGAGCACCCGCCCGTCCCCTCCTCACCGCCCGTCCCAACCGCCAGGCACCATGAGCGAGGCGGCGGATACCGGCACCGCCAGCTCGGCAGCTGCCCCGGCCACGGCCACCGCAACAGCTGCTGCCGCTGCTGCTGCTCCCCCGGCCGGGGTTTCCGCGCCGCCGTCGCCCACTGGCCCGGACGCGAAGCCCAAGAGCCCCGTCGGCGCCGCCACACCGGGCGCGGCTGTCGGCGAGACGGGCGCCGGTGCAGCTGCCGCTGCCGCCACCACCGCTACCACCACGACCGCCGCGGCCGAGACGGAGAAGAAAGTGTTGGGTGAGTGTCTGGGACCCGCTCCCAACTTCCAGGGGACCGGGGCACCTGCTGCGCCAGCGGAGCTTTGGGGGCGGGGGTGTCGGCTAGCACATGGCCGCCGCCCGGAGCCCATCCCGCCTCTCCCCCACCCCCCCGCGGCTGTGAGTCAGACTGCGCTTCTGGGAGGCTGCCGGGCGTCCTCGTCCTTGCTCGGCCCGGGGAAGCCGGGCGGTGCCTGGCCGGGACGCCAACTCGGAGTTTGGTTGGAGGGAGCACCTGTGCGCATCGGTGGCGATCGCTTCCCCGACCGACGGTCGGGGTCCCGGGCACTTCCCCGGAGCCAGGCGGGGGTAGTAAGTGGCGTGCGGCTATGTTGACGGACCTCTTACCTTCTGCCCCCCACCCTGTGCCCTGCAGGGTGTCTTCCTTCGGAAGGGGGTTGCTAATGAACCCCGTGTGCATGTCCAGTCCCGTCTCGTCCGTCCCCGCCCCCTTAAGGTCTTTGCACAACTTTTTTATCTGTAAAAAAACCAAGCAAAAAAACCCCCAACCCCTCCCCCCAAAAACCAACCAAACAAAACCAACCCCGAAACACACACCTTTAAATATGCCTCTAGGATTAGTTGCTTTTTAATTTATTTTTTTATTTTTTATTTCTGTTTTGTCTCGCTGCTCAAGCCCAGGGCATAGCTAGTGTTTCTTTATTGTGATTCAACAGGATCAACCTGTTAAACTCCAGTTTGCAGTGGAAATACGTATTTGCCGGTTAGAACGGCATAACTTTTAAGAGGTTATTAAAGGTGAAGCTGAAGCTGATAACTGGGGCAGCGTCCTGAACTTCACTAAGGAAAGGTCTTACTGCGGCAGATAGGAGAGCCTGTTATTCATTTGTCTGGAGCTGAAGTAGGAATGATTTTAGCAAAACAGAAGTTGACAGCAGACTTTATGTGCTCTATTATGTGCTCCTGCTCTATTATCTGATTGGTCAGTAATCGGTCAAGGCGCATCTATATCTCTTGGTACATCTGGCTGCTTCTTGCCTTAACGTGGCTTGCTTCATTCATGGTAATGTTGTTGCCTCATTTACCTCTGGCTATCGCTTGAAGAGGGGCAAAAAAGTGCAGGCACAAGTGCATTTCCTGGTCTCTGGTGTTGGTTTTGCATGCTTGCCTTGTTGCTTTGCAAGTTTTTTAGTAGTTGTGAGCAAAGTTATCAAGGTAATGCTAATTGAAGGTGGACTTGTGTCCAGGTCCACCTCAAATGTCTCTGTTAATGGTCTTTAATTATGTTCACTTAAGTCTCTGCTTTACAAATATTCCATTAGAAGCAAGGTCTGATGCTTGACCAGGGCATCCTAATGTTTGACTTCTAGGAATAATGTCTCTGTTGATCACCAGAAGCTTTGGTTTCCCATGTTAAAACTAATGAAAACGCTGTTTTGGTGTAAGTAGAGTGGCTGATGACTGTTTCCTCTGATAGAATCTTGTAGAATTATTTAAGTTTCCACTTGCTGGTGGGTTTCAGTCATCACGTCAGCTGCCTTCTCTGACTGTCTGTTAAACTGGTTGTGGTTTCCAGTGGGATTATCCTCCTCGCCTGATGTCCATGCTATGACAGTGCAGGCTTAGTAGTGGCTGCACCATGGCCACGTGGATGTTCAGTGTGTTTGGTGTCATGCTATTGTGTCTGATGTTCTTTCCCCAAGGTAATGCTTTGGGAAGACTTGTGTGGGTAGGGGATGGTATTTCCCCAGTACACTTCAGTACACTCAGGGTTTTTTTAGGCTTTCTAGGCTTCTTGCTGGTTTGCTAATCTCATTGAAATAGGACAAGAGATTCAATAGCTATTTTATAGGGGAGGGAAAGGACAATGGTGGAGGAATTAGTATTAGCCTTGTTTTTAAAGCAGGCTAAAACCTTCATGTGCCATTGGCACCTGTTAATGTGCTTCTCACACCCTTTCTTCTTCCTCTACCTGTGTTGATTTCTCTTAGTGTAGTAGCCTCTTGAATGTAGCCAGTGCCTTTGTAGTAGAAATGTGTCTCTAATTAGTAATGTCTCCACAAAGCTAAATCTAAACCACAGCTATAAAGGTAGATGTTGAAAACTTATTATCACTGAATCAGTGTTAGGCAGTGACACCTGGGTTTCATCTCTGTAAACAAGAAGTCTTGAGTGGGTGCTGTACTAGATAGAGAGCCCTTTCCTTGAGTAACTCAGTCTTAACACTGACTTGCTTATTCTAAATACAAACATTTTCTGCTAAAACTGCATTAAAGAAGACTAAAAGCCATCACTTCTAAAGGTGCAGTGAGAAGTGGCCTGTTATTTCAGTAACAGCAACAATATTACATTGGACTGCTATCAGCAAACATTGCTACATTAGCTCTGTATTCAGGGGGGAAAGAGGTTGCTCTTTTTACGTGCCCCTCTGACAAATAAGAACGGCAAGTCTGCATGAGACTGAAGGTGTGGCTAGTTCTGTCATCTCCTAGTGGATATTATGGGACAAATGCATGTGGGGGCAGTGATTTGTAGTGTGGTGTTCTTGCCTCTAGCAGACTGCCTTGGAGTGTCTCTAGACTGTATTCTTTTTGATTGCCTCTTGGCCTTCCCCTGGCTTCCCAAACATATGTAAGGTTTTTAACAAGCAGTCATCTGTAGGTGACTAGACCCTTTTCAAATAAGTACTATAGTTTGCTTAGATAGTTGTGGTTTTGCTGTGTCCTAAGTAATGTAGTTCAGCCTGGAGCCCAAATTTCTCCTTTTCCTACAAGTTAGAAAAGCGTAAATTTGTGGTCTCCACCCAGTTGCTGAAAGGGAAGGAGAGGTTCTACCTTCATCACTGTTGAGTTCCTCCCACACATTCCTATACGTTGGAGGAACAGGTTTTGCCAGATCCTATGAGACATTGTCGTAGGGCTCCTCAGTAAAATGCTGGGTTTTTTTGTGTTGTGTCAGATAGGAGCTTCCTAGAAGACTTAGAACATAAAGTTGATCAGTTTGTAGCTGGTTTCTGGTTAGAGTGGTATTGATAGCACAAGAAGGAGCTTGTCTGAAATAAGAGGTTGCTGCCTTTCCACTTGAGAGAGCTGCATGGTGCTTGACTCTACTTCCTCGGATACTTCTGCTTTCCAGAGAAAATGGGGAGGGTAAGTCTTGAGTGAAAAATAGGGATTTTTAATCACCTTCATTCAGCTGTGTTTCATGACTAGCTGATAAGCTTAAGTGACCTGATGAATGGCTGTGAGATTTTTCAGCCTTGAGGCTCATTTCTAGGATAAGAAGTAAAAGAGAAGGGATGGATAGCCAATTCTAAAAATAGAGCAGGATTTCATTCTAGATGCTGTGGGGTAAACTTGTGGCTGAAGAACTGCAGGTTAAACCACTGCTTCCTATACTAGTACAAGCAAAAGTGGAAGTCCTCTTTGAGTGGTAAGGGAACAGCATAGGTCTGGCTGGAATTCATGTGCAACTATAAAATTATTTTTTGTAACATTCTTGTACTTTCTGTGTTCTAAAGTAAATTCTTCAACTTTTTCTTTCTAGCCACTAAAGTTCTTGGCACAGTCAAGTGGTTCAATGTCAGAAATGGATATGGCTTTATCAACAGGTATGTTTAAATTATGATATTAATATTTGCACTGTACTAAGACACATGGTACAGATAATATGCCATGCATTAGTAACTGGAACAGAGAACAGAGAACCTGATTACAGGTTCATGTAACTGATAAAAAGATTTGGCTAGGCATTCCATAAGATCAAATACCATCTCAGGGGATTTCCCTCTCATGCCCTCTCCCCTTTCCATCTGGGGTTTGTGTATGAGGAGAAAACAAACAGTGAAACGCTACAGTCTTGTTCTGTTACTTATGTTTACTCATGCTAAACTTATAATGAGATATATGTTATTTCATGACTGCCTGTTTTGTTTTGCTTTGGGTTTTTTTGTTTTGTTTGTGAGTTTTGGGTTTTTTTCTTTGTTTCAAATGTGGAAGTTTGGAGAAGGAGGGGAAAAGCTTTTAAATAAAAAATTAAAGTGTTAACTGATTGGTCAAAGTACTGAAATACACATTGAGACTCTGATATTACCTGACTGAAGATATTTCAGGCCTGCGTTAACAGAAGTTGGTTTCTTGCATCTTTTTTATTCTCCTGCTAATATGAGCAAACTTCTAAAAGGAATTGATAAGCCAAGTAGCTGTAAGTGATACTGATCCCGCTGCAACCTTAGGTGTACAAGACCCACACTTAAAAGTTACTAGAAGAAACTCTGGCTTTTAAAGCTTGGATATCTGGGAATTGAGTGGCATAAATGTCTTGCGTACTTTGTGAAACACAAAGCTCCTCCATGGTGGCTTCTTGTCTTGCAAAAGATATACCTGGCAAGTTATTTTTGTTTAAGAGTCCTTCAGCTGTTTCGCAGCAGGTAGATCTGGGTAGGTTGGACACTATAGATAGAGGCAGAAGAGTCCCCCATTTCATGGATCAGATCACCAGTTTTGGTACAGTATTAATCTTAGTCCCTGGAGACTGCTATCCAGTGTAAGCAGAAGAAAAGCTTGAATGAGGAAGTGCTCCTAGTCTTTCACAGCAGTTGATATAAGAGCATTCAGCTGGATATGGTGTAATAACTTTTCAGCTTTTTTCCTAAACTAAAGTTTGTTAATTCAGTCCATCGCAACAAGTTTTGGATTATGAATTATTTATGGAAACTCTCTAAGCTACCTCTTCCCTCTTCAGAGAGAACTGAGTGAACATTTCAGGTTCTAGGCTCTTACTGTTGCATGGGAACACAGAATGAAGGTCTCAGACTTGTCTCTGTATTTTGCATGCAGAACTCTGAGCTGGCTGGCCTTAGCCAGGCGGCCTCATGTTTATGTCTCGATCTCCCTTCAATGGATTCTCCTAACACTTCTTCTGCATGGTTGCTTTGAGTTTCACTGAAAGGAGAGCCCTGTTAACAGCTGTGGCCAGTTCTGTTGATAGTCTGACTTGACCTCTGGGATAACAGCTCAAGTTGCAGCCCCTGTGGAAGTTGTTGGTTGTTTTTTTTCTTTTTTTTTTTTTGGGGGGGGGGGGGGGGGCTGAGGGGGTGGAATGGTGAAAGGCAAGCAGTCCAGTCAATAACTCTGCCCCATGTCAAAACAAAAGATTGAATGTTTGCCAGAAGATTACAGAGAACCTCCCCCTGTCCCCTCACCCTTCTGAAGAAAGGTGGGGAGTCCTCTCTGCTGTCACATATGACCCTGGAAATGCAGAGCAGGGTCTTGGTACACTTAGAGAATCTATGGAATCCAGGGGATGTACTAGAGTCTGGGGGAAGAAGGGTTTCATTTGTGAAGTCAAGGTTTTCTATTTAAGTCTCTTAGTCTAAGTTCTTATGACTTCTTACTTTCTTTTCACAGAAATGATACCAAAGAAGATGTGTTTGTTCATCAGGTAAGACAGAAGTAATTGTACCTAGAGATGTGCATTATGATAGGTTTCTGGTGCAATTCCCTGGAACAGCCATGCAACCTTGTCTCTGTCTTTCTTTAGAGTATTTGCTACAAATACCTTGACAGTATGTTGAAATTCTCAGGGAGGAATATTAGGGTATGTTTTCCCTCTCTCTTGAGTTATAACTGAAGGAGTAGGTTTTACACCCGTTCTTGCTTCTCTCTGCTCTGATTTGAACACTAAAGGGTTTTTTTGAGGTTTTTGGTGTGATACAGTTGTCCTTCATGGGGGAAATTACTCCTGATTTGGTAAATATCTTGCTACTTGTTTTCTGTCCTCTATCCCCCACTTCCTCATGCTCCTTGTGTCTTCTGCTTCTCTCTACTCACTTTATTTGCAGGTCTGTTCTCTCTGCTCTCCCTGGTATTGGAGAGAAAGTGATCTAGTCTGGCTCTTGACCAGCCTGGGTTGCCATCAGCTGTTACTGCATGAGGCATCTATCTGGTCTTAGAAAGAAGAGGAGGAGGAGGGCAGCGAGGGCTGTGTGCCAAGTGTGCCCAAGCAGAGAGAGGTTGTGCAGCTGCTTGTCACTGGTTAACTTTCCTTGAACTGTCAATTGGCTTTTCTTAGTTTATATTGTGACTTTCTGGTCTAAAAGGAAGACAGATGTTGCTGTCTTCATGCTAATATAAAGTGAATAGTTAGTTGGCTTGGTCTGGTTTTCTATGATCTGAGACTTGACCAGAAAATGAAATACTGCCCCTGGATCTTCCATATAAAATATCTGAAGGCCCATGTGATCCTTAAAAGCATGAGTTTTTTTCTGTGGCATAAGTGGTAGTATTTTCATCAGATAGCACTAGGAAGCACTGAGGACTAGAATAAATGCATATGTAGTTGTGTTAAACATGCTGGTCAGTGTGGAGAGTTAGTTTTAGTGGCTTTGTTATTTAATAGCTTCTGATAAATCTTTCTCTGGGCTAAGGAGTGTAAGACAGATTTTTATGAAAAGGGATGAGGATGGAGGGGAATAGGTCTCATGCCTGTAATGAGTGACAATGATGTCAGGAAGTTGTGCAGTAAACATTCCCAGTTCAGCTGATGGAGAGAGAGCAAGAGCTCTCAGTGCACTTACCAAATTCAAATGGTTGCTCTCCTGCCTTAATGATTGCGTGCTGTGTACATGCTGAACCAGATGCTGCATCTGCAGCTCCATGGGAGAGTGTGTCCAGAGAAAGGTGGGAAGAATTCTACTCACAGAAAACATATTCTGGATAAGCAGCACTTTAAAACCGCCTTGAAGACAGACAAGGTCACCTTGAAGGCAACAAACAAGGTGGCCTTGAGACCTGTGAGAAGATGCCCTGGAAAGTGGTTGTTGTACTGGTAGCGGATAAGCAGAGTAACACTGCTCCGTGTTGGGAAAGTTGCCTGGGGAGACCCTAGTCATATCTAGTATTGTCTGTGCTGAATTTCTTTCCTTCATCTGTGAAGGTTATTCACCTAAATGTAAACTGGAGGGGGAGGGAGAAGGAATTTACTTCCTATCTCCTGTGAATTAAAAGCTTTCTTGGAGTGAGCTCTGAGCAAAACTAGTTTTGGACACCCCGCATCTCCTGCAAGCTTGCATCTCATGAGACCTTTTGATGTGCTGTGCATGGCAGAGCACATACTCCTAGCTCTGCCCTGGGTTGGCTGCAGTCCCCTGTTCCTTTAGCTCTTCCATCCCGAGCAGTTCCTCCGTGTGACAGTGCTGGCTGCCGCAGCTCCGGCCTGAGCGCTTGGCTCGGCAGGGCCGGCGGATGGGGCCCGCCCAGCAAAGGAGGCAAATCTGTGGCGTAAGCAAACATCCTGCTGGGAGCTCCCCCTCCGGTTCTGCCCCTCCTCCTCCCCCCTCTTGTCCCGGGAGGGGCTGGATTACATGCCTAATCCCATCAGAATAAGGCTGACCTAGTTGAATAGATGCAGCCTCCTCCCTGACTCCCCGGCAGGCATCGGCAGCGGGGAGGGAGCAGGCCGATCTCATGATTGGAATGGGGGTTAACGCTCAGTGTCTGGCTATTGGATGCTATTTATAAACCTAGTACAGATTAAAATGCTTTTCTCTTTAGGCCATGCATGGCTTGCTCGTGAGTTAACCCTTTGTCTTGTGGGAGACTTGAGCACTGTTTTGGGGAGGGGCATTTCTTCACCTGCTTGGTCTGACTTGCATCCTTGCCTGGTTTGTGCATGGTGCCATCCAGGACACTGTGTCAGATAGAGATGGTGTGAGCAGTGGAGATAGATCTGCCTTAGGAGGGTGGAGTGTGTCTAGAAGGGAGGACAGGCCACTATTAAAAGTGTCAGTAGCCAGAGAAATCTGCTTCAATTAGGCATAGTTTGACTCAACAAGCAATGAGGAGGAGTTAATCTCTGCTGCACAGGCCTGTCTTTTTCTTCACGTATTCATTGTGCAATAGCCTGGGATGCACCAGTAACTGCTGTAATAAATTTTGAGTATTGCATTGACAAGGCTGGAAGTGCACATGATGCCGTGATACCAGGAGAATATGGAAAGAACTTCCAAACAAAATACTGAACTAGCTCTGAAGACTACAGCTGTCTGTTCATTGGTGTCCCCTTGGGAAAGGAAACCCTCTGTCTTAATTGTTAAGTGCTGCCTGTGTTAACACAAAACATCTGTCTTCTGAATTAATGAAGATGTAGCCTGCAGAATGCCCGTGAACAGTAATGGGGAAAATAGTGCTCTCTCTTCTCCAGATTAAGAGTAAAAGTTTTTTCATCAAACTTAGAGTTTAGGCTTGTTAGAGGCTTATTTCAGCAATGTTTAGCTGCAGCTGAAGCATTAAGTAGTAAAGCCTCATAGCTTGTGCTCTGAATTTTAGGATATACTCAAAACTGTTCCTGGCTGCCTTCATAAAACAAAACTTAATCTACTGTGTGGCAGCCTCTGTCTCTTATTGGCAGGTTATTCAATTGCAAATCTGAATTTAAATGTTTCTGTCATAAAGCTGGAATAGAACATACAGAATCATGGTGAAATTGCCCTTCTTGAAGGATGTTTGAGCAGCTTGATTAATCTTAAAAGTACAAGCTCTGCTGAAAATATATCTAGTAGTCCTTCCTTCCTCTCCACTTACAAGGAAAGGGAAGGAGTTTGAAATACAGCTTGTTGATACAGCTGTCATATGTAGTAGTGCATAAGTCTTAGCAGTTTCAGTCAGCTGTTTCAGTACAAGTGCTGGTGAAGGAATTAAAGTCTTTATTAATCTTTAGTGAAGATAATGATGTTAGTGTTATTACATGGCATTTATGAAAAGATGACAGATAGCACTTCCAGCTGATTTTAGAAATGGGACAATTACACTGATGGGTCAGCAGAAAGCAAACAAAGCTGTCTCAGCTGATGGTGGAAGTCTCTGCTTTGTAAAGTAATTCCCAAAAGAATTCACTTGAGCAGCTCATTCTATATCAAATAACCCACCAAACAAAACCAACCAAGCAAACAAAAACCCCAAACCAAACCCAAACAAATAACAAACCAACAACTCTTGGGTTGTTTTTGCTTTGGTAGCAGTAATACTCTTGCATTCTTCCTTAAGATGTTCAGGGATGCTGAAGGTTACAGGTAAAGGTGTGACTAAATTTAGGTCTAAAAGAACATGCTGGCGTATTGTCTGAAACACAAGGGGGATCATATTCAACAACAATAACCAGTTTGGGAAAAGTATTCTCAAGCTTAGCTTTATCCTGATTGGAATGATTCCTTCAGTGAGAAATATTTTTTTGGCTATTACTGGCTGAATGAATATAGTAGCCACACAGAGTTAACAACTCATCTGATTTTCATTCTGCCTGCTTTTTCTTTGATATGTGGAAAGATATGATAACTCTGTTTTCTGTTTCTGCACTGCATCCCATTTCCTCAGACAGACTTGTGGCCTGTATTTGTGGGTGTCTCTACTGGATCTGCACCTGCCTTCTCCATGCTAACAAAAGATGCCCATGCCAGGAAACATAAAGTTGAATTGGTCTTAAGAATTTTAGGAAAAAGTGTCTTCCTAGATTGGCTCACACCATATGTATACTTTGGTTTTGTTTAGGTTTTTTTCTCCTCTGGCCTCTTCTAGTTTGAGCCCTCACCCAATGAACAGATAGTGAGCTTGTCTTGCTTAACTGCTTTTTGTGGAGTCCTACAAAAATTCCACAGAGTGAAAGCCATCTGTAGTTTACAGGCTTAAAATTGTTCCATGAGGTTTGAGTGTGTTCCTATGAGTGTGAGTACATTTTCAACTGGATTTGATCCAAAGCTATGTTTATATTATTCTGGGTTTTCTGTCTAGGTGAAAGTCTGTGATTGTTCTAGTACTATTCTGTGTTCTGCAGGGTCTTGCCTAGTTTTCTCCTAGGTTCTCCCTTCAAGGGCTTAGACAAAGTGCTTATTTATGTTACAGCAGAGTTAGAGTAAATCTTTAGTTGCTATGAGTTGCCATGCCAGTAACCTTATAGTTAATGCCATCTTCTACAGAAATGCTCACGATCTTCAGTTCTCTGTAGGTCTACAGGTCTCCGAATAATCAAGAAGGCATGGGTCACACTGCTTGGTACAGCTTGCAGAAGTGGAAACACTCAGTGTTCATGCAGAACTATGGATATACAGTGGGCAGGAGAAGAGGAGATCCTGGGGCAGCACTTGATTCATAAACTTGGAAGTATTGAGAAAGGAGTAAACCTTGATCAAGAGTATGAAGGCCTTTGGAATAACAAACACTTTTATGTATTTGAAATATCTCGGTATGGCAACTGATCTGGTGTAGAGTTGGGGTTGTAGCAGAAGCATACTGTCCTTTGCTCATCTACAGGGCTATGAATGTGTAAAACATTAAGATAAATACATTTCATCTGTCTTCTTTCTTTAAAGACGGCAATAAAGAAAAACAACCCACGGAAATATCTGCGCAGTGTTGGTGATGGAGAGACTGTAGAATTCGATGTGGTTGAGGGAGAGAAGGTGAGAGATGATGGAGACTTGGGGGTGTTGTCCTACAGTGTTATCACTCTTGTGGGAGTAACACAAACCATAGCTGTGTATCTGGTGTTTTTGTCCAGTGTGTTAATCTCTGGGGTGGGTGGCATTCATGCAACTTTTCTGGGGAAGTTTTTTTTAAAAATGCTTTGTGAAGAAGTGTTTTTAGATATGTATCAAAATTCTAAAAATGTCCTAGTGCTCCTGGAAATTGTAATTTTTACTTAGTAGATCATTTGAAGCTTGCAGTCTGCCCAGTAATAATTAACTGAAGCATATATTGCCCAAATAATCTGTCCTGGAGTCTGGTAGCTTAACTGGACAAGCTTTCAAGTTCTTTGTACTTCTACTTTCTCAAGTACATTTTAAGTTTCCTTAACTTTCTAAAAAAAAAAAAAAATCTGTCTTTTGTTGGCTTTTTTTTATTTAATCAGTTAATTGCTGAGCTCAGTCTGGCTGATAGGATTTTAACTCAAGATCGTAATAACTGTTGGTTATGGGGTTAAAGATAACAAACTTGCTTTTGCACTGAGTGAGAGGAAGGAATCCCTGTAGCTTGGAGTTGGTGCAATAAAAAATTCTCTTTCCTGTTTTCCCTTTATCTGGTTGTTTTTTTGTTCTCTTGCCACCATTTCTTACTTTCTTTTGGCTTTTAGGGTGCAGAAGCAGCTAATGTCACTGGTCCAGATGGAGTCCCTGTGGAAGGCAGCCGCTATGCTGCAGATCGGCGCCGCTATCGACGTGGCTACTTTGGCCGACGCCGTGGACCTCCTCGAAGTGTAAGTTCAATGTCTTTAGTGATGGTCATCCTACATTATCAGCAGTCTTCCAGCCCTCTCATGACAGGGAACTGCAGGGTCAGCACTGGCATCTGGTCAATTATCAGTGCTTAACTAAGATGTGAGGCTTCTTCAGTAACATTTTGGGTTCCTCCAGCACATTTGATGTTGATACTGATATTTTCAATTACTGGATGTCAGGCCTTACTTTGCATGTCTTTCTAGGATGTGCTAGAAGCATGGTTTTGGGTGTAGAAGGTACCTCTTTGAAGAGTAAACACAAATTACTGAGACACCTAAGTAGTTCACAATGCCCTTTACCTGAAGCATGGGGAAGTATTTATATTGCCATAAGTAATATAACCAGAATTTGAAAGTGTTACTTGGAAAACCAAATTTGTGTTGTCATGCTTGCATGACATGGTAGTAGTTTGACCAACTAGTTGAAACCTCCATGCATCATCCCTTCATAATCCTCTGCCTATAGTTAAGGTAATGCTTTTTTTTGTCTTTAAACTAACTATGCTGTTCATAACATCTGCAAATCTTCATAAGCAGCTTCACTGCAAGTTTCAACAGTGGGGGAAATAAGTCTGGGATAAATGGCTGTAGCTCTAGCAGTTGCTACTCCTGTTCACGTTGTCCTTGTGCTAAATTGGTGCCTGGAACACCCAAAAAAATCTGGAAAATACTCTAGGATTGATTAACTTTTCTTTAATAGTTGAGTCTATAATCATCACTTGCACAAACATACGAATGAATCAGTGTGGTGGCCCTGGTGGAAATCTCTGCCCAAGCACCGTAACTCCCCTCTTTTTTTTTTGTTCTACATAGTTGACAACATGGGGGCAAACAAAACAAATGTTGTCAAATCTTTCCTTAAGTTCTAGCTGTTTACACTAACTATCACAAGGTCTTCTATGATTCTTTAATCCTGCGGGACACCCCTGAGCTGTAAAAATGTGGAAGGTGTTTGTTCTTAGTCCTTTGGAGACAGCTAGAAGTTGGTGCTGGTAATTGATGACTTATTACTATGTCGTTTTTGTGGAGATTTTGCAGCTTTAGCTTTCATGCCAAGTGCAAAGAACTACATGGTTTTGTTCAGATTTTTGATGTTTCCAGTCTTACCTGTTAGCTTATCAACCAGCTACATCCTGGCATTGATTCTGTCTCCTTTTGCTTTCCTGACATGAAGATCTCCCTCATCTGTGATTACTGGGAGTGAATGCTTTAGTTGGTGCTGTTGGTGTTTTAAATGAGCAGACATATCGAGGCTTATACAACCCTGTGTACTATTGAGTATGCGTGTTCAGCTTTCTGCTTGTTGCTGTGGTCCCTTTCTTGTGTTCTGCACTAGTCTGAGTTGCAGCTAGTTCTGGTGTGCCTCCTGACCCACTCACCTATTAGTTGCCTGAAAAATTGGAAGCTGCACCTTGCAGGGACTGTCTCTGGAGTTGTCTTAGCATGTAAGTCAGTAAAACCACTCCAACTTGGCCAGATATTTTTGTCATCCTCTGTGTTCTTGCTTTGATAGGGCAGTTTAGAGTAGAGTGACTCTTCATCTGAAACTACTAGTGTTTTCTTTTGGAGATTTTTCACTTGCACAGTTAACACATTCTTGAGCTTGAAACTCCATGTCTACTCTATCTGGAAACATGCTTCTTTCCAATATCCTTTTCCTTTACCAAGACCCCCTCTGTCATCTTCCATTCTCTTTTTTTTTTTTTTTTTTTTTTTTTTTTTTTTTTTTTTTGTGGAAGGGGAACAAAGGTGGTAATGTTTAAGCCAGAGCAGTATGTATACACTATTCTGTAGGATTCTATTCCATTAAAGGTTGTGCAAGATATTTCTGAGACAAGTTTGAATTGCTGATGGTATGGCACTCATGAGCTGTTTTTTCTGAAAGGATATTTACTTAGCTGCAAGCAGCTGTTGCTGCACACCTGAAGGAAAATGTTTGTGTGCCTTGCTATGCTTGGAGATCTACTAAGCTGCAGAGGTGAATGTTTTTCCCAGAGTTCAGCTCTCCAAATCATTAATCCTGTATTTACAGGGTGGGAGGGAATACTTAACAAAACTGTTTTATCTATTGAGGTGACTTCAGATATAGTGGCCTTGCAGATTTCAGGAACTTGTAATTGATGTTGCTTAGCAACTCCAACCTTCCAGCACAGTAGGAGTTGATTTCTCCTTCCTTACTAGCATGGATCATGGATTTAGGCAAACTAAAGATGTTGATTATTTGCTTGCCTTGCTATATCAAAATGCACCTATACTCTGTGTGTGTGTGCATAGACTGGTGGGTCTGTTTTTCAACACAGTGTCAATCTCTCAAGGTTGAAGAGAGCTGTAAGGAATCTGAGGTATTTAACCAGCTCCAGTGGAACTGCTTCTAGATGGTATGGAGAGTTCTGTGGAAAGTACTTGTTCATATCAAAAATTTCTTAATTGTATCCACTACAAGAAAGAAGCTGTGCTTTTTGCTAAAATGTGACACAGAGACATGGAGTGTAGCTGTAATCAGAACTTAAGAACAGACAATGAATCATGAAATAACCTTGAGAAAAGATGGTATCCTTATGTACATACTGTGTGCATTACAAGAGAAAAAGCCTCTCTATCAGTGAGTTTGACAACAAGTGAAACAATTTGAGAGCTGTTTTGTAGACCTGCACTATTTCTTGTAGAGAGGAGATCTGAAAAGATGAATTGTATTGTACAAAAGCTAGAGACTGATCTGAAGAGTTTTAAGTACACATACTTGTGTAATGAGCTCTAGGTGATCCTGCTTTAGTGGAAGAGTTGTACTAGATGATCTCTAGAGGTTCCTTACAACTCTGACAATTCGGTGACTGTCAGAAGAAGAAATTAAGGGAAGCAGGTGGGTAAGAAGCTAATTGTGGTTAAAGCTCATGTTCTGTTTCTAGTCAAACTGCATCTGTTTCAGTGACTTCTGATGGCATGGTTTTATTCTGGAGCCGTGATTCACTTCTGGTCAATAGACATAGATCAGTTGACAGTGATACTAATGTAACTTGTTAATTGAATTTTTGTGGTACTATAGAAGATGCAGAAAATTATCAGGGCTTCAGGGCTAAGCAATTCAATTGCTTTGGTATCTAGTTTTCAACTTGTTAAAGCCAAACCTGTTTAAAATACTGACACAGCAACATTCAGTTCAAGATGAGTAGGAAAATGTTTGTGTTGCTCTGGAGTAATGCTTCATCAAGTTTAGTCACTGTCACTACAGGAGATGCAGTCTCTTGTCTAAGATTCCAGTGCAGCCCTCTTTAGGGAGGAGTGGACTTTGGCTGTGCCATTAAAAACATGTAGAAATCTAATACTACCTTTTAAAAAGCTGTGCAGGTGGTGCTTATTGTCAAGCTTCAGCTGATAAAAAAAAAAAAAAAAATAGCGTGTGCCCCTCCCTACAATTAGGTTGGTTGATGCTTTGCTAGTGTATGACACATTGTCCCTCAGACAGAACCTCCTAGGCCTTTGTGGTTCTGTATTTCTGGTGCTGCAGTTCTATAACTGATCACTCATTCTGTGTGTGCTAGCTCAGAAATGCCAAGAAAGAGAAGTGATGATTATGCTGAAACGTGTTTAGAATTGCTTTACTTTTACATTCTCTCTTCCCTTCAAATCTTGTTTTTCTCCTGTGCCTGAGATCTGCCAGTCCTCATGTGAGGAAGAGTGAGGCCAGGAGCAGTGTGGGTCCTTGGTTCACACAAAGCAAATCCCAAGACCTCTGTATCACTTACCACACACAAAACTGGTGGTGCCATTTCTGACCTTACTGTCTGAAGCACTTCTCACCAGCCATCACAGGTCTATAAAGCTGTAAAGTTACATAGTACAAAGCATATTGATACAAACGGGACAGATGAGTGTAAGTAATACACTGCTCCTGCAAACTCAGATGTGTGTTCTTCCTTCTGGGTTCTGAGTTTCTTAAATACTTCTCAACCATTATCAAATGCTACTTATTATTACTGTCTAACTAGCAGGAGTTCCAGTGAGAGAACTTAATGGATAATGTTATTTAAGATTGTGGATTTTTATATTGATTTCTGGTGTCTCTCTACTCACCTCAGCAGCTGACCCTGTCATATTGTTAAGAATAGCTGGAATAGCTATTCCTAGGTACAGCATGTGAAATATTCCACTTGCCTTTAAGCCATGTGTCCATGCCTCTTGGAAACTTGGGAAGCTACAAAGAGTGCTTGAAATTATTAATGCATTTGGAGGATATTGTACTGTGGTGACAGAAGAAGATAGTCCAGTTTGATCACTGAGGTTAATTTAATTTTGTGAGATTTCCTGTTACAACCTACAGTGCTCCAGTCTTTCCAAGAGTTTATGGTCATGTTACCCTAGCTAAAGAAAAGTTCACTGCCCATGCAGTCACCTGAGATAGCTAGTTAAAATACAATAAAATGTGATGGTAGTAGTAAAATTAGCTGTGTGGCATTGGAAGGACCCCTGTCAAATTAATATAGACTACTGGAGGCTGGCAGGAAGCAGTACCTTTTGTTTCCTGCTGGATGAGATCTTGTTCAGCTTCCTTCTTGTTCAGTTCCTTCTTTTAAATGGTAGAGTAGTATGATGGGAATAGTTAATAATATAACTTTTTATAAAACAGACATTACTGGTAGACAGTATTTAAAAGACAGAAGAAAGAAACAACAAAGTAGAAAAAACCTAAGTGAAATGTAGCTAGCTATAGGGGAAAGATAAGCACTCTGAAAGTTTGAAAATGTTGTGTAGAAAAACTGTACTACATTATGTCAAATACTTTTCTGTCTTTAAATTTCATAATGTTTATGTGGAAGTTCTCTGTGTAATGGGACCTTGTGTAGAATGAAGCCAGTGGTTTCTGGCAAGTTTCAGTGTGGTGTGTTTCAGTTCACCTTCCAAATTCAGAAGTGTCGTCATCAACAGCTGCCTCTCTAAAACATGTTTGCCTCTCAGTGCAGTGTGATATCCTGAAATGCATACTTATGTGCTTCAGAGAACCATCAGGCACTCTGCCTTTGGCAGACAGGGAAGGTGGCATTGTCGGGTAGCTTTAGTCTGTTTTTGTGAGAAAGAAGGGCATCATTATTGGCTGTTACTCTGTCCTACTCTGACCTTTGCCCAAATTAAAGCTTTCTGAGTATGTTTCTTTTTACCTGATATGCTGGTGTTAGTGTACTGATACGCTGTTTTTGAACTTGTGTTCAGATCATTGGGCTTTGTAGTTAATGTGGTGCCCATGAAATAAGATGGCACTTCACCTTTGACTCTCTTTTCTTTTGGTTGTAGGGTGCTGAGGGAGAAATCAAGGATGGGGTCACAGAAGGAGGACAACTTAATCAACAAGTCCATAGGAATCCTACCTATCGTCCCCGCTATCGCAGGTTTGTACTGTATTCCTGGCATTCCTTGTATTCCCTGGCATTAATATGTATGCAAGTTGTAGGGAGAGTGAGAAATGTTTTAATTACTAGGAGAGAGGTGAGCCATAGGAGTAAGGAAACAACTGTAGGAATTATTAATGTGCTTATATGTTACTTAGAGCTAGGAATAGGTCAAGAAAGGATGAAGAATTTTTTTGTACCCTATTGTTCCTCACAACTGAGCAATATACTGAAGGGAGATGGAAGGTTCACATCTTCCCAGCTGAACTGTTATAGTTTCCTCAGCAAGTAATGACTCCAAATCCTACTTGATCTGGAACAGCTAGGTCTACCATCTGGAGGGGAAGTGTGTGTTTTGTAACTTTTCTTCTGGACTGCAGACAGTAGTTCGCAGTTCAACACTGGACTAGTAGCTATATGTCCTATATGTCACTCAGGCTTGGTTCTTTGCACTGGTGCTACTTGTAGGTAGAGGAAAGCCTGTTGTTCAGTAAAAGCTTAAGTAGTGTTCTGTCTCTTATAGACCATTAGATAATATGGCAGCATCAGAGTTCCCTTGTAGTATCTTGTTATAGTGGAGGGCATTGCTGTCAGTCAGGATTTGATTTTAGGTTCCTTGTGGGCTTCTAGGATTGTTACACTCGTTCTTGCTAGAACATTTGGAAGAAGGAGGTGATAAAGATCCTGGGGAGCTTCCAGAATAGTAAGATGAAAAATCATCAAAATAATTGAAGGGGGAAAATGTTGGAGGAGTGGCAGTGACCGGGAACTCTGAGGCTGGAAGAAGAAACAAATGAAAATCGGTTATAGAGGTACTAAGACTAATGAGCAGTGTGGGAAAAGATGGATGAAACTGTTCTTGCTTTTTCTTCTGATCAGAATACATACTATGAGAAGATTTCAAATGGAAGAAGTGGAAGACATGCTGAAAAACAAAGGATGTTCTTAGAACCATAGACCAGATCAGGTTGGAAGGGACATAAATAATTCATCTCATTGAACCCTTTCATGGGAAAGGGAACCTAGATGAGATAATCTAGCACAGTGTTCAATCACATATTGAAAACATTCAGAGATGAGGACTTTACCACATTCCTGGGGAGGTTATTCCAGTAAATGATTGTTCTCCCTGTAAATCTTCCTTACATGAAAACAAACCCTCTCCTGGTGCAACTTGTACCTCTTGCCCCTTGTCTACTCAGTGTGGCTTCTTATGATGAGAGAGCCTTTATTCTTAGCTGCCTTTTAAGTACTGGACTACTGTGAGGTTCCCACCCTTCAGGATTTCTCTTCTCCAGGGAGCAAAGATCTAACTCCCTCTGTCTTTCCTCATAGGACAGGTTCTCCAGCCCTTTGATCATCATTGCCCTCCTTTAAACTGTATCCAGGCTGTCTGCTTCACACTTGAAATGTGGGGACCAGGACTGGACACAGTACTCCATGTCTGGCCCTAATAAGGGGATGTTTGCCTACTTCTCTCTCCTAGTAATGCCTCTGTGGATGCAGCCCAGGATCTGGTTTGCCTTTGCTGCAGTGGTGTTCCTCTGACTCAATGGCCAGATTGCTGACTCAGGATGTTATGCATGCCTCAGATTGTTGGAGCTTTTTGCCACAGGATTTTGGTAGTAGTAGGAGCTTGGGGAAGACTGGTGTAGAAGAGAAAACCATTGTGATATCTGTTGACAGAGTTTGCCTGGTTTGGGAAATCCCCAGTGTGGAAAACAATTGGAAGCTGGGAGGCTACTTGGGAAATAGGTTTCCTAGTTCTTATTTTTCCCTTGGGGTCCATAGAAGTGGGAATGGACACTCAGAGACCTAGTAGGCTGTTTTTAGTAAAGGTCCCTTGGGGTTCATATGAACAGTGATGCTGTGGAATTGCTGAGTCATCTGTATTACTCATCCCTTAAAGTGACCTGTGCAGAATTGTTTTCTTCATTTTCCAGCCTTAGTTCTGACATGATCATTCCAACTTCCAGCCTCTACATTGATGTAACAGTTCTATGGCTCAGGAATTTGGTGCAGTTAAAAATATCAGTGTGAAATACTCAATCTCTGACTGTCACACCTTTTGAGATGTTGCCTCACTTTTTAAAAATGGAATTCCTTTAAGTGGAAAAGCTCATTCACATACTTGGCTTCTTGTGGCTTGTTTTATCTTGGAGAATGAGTAACAGGTTAGATAAAACACTGGATTACTTTCACTAGTGTTCTTCATAAAGCATTTTGGATTCTTCTGTCAAAGACCTGAATTGTAAGTCTGCCATTCGCTCATTTGCTCTTCTTCATCTTGTCCTTGTGTTGACTAGGTTATGAGATCAGGCTTCAGCACTGAATTTAGAGAGAGAAACTATAAAATGGATGTAATCCTACTTTTCTATATGCATGTTTGTTTAGAAATAACTAGTAAAAGTAGAAGAGCAACAAGAAGCCGAATTTCGTAGGAATTACAAGGTTGTCCTTAGCTGTAATGACAACCTGTTCTATGCAAAATAGACTTAATTGCTTTCTGGATGCTGGGTCTAGAATCACAACCCTCCCACTTCTGCTCTCTGCTTTTCTGTCTGTGAATATTTGTGTTTAAAGTTGGGTGTGTTATCTAGGATTGTGGGAACAGGGGCAATAGCAATGCTTCTGCTTGTAAGGATTTTAGCTGAATAAATTTTATTTACTCTGAAAGTCTTATCATTAGGCAGTCTGGAATAGCACCACACCAAGTACAGTGGGGCACCTGAGATATTGCATGTCATGGTTGAATCACAAGGTAATTTGTCCATAGCTAATGGGAATTTATGCATTTTTCTTGTAAGAGGTGTAATGTAACCTAAGTGCAGAATTCTTCTGCTACCAGGTAGGTATTGCTTGCATTTATGTACACTAAATCCAGTACACTAGTGCTTTGGAAAAGCTGAATCTTTTGGGACTATAGGTACCTGTGAATTAGATAAGCCAGTTAATGGGAATTAGCCAAAAATGATGACAGTCACCGCCCACTGTATTTTGTTAGTTCTTAAATGTACTTTGTTTATACGGGAAATGGGATGAAATGCTCTTGCATACTTCAGGAATACTGACTTGATAGCTTATAGAAAGAATATCTTAAGGTGAAAGGAATTTAGAGGGCTCATAGATTCCAACTCCCTCCCTGTTCTTTGCAGGGCTACCTAAAAACTTAACTATGTGACTAAGAGTGTCCAGACACTCCTTAAACTCTGACAGGGTTGGTGCCATGACAGCTTCCATGGAGAGCCCCTTCTAGGGGCCAACCACCCTCTTGTGAAGAACCTTTTCCCGATGTTCCATCTCAACTTCACCTGATGCAGCTTGATTCCATTTCCTCATGTGCTATTGCTGGTGACCAGAGAGAGGAGATTAGTATTTCTTCACTGCCTACCTTGAGGAATTTGTAGCTGTAGACAGTAGCATGTATGCACATATTTGGGATGTGGCCATATACTGGAGCATCAAACCAAAATCCTCCATCTTTTGAATAAGCAATCTTGGAGATCTCCCTGTGTCATTAACATGTTGTTGTGAGTGGGGTCCAACTTGTCTGAGTGAGATACATGCTCCTCTTACATGGTCAAGAGGGGCAACAAAGAAGGAAGATCTGGGATGGTTCACAGGTGGAATTTCAATTCCCAAGGACCACACCATTAATTATTCATAGGACTGGACAGGTATGTAGCTAGTCCAAGGCTAACTTGGCAAAATCAGCCTGTGTTACCACTACTGGCTTTTTTTTTTTCCTACTAGCCTGCAATCCAAATGGGGTTAACTGCCTCTTACTGTAGGACAGACAGTAGAATATGCTGATGTAGCTTCATCAGTGAAGAGATTCCCAGGCAGCTTGCCTGATTCACTTAAACAGATCTTTCCAACTATATGGGAGCCAAGCTCCAGCTGGATGGTTGTCTAGCATTCAAAATTGTTACACGTGGTACTTGTTTAGAGAGGGTTTTTTTCTTGAGCTAATATTATGGCATTTTAACCTTCTTGGGATCTTGTCATATTTAACACATACATTTCCTCTTCAGAGGGCCCTCACGTCCACGCCCTGCCCCAGTGGCAGGAGAGGCTGAAAACAAAGAGAACCATCATGAGGTCAGCGCCATGGGTCAGCAGCCGCTTCGCCGTGGCTACAGGCGTCCGTACAACTACCGGCGTCGGCCTCGTCCACCCAATGCTCCAGCTCAGGATGGAAAAGAGGTAAGTGTGTTCTTGGCAAAATGTGGCAGGGGTGGCGTTTTGATGGGGTGAGTGGTTAAGACCGTCCTGTGGGAGTTCCAACAGCAGTATTGTTGGGTGTGCTGGAGGAGTCTGGCCAACACCAAAATGCTGAGTGTGGAAGGCAGCTGGTTTCATTGTTCCTTGTGAACTTCTTACCTTAGATGGAATCCAGTTTGCTTCTGGGTAGTTTTTAGTTGAGGTTTGACTGTAACATGTTATTGAAGCGGAGAGAAACAGTTGTGTTTTCCGGCTTCCTCAAATCTTCAGTCTGTATGGAGTATAAGAAATGGATTTGAAAGCTCCAGATCCATTTCTAAATTTTTTTTAAACTGCTTGAATAAGATGATTTCAGGGAACTTTTTGCAAACATAGGTTGTTTTGTTTTGTTTTGTTACTTTAATGAGGAGACTTTTTTCATTCTACATCTACTTGAGGCTGTCCCCTGACCAAATCTGGTGTGTAATACTTAAACTTTGGTGTCTTTCCTGTAGTTAATGTTTTCTGGGGATTCATCTTCCATGGTTATTTTAAAACCTGGGTAATGCTGGCCCTACCACTGAACAGGGAAGGATCTGGAGCTCAGTCTTTGCCAATAATAAAGGTTTATTGTGTCTCAGACAAAGGTGACTGAAACACCTGCTGAAAATCCTGCTCCAGTGACCGAGCAGAGTGGTGCTGAGTAATGTCCAGCTCCCCAGGCAACTTTACCATCCCTCAGGTAAGGAGTATGGGAGTATCCTGCTCTCCAACTGAAACAGCATTGTGTATACTTCTAGGACTTGGACTCTGTCCACGTCCCCTGATGTATGGCTAGATATTTCTGAAAAATGCTGAGTGCTGTAAAGGCAAACCAAGGAACTGCTTGCTGCTTTTTCTTCTTTCTCTCCTCTAACTCTGAGCCTGTATGTAAATTTTGTTAGTCTGATTTTTGAGGAAGATCCACGGATGTGTAAGCAATATTTTGCTTTAGGAAGATACTGTAATCTCTCAGTTTTCAGATAGGATAAACCAGTATGCTTATTGTGTCTGTTACTTTGAGAACTCCTCATCTGACGTCCCACCTCTTTCTTGAACAGGAAAGTAAAACTTAAACAGCTCTTTTTTTTTTTCCCCAAATTTGACTCTTTTAACAGGTGTCCTAAAATACAAGTCAAAAGTAACACCAAAGAAACAGTCAAGCAATAAATTGTCAGCAGTGATGATGAAAGCAAAGATTTGAAACATCGGAACTTACAAGAAAAAAAATTACCAGCAGCTGAGATCCAAGGAACGCCTACAAGATACACACGTTAAGAGAGCGAGATTCAGAGAGAGCAACCTCCCCAGTTTCAACAGCAACTGTGGGGTTTTGGTTTTTTGTTTTTTTTTTTAAATTTCACGATTTCATTAGTATTGAATTTTTCAATTTTTTCTTTTGGTATCAAACTGAAAAGGGAAAAAACCAACAGAAGAACTGAAATTGAAATAAAATATTTTTTTTATTGGATGCTGGTGCTAAACCTCCCAGGTGTGATGAGTTTGGATAATTTTTTTTTTTGTGCCAGTCCTGTTTACTGCAGGACATGGGGAGGAGAAACTTCCGCTTTCCTTGGTAAGATCTATTTGAAAATGCAGCATGGGTGACGTTCCACACAAATAAAAGTGATTTCAAGTACAAAAAAAAATTCCATTTTAGTGTGTTTGTTCTTGTTTACCTTTTAAAATACATTATTGTAGTTTTGCTCCTTCAGCATTTGTATGTGAAAAGGAGACCTACCTCTTCAGTATGTGGGGTTTTTTTGTTTGTTTTTTGTTTTTTCCTATCCATGCTGGATGATACATATGCAAGGGCATAGTTAGATTAAGTGGATCTACTTCAACCTAGAACAACTTCTGCAAAAAAAAATAGCACAACAGGGCTATAACCTGTACTGCCCTATGCTGGGTTTTTTGGTTGCCATCCTGTGGCAGGAGTTTGGGGGATTTGGTGTGCATTACTGGGGTGTTACTGTCCCCTTCTGTTTGCTAGGCTTTTCTGTTCTGTCAACAGCAGAATCTGAGCATTGAGACTCTGCTTCAAAAGAAAGTGGGCTTAGTAACTGCTCCTTCATTCAAGCTTCTGTTCCAAAAGTGGCAGTACATTTTATTGACCTCTCCACTTTTCCTTACTTGAAACCAATACCTCTGTCATCTTGTGTTAATGAGCAAAGTACTTAACTGCCTTTCTAATTTTTGTGTATTTGTAATGCTCCTCACTAAAAGTTGGATGCCTTGCAAGTGTTATCAGTCTGTTTCCAGCTGCTGAATATGGGTGTGTTCCTTCAGCTATCTTGTATCCTTCAGTCTGTAGTCCCAACATTTCTCACGTTCGTGTCTTGCTGTTACCCAAGCTGTAGATAGCGTATTTATTTTCTTAAAATGCCTCTTGGCTATGCAGTCTTCACACAGCCTTTAGTGAATTCCATTCCATGTAAACCCCTTTGGTCTGGAGCCACACTGTACTGATTTAATCCTACATATGTATAGTTAGAGTGATTCTTGGCAGGTATTTGGGCTCCTTTATTTTCCCTTGAAGTGCAAGTGTTCTTGCACTCTTACTAAAATTTATGTGAGGTTCTCTGGAGACATGGTTTCTCATGTTTTTCCTGAGGAAATAAGGAGTAGAGGGATATTGTGAGCACTTTGCTTCCAGCTTCTAGAAAGGTGAGGAACGGCCCTTACACCCTGTTGCTTTTGCCTTCTCCTCTGGAGTGTAGGGGGAGGTTTAGTGATGCATGAGTTTCAATGCCCACAGCTGCCTGCATTGGGGCTTTCCTGCTTGTTTTTGCAGTAAATTAGGAATTGCTGATGAGATGGGAAGTGAAAGCTAAAGGCTTGGTTCAGGAAGGAAAATACTTCTGTTTCCTTGAGTAGCTGTGTTCCCTGCAAGCTCACGTGGAGTCACCTGCCACTGCAGCACTAGGCTACTGATCCAGCAGTTCCAACATTACCTTAATTCAAGGATTGTTGCAAGACTGAGATTTTGCAGTGAGTCAGATAAAATGGGAAAGATGTTGAGATAGACATGGTGGTATCCTATTGTCTTTGGAAAATGAAGAATATGGCCGTTTTGAAATGGAACAATTTAATAGGGTGAGGAAAACAGTAGAACACGCACCTTTTGCAAATTCTTAAGCAAGATAATCCTTAGTAGAATGCAGTTTTGTTCAGAACTAAATTTATTTCAGGCAGATTGGGGCAAAGTTGGGAGTTTGAATTCACTGTAAAGTTATAAGGCATTAATAAATACTGAAACATTACTTGTTTCAGTTCATTACTTGTTGCAAAGTACTTGAACTGCTTTCAGTTGTTTCAAAGCAAGTGTGTTTTCTTAAAGTGGTATTTGACAGGCTGAATAAATTTTTTTTAATCTTTGCAAAAATGTAGGTTAGATTTGAATCGGTTTAACAAATCACTAGCTAGTTGCATCTATGAAAAGAGAAATTGAGGGAGAGATGCAAGTGGTGTTTTAGTCTCTTTCTTTTTCCTGTTATTTGAGTCCCACCTTTGTGGTAATAAGAATATTTGCATAGAATAGAAGCTTGTGACTGACAACCCCCTTCACCCCTGGATTCCTTCTTAGGAAAACAGAGGTGCAAGTCTAAAACATGTACTAAAATTGTTTGAGATGTATTAGGCTGGGCTTATATTATTCCCTTACTAGGCCACTTGTCTTCTTGTTAGCTGAAGAAGCTACCTGGTGCTCAACAAGGAGAGATGGTTTTCTTAGCAACTGTGGTGCTTGTGTACCTGTAAATAGGGCTATGAGCTATTTGCCTTAAGCAGAACTTGATTTGCAATGCCTGCTTAGTTTGTACTGTGCTTTGGGGTTTTTCTGGTTTTGTTTGTTTGGGGGTTTTTGTGTGTGTGGGTTTGGTTTTTGTTTTGTTTTGTATTTTTAAGAGCTTTAGCTTGCAGAGTGGTTAACATGCTTTTATACCTACTTGGAGCCATTGTTTTTGTGCTCTGTTCAGTCTCTCATTCCAGAATTCTTCCCTTTCATGGGCACTTACAATGGCTTGCACATATGGGTTACACATTTATAGTACAATTTTACAGCATTTTAATAACACTAACTGCCTGATAGTAACCAGGCTTTTTGCTTGTGAAGCAGTGTTACTTAGCCACAAATATACTCCCTGTGGCTTGTGCTCATTTGAGGAACATTAAGAAGGGAGGAAGAAAGTTCTGTTGGCCTTTGTGCACTATTTCATGTAAACATAAGTCTTGCAATGACAAGATATTTACTGATTCAGAGAAATATGTATCCTGTAAACTTCTCCGCTGAACAATAATAGATCTGTGTGCAGCCCTTCCCACCCACGTCCATGGGAGGACTGTACACAGGTGTTAACAAATGCCTGGGAAGTGAAACAGACTTTCTGCTGCAGTGGGAAAAACTTTGGAAATAAAGTTTGTGCTACACAGAACTTATGGCAAGCTGTGGGCATACTTATTTCATGCCAGGGTGCATGCTTGAGCTTCCCCCACAGAATAACAGCAAGAACTTGTATGTTACCTGGCTAGAAAAAGTTGTAATGACCCTAATAGCTCTAGAAAAGTGGTTTTCAAACTTAGATTTGTACATCCCTGGAAGTTGCCAAAGAAGATGGAAAACCATGCAAGTCTAACCCATAGTAATTTGTTGTGGCTTTTCAGAAAATCTGCTAGAAGAACCTGAGTTCAAAGCCATGGCCTTAGAAAGTAGTATTGTTTCTATTGGTTTTGGCTTTTTGGAGAACCAGCTAAACTAAGGCATCACAGTGATTCTATAGAAAGAAAGTACCTGTTCTGAAATAATTAAAGCTGTATAAGCCAAGTAGCAGTGGAATTGTTGCTCAAGCATAAAGCAGATGAGAAAGTTGTGGAGGCCATGGTAAACAAGTGGAACTTCTCATTTTGTGCCGTTGACAATAGTGGAGCAATGTAGCTGTGATTTGATTTTGAGTCTTACAGACAGCAAAAAATTGATCCTGATCACTTAGTACCATCAGCTGCTGAGATGAATAATTACTTCTAATATCTTAAGGTGATCAGAAAGGCCTAGAGAAAGATGTCGCTGAGTTTAGACTTTCATAATTTCTTGACTGCTGACAAAATACATCATTCTTCAATACTTGGCTCACAGTCTGGGATTTTGACTTATAAACTGTGACTTTTTGTAGGACTGCACAGGTCCTTGGAATTAGGAACTATTTTTACAATGCGTTTCTAGGGATGATTGGACAGAAAGTATCTGTAGTACACAAAGAGATCTGTTCTCAAAAATAAAATAAATGGAGTGTGGGTTGAAATGTGTGAAGAACTAACACAGTCATAGCTCAGATAAGCCTAGAACTCAACTTCAGCTGCACCTCAAGTTGAATTCAAAAGTCTGCTGGTAACAGCAGTAAGGTGATAAGAATCAAAATATGTTTTGTACAGCATACCTGTAGTAGTTCTGTTTTGTTTCCAGGGGCTTAGAAGATCTATGTTCTGTGGTTAGTGCTCAGGGTGGTCTAGTCAATTATTTTCACTAAAATAGTATATTTTTGTCCATGTGATACTAACAGTTTTTAATGGCCTCTAAATCTTTAACTTCTTCCTTTAAAATACATCACCTCAAAAGTTTATAATCTTACTATGTTCATAATCCAGTGATCCAAACCCCAGAGCACCTAGAGAGAATAAGGCAACTAAGGTAGATAATAGTTTATCAGAAACAGAAAAATGAGGAAATATCCTAATGCATTTTCTTTGAAAAAATGTTGCAGAAGCAGGAGAGGAGGTAGTGCTATTTAAAAAAAAATTAATTGGTATTAATAGGCCACAGAAAAGCCTTGCTGCTTTTGTGTTGATACAGCCTAGGTGAAGATAGTCCTTGCCTTGGAGGAAATTACTTGACGCAGAAGAAATGTTTTTCACCTCCTTTGCTCTCAATAAGCTCTTTGTTTCTCTGTTAAGAAGGCCAGCAAGAAGAACACGATTTTAATATCAGTATGTGTAAATAGGGGTGTTGTAGATTCTGTAATCTCTGCATGCACATTTCAGGAAAAACTGCTGCAAGGATCTGGACTGGAATTTTGAAACCATTTATGCCAAGTAAAACAGCTAAAAGAGATTGTCTTTTTGAGGCTTTCTGAGGTAAGCTGAACTGGGGCTGTAAGAAGAACCGGAACATATCTGTAGTAATAGAATAAATGTGCTAAAAAAAGCTTTTGCCCATGTTCTGGCAAGAATGGAGGTGTGAATAGACATGTGACGGAGAGAAGGGCACAGTTTCAACCATCAAAAATTCCCAGGAAGCTGTATATTGGCCTCTTGGCTAAGTCTCATCTGTGTCTGGGTAAGAAACTGCTGGTGGAAACTCTTAACCGGTTTAGAATCCAGACAGCTGAGTGCTGTAGCACCTGTGTTTCTAGACAAAAAGGGGCTGCAGAACACCTTTGCAGATCTATTTTTCTAGGAAAGATGTTTACATGCAGAAGAGGGTCATGCTTTGAGCTATGCCATTGTACCAGGCTCAGTTTCATGGCTCTTGGATAGTTTGCTCTTGCACATCCAACTCTTGCCTTGCGAACAGCTTGAACACATGATAAGAAAATCTTGTTGTGACCTGGACAGTAAAAATTGTGTAGTGTTAAACACCAGGGCATCTACTACACTTAATTCGTGTTTAATGGCTGAGCCCATAACCTCTTTGTTAAGGTTTGCTCACTTAATTAAAGCTCATATCCAACACAAATGAATTGGGGTGAATACAGATTTCAGTATCCACCCAGGTGTTTGCTTAAGAAAAAAACAAAACCAACAACAGATGTTTCAACTGGGTTTTTTTATATGCGTATTGTTACTTAATGAAGCCTAAGGAATGAATAACATAACAGAATTCTTAACTGCTGCACTTGGGGTATGGATTGGCAGTGCACCAGTGCCAGCTTCTTTTGCTCGTTTTGCTTCATGAAGATGCTTTGCCTTACAGTATAGGAAGCACCTGCAGGTAACTTCTGTACAGGCTCAGATGTCAGAAGTTCCCTGTGAACAGAAAGCTAAACTGCTGACGCTTTTAATTACAGAAATCTTTGGTGATGGGTGATTAAGAGATGTCAACCCAGCAATCCAGATTAGTGTTAAAGTTGTAAGTTATGTGAGCACTAGATGGGGTAGTTGCTTCACATAATTTTTACAAAAAATTGGTACTGAACAGCCCTGTAACAGGAAATCAAGGTGATTCAGTGTGGCCTATCTAGTTTCTGCTGCAAGTTGGGCTGAAATCTGGTTGTCTGGTTTAACCCCAGCCAGCAGCTAAGTTCCACAAAGCCACTTCCTCACTCTCCCCTCCTGTCAGTGGGATGGGGGAGAAAATCAGAAAGGTAAAAGTGAGAAAACCCACAGGTGGAGGTAAAGACAGTTTAACAGGTAAAGCAAAAGCCAAAAGCACAACAAACCAAGGAATTAATTCAGTACTTCTCAGGGGCAGGGAAGTGTTCAGCCATATCTAGGGAAGCAGGGCTCTGTCATGCATAATGGTAACTTGGAAAGACAAACACCATCACTCCACACTTCCCCCCCTTCCTCCTTCCAGCTTTATATGATCAGCATGATGTCACATGTTACAGAGTATCCCTTTAGTCATTTGAGGTCGGCTGTCCCAACCATACCCCCTCCCAGCTTCTTGTGTGCCTCCAGCCTACTTAATGGTGGTTGTGGTGAGAAGCAGGAAAGTTCTCGACTCTCTGTAAGCACCGCTCAGCAGTATCTGAAACATCCCTGTGTTATCAAAACTGTTTACAGCACAAATCCAAAACATAGCCCCTAGCTGCTGCTATGCATAAAACTAACTCTATCCCAGACAAAACCATGACAGTGAGAGATGGTGAGATCTATGAAACAAAACTCACAATATCCACAAGCTGATTCTCAACCTAGATACTAAATGAAGAAAAACAACCTATACAACCTAAAATAAGTGCAAATTATTTTAGTTGTAAATGAAAAGTATAAGAATTTTTTACTGCATAGTTTTTCAAGGAGTATGTGCTGTTCCTGCACTGGTGCATATCTCTAGCTCTTCTCTGGTTGTTATTACACAGCTGTCTTAAGTTTTCACGGCCACACATGTGGGAACTTCCAGGAGCATGAAAAAGGGTGGCAGAGATGACAAATGTTCACAGGTATCCCTATCACCTTTCCTGCAAGCTCATTCTGTTCCTTTGCAGCAGGGTGACATGGTACCTCAGTCTAAGCACCCATCCTTGAGGCTAAATTGGTGTATGATGACAAGAGCCTATCATTTGTCTGCTCTTTCAGTGAGGGGAAAATTTAAGTGCTCTTGGTGCTTTCTGTTGATGGTGGTGGTCTAATGCCTTCTGCAGTTATACAGAAAGAAACCCCCCACCATTTCCCAAAAGCTGGAATGCAGAAGTTGTAAAATGAGTTGAGGACTGAAAAAAATGTTACCAGGTGCCTCCTCACAGTGACACTCTCTGATCATGGCCCTTTGCTCTGTAGAAACGCAGTGTTCTGGCAGACTCACTTATTGTCGCCTTCTCATCACAAGAAAGAGGATTCAGCTTCACATAAAAGATACAACTTCACCGAATGTCACAATTAATTAAAAGAATTTAAAAATTTTCAAAAAGTATTGGTTTTACGTAATACTTCCTATTAATGATGGGATACCTGTATTCCAAAACAACATTTTTTAATATTGGCCACTCCATCTAAATGAAAGCAGCTTTCTGAAAATCTGCTATCTATGTACTTGGCACCCTGTGGCTGAACGTTCACACAAAAATCACAAATTTGAGTCCATTTAGCATACAGAAGTTGCTAAATGCAGAGTCTCTTAAAAAAATTAGTTTTCAATATAAGACTTAAATGAAGGCAAAATGGTCAAAGATAAGAAAGTGACATATCAATATAAATCCTTCAGAGAGGATTAAGATGCACTTAATAAAAATGCAAGTTTCCTCATGCTGGTATGCCATTTTGCTCTACCTTGGCTGGAATGAAGACCAACGCACTGGAACCTCATAGCCTTCTATGAGGAAATTACTAGGTGGATAGATGATGGAAGAGCGGTAGATGTGGTTTATCTTGATTTCAGTAAAGCATTTGACACCGTCTCTCACAGCATCCTTGTAGATAAGTTGACCAAGTATGGGTTTGGTGATCAGGTAGTGAGGTGGATCAGGAACTGGTTGAAAGGAAGGAGTCAGAGAGTTGTAGTCAATGGGGCAGAATCTGGTTGGAGGTGTGTGCCTAGTGGAGTCCCTCAGGGGTCGGTGCTGGGACCGGTGTTGTTCAATATCTTCATCAACGACTTGGATGAGGGTATAGAATGTACCCTCAGCAAGTTTGCTGATGACACTAAGCTGGGAGGAGTGGCTGACACACCGGAAGGCCATGCTGCCATTCAGAGAGACTTAGACAGGCTGGAGAGTTGGGCAGAGAGAAACATGATGAAGTTCAACAAGGGGAAGTGTAGAGTTTTGCATTTGGGGAAGAACAACACAATGTCCCAGTATAGGCTGGGGGCTGACCTGCTGGAGAGCAGTGTAGGTGAAAGAGACCTGGGGGTCCTGGTAGACAAGAGGATGACCATGAGCCAGCAATGTGCCCTTGTGGCCAAGAAGGCCAATGGCATCCTGGGGTGCATTAGAAAGGGTGTGGTTAGTAGGTCAAGAGAGGTTCTCCTCCCCCTCTATTCTGCATTGGTGAGGCCGCACCTGGAGTATTGTGTCCAGTTCTGGGCCCCTCAGTTCAAGAAGGACAGGGAAGTGCTTGAAAGAGTCCAGCACAGAGCTACTAAGATGATTAAGGGAGTGGAACATCTCCCTTATGAGGAAAGGCTGAGGGAGCTGGGTCTCTTTAGTTTGGAGAAAAGGAGACTGAGGGGTGACCTCATCAATGTTTTCAAATATGTAAGGAGTGAGTGTCAGGGAGATGGAGTTAGGCTTTTCTCAGTGGTGACCAGTGATAGGACAAGGGGTAATGGGTGTAAATTGGAGCACAGGAGGTTCAAGTTGAATATTCGAAAAAATTTTTTTACTGTAAGGGTGACAGAGCCCTGGAACAGGCTGCCCAGGGGGGTCGTGGAGTCTCCTTCACTGGAGACATTCAAAACCCGCTTGGACACGTTCCTGCACGATGTACTCTAGGTGGCCCTGCTCTGGCAGGGGGGGTTGGACTAGATGATCTTTCAAGGTCCCTTCTAACCCCTAGGATTCTGTGATTCTATGATTCTATGAAAGTCAAGAGCAGAATTCAAAGTTTATGTTTGTAATAATTCGTTCCTGTAGAACCACTTGGTACTAATTAAAAAAAATAAGGGGGAGAAGGAAGTCAACTTACATACTTTTTCCAGTTCAGTATAATAAACAGAACTGAGATCAAGAAAATAACCAGCCTAAAATTTAGCAAACTTTTGACAGAATGCTAGGATGTGATTTAAGTCATGAAACACCTCTTCAGAAGAGATGAAAATTCTCTCACTTGCTACATGCTGCTTACTTTCTAGTTAAAAGAGACTGATTTCCATGAAAAGAAGTTATTTCTCAAAACTTGCAATGACTTCCATTTCAGGTAAAATACTCAAGTCATTAACCAGAAGCCACAAGGTGGTGCTCTTAATCCACATCTTTACTACGTCAGAGAAGGTTTTGGTTTCTTTTTGTTTCTTTTCTCCTTTTTTTAATACTGTGCAGCAGGAATATATGGAGAAAAGCATGTTTTATAACATGGTTAACTTGTTTAACTCACTCAGTACACCACATCTACTGCAGTCTAAAATGGTAAACAATTTTTTTTTAAGTGAGACATGCTACCTTCACAGGTTCCCAGAAGAACAATCTTTCTGGGAAAGCCAGTCCAATGAAAGGAAAATCTGGATTTTCACCTGTTTTTCATTTGGAAAAAAAATAAAGTAATTCTTTAGTTTCCTTAGAAGGCATGTGCTGGTGCAATACCACTGTGATGTACCCACTCCCCTCCCACCTCCCACTTTCCCATATATTCCATCTATATAGATGATGAAGTGAGTGTGGTCTTCCAGGAACAATAGACAAAAAATGTGTAAGTTGTGCATGCGCACATACTACAAGGATTTCTGATGAGCATAAGCAAAATAGACACATGGTTACCTTTTGCCTTCAACAATATAAATAAATATATATATGTGTGTAATCTCATTAAAATACATGTATTTTAAAAATAAATAAATACAAATGGATGTATACACATAAGTAGCTCTCAGTAGGGTGAAAACAAATCCATTTTCCATTGTCTGTGAAACACCCATGTCTGTAAAATACAAAGACTGGAGTGATTTTCCAAGGAGTGTAGTTCTGCTAGGATGACTGAATTAAAATTATTTCTTTTTTTGCTCTTCACCTTTAGATTCACTGAGCACCTCCTGCCATTTCTTCTCCATCTCTTCCTTGCACTGCAGGAAGGCAGCTTCCAGACGCCTCATGGAATCGGCAAGGTGTGGGTTGGTACGTATGACTACCATGTCATAGGCCATCCAGGTTGCCTGCACTACAAACCCAAGAGATTCCACTAAGACAGGAATTTTGGCTAAATAAAAGCAGCGGCTGATTCAGTAAACAAATAAAGGACGTAAATTGTTATCAGTTCAGATCTTATGTCAGAAAAGGCCTGATGAAAAATACAGTGGAAACTGCCAACAGTAATACTTAAGATCAAATAAAAGACTGTTCATTATTGCTTCTATAATTACTATATTAATATAATTATTTCTATAAGTTCATTATTGCTGCTGTATGTCTTAAAATACTTCGAAGTGGAATTATATTGATACAAATTACAAAAGGGAAATAGATACCTTTACCTAAATATTGCAATAAAAGAAGTAACCAGGAAGAAAGGCTCAAGCCTGCTTTAAAGGAAATTAACCAAAGAATCCTCTCTCAAGGAGAGAGGTTACATTCGGGACCCTTGTGGCAGGGGGAAAGAGTAAGATCAAGAAGGCTGCAGCATCGAGATGAAAGGTCTCAAGAACTTAAATAATGACATTGACTTTGAAAAAAAATATTATCTGATAAAGCCATGCAAAGTCTTAGCACTCATTTCATACTTTCCCTTTTGTTTTACCAGAAATTGTCTGTACTTTTCTCAATGGCACTCATAAATTGTGTTTAATTACAAATAATTTAATTAACAGCTTCCATCTGTTCTTGTTGGTTGCCTGGTTTCTGATAGAATTGTAGCAGAAAATATGGAGAGGAGTAGATGATCCTCTTCATAAAGAGCCTTCAAGCTTCTCTCCTAAATACTCTGACACAGGGCAGTTCCTAATTTTGCAGAGTCTTTAATCTAGCTGAGGAACTAAACATGTCATGCACTGACCTAAGAAGTACTTAGAAGCATCCCACCATTTTTCAGAATTAAATCTTGTCTTACAGACGATGCTTTAATCAGATTAAAAGAAATAAATTAGAATTATTTCTGTTTTCAACCATTGCTCTGAATTGAGCATCCACCAGGCATTAATTTTCAATTTTGAGTCATCTGAAACTTCTAAATTATTTGCACTCTTTCTCCCAACTAAGAACATTATGGTATTAATTAATGGTGATTGTTTCCACTTAAATTTCTATCACATGGAAGATCACAACAAGAAATGTAAACAATAAATCTACTACACTCTTGTAGACAAATCTGTATCATTCTTAATGAAGTCTTGTACCTGTTAGTTTCTCCATTTCCTCCAGAACTTTTTCTAAGTCCCTGTTCAGATCCTCCACCATCTTTACCATGTCATCATAGTTTTCTTCCCTAGGTTCTGATTCAGCCATCTACAAGGAAAACAGTAATTTCATAGTATATCTTACTTTGAAATTAGTAGATTTGCATGTTTGAAAGTAACATTGTAATAAATTTTGTAAAATATAGAAAATATATTTAATTTACATGTGAATTCATTAAGAACCTGACTGTAAAGTTACTGGTCACAACCTGCCTGCTGCGTACCATTTTCAATTTACTTTAAGATTAATTTAAGTGGAAAGAATCACATTCACATGCTGTGTTTGTGCCACATCTTGGCATCAGTGATAACAAAAAAAAAACCAACAAATGTGTCAAACATAATTAGAAAATTCTATCTCTTATCCTGCTACAGATGCCTTCAAGCTTCTCTCCCAAATATTCTGACACTCCTTATTTTCAGAGTTAGTTGAAAAATCCATCTGTTCTGTCACTGCATAAGCAGTTGCTTAGCCAATGAAAAGAACTTCCGATTCACTAAACAAGTATATTTAATCAAGTAAAATTTCAGGAAGTAAAATTGCTTGGGGTGAAAAATACACATTTAGAGGCCCAATTTACGCAGTTGAAAGTTTCAGAACCTGGATACCTTTAACTAAAAATGTGACACACACTCTTGACTTTAATTTCCCTTTCTGAAAGCCGCCAATGGGTGGGACACAGCCAGGGAGAGGAAGACCTTCCTTGTAGTCAGTATACACATCACGCAGCAGGCATGCTTTTTGTCATCTTTCTTTCGTTATATACAACCTCTCAAACTCAAATTAGTGGGCATCCATATGCCATTTTTTTATTGCCAATAAACGCGGAAGGAACGCAACAGCTGATCACAGCTTTACAGCGCTTCAAACCAATGCCCAGCCTTATCGAGACGCAGAGCATTCGTCCCAGGGCTTCTTCACGCAACCAGTTTCACTGGGTGACGGTGTGCCGGCAAACCCTTTACCCCGGAAACCTCACAAATCCCTCGCTACACCCCACAACCCACAACACCCTTCCTCTTCCCACCAAACCAGGGCTGTGGGGACGCCTGGGCCCCACCAGGCGGCCGTGGGAGGAGCCGCCCTCAGAAGGCGCCCGCTGCCCAGCCGTACCCGGCCCTCAGCCCGCTCCTTCCTTCTTTCCTCCCTCCGGAGGGGGAGGCCCTCCTCTCCCTACCGCCCTTCCAGCCCTCTCCTACAAGCCGGGCACCCTCGGGCACCTTCCGCTCTCCGTCCCGCACCGCTTCACCCTCCCCTTTCCCGCCGACGCCAACCGCTCCGCCCCTCCCCACCCTCCGCTTCCGAGGTGCCCGCGGCCGTCCCCAGCGGGGGGCGGGGAGAGGAGCGGGCGGGAACGGGGCACCGAAAAAAGTTCCGCCCTTCTGCCCGCTCCCTCCTCTGCTGCTCGCTCGGCCCTCGAGCTGACGGGTTCCATTAATTCTGTGTTTAACGAAAACAAACACTTGGGTAAGGAGTTGGGCGGCCAAGGAGTAAGAGGGGAGAGGCACGGGTTTGCCCCCGCTTCTACCCTTGGCTGCTGCCGGGAGGCGCTCTGCGGCTCCGGGACGGGCTGTGTCCCGGTACCGTGTCCCTCTCCTTTCAGCTCCGCACGGCGGACCCTTCAGCTACCATGGCCACCCGCCTGCCTGCCGCCGTGCCGTAGTTGCCCTTCCCCGGAGGCTGGACAGCAGGAGGTAACCCCCGAACCCCTCTCACGGCCCCCGGGCTACTTTCCAGCCTTCCCTCTCCCCGCTCCGATGCGGGGCCTCCCCTCACCCTCCTTTCTCTGCCCGCCCCATGTCACAGCCGGCTGCCGACAGCAGATGGCCTGTCCCATCGGGAATTGTCCTGAAAGTAACCCCGAAAGTTACCTCTGGAGCCCAAAGTTAGAAAGCTGGGTGGTGCCTCTGCTTCCCTTCTGCAGAAATCCGTCGCCCAACCTGGATGGTGGAGGCTGCAGACCAGAGACCGCAAATGGAAAGGGAAAATAACTAGATGAGACTAGGTGTAGATCAGGTATCAGGAAGGCTTTCTTTATGGTAAGTGTGGTGAGACACTGAAAGAGGCTGTCCAGAGAAGTTGTGGGTGCCCCATCACTGGAAAAATTCAAGGTCAGGTCGGATGGGCTTTTGAGCAACCTGCTCTAGTGAAAGTTGTCCCTGCCCATGGCAAGGGGTGGTGGAACTACATGAGATGATCTTTGAAGGTCTCTTCCTGCCCAAACGGTGCTGTGATTCTGTGACTTTTGTCTTGAAAAAAAAATAAAAAAAAATCAGAGGTGTTTGCAGGAGCAGGCAAAGAAAAGTTAGAAATCTGATGACTGAACAGTAAGACTCAAAAGTCTGTCAGAAGTTTGCTGATACTACCAGTTATCTGGTACCTGGCAGGGTTAGAATAAAGCCCCTTCTCTGAATTGCTCATGCCCTGAATTGTGTCCCATTCCAGATCAATATCCAAACCTTAAATAGTTGTGTCTCTCTTGTTTTTTCATCCGCACAAATACAAACTTCGTCCTGTTCTTAAAGTATTGAGTATATTAATAATTTCATTATGCATGAAACTTACGCATGTCCTGCTATTACTACTCACTTCAATGCAAACTGAGTAGCTGGTTTGAAGATGGCAGTATGTCTTTAAAAAAAATTTAAATATTTATTCACCCAAGTTCCATGAGTGCTGCAGAATTAATCACAGAACATTGGGATGCTGAAGTTTTGCAGGGATTCTGAAACAGTTGAGCAAACTGCTTCAAGAATTTAGGAAAGTTATATTTGGCTATATTTGGCCTGGAACCAGAGGCTGCTGGAGGCTGGGGAAAGTGTTAAGGGAAGTGCCATTTTATGTTGTTACAGTCTTTCATTTCCCTCAGCACTCATACTGCCAGCCGACTGAAGCATAATGTGAGACTGATCTTGGTTTGAGGTGGCACATCTCCTGAATTCTGTGCCTTTAAGCTGTCTCCCATATACTGCCTACTGCTGTACACGTGTGTTATGTAGTTAGGAGGCTGATTTTTGGTCTAGTGGTGTTTCTCTTCATTACTCTGTGAAAACCTGGGCAGCAAATACTGTGTGTTTATGCATGTAATTCCAGTAGCTTAGCAGCTGCCTTGCTATGACATAATAATAAATGTGCTAGCATCCATTCCCAGTGATACTGGCAGACAGCATTATGTTTTGTTTCAACATACCCTGGTTCATTTGTGGTTTTCTCTACTATAATTAGGGTACAGCAATGTGCTAGAGGGTGAATTACATATGTAAAAACTGTACAATTAAATGAATAGTTCTTAAATGAATTTTATGTAACAGTGTTACAGGTCTTGGTGATACATACTTTCTAGTCCTTCTAAGGTTTCTATGGGCATCCTTTCAGGTGATAGCTAGCTTCTCAGCTTCTTTTTGTGTGAAACCCTGCAGTTTGTTCCATACAGAGACTGGGTATTTAAGTCACTATAACTTTGTTCACCAGCTTCTGGGTTTGGCCAAGAGGAGCTAATGGGCTCTTACTGGAAAATGTGAACAGTTAAGAAGTGCAGTGGCAAAGAACAGGAACGTAAAAGGAAAATGTCTATATTTAACAAAAAGAACACAAGAAACTGAAAGAGGAAAGGTAAAATTAACAGAGGAATATGTGGACGAACTGTGCTTTAGGATGGTGGTTTTTCAGGACAAAAGCATGTGGGAAGTAGACAGAGCAGAACTGAATGCCTGTATGCATGCTCCATCTAGCTTGCAGTCTAACAGTTCATCTGTCAGCCCTGGAGTTCTGGGAGAGGCTGTGGCCAAGCTACCAAATAACACTGTGGATAACGACTGATTTTGGGATCCCAAAGAGCTCCTGCTCTAGGAAGCTATTTCTTGGAAGAGGAGGAAGACAGGGAAATTTAGCCCATATGTATGGCAACTAACTTTGGACATTTCACCAAGACATATAAATCAGGAGCTACATTACCCTTTATACTTGTGATGTCAGTGCAGGGACAGAGTATGGTAGTGCTTTTATGCCAAAGAAACCAAAGAGGGAAATTGTTCTGTAGCCTACTTAGAGCATCTAACCAATCTTCAGGATCTCTTCTGAGCTTCTGGTTTGAGAAGGGGGGACTGAGTAGGCCAGTGACTGTATAAAACTGTGCAAAGGACATTTCCATTTAGATTTAAGAAAAGAATTAGGAACCATAAGGCCTCATTTGGCAGGAAAGGGGGCGAAAGACTGTTATTAGGTGTGCCTAGCCCTGAATACAGGAAATCTCAGCAAATTACTGAGCCTTCAACTGTCTTATAAAGATGGATGGATACATAATCCTCCAGTCATTTAATTTTTATAAAGAGATACTCTTTTTTTTTTTTTTCTTTCTTTCTTTTTTTCTTTATTTCTTTTTGTGTAATGCTATCCCTTCCTGGTCTTTGTTCCTTTGGAAATTTTAAATGTCAGAAACTACAGGGATGAACTGAAAATCACACTAGAATTAACATTTTCAAGAAAAACATAAATATTAAATTGACAAAGTAATTGTTCTCAAGTCAGAAGATCTGCCATCTTGAGTGGCAAAACTCATGAGGCAGAGGAGTTGGGATAATGAGTTTTTCTTTCACTTCTAGATTATCTATTCTGATTCTTACCCCATTTGAGGATGAATGGCTGGCTTGCAGAAACAAAGTACTGAGTCTTTCAACCTTTGGGTTTAGGCTAGCCAAAAGATCAGTCAGTCTATCAGCAATAAGCCACAATTTTAAATCTTACATTAGGATGAGAAAGTAAGTCATAGATCTTATCACTCTAAATTACTGCATTAAAAACTGAATACCACAATGACATTTAAGGAGATCCTGTAATATGAAGCTTGGTTTTTCTGGTCCAGCAGAAATTACTTGGAGTTATATTAACTTCTGGGAGTTGAACTGCAAAATTAGCACCCTTGTTAGCAGTCTCAGCACATAGGACTATGACTGAATGGTTTGTGGTTGAATTGCTGCTTAGTCCCAGAAACACATCTTGAGGCTACTGAGCAGCTGCCATGTGGTTTGGATGATTGTTGGTGTGCTATTGTTGCCTTGGAGATAAAAAAGACATTTTTTTTAAACAAGACTTCTAGTCTGCTGTCTTTCAGTGTGCCCGGTCATACTTGGTTGTGGAAAAAACAGAGAGCAGAGGCATTTAAACAGGCAGTGTTTTCGTTGTGGATGTGCACACAATACAAGACTTACATCAGCAGTTTGTTTTTCACAGGACAAAACATGACAATAAATTACTTCTGTTCCTTAACTAAACACAGGGAGGAACTTACCTATTATATAGTCTGAGCTCTGAACTCTGAGCCATTAAAATATCTTCTCCAACCAGTCAGACTGGGAGCACAGCAGAGAGATTGACTAGGGAAACTAAAAGCAGCAGTGGTTGGTACTTTTGCATATGCATACCTTGAATATTAACCCTTTCCCTTTCCCATCCTTTCTTCTACATTTGAGAGAAACTCTGAAAGAAGGAGCAAAAGGAGGAAGATTGTCAGTTATCGTATTTCTAAACAGAAATCTGAATATGTTCTCCCAGGTAACCTTGAGGAAGTTGTCTGTGAAAAGTAACACATTTCAGTAAATAACGTTTAAATGAGGAGCTGTCCTTTGCATTTTAACCACTTTTTTAGTGGAGAATGAGGTCCAGCTGAGATCCTCTGCTGCTACATGGAGAAAATGCTGTAGAGAGTCACTGCAAGTCAGTACTAGAATAAGAGGAAAGCTAAGCAACCGGAATCTGAACCTGCACTCTGCAGCTGTAGTTTTCTGATGTCTCTCCTGGTTTCTCAGGAGATGGAAGTCCACATCACAGACCTCTCTCACAAATACTTTATTGGCCACTTCTGCCAGTCTCTGTAGAGAGATCAAGCAATGAAGAAAACCACTTCTGGTTTTCACTATTTTTTCATGTGTACAGCAAAATCCATCTGGAAGAATAATCCCAGAGAGAAGTTTAGGATGTAGTGGTGTACAAATATATGCATACACATTCTCTTTAATGGATACAGTAACTATTGTGTTTTGGTATCTAAAGCTTTTGTTTCTCCCACTACTTAAGTTTTCTCATAAAAAAAATACATGGAGCACCAAAGTGTTAACAGCAGTAGGTAAATTTTGCTCAAGTAGTTGGCAGAGATCATATAGTCTTCTACATTTCCCAAAGCCACCTGCATTGTGTTGTTGACTGTGAAATTAACTTAGTCCTTGTTGACCAGAGTTCTCATGTTTTTCCCATTGTAATACATCACCACTTGCTTTTATGAAGTAGGTAAGCAAATAATCTTGTATGATGGTGACTCATATAACCAGGGGTCAGGACTCTAAAACTGTTAACGCAAGATTTTCAGTAATAGGGGAGGGCAGGGCCACAGCTGAGACTTGCAGACAGCAGTCGGGTGGGAAGAAAGTTCCTAGAGCAAAAATGCTGAGGAACTGATGTGCAACAAAGGTTATACTGAAGAGCTGCTGGGGACTGAGGGCATCAGCAGGGTGCCAGAATGACCCCAAGGGCATCATAGAAGGCCAAATTCAAGAATATTATCTGATCTGGTTGGGTAGCTCAGGATGGAACAAGAAGGAGGCTTATAAGTGAGGGAACTCTGGGATAGACTGATGAGAGGGAAAGGCAGGGGAGAGCTTATGGCAGGGCTGGAAAATGCTGGCAGAACGCAATGATAGCCCAAGCAGGAGAGGTATGAATGAGCAAAGGCAGATTGTGAAAAAAGCCTGGATTGCTGCTGCCTGTTGTAGCATGCTTTGATATTGTTAATCTTTTCCGTCATTCTTCATTTGCAGATTGCTTTCCTGATAAAAACCTTTCTCAATGTCTGGAATCTTAGGGGTTTTGAACAGCTTCCCTGTTCCAGGAGGCTGGGCTGTGTTTCTCTAAATGTGTGCCTGTAATCTGAAATATATTATTCCTGTTTGTTACGTTAGCCCATCCCTCTTGATCTGTGTTTGCCTGCCTTACAAATTACACTCCAGATCACCACCCAGGGACTCTGCTTTGCGTGTCTCAGTCACCATGGGGTGAGCAGCTGGTGTGCAGAAGCCAGGCAGACCCGTTTTACAAGTGTGTGGCTACCTGTCAGCTCAGGTGTTGGACTTAGTCTCAAATGATCTCCCTAGGGAGACAGCAGAGAAGACATAGAGGAGGAAAGAATTGAAACTGGGCAGGTCTGAGGTGGGAAAATCAGTGAGGAGGAACTTCGTGGTAAGAATTACAACGACACAAGGTAACCATCAGCATTATCAGGAGTGGCCTCAGACAAACCCAGGAACTGGCAGCATGCAATCTTCAGGAAAAGACTGCTGCAGGGCAAGAGAAGTGGTGTAATTCAGGTAAATGAGAGAAAGCACTGATGGAAGAGTAACTGATGATTATTTATATTTTTTGAAAGAGTTTTATTAAGACAAATGTGACCTGAACTAAGATACAGCTCTGTAGTGTAGTCTATACATCCATGTATGTACATCTGTACCTCTGTAAATGTGTTTACTGCTTGTGTTGAAGTTACATGTAGTAATAAATTTCTGTGGTTGTAATGGTATTGGGATTTTTTTTTTAAAAAAGAGGTATGTTCTCTACACACAGGTTGATTTTAAAAAAACATGTTCTAGGCAGATTTTAAACAGGAAGAAAATAACAAAGGAAATAAATTTTGTAAAATAATTAGTCTCAGTTCACTGAAACAATGCAAAGTGATGCTATGCATGTGCATACAAATATGTTCAGTGTTTGGGTAAGTAATACATGCCTAGGGCTGAGTACTGAATTAATTAACCATTTGGCTTCCATGACTGTTGCTTGACTTTAGGGAAGCTGACTCTAATCCAAAGTGGTGCAGATATCTAGATTTTTCTATGTGTTTACCTGTTTGCGTGTATGTTTGTGTATGTGTGCATGCATGAGCTACTGACTAAATTGCAAACACCATCTGTGTTAAATGCACTAACAACCTTCCAAAAGTTGTTAAATTGTGAAACTAAAGTTGTGTACACAGCTTCAGCTTAGTTTCCTTGTGTCTCCACATTTAGGAAAGCTGATTCATGTGCCATTTGTTAAGCCATGATATAGCAATGTGTTATCATGCAATTGTTCCTATCACAGTGTTTTTTACAAGAGCTAAGGTCCTTTGAAAAACTACTTGATTCTTCTATCCTGTCACTGCTTTTTTGAAGTATCTGTATCCCATTTATACTAGGGCTTGATACAGGCTTAGTAGTGACAGTTATCACCAAATTCAGAAGTCAGTGAGTAAGAAAGAGACAGGATAGCTGGCATTTTCAAAACCAGTGTGTGGTTTTGATTACACAAAAGTAAGTCGTAGATAAATGTGCTGTTGAGAGTTTGGCCTCTAAATTTTCCATGTCCCAAACAGCCTGCTCACTAAGGGGTTCAGGTTAATGTATTCCTCCCTTTTTACTATTCTTTTAACTTTTGTTTTGCAATCTACCTATGAGGAATTACTTTTAGTAATTTAGGGCAAGAGTGATCAAGATATATGTTAATTTTTAAAAAACTATAGTAGGGTGTGTCTGCATTAGAAAAATATTTTTGTCTTAATCACCATTCAGTTCCTGTACCATTTCATACTTTTGTACTCAGACTTCCTCACACTGCACAAATACATTAATTTTTGTGAGATGATCTAAGTTTAAGCACAACTCAGCACCATGAGAACTTGCATATCTCCACTGATTTGGTGCCAGTTTGCGCTAACCTTGTGAGCACAAAAGCATAATAGGGCAGAGTCCTTACTCATTTTTCTCAATGCAGTAGTGACTGATGACTTTGCCTATTTTTCCTGCTCCCTTGAAAAGGAGCCAAGTTTGCCTTGAGTTGTTCACCTCAAATGCTCAGCAATATGGACCTCATTATTCACTGTTTTATCATGATCTAGGTCTTCAGAAGTGGTCGGCCTAATTTACTTTCACTCATTGAATATGCAGCTAGACTAGGTTTGATGTAGGTTCTGCTTCTAATTTTGGACCAAGGGAAGATCTTGAGTCACTGTACATGATTTTTTAAAAACACTTTGTTTACTTACAGGGTGTTACAGCTACCAGCTGTTGAAAGAAGTGTGTTAAGAGTACCAAATGTTTATAGCTGAGGCATTATTACAGCCACTACAGCAAGCTGCAGGATAGTATCAGCAGCCCTTGCCTTGCACATGGCTTTTAGTAAAATGGTGGGCATTAGAGGGGAAGAAACCTGTGTTTCACTTTTTGCTTTTCCATGGTGTTTTTCTTCTCCCTTTTCTCTCTCATTCAATGTCTGTAAGTGCTTGGCTAGCCAGAGCCCATACATTGTGGTCACACTGCCATTTGGGTTCCTGCAATTCCCTTATTGCTCCCCCCTGTTTCAGCTGCACAACCAGGGCGCTGCACCTGTACATAGTGCTTGCCTAAGTCCAGACTGGTGGCCCTACTGAAAGGTCACATAAAAGAGGAGGAAAATAATAAAAGCAGTACAGAAATGGTGACTGGAGAAACTTCAGGTTTTGCCACTGTAAAAAGGGAAATTAGGTATCATGGTTAAAGGATTTGTTTTGTCCTTTATCAGTGAGGCAGTATGCTGGACTGAAGTGAGTTACTCAGCTGTTCTGTACATGCCTGTTGAAGTTGGTCCTCAATTAGTGCATGAAAAACACCTGTAAGAATATTTTAATAATAAAGTGGTGTGCAGTTGCTGGCCAGGAAGTCTGAAGTAGTAACTACATTAACCTCCACATCAGCTCATAGCATAGTTTAAAAGATCTAATGAAGACCGAAATGAATCTTAGGCCTAGTTTTTATCATTTTTAATCAGCTGTTTTTTTAGACAGAATAGCCAATCAGTACTCAAGGATTAACACATTTGCACTGACAATGTGAACTAATGTTATTTCCCAAGTCAGGTGTATTCACTGGTAAAACTATATTCCAATAATTTGTACATTTTATTTTCTTGAACATGGGTGGATCAAGCAGCTGGGAGGTCCTGCGTGTGCTGTTCTCAAGCTGTCTGTTCCCATGTAATCCATGGAGACGTAAGACTTTCTCTCCTTTTCAGTCTTCACCAAAATGTCTGTCACTCTTCCTTCTTGATTCTGATGTCCTAGCACTTTAAATAGCATAAGTTGATCCTGATGAGAAATTAAGTCCATGAGGTGTGAGAGAGGATTGCTTATTTCAGGGCACATCACCTTCCCAGTCCAGTTTATTCCCTTGCCATGTGAATGCTGTGCTAGCTCCAAGGGGAGAGTATCCATGTGAGAATAAATAGCAGGGGACTGCAAAAATCATAGTAAGGCTTACTATGCTAGCAGAGAGTGCCTGTGGGTCCGTGCTGAAGCCAGGGATGGTTTCACAATACAGCTTTAGGAAAATTAGCCATTCACTGTCCTGGATCAGTGGGAGATCTGTTTTCCCTGCTCCTGCTTCTGGATGTGGGTGTCCTGCCACTTCCTCGAGCCTTCATTGGCATTTGTTGAATTGCTTAGTATACTAATACTGCTTCTCTAAAATAACAGGGAAGTAGTGGAAATGCTGTTCCTTCAAGTTCTAGTCAGGGGAACAAATACCTTTTCAAACAGCCCCTTGTTGCTCCCATTCCATGCCTTGTCCTGAGAAGTTTTGTTCTAGAAAGCTCATTTTCTTTCTGGTCACTGTTCCCAAAGGAAGGTGGCTTTCAGGAAGGCTTTGCAGTCTGAACCTGAGCGACATTGTTTTGAGAATTGGTGATCTGGAGGAAGGGTGGCCTGGTACTGTGGTCATTACCTTTTGTGTTTTTGTATTGCATTTCCAACTAGTTTTCTTAATTAAGGTGTTAAGTCACATTGATGTGATGCACAGTAGAGAGAATAATGAAAAAAATGCATGTCCAAGAAGGTTCTAGGTTTTGTGTAAACGACGAAAATAATGAGTTTCAACTGAAGAAGGAGGAAATCTGAAAGATTAGATAGGCCCAAGCAAGAAGAACAGCCGAAACAAATATGGTTTTCAAAGGAAATCAATTAAGAGAAATTAGGATTCAAGCATTCCAGTGAGTGAATTTCAATCTATGTAGAAGAGTCACAAACCCCCCCCCAGTGGAATTACTTGTGAATGCACAATCTTTTAAATGGAAATTCTAAACTGAAGTAATACAGCCTATGGTCTCCTGTGCTCATGATCTACATGGCACTGATTTTGGTATATTATAACAAAGATAAGGAAAACAAAGATTACAGTGAAGTTTTGAAGCTCTTAAAGTATTTTTACTACCCTTACCCTGGATTGAAACTGGAAATCTGTTCTCATATAAAAGTATTTGAGTGCTGCCAATACACTTTCTGCTGTGTGGTGGGTGTCCACATTAACTCAATGTGTCCCCTAGTGATAACACAACAAAAAATTTTATTGAATGTATAATGTGAAATCTGTGGATTCCTGAATTTCTATTCATGTTGCAAGGTTGGAAATGTAGGAATTTCAATAACATTACTTTTAGACCAGTAAGCTACAGAAAAGCCAAGTATGAGAATTCATTTGATTTCAGCCTGAAAAGTAGCACTGAAAAGCATTTCAGAATTATCTTACTAAATGCAACTTCTTTTCCTGCTTCCTGTGTTTCGAGGGGGAATAGACTTGTAGAGTGCAAATGAGCTTGTCTAATCATATTTTTCCCATGGCAACACCTATGTAGCTCCATAAGAAGCAGCAATAAATGGGAGTGCCAGTGCAAATAAGTGTCAATGGTTGCCAGTGTTTTTATTTCTGGATCCCATAGCAGCTCTGCCCTGAGTATGGTTGGGAAACTTGGGAGCCACCCACTGGTACCACTGCTGGGATATGCATAAATGAGTAGTTAGGAATCCATCTTATGGACAGGGCACCATTGTAGGCATTGGTCACTGCATGAAAACTTTTTTCCATGGAGCTTTGCGGCTGTATGACCATGTTTCAGTGTGCAAGTTGGTATGTATATGCTTCTTTGTGCTTATGTGTGTCTTAAAGTGCATATAATTTAAATGTAAATATGCATTTTTAGTGAGCATCTGTACAGAGCAAAGTCATTATCTGATGTTAAAATGGATCTTGGACTGTTTATGACAGATTATACAACGTGATTGCTGGCTAATGGTCCTAAAGTCTATTGTCCTGTGATGCCATCATCTCTGTTCATAAGTGTCTTTTGTATCTGTATGTATCTGAGGGTGAAAGAAGCTAGGAATGCCCCTCTTATGTCTATTTGTGTGTGTGTATGTGTTACAGCCAAGGTGGGTTCACTTGGTGCACTTGGTTTCAGAGTGTACCTGAAAAGGTTGGTGTTACCCCTATGTTTGACTGGATACATGTTGCAGCCACACACTGAAACTAGGTGAATTTGCTAGCATATTAAGAATCAAAGGAAATAGATAATGAAACAGACTTTTTTCAATATCTTGAAGTGCAGATATATTTAATTTTCTTCTTTCTGCTGCCTTTGTTGTGCAACAGTTTAAGCCTTATTTCACCCATTAATTTTGTGCATGAGAACAAACTCTGTTTACCGTTTCATCCACTGCCAACTTCCATAAAACTGTATTAGCAGTGGTAAGAATGCCATGTGTTATTGTTAACACTTGTCATTGGGGTTAATTGCTGAAAATAAATTAAGTACTTAGAGGAAAAAAAGTCCCAGTGCCTACAAAAATATTCTAGATGATACTGTTTTTTAAACTGTAAAATCTAAATTTTTTGTCAGAATTTTTAAGAAACAGTGGCTAAATAGAAATGCCTTGCCTTTCTGCCAGTAATCACAAATCACCACATTTATTTTTGCATTAAGGAAGCAGTAGTTCCAGGTGTGCTTCAGCTTATTGATAGATCTGGTAGTGCTAAGGAGTTGGTACCAGAGAGACCCACTGATAAGACTTTTTCTTTCCTTGGCTTTGTATACCAATAGTACTAGCTGTGGCAGGGACTGTAGTCAAGAATGACAGACATTTTGTACATATGCTGCTGATCTGTTAATTTGTTATGGACCAGAAGGTAAAAGGCTGAGCTATTTTGACATGTACAAAGGGTGTTAGCTAGAAGTCTATTTGCTGTATTAAATATTCTTTAAAAATACTTAAGTTCATTACTGAGCTTTTGTGCACATGCCAGCCTTGAGGCCCAGGACTGCTCAATTGCTTGTGAATCACTGTAGAACAAATTTAATCTTAAATTCTGTCTGGTCATGCAGTCTATCATTCATAGGATTTGGTAGTGGATATCCTATATTGTTCTCTAAGCCTTGAAGTCCTAGTGCTGCTTCACACAACCCCTGATCATACGGAGTAGATCTGGTTTTGCTTCATAAGTCATCTTTCTTCATGATAATTTTCATTAATATTCTTCATGTTTGTGCAGAAAACAGAAGTTGGAAACTCTCTTGCTTGTGATCGAACATGGCAGGGGATATAAAAAGATTCACACGTGTGCTACTGGAATGCAACAGCAGTGATAAGCTATGTGGTAAGATTCAGTGTTTCTTTTAAGTAATAAGCTTTCACATGCTGAAAAGGAAGGCCAGCTTTGCTAAAAAGTGGGCCAAGCCCTTTCCCCTTCTCCACCTGAATCCCAGCCCAGACAGAAGGAGTTATTTGAGCACTCCCTCCATTGTGTCTTGGGGTAGAAACTTTTAGGGGTATGCAGACTTTGTGGTGGGATTCATCTCACATAATTTTAGACATTTTTGAGGAGTACTGTGTACCGTTCTGGAGTCCTCATCATAGGAAGGACATGGTGCTGCTGAAGTGGCGAACCACAAAGATAATCAGAGGGCTGGAGCACCTCTCCTGTGAAGACAGGATGAAAGAGTTGGGGTTGTTCAGCCTGGAGAAGAGGAGGCTCTGGAGAGACCTTATGGCGTCTTTCCAGTACCTGAAGGGGACTGACAAGAAAGGTGGGGAGGCATTTAGTGATAGGACAAGGGGTAACACTTTCAACCGAAAGAGAGAAGATTTAGATTAGATATTAGGAAGAAATTCTTTAGTATGAGGGTGGTGAGACACTGGAACAGGTTGTCCAAAGGAGTTGTACGTACCTCCTCCCTGGAAGTGTTCAAGGCCAGGTTGGATGGGGCTTTGACCAACCTGGTCTAGTGGAAGGTGCCCCTGACCTAAGAGAGTTAGTTACCTGCAACATCTTTGTTAATTTCAATGTCTTCTGGTCAAATCCAAACCAGATGACTATGCTCAGTTTTCTTTAAATTGCTTCCTATAATTTTAATGAAAAGAGACAAACTTGTAATTGCACATCTATTTATGATGGCACAGTTGTATCCAGCCCTTTCCATCTCCCTCCTATCCCTCTCCCAAGCCAACTCTTTTCACTGGTGGGTGATATTTACAAATGGCTAAAATTCCTAACTTCTGTATTAAAGCATTGAAATAAGTGACCTTAGTTGCAGGAGTAACAGTGTTTTTTTGCAGTTTAGATACTCTGCACCTTTGAAAAATATGATGGCAGCACAAACAGCTCTTGGTTGCTATTCCAAGGGGAGGAGGATAGATACACATTCTTTTGGAATTCAAAGTTACTGAAATGGGTTATTACTACTTTGTTATAGAGAACCAATGTGCATCAGGCAGTGCTGCTTATTTCTTGGCTTCCCATTTTCTTTTTCTGTTGATAGTTGTGCGTGAATATCAGACTGAAGTGATTGTTGTCCCAGCTCTCCTTGTGGGTTTTTTTGTCATTGTGCTAACTGTGATCCTTTGGCTCCACTGTCGAGGCTTGCGTGCAAAGCAGGAGCAATCATCATCTGGACACCAAGGTAAAAAAAGTTTTTCAGTCAGAGGAGAGACTTGGTTTCAGGGGCCAGAAGTCAGTCCCTTTTCCCCATTGCTTGACCTGTTAGGCAACAGGATGTAAGAAGAGCCTGAGCAGTATTCAGCAATCCAGTAAAAATTAGAAAAACTTGAAACCCTGTTTTATCCCACTTGAAGCAGCAGTAGTGGAATTGCTAGTATGGATAGATCTGAGAAAACCTAAAGCAATATACCATGTACGCTGATGAACATAGTGGGTTTAACATTTCTTGAGAGTTGTTTGTTTAACAGCCTTCTAGATGCTGCTGCATGGACAGTTCCACTCGGGTGATTATGAATTACAGTAAATTTTAAGTAAATCACACCTACTTAATCCATTTTCTATATTGTCATTTAAGAAATTTTTTTTCTGGTTGCTGTCTACCACTTCCTATGGGGACAATAGGAAGTAGGACAGGGGCTGGTGAGGGGAACTACCAAAGTTTTGGTAGTACAAATGTATGTTGCAGTATGGAAATGAAAATCCAGTTCTGAACTTATTTTGGTTTTGTAAGGGGAAAAAATCTGATAAGTATATAATAAGGGAAATAATTGTTAACAAAGGTAAGGCCTTTGTGAGAACACCTTGTGCATGTCACTTTCATGACAACTGGTAGCTGGTAATAAAAGAAGTTGTTTGTTTCTTCAGCACATGGGAATCAAGTACATCTAGGAAGTTTACTTAGTTAAATATAGAAGAGCACTCTAGACTAACTGCTTTTTCATCAAATAGAGTGGGAGATCAATTCCTTCACCATTTCAAAGGCCAAGATACATAATGTACAATAACATTTCCTTATTTTGTCCTGATTTAACAGTATAGAGCAAAAATTAAAGAGATAGGGTGGGCATTGCCACCTGCTACAAGAGTTCATATGCCCATTTTTATGCACTGTGTGTATTTGTTTTTGTCAGCAAATGAGAAGAATCAGTGGGAATCTAACTCAACAGAGAAGCATTATATCCAGCTGAGTGAGACATCTGTGGAAAGCCTGCTACATTCTGCATCCTTGACTCTGAAAAATCTGGAGATACCACGAGAGAAACTCTTATCAGGCAGCTTGCAACTGATTAAACATGGCTGCTATGGGAGCATCTACAGAGCACAACTGGAAGCTGAGAACCCCAGTAAGACTAAGACTGTAGTATTGAAAGCCTTACAAGGTAAGACATGTGACCAGAATCCTCTTTGATACAGATTTGTGTATCAAATATAAGATGCTGGGCAGAACTTTGCAGTCATTACTGGGCAAGAACAAGCTGTGTTCAGTATCATGTTAGCTAGTCAGCATGGTGTTTTGGTTGGAGCATCTTGGCAGGACTAAGGAATTTTTCTGTGCATGATGATTTTAAGCTAGTCACCCCATTATTTGCTGCCTCCATTGCCTCAATTGTTTTTGTGTGTCATGTTGGTTTTGTTTTGTTTTGTTTTTTAAGTTTTTGTTTGTTTATTTTTTTCCCTTGTTCTTTCAGGCCCAGACAGTCCCCAGAAAGTAAAGAATTTCCTGGGAAGAATTAAATTCCATCAAAATCTTGGCCATCATGAGAACCTGGTTGAACTGGTTGGATGCTGTGTAGACCAGCTCCCACTTTATATGATCATGGAAGATGTGTCTCTTGGTGACCTGCTGACATTTCTATGGACATGTCGGAAGGTGAGTCAGAAGAAGGGATGATAACTCTGTAAGTCATAAATGAGTGATCCTTTTAATCTCTCCATGCATCCATCTGTATCAATCTGAACTATTTGCATCCCTCAAAGAAGTTCTAAACAAGTCTACATTGGAAGAGACTTAGTAGATATCTTGATACGTTATAGTTTGGAGAAGATGACATGCTTCTGTAAAGTGAAGTCCTGTTTTGCAGACTACTGGAGTGAGAGTTGGTACATCTACTTGATTTTCCAAAAAGAATTACATAAGGTCACACTGCAAATGCTTTTTAGAAGTCAGAGCAGTTATGACACCAGGGAGGACATCACTGAATGATAACTAATTGATAACCTATTTATTAAAAGACAGTAAACAGAGCATAAAAGTGAAAAGTTTACTTGCACAGGATGTCACCCCTGAAGTTCTGCTGGTATATGTACTAGGACCTGGTGCAGTCCATTCCATGTATATCAATAACCTAGAAAATGGAAAGGCAGTGAGGTGATGGAGGTTGCTAATGATACTAGCCAGTAAAGGCAAAGATGGAGCTTGAAGAATTGCTGCTGGGATCTTCCTGGGATTTTCCAAGATTGAGACTGGTCAATAAAAAGAAGACATGAAAGTCAGCATAATTAAAATTAAATTATGCAGATGTAGAAATGTAATGATGGCCTCATATATGCCCACTGCTGATGAGAAGTAAAATCATGGGGCTGACTGTATATACAGTCCATATAATGGATAAAACTCAAGCCAAAAAAGAAACCAAACATGAGGCCTTATTAAGAAAGGCATAGAAAGAAAACTCTGCTATGTCAGTATATGAATCCATCAATCTCCTACATCTGGAACACTAAAACCAGAGAAATGTCAAATTTTGTTCAGCAGAAAGAAAGGTGGTAGCAAATAAAGCTAGTGAGTGCCACATTCAAAACAAACGAATTGAAGAGGTTCTTCATGAAGTGGGGAGTTGACTAGTGGAATTCCTAGCTACTGACTGCTTTAGACTTTACATGGGTTCAAAACAAGAGTGAATACATTAATGGAAGTTAGCCTTTCAAAAGTTACTGAACATGTTGAAACCATTGCCATCTCAGGAAGTCCTTACATGGAAGAGAGGGGCTGAGGATGACACTGGAAAAGCGTTGTGTGTGTTCACCTTATTCTCTTTCTCATCTGGGCACCCAAACAGGGTCACTGCTACAGGTAGAGTGGTAAAAGAGAGGGACTGGTAGTCTCATACCAGATAACCATTCATATGTTGTAAATGTGCTTTTCTACCATTCTAATTTATGAAATACCTTTCATTCATCTGTATGGATGGATTGTCATTCTCCACTGTAATTCTGCCCGCTTCAGCCTAACCTATTAATCTGTTCTCCACCCTTAAATTTACCCACCAGCTGTCTCTAGTATACTTGTCTTACCCAGCATACCAGCCATACGTTGATATCAGCCATCCATGTACCCTTGTATATCTGTCAATTTATGACCAATTGTGAAATTAGCTGTGGTAGCATAAGATTAGATAGTACTAATTTCATTAGATTAGAAGGAACATTCCCCAGTGCTGTACAGCTATAGCATTTGTTTGATCCACAGTCTGTTCTTTTGTCTCTAGGATGTGGTAAAAATGGATGGTATCCCCTATGACCTCACTGAGAGGCAAGTATATGAAGTTGGACAGCAGGTTGCAGCAGCTCTGGTAAGTCTGCTTACACTCACTACATTTTTCCTTCTTGCTTGATTGCAACACAAGTCTGCATGGTGACAGAAGTATTGAATTAAGAGAGGAGGATGTGCTCTGTTAAAACTGAGCCAAATATGCTTGCATTTATTTTGGTGAGCACACACCTCTATTCTACAGTGTGGAGGACAGGCACAAACTAAGTGAAAATTTCTGTCAATTAAAATTCCTTTTAAAAGTTATTATGGTCTCTTTCTTTGCCAACTTTCCAGGCTTACCTTGAAGAGAAGAAGTTGTTTCATGGTTACATTGCTGCCAGGAATGTCCTTCTTCATCACAACTTCACCGCAAAGCTCTGTGGTTTGGGTCTGGCCTATGAAACTCACACCTACGGTGACAACTCGGTCACACAGATCGTGCCTGTCAAGTGGCAGGCACCAGAGCGGCTCCTGAAGAACCCCCCCAGCATCAAAGCAGACATGTATGATTTCATTTTTGGACTAGAGGGTCATCTGTCTGTCAGGTCTGTCTCTTTCACATCCTTATGTATCGTGTCGTGTCCTGAAGATCACAGTAAGGCATATCTGTTCTCAGCATAATGCTCCACTTTGTAGCTCATAAATCCTCATTTCTGCAGGTCATGCTTGTTGTTTATCTGTATTAAGCTAGCTAGCTAGCTCGAATGGAAACTGAACATTGCTTTTTCTTTTCTTGCAGATGGTCTTTTGGAATTCTGCTGTATGAAATGATTACATTAGGTGAGAAGATTTAATGACAATAAAAAATATGCAAGGAAGCAGCAAATTAACAAGACCCTGAATCTCAAACTTCAGAATGTAAAATTGGACCATTTGAATAAGCATCCTGTTTTTTTCAGCTTTGAAAGTCCTGACAATTCCTTTTAGTCTTTCTGTCAGTGTGAATTGCAGTAAGAAAAGAATGGATTTTGGTAGGGAAAAAAGGCATTCTTAATCAGAAGCTGCTAGCTGCAAATGTTGCCTTATGTTTTTTCTACTGTTATTCCTTCTGCCCCTGCAGGTGCTCCACCATATCCTGAGGTGCTGCCTTCTGACATTTTATCATACCTGCAGAGACAGAACATTATGAAGCAGCCCTCAAGCTGCCAGCAAGCCATGTAAGCCACCTGCTTTCTGGACAATTGAACTCGAGATCTGCAGAGCTAAATGGAAGTGAGAGATAGAAAACTAGATCTTACAGAATAATTCTAAGTCTAGACTGTATAAAACAGAACCCTGTTAGGGTAGGAGACTTGTTCTCCCATGTCTGCTACATATCCTTACTGGATTCTGCTGCACGAACCTTCATTGCCAAAGCCTTTCTTTACTGGTTTTGAAAATTACTCTTCTTCCTGTTTCCTTGTCTGCCTTTCCATTTTGTTGCTTCACCGCTTCCCTGAAAGGTACAGGACTATTCTGGAGGAATCTTTCTCCTGTAAATTTCAGGATTCTTCCTGAAATGAACAAAGCATTCACAGGGAAGATCTAAATCATTATATTTCCTTTTGTGGAGACATAGCTTCTTTTAATATTCAGAGACTTTTTATTCCATAATGCTGTTCCAAAAGGGGATATCAAACAAACTTCTTCTCTTTTCCCATACTCACAGTTGACATCCTGGCAAACAGCTACATGCTTTTGTCCCCACAAATTATTATGTGGTTGCAGATTTCAAAGGGTCATTGAAAGAACTTTATACGAAGAAGAAAAAAGGGGAGTTCTGTAGACATTTTAAATATGAGATGGTTTCACTGTAGTAAAACTTCGTGTTGGTATTCCTTATTCACAATTCTTCCCCACTTCTCCATCTTACAGGTATGGTATCATGAAGTCCTGCTGGCAGTGGCATGCAACCAACCGGCCTTCTCCATCAGACCTGATCCAGTGCCTACAGATAGCTATAAAGACCAGCAATGACCATGCAGTACTGCAGGTGCCTGAGATAGTGGTGCCTGAACTCTATGCTAATGTTGCTGGTGTTGATGTGCACAGTTTAGTGAGTGACTACACTGTACTCTGAAGGACCCTTTCCATGCTGATAAAGGAGAAGTCTCTGAGTAAGTCTTTTCTAGGCACTTTGCAACTCTAGGACAGCTCTCCATGGGACAGCTCTCTGTGGAGCAACGCTGTGCAGGACCTCATATCTCATTTGATGTCGTTGCCTTTATCTCATCATTACTGGCAGATGCTGCTGATCCTCCCGGGTGCATGGCAAGCTTCCCAGAGTCCTTGAACATCTGTGGGGGCTTTGCAGTACGGGGGGAGCCCTGAACATCTGGCAGCCAGCAGTCACTCACGGCAGATGAAAGGGTGGCCACCAGCAGGGTTGTTGCTGCTTTGCCTGCCATACACAGGACATTAGGAGGAGGAGGAGGAGTACAGGCAAAGGACAACTTCTGGTACTTCTCCCAGCCTGTGGGGGAAATTATCCTCCTAAGCACTGCCTGGCAGGAGAGCCTGCTGTTTTGTTGGCCTCTGCTTGGTGTTTTTTTTTCTCTCTCTCTCTGTTTTTTTTTTTTTTTTTTTTTTTTTTCTTTCATTGAGAGGCTTATGGGCACGGCACCACCCCCAGCATCTTCTTTGCAACCAGGAACATGGGAAGCCATCAGTAGCTATGCCCTGGTGCTTCTTCCCTTTTTGCACAACCCACACAGCAGATCCAGCAGTGGAGCAGCTGAGGAGGCTCAGCAGAGGCAGTGGGGAAGCTGCCTGCTCCATGGATGCCCAAGCAAAACCCTCTTGCAGTTCTCCCCACGTCTTGTATCCCACCTGTGTGTTTTCTGGTTGCACTTATGCAGGCCAAAGTTCTAATTTTTATATGTCACATTGATATAGTTGCCTTTATCTCACTATTGCCTTTATCTCATTGTTACTTTGATTATTGTCTCCTAGCATTTCACCACCATTATTTTAATTATTGTATTTCAGGTTTGATGCAGTTATGTTTATCTCATCAGTAATTTAAACATTATTTTATTAATGAGTTACTAGAAATGGTTGAAGAGCCAGGTGGACACTGCTGATAGCTGAGTGCAGGAAGAAATACTACAAAGCAGATGAGCCTATTTCAAAGATTGTGTCAGTTACAGCAATAAAAGCCCCACGGAATACTTGCATACCATATCTCACAATTATAAATTGTTTTAATAAAATGTTTTTTGATGTTTTACTATCGCATTTTTTTAACATTTCCAAATGTGAGCAGAAGCAGGTCTGGGATGGTTTACCTGGGCATGCTGAGTTGGCTGTGGTGAGTTGTTCTAGACCCTCTGCTGGTAACAGAGAGTTGACTGCAGAAAGCTATTCCATTCTGACACTTGGCAAGCTCAGAATGAGGTGTGTATATTGGGAGGGATCCCTTTGTTTTTCAAGCACATTATATATCAGATGTATATCTCCTCCATGCCAAACCCAACTAACTATTGCTGTTTGTGTAATTCTGCTAGTCGTCATCTGGGAGAAAAGAGGGTTTAGGAAACTGTGGAAAATATAATAAAAAACTTGTGTTAAAGCAGTGTATTTTGTTTGTGTGGTAAGATTTTGTTAGCAGGGGGTTACAGGGGTGGCTTCTGTGACATGATGCCTGAAGCTTCCTTCATGTCTGATAGACCCAGTTCCAGACAGTTCCAAGACAGACCCACTGCTGGCCGAGGCTGAGTCCATTGCTAGTGCCTCTGTGATAGCAGAGCTAAGAAATGGCAAAAAAAATACTATGCAACAGCAGGTGGGAGAGAGCAGAGAGAATACGTGAGAGAATTTGCTGGCATGACTTGTGACCCCCTGTGCTGCAGCCGTCTGTTCCTGAAGGATTCCACACTGTGGGAGAGACTCATTGCAGAAGTTCATGAAGAAAATTCCGCAGCAGGGGAACAGTACGAGGGGGAAGGCACAGCAGAGATGCGTGATGAGCTGACTGAAACCCCCATTCCCCATCCCACTGCATCGCTAAAGGCAAGGACGTAGAGGAAAATTGGGAACGAACCTGAGCCCAGGAAGAAGGAAGGGGCGGGGGGTGGAAGGTGTTTTCAGTTTCGGTTTTGTTTCTCATTACCCTACCGGGAATTTGTTTTGCCATAGATTAATTTAATTTTCCTGCATTTATGTTGCCAATGACAGTATTGCGGTTAATACCTGCTAGTAAATTGGAAAGAAATGTCTCTTGAGCCAGCAAATGACCATTACAAACTGGCTATGGAATGGCTGCAAGTGTTTGCCTATTTCTCTATCACTTTTTACTTTTTCAAGGACCTTTTTTTCAAAGATCACAAACAGCCATTTTGAGTTGCAGGCCGAGATGCAAAGCAGCTCCTGGTACAAAGTGACGCAGATCTGAGCTATGGAATGCCCGCAGCCATAAAACAGGTACCTGGCAGTGATAAAAGGCAGAGGTTTTTTGCTATAAAAGCCAGGAGACAAAGGGAGACAAAAGCGGCAGCGAAAAACCGTTGAGAAAAAAACCTATGGACAAGACGGGACAAATACGGACAACGACAAAGAAGAAGAAAAGCTGCAATTTCTTGGAACATTTTGGAGGGTGAAACTGCGAAAATCTGTTTTCCTTTTCCCTTTTCCTAAAATAGCTTTTAAAAACTGCTTCTCTTTACACACACACCCCCCACCTCCCCTTTTTTGGTTTTTTCCCTCTTCGGGGCGCACTTTGCTAATTAGGTCATTAGGTCATTAAGAGCGTATTTATGCTAATTAAGTGATTGAGGGCACACTTTGTTGCTCTTTGAAGTGTTGAGGTGTTAAGCTGTTAAGATCAATCAATTCTGCATTGTTTACATTGTTCCCTCATTTACCTAATCCCCTCTTCTTGAAACCCCGTCCCCTAACTGGATGCTTTCCCTTTTGATTCCTTGAACTCCTAAGTGGGTTGCTTTGCAATTTGTGGCATTTATGCGCAGTGGCCAAGTTTTCCTCACAAACAAAATATAAAATAATAATAATTATGGACCATGACAAGTATCTGATGAGTGACCTCTCCTTGTCCTTATTTTGACCCATGAGCTTTTTGTCGTATTTTCTCTCCTTTGCCCATTTTAGAAAGGGGAGTGATAGAGTGGTTTTAGTGGGCACCTGGCATCCAGACAAGGTCAACACCGCACAGGGAGATTGTGGAAAACTCTTTCCCCATTGCTTCTGTCCGAGGGAAAATATATCAGTTGGGTATTCAAAAGAGGAGATGTCCTGAAGAATATGCTATGAGGTATAGCCCTGTAGGAGAAAGTAGTCTATACATCTCAGAACTGAGAAGAGCACCTGTAGTGCTGCTGCAGACCTAATGAATAATGCATAGTGGTTCATAGGGACCTTTGTTAAATGGAGAGATTAATGTGACAAATGCATCACTGTTCTCAGAGCTCCCTATCTTGTTACATCACAGAAAGCAATATTCTTGTTTACACAAATTGTCATATTTTGTTTCTGTTAACACAGTTCTGATCAAGAGAATCTGTGAGAATTCAGGATGTTGAGCACCTTACAGCTGATAAGAAAAGATCTGCTTTTGTTTCCTCCAAGACCAAATCTGTGCCTAGACCCTGCTTATGAATTTGCCCACGGAAAGACATTTCCTGCCATATGAGAAGGTTTAATTTTCATTTTCTTTCAATAAAGTGGCTTGATGTGAGCACTCTTATTCTGGTTTGACTGCTTTTTCCCCAGGTTACCTTGTGTAGGTTTGGAAGTCACCTAATAGTTCTGCAGTTGCATAAAAGGAAGTATAGGCATGGTGTTACTCTAGTTTAACTATACTTCATGTGAATCAGAGTAACCTATATAACATCTGTTCCACGTGGCAATCTCCGTTCATGCATAGGCCCAAATTTCTGGTGTCAGTGTAGATGATATGATATGAAATGATATACACTAGCAGAGCTTTTATAAGGTGTTTTGGTTCACTGGCTCATCACTGGATGTAAGAAAGGAACCTTCTTATCTTACTTTTAAGGGCTGAGCTTTTTTAAGCCTTTTATGAAGCCTGTGTCTTCTTAAAAACCTTCTGAAGTTAAGGACAAAAAGGCTTTTTTTTTTTAGATTTTACACTGCCATACTTGAGAGGAGGAAACACACAGGCAGACAATTTGCTAGATAAAAATGTTACCATTTTCAGCAGCAAATCAAAAGCTCAACACTAAACACAGTAAAACTAGAAATTAAAAAAAAAAAAAGCCTTTTTTCTTAAGCATTTTCAGTTTCAAATTAGAGAGGAAAAGATAGTAGCATTTTGTGAGAAAAATAATACTCTTGTGTTAGAAACAAATAATGAGGGTGGTGACACACTGGCACAAGTTGCCTAGGGAAGTTGTGGATTTCCCTTCCTTGGAAGTGTTCAAGGCCAGGCTGGATGTGGCTTTGAGCAACCTGCTCTAGTGGGAGATATCGCTGCCCATGCAGAGGGGTTGGAACTAGAGAATCTTTAAGGTCCCTTCCAACCTAAACCATTCTCTGATTCTCCGATTCTAATACAAGAATGCCTAAATTAATTATAACCTTTTCCTAATAATACTTACGCTTGCTTACTTACTTATAAGAAAGACATCTAATAGGTTCTTCAGTAGACATTGTCTAATTGATTGCTTTACCAATGATCTTGCTATCAATTTATGCTTTAGAAATACTTGGCTGTGTTCCAGTTCTTAGTATTTTTCTTGAACTGGAGGTCATTAACTTAAAAACTGTCATAAAACCTATATTTTTTCTGCATAAGGAAAACACACATATAATGAAACACAGGAAATTCTTTAAAGTAGTGAAGTTCAGTAGCTACTGGATGATTAGTGTAATTGTTTCTGCTTATCATGAAGTGTACCTAAAGAATGCAGACTGTGTTTCCAGGCCACCCAGTTAATTTCATGCTTCTCTTACAGAAAAATGTGAAAATGAAGCAGCTGGAGAACTGATTGAGAATTTCTTGTGTGAGGGAATTCCTCAGTTTATAAAACTGGTGGGGCAAAGCCACTGTCTCTTTGCTTTTTTTACCAGCCACAGCCTGTTGCAGGCACTCTAATGACTGGGGTGAAGAGAAGCAGAATGAAAAGTGCTGAAGAAGGAGAGTGGGAAGGTGACATAGCAACACACATCTCCACAGAAAGTGGTGAATGAGTTGGTATCCCCATGGATTTTCAGCCAAAAAGGAGAGTGGCTTAAAGAAACAAGAGACAGGTAGTTCACCCTGTCTCTTGTTCTGTACTTTTTAAGAAGCAGAACAAAGTTCCTCAGAAAACATACTACCCCCAAATTGTAGCCAGCATATATAATTTTCCTCTGTTATTTCATTATATAATATAGCCATTCACTTGTCTGTTTTTAAAACTCTCACACTATGCATGACTTTTGTCTTTCATACTTGCAATCAGTACCAGGACTAGGACACTATTATCGGCTGGAATAAGCATACTTGTCACAGCCAAAGCAGTCTCAAGTTGGGGAATTCGTATTTACTTTATTTTATTGCCAGCTGACACAAAGTTTGGATTACTGATTTGGATATTGAGAAAAAAAAAGCAACAAAACCCATAAATGATTAAACAAACATCTAGGGAAAGATCTTTCCTCCTCTTTTACCCAGTTCAACTTCAGTCAAACACTACTCCCACCCCTTAGTCACAGCTTTCCTTGTTTAGGCTGTGCATTACACTCAGTCTCTCCCAGCCCCTTCAGGGATGAAATGGGCAGGAGGCTGAAGCTGGCATGTAGTGCCTTCCAGTCCATGATTTTCCTCTTCTTTGGTGTCCATCACTCAGAGGCTGTAGTCCCTGCTTTTACACCTCTGGGTGGCAGGAGGATGGGTCTAGACTCTTTTCAGGAGTGCCCAGTGACAAGACAGGAGACAGTGGGCACAAAGTGGAACACAGGAAGTTCCATCTAAACATGAGGGAAAACTTCCTTACTGTGACGGTGACAAAGCACTGGCACAGGCTGCTCAGAGAGGATGTGGAATCTCCTTCTCTGGAGATACTCAAAACCGGCCTGGATGCAATCCTGTGGTATGTGCTCCAGGCAATCCTGCTTTAGCAGGGGTGGACTAGATGATTCCTAAAGGTCCCTTCCATCTCCAAGGAATCTGATATCCTGTGCTTTGTCAGGTGTCCTACACAAGCCACAGTCCCTTAGGCTTAGCCCTGTTCCAGCATGATGGAACTTCTCCTTCCAGGGTTGCATCTCCAGCCGTGTCCCCAGAGATGCCTTCTTCCATGTCCTCACATAACTCCTCCCCTTCATTGGTGATGTCCTTTCTTAAATCTGTTTGAGCAGAGCCCCATGCTCTGCCATGGATCTTCTGACTGACTTTGACTGGCTGAGGTTTCTGGAGCACCATGGGCTCTATATATCCATTTCAGAGTTAGCTGGAAGAAACTGGAGTACTTCACTGCTTCCTCCCATGCAGGTCATCCCTGCAGCTCCCTGTTGCAGAGACCCTGTTGGTCTCACCCCCACAGTACGGTGCCATTGCCCTGAGTCCATCGTGCTGCAGACAGTCAGAGTTTTTGTGTGTGTGTGTGTGTGTGTGTGTGTGTGTTCTGTAGTTAGTTCATGCGTGTGTGTAATTGTAGCTACAAACTGCCAGCTACTTGTTAATACCGTCTCTCTTGGTCAAGAAATCTGGGCACCAGGCTCTGATGAAGAATCCTGTGCAGAGAGGTACCTTGAAGGAGATTGTTGTATTCTGCACATCCCAACATCAATTGCAGAAAGAGGAGAAAATGGCCATGTTGTGGGAGAAACTGAACAGCAGCACCTGAGTTAAGAGAAGTGTCAGTGCACTACAGCAAATTTCATCTCGTGCTACTCTGGATGTACTACTTGAGTATGTTTTCTGCTTTCTGGAAAAATAGAGAATATTACATTGAGAGAATATGCTAAAATATGCTACAACAATATGCAAAAGTCTGAATCTGCACTAGCAGCTTTGTGATTCTTCACAGATATTGATCAAAATATGCAGTTGATTCTGCCTTCTGAAATAGTTAAACATTTAATAAAAATATTTTCCCTGAGTTGGGGAAATGCAGTTTTCTTGCAGGACATCCTTAAGGCAAAATAAAATGCAATATTTTAGAAAAGGCAAAAATATCTCTGTCACTGCAATGATGTTAAGAAAATGTGGCTTCTCCATTTCACTAGATAGCTGTAAGGCCTTCAGTCACTACTACTGGATAAGTGCTTTCTTGTTTTCTGAGACAGCATATGACATTTTTTTCTAACAGTGAAATACTCTAACACACATCTCCATAACATTCACAGCAAACATACAGATTTTAAAACACTAATATGCTGATTTTTAAAAATCCTATCCCAAAGGGATAATACATCCAAAAGTCTCTTATGTCTGAATTTTATTTAGACAACTAGAGATGCATAGAGCTATGTAGTTCCAAAACCACCAGGATTTCTTTCTGCTATGTCATATGATTATATTTTAAAAAATACTACAAAATAAAACATAACTGAAAGTCTATTTTGAATTTCTTTCAACATTTTCAGGAGTTGGACTTGAGCCCCAAAAATATAAAGCTAAATGTCTTAATTAATTTTGAATCTTTCTGCAAATTTTATGAAACATGCAGAACAGCAGATACTAAATACTTGCAAATTGCCAGAAAATCCAACAAAATGCAAATTACAAGATTCTTCTTGTCAAAATGCACTTTTTTTTTTCTCCAGGCTTCCACTGTGATTTGGTTTTTGTTCCAGAGAAAGAAGGCACTGATAAATCTATCAATGAGCTTTGAAGAGTGCTGTTTCTCAAAGACAATTCATCAGTGTTTTCTTGGCAGTATGTAAAGAGGAGGACTTACCTTCTTATTGTTGGTTCTGGCAAAGAAATTAGAGTTTTCCAGTCTCAAAATGGCAGAACATCAAAATATCATGTTCCCAAATATAATTTCATTATTGAAAACTAACATGAATATAAAGAGTCCACATTTCAAATTTTATCGTGTAATGAGTATGATCTTGTTATTAAAGGGGCTAAAGGGCAGGAGGACAAGAGGGGTTTTTTTCTGCCTCTGCTTCTAATTTGTTGTGTGGCTTCGAGGCAAACCAATCCATGTCTGTGCCTTAGTCTCCCCAGATGGAGGCTGGAGATAATAAGAGCTTCCCCCCTCGGGTGCTGTGAGGCTGAATAGATCAGTATTTTTTAGAGGACGGAGACTGTCATATAGAATTTGTATATAACTGTGAAGTAATAAAATGCAAACAAATGTAATATTACCAGACTCATCACTGTTTTCTGTTGTATACCACTTGCTACAAATGAACTGAGGGGAAGACCTGAAATATTCCAATGTTACCTCTGCACAACCACAGTAAATGGAAAAGTACTCAGATTCCAGTCTTCTCCATTGTTTGCAGCCTGACTCCTGCCTTTCTTGGTCCTCATTTGAAAAGCCTTGTTTTGCTCGTTATCTTCCAATTCTCTTCTAAATATTTTACTCTACTGGCCTTCATATCTTCAAATTAATACCACCCCTTAAACTGCATTCTTATTTAGCTTGTGTGATAGGACACCCCTTAAGAAGAAGAGACTTTCTTGTGCTCACTCCCTCGTGCTGCCACCAATTTCCTGTGAGCTGTCAGGCAAAATCATTTAGTTCACCTCCCTGTCTACTCCCTATCAAAGAGGATAATTGCTAGCACTGTGATGGCACGATGGTCATAGGGAGCTTGGATGGCTAGTGTAATGACTATGGACAAAACAACTAGATAAACAACCACATCTTCACGAGATACTCAGATTTTCTACATGCAGTTGCAGTTCTATTGGTCATGATAGCAGCCTGAAGGCACAGCTGTGTGGAGTATACCCAATCCAGAGGGAACTTTTACTGCAATACCTTTGGCATTAGTTTAAGCTGTCTGTATCTTTTCACTTATGCCTTGGAGCCACTATTCTGGTGCTGGGTTTCCCACTAAATTCTGCTGAGTTCACTTGTCTGTTCTTGCTCTCTTCCCACACCTTGCTCTGCCAGGATTCTAGCTCCATCTGCACTTCACAAATTGCCACTACTCCAGTTTTGCCTCCCTCCTATTATCTCAGTCCAATTCACTCCTGGTCAGAAGGGTCTTACTTTTCCAGACTCTTAATTTTCACCTTCAGTTGCAAAGACAGAGGAAGAATGGCTGCTGTTTTCTCTCCTCTGAAATATAGCTGTAGGTATTGGGGTACTTTTTTTTTCTCCAAGATTTCCTGTGACCTGATGCTTCCCTGGCATCCTCTGCAGTCTGCAGGTAAGAGGCAGTTTAGTACTTCTGCACTTTTTCCATTCTGTGTTTCCCTATCAATTTCCATGTCCCAGTGACCATTTTTGCCACGTGGATGTCAGCTCCAGTTGTGCTAAACATGTTAGTGCACACTATATGTTTGTCCATCACCCTAAGCACAAGCAGACCTTTATTTTCCTGTGTTTTTTCCTTAATTGCCTGTATACACTACACCTTCCAGAATGGCTGTACTTCAGGCCCATAAAGCATCACATTCGGTGTGTACATGCATCTTCCCACTTCCTGTCTGCACTATTTTTATGTGAGGAGTTGAACTGTAAGTGCACAGTGTATTATATCACTCTCTCCACTACATCCCTTCTGCTTACGTGTGCCTCAGGTGAATACCATCAGACTGGTATGTTTTGCATATTTGCTGAATACAAGGCTCAGTATAGGAAACACATGGTTTGACAGTATGTCATGGGAATGCTTGCAAATTCACTGTCGCATGGGATACAACTGAAGACACAGAGTCTGGACATAGAAATAATCATGATGTGGGCCATGCAGCATGTACATGTGTTTAATGTGTTTAATGTGGTGTGAGGCATGGCGGAAAAGATGTGCATTTGTTGTGGGGATGATATGCAATGACTTTGCCTATTGGATGTGAAGTACTTCCAGCCCTGCTCACTGCCTGCCTGGCAGTGACCTGTCTTCTAACCACAGGCAGTGGAGGTGGGTGATACTGCTGGACATCTCAGCCTTCTGCAGTCTCCTGTGAGAGAGAAGGTGGCTGGGCAGGCAGTGACATCAAAGGATAGGAAATGCTTTCTGTTCCTGCTGATCTTGCTGCAGCCTTGGGGAAAAGGTGCCACTGGAGGAAGACTGGAATACTGGAAAAGAGGCAGACACAGTGCCAGCTACAAACAGAATATTAGATAAAGGGCTTACTTCACAGAGGAGGGTTCTTTATTTGAACAAGGATATACACCATCAACTCCTGATCTTCCAGACATGTCACGGAGACACTCTCAAGTTCCACAGGCAATTGCCACCCTCTTGCAGACCCCCTGTGCTTCTAGGCAGCCACATCAGTCCTTTGGCAACAGCAACCATAGATGTTGAGCAGTGGCAGAAGAGATCATATCCAGCAAGAAGGAAAGACTGCTGGATTTTGTGGCAGTTGTGAGACTTGCCACATGCACACTGCGTGTGCTCAGAACACTCAACGGGGATGCTTTTACTACAATATACAGCAAAAATGTACATCCTCTGCAAATGCTTAGGTATTTAGACCTGAATATTCACAGCCCTATGTATTCACAGACCTGAAGGCATGCCGCTATATGGAAGACTATTCCAAGGGGATCAAACAGCAAGCTAGCAATTACAAGGAGGAAAGCTGACTGAAGAGCTTATATGAATTGGTTCAAAGATGGAAACGCACACCAGGGTCTAGGAGAATGTCCTGCTGCTTTCACCCATCAATAGCATTTGTTAACAACATTTTAATTCCCAAATAACAATATGACACCCAGGTAACACTGCCTAGGGTGCCAAAGCAGGGAGAACCAGGCCCTTACTGTACAGAAAGGTATGACAACATCCAGTTTTCCAGGAGATCATTACCTAATTCTTGTAACACGTGCATCCAGGCACGAGCTGAGCTTTGGAGAACCTGCAGGGGATGCAAATACCATGGGACTTACAACATCCTCCTAAGGATTGGCAGTGCAAGCTGGGGTTTTTGTGGTCAGTCATACTCTGTCTGGGTCAGTTCTGTGACTGCCCTGCCAGCAATGAGCTGTCTAGTCACTCTGTGCCTCATCTTGGGGGAATGTTTGTCTGAGACTGAGTGACAGGAATGAGATCTCCTTCTGGTAGCTTTATTTCTGTTTAATCAGTGTTTCTTTCATCTCAGACACGACTGCTTTATGGAAGTGAAAACAACAGTTTTCAGCATAATTTGGAACCTTTTATGTTAGAGCAGATAACCTTCAAGCTGATGTCAGGCCCTAAGGCCACAGACCACTTCTTTCCTTAGATTGTCTGTGTTCCAGGACAATGTTTTCCTCCACAGCACAAATCAGGAAGACTGGAGAGAGGATCCCAGGTGCAGTGATAGTGACCAAGGCAGAGTATTACTTACTTAACCTCTCTTAACCAGCTGAGCCCATAGTTTTCCCATAGGCCTTGCTCCAGTCCCATTTCCATTTCCCACAGAATAAAGGAGACAGCCTTTGAGCACAGGCCAGCATTTCACTTATGGACCAGGCAAATGACATTCAGCAAATGGGCATGCGTGCCCTCTCTCATGGCACAAAGATGCAAAGAAACGTGGAGGCTACAAGGTGTATAAACATAATTCCTGCACCATTTTCCTAGGAAAGGGGTGAGATGGGGAGTAGAAGAGGCTTGCTTGGGTATGGATTCAACTCCATAGCAGTTATCAACTTGAGGCAGTAGGCAATACCAAAACCTAGACAGCAAAACACATGCCATGTTTGAAGCTGAAATTCAAATTAACCCAGCTGAAAGTGTAAACTTTCAGTGTAACTTCAGTGTAAACTTTCAGCTGGTCTCTGCCCATCTGGTTGGAGTCACAGCACTCTTCTGCCACATGGGGGGAGCTTGTTTGAGTCACAGAAGTGGATGTAAGCACTGAAACTGCTGGTGTGGGCAGGCTCTGACCTGGCAAAGTGCAGGATAAATTACTGTCCGTCCCTCAGCACTAGCAGGTGAGAGCATGCATCCCTTTTCTCCTGAGGTGTCACAGATGCATGGCATGGACTTGTAGCACTGAACAAGCGGTCTTGCCAGCTCCCAGCAGGCTCCTTCCCTCTCAGGACACAAATATCCGCAAGGAAAAACAGTTTAGCTCTGCTGCCAGAGCACGCTTCTTTTTCAGTGAGTCCCAGATTTCCTAATACCTGCTTTTGCTATCTTTAGAAGGCCCTTGAGGCATCCCCTGCCTGTGGCTGAGAGTCCCACCTCAGCCTGAGCTGTCATGAGGCAGTGAGGGCTGGTGGCCCCCTGAGGGGCATGGCCATCAGGGCAGGCTGGGACCCACCCTACAGCACCCAATATGGGGAGTGGGTCAGTCCCAGGAATACTGGCCAGCCCCAGCCATGAGCATCAGGCTTATCATGATGATGAGGTGGTCTGGCTGGAACTGTTCAGGCCCTTAAAGTGGCATAGAGTGCCTCAGTGCATCCATCACTCTCCTTAAAACTTTCTCGTATCATGCAGGTCTAGTTAAAAGTTCATGTTGGTGACATGGCAAGACATAGCTAATCATGTGTGACAACATAAAATAAAGGAGAGACATGACTTGGGCCTGGTAATCAGGACAGAGGAAATCCAGCATTCTGGGAAAAAGCAGTTCTGACAGAACTGCCCCTTCATTTACATGCACATGTGTGGGAAGAAATGCTACAGTCACTTATTTTGGACCACATCTGTGATTTCAATGCATCTTTATTTATTGGCTGATTTAGCTCAGTAGTATGAACTTTACAAGAACCTGCAGGTAACCAACACAAAAAAGAATAACCAGCGTTACCTCGTACGATAACAGACTAGCGCAAAAACAGAAGTAAAATGCCACAATCCCATTAAAAGAACTGTAGAACAACTAAATTAAACTGTAAACTCTACGTGTAACAAATGGCTGAGATTAGTCCCACACTTATAAACCCAGCAGCAGGAGGGGAGAGGAGGTCTGAACACAAAACCAAGCAGCCCAGATGCCAATTCTTTCTCCCCTGAGTATACCTAAGTACTGGCTCATTTGAGACAACACGCAACCATGTGCTTGGCAGCACGTGACTAAGCAAGTGGGACAGTGGCAGAGAGATGCACACCATCTGCCTGCATCATGTCTTTTACTCTAGAAAGCCTCCTGGGTCTGTTCTCCACTTCAGAACATCCAGAGCTTCCTAAACCAAGAGACTGATACGGATTTGCACCCAGAAGATGTGAAAAGAGCCTAATGATTGAAGGAAAGTGGGCCAAAAAGAGAGGACTGCTGAGCACTGCAGGCAGAAATTGAAGTTATTTAAGATGGCAGTAGATAAAACTCATCCAAATGCATTTATTCCAGACCAGCGCATGATGGAACAGCAAACCTGAAGTTCAGGATGAAAAATTGGGGAAAACTAACCCAGTCATTTCATCCTTTGCTCCCCCACTTTCTGTTTTCCCATTACAACTCCTTTGCCTGCATCCTTTGTTCAAGGTCTCCTTCTCTCTCCTTCACCTGCTACCTCCCATACCAAATGGGCAGTGACCCTCTTGCCCCACTACGCTGCCTTCCCTGACCTTCACACAGTTCTGCCAGTGACTTTCACTTCATGCTTCCACCATGGTTCCTGACAACAGTCAGAGAAGGCTGAAACCTGATTTCCTGTCTCCCACAATTAGATGAGTGCTCATGTTTATTTCTCATTCCTGAGGAATACAGAGAACTGGAATCTAACATCATGTAAATGTAGCAGCACCTTCGACATATTTGCAATCTGCGTGGCTTCTTCATCCTTCTTGTCTTTTCCTCCTTCTTGGTCCCTCCCTTAAATGTAGGAATGTTTACAGTAACTCAGGTCCAGTTCTCTGATTTGGATAAAACCCCAGAATTTTCTTGAAAGTAAGTTAATGTCCCACACCTCATCCCTTTACCAGTTATGGTAATGCCTGTTTGTGCCACTGGGAAAATACTGCTTTGGCATGACAGCATAAGGCTTACGCAGGACAGCATCTCTCTGGCACCTTCCTAAGAACAACACTGGCTTAAAATAAATTGATTAAAAAAAATTAAATCTACAGAGAACCTATTCCCCTTCTCCTTCAATCCTAAAAGCACTTCTCTTGTAGCTAAGAGTGGCACTGTTGTCCAGTCACAAAAGCCAGCAAAACACACACGGGAGCAACTGATTTCTTCCGCTCATGCATGCGGTGCAAGGGCTGTACAGGGATGAGACATGGAAGGGAAGGCTGAACCTGCAGTACTTCTGCCATTGCCAAATCTGCAGAAGGTTGGTACAAGGACACTGACAGATAATTTCCCGTGTTCACCAGTAGCAAGACCACTGGTAGTTAGTTGCCTAATGCGGAGCAAGGGAGACTAAAGTTAAATAGCAAGAAAAGCTCTCTCACTTGTAGGCTAATTAGCAACTGAATTGATAATTTTGGCAGCCTCCAGGATCTGCCTTGGTGAAATTCACTATGAACAAGTCAGACGAGCAGCCTTGTTTGGTATACTCAGTCCTGCCTCAGAGCTGGAGTGGGCTAGTCCTTCTCTTAAGGTCCTTTCTAGCCCTATGCTTATGAGTTTATCAGCTGACTTCACTGAAAAGAAGAGAAGAGTTGTCTCAAATTTTTCTGTCCAGCACTTGCAATTAAAGAAAAGAGAAAAAAACAACAACCCTCCTTCCTTCTTTTCCCAAACTTCGTGTCTCACAGCTGAGGAGTTTCCAGCCCTCAGAGTTAGCCCTTCTAATACAGATGGAAGTGACGGGAAACGCAATACTCTTGGAACACTTCACAGGTAGCAGCTGGAGTGACGACTGTCAGCATAGGACAGCCTTGTATGGGCAGAGTGACACATTTCACAGCTCACTAAATGCTCACAAGATTGCAGCCTGTGCAGCGGGCAAGGTGCAACAAGGTCAGTGTGCAATATATAGCATGCCTTTTTCATCCAATGAAAGGGTTACACAAAAATTTCCATCCTGCCCAGTCAGTCTCCCAGGGCTCCACCACACTGGCTTGTCTAGCAGCCTCCAGTATGGGCTAACTACTCCCAGCTGTGATAAGAGAAGAACTATGAATAGCGGAGTCTTCCCATCCCCCTGTGAAGGACCCCACCAACCCTGTGCTAACCTAAAGGTTAACCTTTCAGTTCACCCTTTCATACACTGTCCCCTTACCCTCCCTCCCCTTAATTTAAAAAATAATGGTTATAATTAATACATGGAAGGTGATGGCATTGTGCATGTGGTTCACTTCCAGTTCTCTTCCCCTCTTCTGAGGCATTCTCCTTCCTCCTCTCCAACACCCCCCCCCAGTCCATTCTATCAGTCCATCTCGCCTGCATGCCTGGGGGGCTGGTGCTCACTTGCCATAGACACTCTCATCACTGTAGGCCACATAGAGAAAATAGTCTTCCTCATGGTTATCCTACAAGGGGAGAAAGGGAGAAAGTAATGAACAAAAGCCCAGTAAGTTACCAGATGTAAAAAAGCCCATCCAAGAGGTCCTTGTAGCAACAAGAGGGCATAACCTGTCTAGCTGTTTCTCCTGCTTTACATCAAAAGCTTCAATTCCTCATACCAAACACAGTGTATAGCAACTCCCTCTCTTTAGACACAGCTCTGCCTCTAAATTGAGTCATGTCCCTTTTCCAGGCACTGAATTTACTCAAAGAGCCACAGCAAGAGTGTGCTGCAAACATGTGACAGAAACAGCTCCGACTGTGGCAAGGTGTGCAGCGAAATCCCAACACAGTATGGCCTTGAGATACAGAGACTAAAAATGCTTTAACAAGTCAAAAATCAGTATTTGGTAAATGTGGTTATATTTGTCACTCTTCAGAACATTTGGCAAGTAGCTGTTTTAAATATGGGCAGTAAAGGTGAGATATTAAGTGATTACACTGCACAAGAAGTCTGCAAAGTGCCAGGAAGAGAGCCCTGATCTCAGCTCTGGAGAGTTAGCAATACCTTCCTCCTACATGTCCAGATTTGGAAAACTCCCTGCATGTGCTAATCTTGTATTACCTTCACCAGTCCACATACACATGGTCCAGTCATGGTCAAAAAGTGTCAGATCAAATAAGGCTCACAGCACCATACTGGAACTCTCTTATTAAAATACACTAACACAGCAGAAGGAGAAATCAATCCAGGCTGCAAACCATCAGTGATATTATAGCTATATAGTGGAGGAACATTCCTCTGACGGGCACAAAATATGCCCATAAGGTCAACCAAATAACACAGTTCAGTAGAAATTTTGGGCTGCAATTTTCAGTGTCCTACAAGATCCTCACATACAAAGTACACGTGATGAAATAGTAATTTTGAACAAAGAATAAGTATTCTTTGACAATGTATTTATAGACAGTTGGTTGCTCAGTTACACTTGCTAAAAGGAAACCTTTTTTGTAACCACAGGAAAACTAGAGCGTATGTTCTGCCTCCCCTGCTGTCCCCTGACACAATCTTCCCTCTGAAATTAATAGTGATTTATTTCAATATTTTGTTAAAGCAGTAGAACTAACAGATCACTGCTGGGGCAGCTATTCACCACTTTATATGACAAACATTACAACTATCAAACAATCAGTTAAAATGAGGCTTCCTGGGCTCCTCTTTATAACTACAAGATGGAACTTCCTTGAACACATGGTGGGATACAGCCCAGACCAAGGCAGATCGTGTTCAGGCATCTGTGACCAACCTGTGCCCACTGACAGCTGTGTAGTGCTCAGTTGTCTTTCAGTGCTAGTATGTACCCTTCCAGACACACCAACAAAAGGAGAAAGAGATTGTCCAGACTTACCTCATACAGCTGGCCCATGGTAGCACTGGTGGGAGGGATGGTATTATTGACAAAGAAGAACAGTGCATCCTCTGGCCTCAGGTGGATCCGCTTTCGGATTAAGAAGTAGAATTGGCCAACTGAAGAGGAATAGAGGAGAATGCCTTAGATGCAGAATTTTTTTTTTTAATCCCTAACCATGGTGCTTGGTTTGTTTTTTGGTTTTGGTTTTTTTTTTTTTTTGGTGGAAATCACATGCTGTACATAAAAGGTAGGGGAAAATTAACAATGTAGGAAAGCAATCAGTAATTTCACAAGTTTAAGTACATTAGCAGCTAATCCACTTGGAGCTAGCAGGCACATACCTTTCTCAAGTACATGCCTCAGGACATGTACCTTCTAAATCCACACTCTACCTGCCATGGTATGGAATGCTCTGCTGAGGGGATTGGTGGGAAGCCATCTAGGTAGCTAACCCTTTAAATCCTACACATTAAAGACACCTGAGAGAATGTAAGTGTGCAAATGGTCATACCACTCCTGAAACAAATTCCTGATGACAAATAACTGACTACTTGCTTGGACAAGAAAGTATTCCATAACCATTCTACATGCAAGAAAAAGAAATACTGTTTCTTTAACCCTTTCACGTTCTCGAATGAAAACAAATGTAATGACACAGAAAATGTCCATGACCACTCAGAAAAGGAACTCTGTAGCTGAGCCTCCAACAACAAGGGTGGAAAACAATGGGACTATTTCAAGAACTTGCCTCTTCCTGCAACGAGCATTCAGCCCCTGGCAACTCTGCAGCTAGGTCATCATTGACTGATGGTTATGTGACTGCCTATGATACACAATTCAGTAATTTTCATCATGGGTAGAAGTCAGCAGTGACACATGCATGTTAGCTAAGTCAGTGGGATGCCTCAGAAGATCTCAGAAAAATCTGTATGTTGCAATAAACATAAACAAGGAGAGCCAGGAAACTGGGATAATGATAAGATGTTGAGCCAGCCTGTAGATTTTCTTAGTGCTGGTTATAGAGTAAAAAGCAGCGCCAAGACCTTCTCATTGAAAAGCAGGAAGAAAGGAGGTATACTTTGTTACCTGTGAGGTCAGAAGGCACAAGATACTTCCTTTTGTCTAGGTCAGGTACTCTGGCTTTTGGTGCTTTTTCCACAATTACCTGGAGAGAGAGAAACCAAGAAACAGCCCACGATTATCATAAAACTAATGAGCAAAAAGTATCACTAGAAAATCTGAGACGGTGCTACCAGGTCTTTAGAAAAATGCACAATATTAAAGAACATACAGGTGAGAAGACTTAAATCACAGTCAATAGCTGTACTGGGAGCCCAGGTTACTGAAGACTGGAACAGACATAAAAATAAACCATAATAATTGAGAAAAAAAAATAAAATCAGGTCACCTTGATGGTCCCAATGCAGGTTAATTTTGTATGAAGGAGGTCCCAGAAGGCTAATACATGAACACAAGAAGTATCACAAGTTAGTTGAACTGTTTCCAGGTTACAGTTCTGGACTGCCTGGCACAAAATCAGCCCTACTCCCAGTAGTGCTACATCCTAATTTCTGCGTTCACCAGTACCAAGTGCTCTAGAATGAAGCAAAGAATTAAAGAGAAACTACAACTCATTGGGGAATTTAATTTGTTTTCAATCCCTAATTGTTTAGTAGTTATCTTCTACTCTACAATTCATATCCTTTAAGGTTGTTTTCCTTAGTTCATGTAGTTACAAGCAATTCCTTATTCATATAAATGTTTAATAATTAAAAAACAAGGCACCATCTGGGCAACTGGACCCACATACTTCTGACACAAGATACTAAACCTCATTGTATTTTAATCTCATTACAACATAGAAAAATATGAAGCTCAACAGATTTAAGGTTAGACAAAAAGATCTGCTAAAGGTTTTGGTTTTTTTTTTATTGAAAGGTAGGCAAAATGCTTATTTCAGAAGCAGAAAGTATTCCAAAGTGAACTGAGCTCTCTCCATGAATAGGCTCAGAAACCTTTCCAGGGGTTGGAGGTATGTTTCCATGGAAGTACTGGGTTTGTAAAGAAAAAAATTGCAGGCAGGTTTTTTGCTGGTTGGCTGGTTTTTTTGTGTTGCATATTTTTGAACTGGTAAGATATATATTACATGATTCAGTCTCTGTGGCTTGCTGTTCTGTCGAAGCCATTTTGACCATCTAAACAAGAAGCTGAGTTTTCTGAACCTTCTCAACATCTTAATCCTGTTAGACCCTACGGCTGTGAATACTCTATGTGAGACACTGTGGACCTAAGAGCCCTATGCTCATGCAGGTCTTTGGCAACACAATTCAGGAAATGTATCTGTTGTTTAACAGAAAATTATAAACTGCTGTGGACTAAGCCTTCTTTGGAAAGAAAATGGTGATGTCTCATCAGTGAGATGCTATGCCAGAGAAAAAAGGTTATGATGATGAGCTTGGTGTACTTAGCTTGGACAAAGGGCCATGCCAACTTGACTCCTTCTATAACCAAGTGAGTATCTGGAAAACATGTCACATAGTAGAGAAGCTATCTTGGATATCTCTTTCCTGTGCTCCATTTATTCACCACATTCCCTGTCCTATCAAAACAGCCAAAACCCCTGTACATTTTAAGGTATGAGGGTTTTTTAATTGTTTTGTTTTGTTAAAAAGAAGCATGGTTGTCTGTGCTTCTTCAAGAACTTCAAGCACTGCACTTAGTATAAGGTATTCAAGCTCTCGAAGGCAGCTTGTGGCACGATATGCATTTCCATACAATATGCAGCTGATAAATGCTGTGAAGGAAGGACAGTTCTACAGTCTCACTGAAGAGGTGCAGGCTGAACAGCAACTGCACTTAGCACATTTTTTTTAAACTCACAAATCCAATGAGGCAAGATCTAACACAATAAACTGCAGTGGAGATAAAGCTTTTCTTCTTGCCTCCAATTTCAAAAACTATTGACATGCAGAACTGGTAGCTAGCAGCACTGATGTGACCACTGACTCAAAAGGATGGCTTGTAGCTTGGCCATTAGATAACAAAGACAAAGAAGTCATGCCTATGAGGAAGGGGTGAGAGTGTTTGGGCTTCTAAGCCCCTACGAAAGATTTAAATCAGATCATCATGGAGCTTCAGAGAGATCTCACTCTTGCAAAGAAGCAGGGAAGGAATGGAGGTACTCTGCTACTCTGACTATGAACTGTAGCTGGTTTGCCTGATAACACGGGTTATCTCTTCTTAAGCACTAAAACCTTCTTGCACACAAACCAACGAAAGAATACAAAGGGCAGATTTAGGCTGTTTGTGTGTCTGTTCTTGCTGGGTGGTGACTGTGGTAACGTGGTACTGTGCCAAGAGTATAATCTCAGCAAAATGCTGAGATGTATCAGGGCACTGCAGTGTAGGAAGCCAAATGGATGTCATCTTCAAGGATCCTGCTGTTGGGAAGGGCAGATAAAAACATTAGTTTTTATCTCTTGTATGCTGCATTCATTTGCTCCGTATGCAGCTCTGAGAAGAGGCTACCCCAAACAATTTGCATCTGGGCCTTGCCTTGTGTCGTTTTCATTTATCCTTAACTACAGCACACCTTGTGATTTTGATCCTGGCCTTCCCCATGAGTATCTGCTGATGCCCCTCGATCTTGACCTCTTGCCAGACAGTATCTCTCCCAGGGCTCTTCACACGGCTCTTCTAGACACATCTATCGTGATCTGCTGTACAATCAGCCAATCCTCAGTTTACAGATTGTCTCACTCCTGACCTACAGAGCCCTCTGCAGTCCCCATGATAAAACACAGAACCACACACACTTCCCCACTGACTCGCTGTGTGCTCAACCTGCTGTGCTATGCTAGGGGCTCTGAAAATACAGAGGTCAGATGCAGCCAAATATTGACTTCCAAAACCTTTTGCCAGTCCAGTTAAGGGCCACTCCCATGATAAAAAAATGGTGTTAGCCTGCAGGGAAAACCTGTGCTATAACTGTTCCCCCATGGCCTCAGGTTGATGGGGGAGTCCAACTTATCTTGCATGCAGTACCCCTGGGCAGTAAATCTAGGACAGACCTCTCCAGTGGGGATGTAAAGAAAGAACATCTGCAAAGCGTTTATTAAAAAGGAACAAAAAAAAAATTTCACAATTAATTTGATTTGTCATTTCTTTTTTCCAATTATTATTAGCAGTCATAAAGCCAGAAATTTCCCACAGGCACTCCAAAGGGACCAAAGGACAAGGAAGCAAAGTTTAGCTAGATGACCTTGTTTTTCAAGTGACATTTTTTCCTCAGAATCAGTAAACAGGAAGGCAGAAAGACTGAGAGGTAACATTTTTCTCTCATGCAAAGGAAAAGAACAGGCTGTATCGAAAAGACGGGTCAAAAGAAAGTAAAATAAAAACAACGTATCAGGTGACACAGTCCTTGTTTTCTATGAGGAGTACACGGTTAACCCACTCATTGTTCTCCTTCATTTCCACAGAGCTAATGGTAAGCTCCTTCCCCACCCCCCAGCCCCACGCACGTAGGCTGCCAGCAAAAGATCAGCACCATTCTCGCTGTCGACTTACTGCGGCTCCCAGAAAAAAAACGGGGTAATTACACCCCGCACCTACCCACCCACCCACCAATACAGACCTTCCTAGATAATAAACAGCCATCGCTTTGCCCTAAAGAGAAAAAACACCCTGAAACGAGCATCCGAACACCAAGATCACATTCACCTTTACTAATCTCATTCCTCTATCCTTAAAAGAACGAAAAAAAAAAAAAAAAAAGACGACAGAAGCAGCCGTCAAGAAGGGAAACAAAAGCAGACCGTGAGGCAAGCCGGGCCGCGACCGCCGCCCTCTCTTCCCCTCCATACGCCCCCCCCCCCCTCCCTCCCCTACTCACAGGGACTCTGTCGGGGTATTTCTTCCTGATTTTCTCCCCTTCTTTTTTCCTGTACTCGAACGGGTGGTCTTCCTTGTACTGGAACTTCATGCTGCCGGGCTGTCACCTTCCCTCCCGACGGCTGCTGCTGCTGCGGCTCCCTCCTTCCTTCCCTCCCCTACGGCCCTGCCAGCCCCCGCACGCCGAGCGCACCGCAACCCCGACCCCCGCCGCGGGAGCGCACCAGCCACTCGCCGGAAAATTGGGAGCTCTGACGTCACCGGGAGGTACCCCCACCCCACTACCCCACTACCCCACCCCCCCAGCCGTCACGGAGCCCACGGGGCGGGGCTCGGGTCCACGCCTCCCGTTGTGTTGGGTGGCGGTGGGGGAGGAGGCACAGACCCTTCCTTCACGTCTTGGGGCGGGGGGCAAGGAGGAGGGTGCCACCTTCCAGCCCAGTCATGGTGGGAGGGAACGCGGCGGGGGCGGTATCACCAGCCTCGCTTCTCACCTCCCCCTCCGCTGCGCAGTATTTTTTTTCTCTCACTTTTCATTGCTTGGACGGCAGTATTTCGTTATTGTAAAGTGATATTTTATTATTATTATTATTGTTATTGTAAAGCAAATAAATAATTAAAAAAAAAAGATTAAAAAAAAAAAAAAAAAAAGAAAGGCAGCAAAATAAACAAACCATTGAGCAACACAAGCGCCGGCTCCAGTGACTCAGGGGTTATAAATAACTGCATGAGCAAGCACGAAATGCACCCGGGCCTTGTGGGCACGGCCGCGTTGCTCCTCCCTCTCTGCCCAGCAGCGTGGGGCGGTGCTCCATGAGAAGGGCTCGGCAGGGATCCGAGGGTTGGAGTGACTTGTGTGAGGCTTGACTGCCTCTGCTTGTCTAGAAAGGGGGTGATGAGACCTTCCTCAAGGGGCTGTCAGATGCAAGACCCAAAAAACCCAGTTACTTTTCGTGACCGTCCCTGTCGCATCTGGATTATTACCCCTGTTGGTAACATCTCGCTTAAACAAAGGGCAGGAAGTGTGGCACATCGTGTACCAGACCAGATGCACACTGCATATAGCAGACAGTTAAAGGGAACTGTCTACAAACAAGCCAAAATAGCCAGCCAATTCTGTCCCAGTTAATCAGCTGGTACATACCTGGGATATTGTTGATTTTCTTTAGGAGTTCTTGTGCTCACGGTTATTTACTGACCAGCAAAAGGGGAGGTATCAGTTAATGGATCAGCATGCTCAAATCAGCACAACTATTAATTTCTGTTGCCCTGGGGACAATGAACGGGAGTGTGGGGGTTTTTGGTTTTTTGTTTGTTTTTGTTTTTTTTTCCGGGTTTTTTTTTGTTTGTTTTGGTTTGGGGCTTTTTTTGTGGTTTTTTTGTTGTTTGTTTGTTTCATTCTTATTTTTCTTTTTTCTCCTGTTTCCTTTTTCCTTTTTTTTTTTCCCCCTCCACCTCATCCCGAGAAGCAAAACTTTTCCAAGGAGTTACTGGTTGTACTAGTAGGGGCTGAATGGGACAGCAAACTGCCTCAGATACTTAAGGAGTCTCTCCGAAGCCACAGCAGTGGCAGAGGTGAGGATAGTTTCCTGTACCTCATTCAGCCCTGAGTAGGAAAAGACGTTGTTGCTTCTTTTGCTGTCAGAGCTTCTACAGTGTGAATCCTGAAGGAATCCTGAAGGAAGAGCAAACCAGATGCTTCTTAATCATAAAATCAGGATCAGGGGAACATAAAACCTTGTTCTTTTTCTAAAAGTCCTCATACAGATCCTTTAGGCTGCTTCAAGAAACTTATAGTATTGGGGGCTTTATCCCTATATATTGATACGCACATTTGAGTTGCCTGCAGGTTGGGTCTTGTGGCAGTACCAGGGGTAAGAACCTATTACAAATCCCCACAGGACATCTAGGATGTCAGCTTGTGTGTCTGCTTCACAGAGAGCTGTTTCATATACATCATCACCCACCTTTTCACTCAACAGCACACTGCTTCCTGACCTCAGAGGCCTTTTGGCAATGGTCCTACTCCAAGCCCTGGTCCACTGTGATTTCTCATCTTGCACATATGTAGGAGATACATGGAGGAAACACATATTCTTAGTTGCAGATATGCTCACATGCTGGCAGGTCACAGATATTCTCACCTGGCACAGGACTGTAGGTAGGCATGGGGTAGAAACCTCACCTACACTTACAAGGTAGACATGTACAGCTGGGCCTGTTGCTTTAAACTGCCTTTAAAATGTCATTAGTGGTAAACAGGCATGTTGGGCTGAGCTTTTTCTCAACTGAATCATGACATCCACTTTTGGCAGGTGCTTTAGTGCCCAAGCTTTTACCTACTCGCATGGTGTAGCGTGGCCTCCTGTGTAGCTTGTGGTCATCTCCAAGAGGTGCACACCCAAATCTCTGTAGGGCAGAGCAGCCCTCATTGGTAATGGCAGAGATTGGTCTGTCTGAGCCTTCACTAGTTCACATGCATAAGGTCTGCATAAGCAGCTTGTTTCTGTCTGCTCTATGATGTGAACTACAGGCAGAGGATCTCCAAAGGCTGAGTCAGAAGGAAGGCATTATTTTTGTGCAGTGCTATAGCAACTAGCCTAGACTGAAGGAATCTCGGGGTTTCGACCTGTGGAAAATTCTGGTTTCATAGCAAATAATAACTATGTTTGGCCTCCCTGATTCCTAACTTCTGCAGTGTAGCAAGTGCTAAAGTGTATTGAAGGTCTTTAGTGATGTAGATGCCTCTTCCTCAAGGACAAAGGAGAGTAAATTTTCTAGCCTGTTTCACCCAGGCCACCAACCCATTCTGAAAATTTTAATAGAGTGATCTCAAATTCATGGTGCCTAGCATGGCCTGCAAAAGCAGACTTTCCTCTTCCACCAAACCCCACGTGAGGATCACAGATGTCCTTACTGAACTCTTTCTACCCCGATGATGCAGCCCTGGATGTACAACCACAAACCTTGCTCCTCCCACTTCCCGGCTTCCTCCCCATTAGGCACTGAATTCCCAGCCTTCTCCTCCAGCTCAATAATAACAATAACGTCACTGGCACAACAGCAAGCAGGAAGATGATACATGCAGCAGCAGTAACAAACAGCTAATCATCTGACTTGGAGTTCTTATTAAAATGTCAGCCCATGAGCATGTGACAGACCCCTAATTCTGGGTCCATGTGCTAGAAGGAGGAACTGGAAATGGGGTTGGCTAGTTTTCCCATCCTGGGCTGCCAGCTCAAAGTGGTGCACAAAGAGGCTAAACAATATACTCTTAGTGTATCCCTGCCTCTGCAACTCAGGTAGGCAGAGATTCACTTTAAAAGGGATTCCCCAGGCACTGCCAATGCTGTAGCCATAGAAGCAGGGGATAAAAATATTTACACAGAACCTGGGGTCAAGGTTTGCACACACTGTTCCAGGGGCACTGCTGGGAGCTCTGCAGTGCACTGTTGTGAAATGAGGCTATCTTAGGTGTATTTATACAACTATCTAAAATTCTGTGAATTAAGGATAAAAAATATCCAGTATTTTCTCTGTGTTTCTGGAAGATGTCATCTAAGTGTATGTCTCCTGGGAACCCCCTGGAGCTACTGTTCAGCTACTGATAACTTTGGATTCCCTTGGATATTTCTTTTGTTAGTATCTGCCCCTGGGTACTTACTCCATTTGTGCCTTCATAGGCTGAATTTTATGTTTTGTTTTGTTGATTTATTTTCTTTAGCATGGTTTCAGTGTATGAAAGTTTTTCTTTTCAGCAAACTTCTACTTTGTAGTCTGAATCGTGAATAAATGACTGAAGGTATCCCTGAAGTAATCTGTGATTCTGCTCTGTTTGATGTCCATCCAGGGTACAGTCCTTTCCTAGTGACTCTCCTGCATCACTCGTGACTGGTCACCAATTTCACTTGATGCTGGATCTATAGCAGCCTCAGAGCCAGTTCGGACACAGTGGCCCTGGTGAGGGCAAAGCATTAATCACTGACAGCAAACAATAGCTAATTGTGTAGATGTTTTCTTTCCTCTAGAAAATGGTTCTGTTTTGTCTAAGCTGAGCTGCTGCCTCACTGCTCTATTTTCTACGGCTTCTTATTTTTTACAAAAAGCTGGTCATTCCTCCCAATCTGATTGCATGGCCCAGTCTCAGTTCAAGTTGCTTAAATGCACACAGGTGTTGTTATGAGGAGATTAAGGAAAACACCTTGTATGGTGAAGAGCAGCAGTAAAGGACATAACCCCATAACAAGTCTGAGATGTCTTTGTTCCAGCTAAGGGTTTGGACTGGCCTGTTGGGGGTGGGTATCATTGTGACTCAAGGGGTTGTGAAAACAAAGGAGCATCAGAACAGCTAAGCCAGTGGAATGTTTCTAAAAAATAGTCTTTTTCAAGTCCCACATGTTTGAGGGGAACTTAAGCATAGTGTGGACAATTCCTTTGTAGCATCTGATGTCGGTATGCTGTTGTTCCCCTCATGTGGTTCCAGCCCAAATAACTCCATGTGCAGGCTACAGGTAGTCAGTGCAGACTGGTTGCTCTTTTCCCTTTGACATCACCTGTCTTATACTTGCTTGGGTCTTACTCTTTTCTCTGTGTCTAGTCGAGGTGAACAAGTGAGCTGAAGAGTCAATATCCTCGATACTTTGTGCGTCATTTTCCCCATCCACAGATGGAGTAGTATGGTTTCTTTGACACATAGGCAGCTTGATAATCTAGTTAAAGTGCATGGGAATCTTTGGATGCAGATGCTTAGCTATTCATAACTAAAGAGAATTGTTTTTGGTGGTATTATTTCTCTTGCCATGCAAAATATTGGGGTGCTCTACAGGAAACAGGTACTCCAATGCAGTCAACTTGACACCAGTGGCTGTACATAGCATCTGAACAAACCCTAAAATTATTTAATGATTAACAGAAATATTTTATTTATTTCCCAATATATGCTATTCTGCATTTGTGAGCAATTCATCTCCATATAGCTCTTAAGCATGGGGAAAACAGTTGCTACCAGAATATTTGTTTAAGTGTTTCATGGAAGTATCAGTTCTTTATTTTTAATAATAGTTAATGTTTTATTTTCAATCTGAAGGCATAAAAGATTTCAAAGTGCTTACTGGCTTTTATAATACAAAGCACAGAGTGTATTCAATGTCCAGACTCAACAATGAGCTGCAACCACCACTAATGGAATGAAAAATCATCTGAATGATGGCAAATTGCAGCAACAAGAAGCAGTTTTGAGCTGTAAATAAGTAAGCTTGCTATATTTATATGGCATGGGGTTCTGCTTTCTCACAAAGGAGTTGTGATCTTTATTGACTCTGTCTTCATTTTTGGATAGTTTGTGAGGAGAAAACATCTTTCAGTCACAACAGATATAAGGGCAAGAGTGCAGTGTCTTCAGTCACTGACACCTGGTCATTGCTTTCATACACAGCTTGTACGGTTAGATAAAGTGTCAATAGATCTGCCTCTGCTGTTTTGTTTTAATCTGCTGTCTGATGAGCTCTGAGTGGCTGATCCTTTCCAAGAGTGATAACTGGTGTCTCTGAAACTGCTCACCTGAAGCCAGTTTAGTAGGAAACAATCCCTGGGAAAATGAAGTTATAGCTGTGTAATATATGTGTGTTTGTGAATTCATGTTAAATAATTATAAAGTGTTTGCTAACCCAGTAGGAAACAATCCCTGGGAAAATGAAGTTATAGCTGTAATTATTATAGCTTGAAATATTTTGAATGTCTTGCCAGTGAAAAAGCATGGAAGGTACCTGCTCTAGCACCTAACAGCTTAGAGTGAAAAGCAAGAAGGATGTGGTCAGACTGGAAGGAACAGGAGCATTAGACAATACCAGCTCTGGTCAAGGGAAAAACACTGAGATCAGCAGGTAATGCCCACCTCTGAGTATGAATGACCTGTACCTTTTCCCCTTGAAAGAGGGAAAGGAGGTAGCAGAGATAATTTGACACAGCAGAAGGGAAAACTAAGAATTTAAAAACTTTCCTTGTTATTGCACGTCTTAGAAAAAAAATCCGGTGTAATGATTATTGCAAATTCTTATAAACTGGGCCTCCTTGTTCTGCTAGGCAGGGTCGCTGCCCCGTGGAGCAGGGCTGCCATCTCCTGTCGAACATCCGACAGCTCAGGCCTCGTATGCAGGAGGAGAGGGGCGGAGGGGGCAGAGGAACCGTGTGTTACCCCTGGAAACGATTATGAAGGCTTCCAGGAATTTTCTGGGCTTCGTAGTGCTTGACTCACGTTCAGCAGGTCCCAGTGTCCCTGCTCACTCCAGGCTTTTTCAGTGGCATAAACAAGAAATGTTCTGTAGCTTGGTGGATAAAGTTAGGTGTGACCTGGACTTCAGAGTGGGGCTGATGAAATAAATCACTGTAGCAGACGTTCCACTAACAGTCATTATTATTGCAAGCATACTATATAGCAGAATGTCATTTATTTATTTATTCATTCCATTCCAGTTTATCAGTCATTAATGGTACAGCTAGGTAATTACTAGGCAATTCAGGAAGAAGTTTTTGACCTAGGAAATCAAGACATTAAATTATCTTGGATACAAAATTCTTGTGATTGGGCAAGGTCTGGGGCAACATCAAAGGTATTTTGTTCATTCAGTTCTGCTCTATGCTGTTCCTGAATCTATTTACCAACCTTCCTAAAATTCTCCATGTCTGTAGTCTCAACAATGCTTACATTCCTGAATGTCTTGGGGGATCTGGGCGCTGTGTGGTGGCTGGAGTCCTGGAAGAGACCAGCAGCTCGTCGAGCTTCAGGAGCAAGAATGGCTCCTCCCGCTATATTTGGTGGAGAATGCGGGCAACATACGGACATCTAAAGAAGCAGCAGTGTGAGGAGCTGGCAACAGGAACATTATCCCTGACTTGAAAAAATGCCTGGGCTAACACTCTCCCTGAAAGGTATGACCAGTAAGCTCTTTGGATTGGAAACCCCTGAGCAGAGGGAAGCCAAGATAAGGATTCTCTCTTTGGAAGCCCCTGAGCAGAGGGAAGCCAAGAGAAGAGCAGATACCGGAGGGAGAAGAACAACTCAAGTCGGAAAGGTAGAGACTTTGTGAAAAAGTGCCTGGGCTGACATTGAATGGTTGCCTGAAAAGCTAGGGTTAAATCCCGTAAGTTATGTGTATTCTGTATTTTTGTGTAAAAAATCCTGTATATATGTGTAAAAATCCTGTAAAAATCCAGTATGTCTAAATCCTGTATAAGTGTATTCTGTATTTTTGTGTAAAAAATCCTGTATAAGTGTATTCTGTAATCAGTGTTAAAATGTTTGTAAGCTAGGGCAAACCGGGAAAGCTTTGCTGTAAGAGAAGAAAAAAAAAAAAAAAAAAAAAAAAGGGGGAAATGTAGAGAAACAAGATAAACCAGGTGCCTCGAGTTGCCAAAGAGTGGGTGTAAGTCCACCTGTGCCTGGTTAGGGCAGGCCCCCTATTACCAGGGGGCCAATAAAGGTGGGACACACACCCACAGAGGAAGCTCACTCTGGTGCGAGGCATGGAGAGGCCAGCAGCTCGTCGAGCCTCTGGAGCAAGAAAGGCTCTTCCCGCTACACTTCTACCCTGGAAGTGCTGTGTGGTGGCTGGAGTCCTGGGAGAGACCAGCAGCTCGTCGAGCTTCAGGAGCAAGAATGGCTCCTCCCGCTACATCTGGGTCTTGTTCTCTATCCACAAAACCACCCTACTTTCTGTACTTTCACAGGAGTGTTGTGAAGATCAGGGCGTTAGGGACAGTGACAATTTGGGTACTCCACTAGGAAGAGTCATGCAGATGTGATATATGTGACCTATGCATTCAGATCAACATAAACTGATCATGCGTGCAACTCATTCATGACTGCTTATCATCTGATAGTGGAAGTCCTTCTGCTTTAATGTTTTATGTTGCTGAACCTGGGGTAGAGACAACACCCTTGTAATTAAACAGCCACCTTCTCACGAGTACTCAAGGAACCATTTTACATGTGTTCCATAACTGTGTTCATCCAAACACATCCAAACTCTATCAGTTTGATTAATATTTCTGGATGATTCAACATATTTGTAATGATCAGGAAAGACTCACAAATTATTTCTATCTGAGAAATGGCTTAAAGATTTTTAATGATTCTCTATGAATGCAACTAAAATATAATTGATTATTACTTTGGGGATAGTGCTCCTCCTCCTATTGTTTGATCTGTTATCATCTGTATATCTTAAAAATTTGAATTTTTTGTAAATGCTATATGTCATATTCAGAACCACTGTATTCATTGTATTCTTTCTATATCACCTGTATGACATTTAGAGGACTATACTGCACATACTACAAATGTATGCTGTCTTTCGCTTATATGCAGGTTGTGTTTCTACACAGCTGCTCTTTTTAATTTGTATTTTTTATTTTTTAATCTACTATAAATGGTTGTCACTTTCCAGAAGTTTGGTGTTATTTTTTAGTATTAAGACCTTTGCACGTGGCTTTGTTTTTCCTGCTGAGAGAACCTCTCTGCCATACCCAGGAATCAGGCTGGAGGCAGGCAGAATGAGACAGGACCTGAAATCTCCCTTCATGTCACTAACCTGCAAAATGGCTCAGCACCCTGATCCTGCTGCCTGCTTGCTTGGGTGAAGGAGGATACTAGTGGGGTGTGTGTGAGTGATAAATGGATATGGGGAAGGATAATTATTGATTATCTCAAGGAGGTGTCAAAAGGAGCCATCAAAATATGCTGGATCTGAAACTGCAAGTCTCTTTTTTTCCTCATTAGACAAAGAAGGTTAATCTGATGTTCCTAAGCATGCTCAGAAGAACTAGTCTCTGCAGGTAACTATTCTGTATTATTTACCACTCAGTGAAAACAGGCACTAGTGTCCTGGGAGCGCTGGCTGGGCATCCTTGCCCTCTGCTGATGTCTGCAGTTTTTCCTCTGGCACTGGGTCCAGGTCTGGTACTTTCTGCCCTGCCTTGGCGACTGTGAATCTGCTCATGTGCAGAGCTTCTTCGTAGACTGGAGGAGTGTCTGATGCTGAAGGAGGTGGTGTTCCCTGCACAGCGTTATGGGAACGTGCCACTGCCAGTATTGTCCTGGCAGCGGGCCCAAACACGGAATGGAGAGCTGAAAGGGAGGAGGAAAAGCTGTTTGACTGAAAGCACTTTGCAATTCAAGATAAATACACCTGCAACACACAAGCTTCTTTCTCTTCAGAGACCGAATGTTTTCCTTTTCCTGTTGGTTCATGCTCCCCTAGAAATGTAGTGGGGGTGATAGCCCATCAGTAGCATCATGCAATCAGTCTTTTCTCAAATGCCATCAAGGCCCATAGCTGGCCTAATTCCACCCCAGCAAGTCTCACAGATAACTTGCTATCTGGCACCATTTGCTCCATGGAACCTGGTGAGCCCCTTGATTTGTACTATCTACAGATGCCACCTTCCTCAACCCCTGCTACTAACTTCTCTCTGCCAGCCTTGGGATGCCAAAATCTGGCCTTTTTACAGTGCAGCCCCTCACTTTGGAGTGTGGCAAGATCCCCAGCCTCTGTCAAAGCCAACTCACAGGTAATGGTGCTCTGGATGGTGCTGTCATGATCAAAGGCAATGACAGTGACCTGGTAGGGCTGAGGACCTGATTCCTCTCCTGTCTGACGGCAGTGAAAGCAGCATCTCACACAGACTGCAACCAGGCCACACAGGAGCAGCAGCACACCAATGACCACCACCAGCCTGGGAAGGAAGAGGACACAGAATTAGGACAGAAAGACTACTTGCAGGGGACCTTTTAAAGTCCGTCCTTGCTTTGAACTAGGGCTAACCTCAAAGCTATACGTGGCAATTTTGAACCTTATCCTGAAGAGTCTGGATAGTCTCCAGGGATGGAGATCCTGTGCCCCCTCTGGGCACCCATTCCAGTGCTTCATCACCCTTGAGGGAAGCAGTTTTCTCTTTCTGTCACATCATAATTTCCCTGGATGCAACTTGACCAGTTGCCTCAGGTCCTTCTGCTGTACACCTCTGAGGAGCCTCTGGCTTCTCTCTAGATTCACTTTAGGTAGTCGAAAACTGTACTGAGGTTGCCTCCTTAGCCTCCTCCAGGCTGAACAAACCCAGTCCTTTCAGTCCCTCCTCATACAGCATGTCCTCTGGACCCCTGACCATTTTATTGTCTCACCAGTGGACTTGCTCCAGTTTCCCATCTGTCTTGTACTGGGAGACCAGGACTGGACTAAGAGTGGACTACCTAGTCCAGATGTGTCTTTATAAGTGACAAGCAGAGAAAGAAAAATTGTACTTTCAGTCTACTGGTTATACTGTTATTAGTGCAGCCTTGAGATGCCCATCAGCAGCCATAATTTTTAGTATCATCCTGTTGAGAATTACTAAGGAACCAAACTGAAATTCCATTAAAAATGTGTCTCTTAAAAGGTGTATTGTGCTATCAATGATTTATTAATGGTATTCACCTGACTAAATTAATATTTGGAATAAAAAAGGAAGGTGTCAGGTCAAGATTTTTTTAAAGATGATGTGACAGCTAAGGAGTGTCCTTGTTACTGTAGATCAATAGTGTCCCAAGGGGGTAAAATCAGACTTGAGCAGGTCAAATTTAACACCATTCTCCGCTACTGGAATTGTGATACAGGTATTTATTATTACAGATATATTCTTACCAGATATACCACAAATGATCCCACTCCGTACCTGAACAGCTGAGGAGAAGAGGGTACAATATATGGTTAACAACAGAATGCCAAATAAATGGGAAGATCCCTACTGTATCCCCTCCTGGCTTCCCTACCCTCAATTACACTCCAGCTTCTAAATGACACAATGATTAGAAACAACCTGTGCTTCATGAAGGAAGCACTTGTCCGACTTCATCAATCTCCCTATTAGGTGTCTTTGCCTTCTCTTTGGCTTTCTCTCTTCCTGTGATGTTTGTGCCTGCCCCATTCTACTTGCAAACTGATTCGAAATGTGCATCATGTTATAATTTCTGAAATTCCCTTTTTAAATTTTTTTTTTTCAGAATTTAATCTGCCCAACCCTGTTGTTGTTTTTTCTTTCTGACTTCCTGTTCAATTTCTTTCTGGCTCTGTGGGTACATTTTGGATGCTGTATTGTGTGTTCCTTTAGTTTTAGTTAGTAGAGCTGCCTGTACTTTTAAAAAGACACTTCTTAGTCGAAGCGAATTCTCCTAGGCAATTTTTCACATTTGTCTTGTCTTGATTTCTGTTAATTTTACAACTGGTATCACCAAGAGGAGTATTCACCAAAACATTGAATTTCAAATAACTTTTCAAGGAAATGTCAGTTCCAAATCTATAAACTCAATCAATCAAAATTCCACCAGAGAGCTCTTAACCATTAGAATTATCCAAATAGGTAGCAGGAACAGTACCTTATGATCAGGATGTTGAATAGATAGTGAATAGTACACTTCACATTCAATTTTGTGTGAGTTTCCAATAGTCACAGTTAAAGTAAGCTTTCCTGGAAAATGTCAGCCACTATTTAACATGGATGTTTACTATTGCCTTTATTTTTCATTGTAATCTTAAAAGGATCTGAGATCTACAAATACTTACAGTTCAGTGTTGAGACAGCTTTCCTCACCTCTCACTTTGGGGAACTAGAAAGAGAAAACCAAACAAGGCACAGCTGGAGGGAATTGAACCTTTGTCATTTCCAACCTTTATTTCTGTCACCTGGACTACTGCCAATTTGAATCTCCTGCTGTAAGGATTTACTGTCATCTGTCAGTAAAGATTTACTGTCATCTTTCTTCTGTTGTTTCCATCATATATTCTGCTAGATTTACTGTTCCTGTGATACCAACGGAATTGTTTCGTATCTTAACTTCCCATAGTCATTAAAATCCTACTTATCATGGTTCCCAGCAAAGATCTCTACTCACCTTCACCCTCACCATAGGTTTCTCCTTCCCAACTACAATCTATGTCATGCTACTACTGTAGATCCTTCTTTATGCTCAAATATTAAGAAGATTTACATATCCTGCTTCATATTATATCCACAATGACTTGAGTTGTGCTCTGTCCCTCCAGCATTCCTACCCTTCTCATACCTCTTCCTTGGGTACCCTGACCTCTGTGTTACCACCCTTGGAATAGCAGGAAATACTCTTCTCTTTTGGGTGTCTGCCTCTTATACATCCACTTCTTTTTAGTATCAGAGAAATTATTGTGACTGTAAATTGATAATGCCTCTTCATCTTTCCAAGGTAATGCTGACAGAGCAGAGATCCCATAAAAAGGAACTTGTGCTGTGACTTACCCATAAGAAACACCCTAAAACAAAGCAGATAATGACTGAGCTATGCATCCCCATAGGGCAGTTCTGTGGCCTCCTGCTGTCTCAAGCTGTTTGGTATCTTCTTATCTTTTATCGTTTCAGTTCATTCTCACCAGCCCACTGACAAAGAGAAGCAGCAGATTCCTTGATCTCTCTTGAATCCAATCTCTTCTGCCTGCTCTGCCTCTTCCTGTCCTCCTCTGGGTCTATCCTTCTTCTCTGCTTTTCGGGTTTCTGCTTTCTCTCTTTCCCTCCTTGTCACTGGCAATTCTTATTTCCTTCTGTCTGTCTCTTGTTATTCTCTTGACCTGCTTATATCTCCTTTTTTTGAAAGGATCTCTAAAGTCTTCCAGTCAGAGCAGGAGAAAAGCAGTGGCTACAAGTTCTTCAGATGTTGAACCAGTTCAGCAAAGGGCATAATGAGATCTCTGCAGACCTGACCCTTCCCCTCTGTGAGCAGAAAGGGTCTCTGAGTTTGTTCATTCCTAATAATTCCTCTACCCCGCCTCTGCCCTGAGGGTGGTGGGTTGAAGGTCATGTTGTTGACCTGTTTAAATGGAGTTCAGATTCCTCCTCCAGTACTACTGCTTTCCCTGCTCTCATATTTTCCTGCCGCTATGGATCCAATTTACTGACATCCAGAGTATATGTTACAAGCAAGATGTTCCTGCTGAAGTGAAAGAATTTTCAATATAGTAATTATATACACACATATATATAATATGTATATAGTTATTTGTATATGAATGCTATATGTACACATATATTCAATACCTTTCATATCTCCCATTTCAAGGCTCTGCCACCATCCCTCTTACCCTGTAGTCTCCTTCTGTCAGTCCTTCAGCTGACAGTCTGTTCACTCACAGCTCCAGTTCCTGAATTTTCTGCACAGAAAACAAAGTCCTCCCAGATACTTTGCACTATAAGGCATACATGTTGATACTCCTATCCTGAATATTATTTGTCCTGCAGGCGGTTAAATTAGTAGCTACCTTTCAATGACCCATTCATTTTCTTTCACGTGTAGAACAGCTTTAGATTTCTGTTCCTGCTTGTGGCTATTTTAGAATGGTATTACATGCAGAGAGCTGTGTTCCCCTTCTCTTTCAAATAGCTGAGAGAAAAAATGCAGTGCAGTAATGTGTTACTATTTATGTTTGTGAACCACATGGGACTGGTGCATAAATACACATTAAAGGAAGGATAGTAACTAGTGAAACTTGTTGCCCCATGTTGCAGTCACAATGCATTCACATTAAACTGGTGAATCATTAGCCTGGGTGATGCATATTAGAGCTGCAGAGCAGAACCAATGGATTCATGAACATATTGTATTCTCCCAGGGCAGGCTAAAAACCATTCACCATTCTCTAATTATAAAAGCAGTGGTGCAGTGTGAACATGCCTTATTATGTACTTCTTTATATATTTACTTATTTGTCTGTCTATCTATCTATCTTTCTATCTATCTAAACTAGTCTGCTACTGGAAAAAGGTTTCTGAGTCCTGGTGGACAAATACAAACCATAGAAGTGTGAGCTATTTGCTTTGTGTTCATGTAGAAATTGTCAAATATGCTTTTTGCCTCATTTTCCCCCAATGATTTAATATATTATAGGAGTTCTATAAGAAAAGACCCAGCAGGACTGTAGACTTTGTTGCATGTATAAATTTTAAAACTGAAAGGATTCAATGTGGAAAAGGGGCAAATTACCAGTGCTTTTCAGGAGCTTTTTATTACCAGAATGGTAGTTCAGTAGAATTATCACTGGATTTTTAACCGAAATTCAGTCTCATGAGAATTTCATCCACTGGAGAAATACAAGAAACAGTGATAAAAAATGTCCCTAAAGAAAAAGCAGCAGAGTGACATGAAACAGTGATCCCTCCAAAAGTATATTAACTCATTCTTGCTGAAACTTACTGATCATTCTTTTTCTATTTCTAGGGCATTGCCATTAATACTATAATTGATAATTAATTGCAGTGTTCAGCGCTGCTATCGTGTCATCCATGAATGGTGTTATTTTCTCTATATTCCTCCAGTATTTTGCATCAGTTTCCTCAATATTTTATTTTTCGCTATTTTGTTACCTTAGGTGACTTTCATATTTTCTCTTTCATATTTCCCCCTTGCCACTTTTCAAAAGGTTTTAAAAATGTGATAAAACTCTTACAGAACTGCTAAAACAAACAAAAAGAAATCTATTGTTGACTTTTCTCTATTTGTTATTGTTTAAAGTCTAAGGCTCCATTCTGTGGTAAACTATATAATTTGAACATATGGTTCCTTGGATGCTAGAGAAAGCAGATCGTTGTGTGGATAGAAAAGATTTCTGTCTTCTCTGCTTCTCTGTTCTGGTTGAATCAAAGGACGTTTTTTAAGCCTGTCCTAACTTATTTCCTAGGTAGCATGATCCTAAGTGGGAGTAAATCTTCTTTGTGAGATGAAAAAAAATGCTGTGATACTGCTTATAGAAGTTGCTGAGAAATTGCTGCTTGTTCCTTGTTACTCCTCAAAGGAGTATTCCACTTGATTAATCATACCAAATACTTCCCTGTAGGCATTTTGAAATGAAAAATATAGGGACATATTTAGAGCTCACAAAGAAAATTATCAAATTTTCATGGATTTTATACTGGATTATGATAATCCAAAAAGGCTCCAAATCTTGTTGAACAAAATCAGATCATTACTGAATAAACTGCACAGAAGCAAAACACTTCACTCCCATATTTCATGCTCTTTACACTAAGGACATAAAAGTTGTTCCATCTCTTTGGCAGAAAATGTGACAGTGGGTTCAAACCAAGAAGCTCATTGGAGACAGGAATAGCTGGTCCTGTAAATCAACCTCTATTGGTCTGTATGTGTCTGATCAGATGCTGGAATCTAAATCATCATGCTCAATTTTCCCCCTTTCAGATTAAGGTCTAGTAATGCCTTTTGTCCAGGGAGGTTTGGGTTGACGGAGGCTTGGAAAGTCCCCAGTGAGGCACAGTGCTGGAGTGCAGTATTCTGTGTGACCCTGTGCTCATCCTTGTTCCCAGCTTCCCAGGTGTGAGGTGATACCCTCACAGTTCTTGGGCTGCATGCAGTAGAGCTGTGAGAAATAAACCTGAATGTTCAGGTCTCACTCCTGTCATTTTGCCAGCAGACCTCTAAATACCCAGGAAGACAGAACCAGACAAGTTTCTCCATCTTTCTCCTGGTGCTTAAAGTTTGATAGAGAGTGGTAAAGGCACACAAGCTGGCAGGTGACCTCTCCTTGGATGCAATAGCATCCTAGTGCAATGGCATTCTGCTGTGCTCTGTTAATCACTCTTGCTAAAAGGCAGAGATTATCACATGTGACTTTTCCTGGACTGCAACCAAGCCAGAGCTGGTGCAGAAACAGCTTCATAGTCTGGTACATGAATTTTCTGCTCAGACTCCCCTCTAGTTCAGCAGATTTCTTCAGATCATTCCCTAAGCAGGCAGACTGGCAAACCTAGATTAATTTCTTTGTGCCCTAGGAATGGACAATAGCTGTGATCAGTCTCTGTACTGCTCCACTGGGACAAGCCCAATGTCCTTGCAAAGAGTAAGCAAAGGGAATCAGTATGTTTCTCACTTCATTTTAGCTCCAGTCCTCCTGCTCCACTTCAGAGATGGAGGAACCTGAATTTACTGAGTCTTAATCATGGTAAAATAAAGCCAGTAAAACCTCCCACCACCACTCCACCCCCACCCACCACCACAGTGCTGAAAAACTTCAAGAAATTTTTTAGACTGAATCAAAAATTAATGTAATATTAACGTAATTGCTTCTACACCTCCCCCCCCCGCCCCCTTTTTTTTTTTTTTTTTTATTTTTCCCTACAGAAAAAATGTACCTTGAGATTGGGTAACTCTATGCATTTGTTCCAGGAACTGCGAACTGTGAGATTTCCATGCCCCACTGCATTTTAAAACACATAGGAGAGTTAAATACTATTCTGGGACTCTCCTGCATGTATACAACCTCCAGAATCTCTGTGTCATGAAATCCTTTAGTATGAGCCAAAAAACCCCTTCTGACTTTCACATGAATCACTCTGTTACCTCCCAATGACACTGACCATTCTTTTGATCCCAGCCAGACCATCATTCCTGTTTCTCCTGCGGAGCAACAAAACTTTTGAATTGTCCTGTAACTTTGGCAGAAATGACAAGTGAAGAAGTGACATATGCAGACCTGAAGTTCATGAAACTGGAAAAAACCCCGGACCAGAAGTTCCAGACCTCCAGAGTGAAAGGTAGTGGTGGTGTTGGGGGGCAGTTCTCTGCAAGGCAAACTCTCACACTGGAAAACAGTTTTTATGTGACACTCAAAGGAAGATGTCATCTGCATAGTACATCTTGGCTTCTGAGAACCTTTTGGACTCAAATCTTCAATGAAACTAGAGGGACAGAAGAAGAGCAGGAGATCTTTTGAAATGGAAGGTTGGAGAATGTAAAAAAAAACTATTTAGATTTGAGAGGAGAGATAATTAAGGTTGTAGGATGAAGTTAGGTAAACATAAACATGTTCCAGTTAGACATTAAGTGTTAGGTCCTGGAAGTTAAGGAAGTAATCTGCCTAAGGGATCTTGCAAAAGTCTTTCAGCTTTACTTGTTTAAATCTGACAAACTGAATGAAAGTAAACACTGGGGAAAAAAATACAGGTTCTCTCAAAGAAGGTAGTAGATGGACAAATACCCTTTTGTACTTATAAAAATAATGCTACCTTGCTCACAGAGGAAGGGATGAATGTGACTAATCACAAATCTATTATGCTATGCATTAGTGCTTTAGAATCACTCTGTATGAGAGGCGAAGAGGTATTATGTTCCAACCTGGAAACGTCTGGAACCTGGAATTTGATAGGAAAGTTCCCCTTACAGTGACTGTCTCATTCTCACTTTTTGAGAGATCCTTGAGCTTTTTTCTGAAGCTGGACTCTGGATAGTCTTGTAGGGTTCTTGTCTGCTGTTTGATTAAAGGGTTAGGCAATAAAAGGAATAAGAAGCAGCAATACCTCTGGCTGGTATGCCAGTTATTTCTGTTGGTGACTTCAACATAATATTAGTATTCCCATGGAAGTTTTATACTGGAGCCTAGTAAAGTACACAAAAGTCAGAAATTGAAATCAATCCTTTGTGTTTTGGAACTGTGTAAATTCACACGGGTGTTTGTATTTTCCCACACTGCAAGACTGGATATATGTATTTCCAGGTAAGATACTGTTTCTGTTAAACTTATATGGTCTTTTTCACAGCTACATGCCCTAATTTCAGATTATTTTGCAGGGGTCTTGCTTTCATTGGTGACTGTTTCTGAGGTTGTTGTCTGAAAAGGTGAATTCATTTCTGACATGGGCAGGTTAGGCACTCAAAAGTAAAAATACCCTAGTACCTGGCTGCATAGGAAATTTTCAGCCACGTTGTAAGCCCAAAGCCATCTTTGATGTTCTTTACTCACCTGTGAAATTCTTTGCTGTTCAGAACTACTTGTCCAATTTGTTTTCTCTTAAAAGCTCCTGGCCAAGATGGTCTCCATGGTTTGCTCATTTGCAGACCCAGCTTCTAAGGGCGTCTGGTTGTGGCCAAATGATGGGACAATTTTCATAATGTAGTAGCATGTACCACTCTGAAACTCAGCAACTCACTGGGCAAACAACCGGCCATGTAGTCTTGTGCAATGTAGGAGCTGCAGATACAAAAATGAGAGGTTCCTGTTTGTGCTGCTTTTCTTCTTTTTGTCTATCCCAGATTGCTCGAGTCTCTCTTCCTGTTGGCGACTGGCTACAGTGGTGCTTGGAATCTTCTGCCTAACTTCAGTGGTAGCTGCAGTAGTCTTGGCTGCCAGGTGTAAGTATGGTCACAGAAGGGGTGCTCAGAGTTCAGTATGAACAACTGAATGTCTTAAGAACTCAATTTAGGAAAATGATGACCCTAGGGGGTTAATGATGCAAAAAGCACCCCTTGTTGGAAGAGTTTTTCCACTCAGGAGATCCTCCAGACTCTGAAATTGGGATGTAGTATGTCTTACTCATAGACATGCACAAAGTGTAGGTCAAATATATTCTGTCCTGGTGGGAGGTTTGTGTGTCTTTGGTAAGTTTATTCAGGTTAGGTTGACTAGTTTTAGCTGTAATATTAATGCAAAATTTCATTCTTGTTTCGTTGTGATTCCAGTCACCTTGGTCTGCCACCTTGAGCATGAAAGGGATGAAAACTTCACTCTGCAAAAGGCACTTATGGAAAGCCTCAACCAGCAGCTGGAGCTCCTCCAGGCTCAGAATTTGAACTTGACAGAGACTGTAAAGCAACTTGCCACCTCCAGAGGTACATAGTGGTGGGAAGATGGTGGTTCCATGACATTATGGCAGCCGCAGACTGATTTTTTTCTATCAGCCATATTGGAAGGGTTTTCTCTAAAATTATCCTGAATTGTTTTATTAAAAATCTATTTCAACAGAGTCAATCAGAAGGCTACATTTCCATTTTGATAATTTTTAAGGAATCAATAATTTTGAGGTGTGTTTATTGACTTTTTTGTAATGGTGCTGTTTTATAACCTAAATCAAACACTAATTCAGAAAATGCCATGACAATGACACCTTTTTTTTTTTTTTTTTTTTTTAAATAAATAATTTCTAAAAGGATACTTCCATTCTGTATTTCACTGCAGTTTCAGTGAATTATGATAAAAAAGAACGATGGAAAATTCCTGCTGACTTTAATTGCCTGGGATGATTTGAAAAAACTTCCGCTCTCTACCAAACGGGATTGTAATCACTGGCTTTTAACAGTTCACAGGCTATTTGCTGAGGGTAATTTCTTTTCCTTTTAGGAAACAGTGGTGTGAAACTTTAATTATAGGTGAGCTGAATATGCTAGATTATTATACAGTGGAGAGAAGAGAATCATAATAAATTAATGTCATGTGAGAAACTGGCATTTGAATTTAGCACAAACCAGGAGCTATGTGTAAGACACAAGTGTACTGTGCTGTGCACTTCTGTCACCTCTGTCACCTCTGCAAGTGATATTTTGTCACCCAGCATCAAGCCCTGATATTCCCAGTTGGCACTGGTTTGTTACAATATAAAATGGTCATGTGAACGATAAAGCAATGAATATGATTTGCCCAATAGTTGGGGCCAAATTCCCAGAAAACTCAAAAATATTTTCTTTGACAGATCTTTTTGCTACTTGTGGTTATTTCAGTTCCTAACTAGAAACTGAGTTCTCTATACGATGCTAGAAGGAAAGAAAAATCCAACATTTCTCGCTTCAGTATTACTCAGGGTCCTAACAGACAGCTAGGAGAATAATGTGAAAGAAAAGAATCAAAGTGTGGCTGTCAGAAAGCTATTTTTCTTTACCAGAAATGGGCTAATTATCTTTCATTTTGGCCAGCCATCACTATCCAACCTCTGATCATTGAATCCACAGCAAATATGAAATGCTAGCAGAAAAGTTAAACTATAAATTGTATTGTAAAGCATGTAGCAGGGAAGAGCTGGCCCTGATATTGAACAGAATTTAAAAGTAAGTTACGTAGGATAGAGATGTGGCCATACGATTGAAAATCGAGGTTTCCTTTTATGTTCATCTAGATCCTTGTCTCTTAACATGGCTCAGCATTCCAAAATTTCTTCTATTTGTGCTTCACTTCCACCCTCCAGGTTTGCTGATCAGATTGAAAAAATCTTTATAATTTGTTTTTCTGATATTAATTAAAAAATGCTTTTACTGGTTTTCTGGAAACTGGGTTCATTAATTCTTCAATGAAGATGTGAATTGAGTTGCAGAATGAAGGAGGAATTGTCATGCCTCTATGATAGAGACTCTGTGCACTGCACTGGTGATCTTGTAAGGATCCACTAGAACACTAGAGACTGTTCTCACTGACAAACCTCATCAGGTGCTCTTTTGTTTTCAAGGGCAGAAATGTATTCCTTGTCCTGACAACTGGCTACAGTATGGGGAAAACTGCTACCACTTTTCAAAGGAATGGAAAACTTGGCAAGAGAGCATGGCCCAGTGCTCTGCTCTGAAGTCCAGACTTCTTAAGATAGAGAGTAAGGAAGAACTGGTAAAGATTACTTTTTCTCTCTCCAATTATATATGTTGCATTTTACTGTGTTCTGAAGAGCCATGCCATTCTTCCACTGTTGCTGTGACATGCTTGTGCCAGAACAAGTGGCAAAAACCTGCTCAAGTGGCAAGTTCCTGCCCCTTTGGAGCCCCGCTAGCTGTACTGTGGCTGCACCTTCCATGGTGCATCTTTACTGACTTCAGCAGAGTTATCTGAGACACACCAGCCTGGATCTCATCTAGATCTTCATTCCACCTCAGGGCAAACATAACTGAGCTAGCACAGGTTGGAAACACTTTTATTGTCTTGCCAGAGAAAACTACTTAGCAGACATCAGAAGACTGGCCTTCAGTTTCTTGCTGTCCACAAGTATTCCCTATCTCCTTTTCCCACATGAAGAGAAGAGGACTCTTACCTTTTCTGACTCTTAAATTCTAAATGAAGCAGCACATAAAGCACAGCCAGAAAATCTCTTTGTAGTGAAGGAATTTCTACCCAGACCCTTAATGGCTATGGGTCTATGCCTTGAACTCTGAGGTTTTATTGTCCATATTTTTAATTTCCCTCGTACGATGATTACAAATGATGCAAAGGCCTTTTCCTGTCTGATTTATGAAATTAGAGTGTTGAAAGGAAGTCATTATCCTATCCTCCCTCCTAACTGACCCTGGTATCTCTGGTCCGGCATTGCTCTCACCTCCACCTTTCCTTTGCTCTGCAGGTCTTTTTGCAGTTTTGCTTTTCCCTTTCATGTATATGTTACTCACAGAGGTACATCCAGCCTTCCTGACCTGCTCAGCCTTGGCCAGAGCTGGGGCCACAATTGGAGCTGGAGGAGCTTCCAGAAGCTTCTCACAGGAGCCACACTTGTGGCTGCCCTGCTTCCAAAACCCTGCAGCACTGACCCAAACCAACCCATTACCCAGCATATCTGCAGGCTTCAGTTTTCTCAACTGTTTTACCTGAGAGCCACAGACAGCTCTCAGCAGATTAATTTTTACAGCTCTCCAAACTGGCACTGACTTCCAGGAATAAGAGGCACTGCCCAGATTCACCTGTGAAATAAAACCGGGTAGACACAGGTGTGAGCAGCTCCCTTTCATTTGCCTCTCTCCCTTTCCAGATTGAAGGCCATTATAACTGAGACATGGATGTGATTCACAGGCTTTGCATTTATTTCCATACAGGCCTTCACAATGCAGTCACTACAGTTTTACAGTTCTTACTCTTTCTGGATTGGGCTGTCTCGCAATGGAACTGAGGGTCCCTGGCTGTGGGAAGATGGATCTTCTTTCTCCCCTGATCTGTAAGTTGATGCAAAAATGGGAGCAGACCACATGGAGGCATATTTTATAAGATCCAGAAGTAGCTATAACTGCCCCCCCAGTAATCACCAATCCCCCTACCTACTTGCCAGCAGTCAGGTTACCCATCCCTCACTCTCTTATCAACCTGGGTAATCCCCCAGTTGGAGAGCTTGTGTGCTACTGTGGGTCAAATGGGTAGCAGCGGTTGGGAATTCCGCTATCAGCATGACTTTTTCCATGGTATGATTAATATCTCTACTATTTTTTCACAGGTTTCAGATCCAACGAGCCAGCACCACTCCTTTCCTGGATTGTGTGTGGCTTCAAGGTGCAAATATAGACACTGCACGGTGTGGCGAGTACAAATTTTACATTTGTGAGAAAGTGGTGGATCCTCTGGTGGCTGAGCAAGTGAGCTACTTGGACATGGATTAGTGTGCAGAGCTCTGCAGAGAGCTCTCTCCTGGGATACACCATTGTGGGGGCAAGTTCTGGCCAAGGGTTTGTGACAGGGAAAGCAAGTCCAAGCTAAGGTTAATGTAATATCAGGGATAATATAAGCTGAACTTGCACTCTGATGCATCAGCCAGATTTCTTCTTGGGCTTTTTCTTCAACAACTTCATTCCCTCTTTCTTCTCTCAGCCCTTCCATTCTTGTGTAACCATGTCTATCCACTTATCATAAATTCTTTTCTAAATGAAACAAAATTAAGTTTATGATTCCAGAACTCTATTTTAAAGATTCACACCTGTTTTCCAGAAACAGGAATCAATAGCCATTTGTAAAAGCAACACATCAGATTTTCAAAATTCATCCACTGAATATTCACCGATGTGAGAGCTCAGTTTACAATCAATATACAGGTATTTGAATTTCACCCACCACCTGTAGATAACTAGAAAGTGCAAATAGAATCAGACTTTGAACTGAAAGATGAAAATATTCATAGTTCTCCTGGCTAGAGGGAAAATTTTTCAAATGGGATTGTGTGCCCTATGGGCTCCAAAACCAGAAGGCAAATAGACAATACGTATTTGTTGAGGAAAATCATCAATATCTAATGCTCAGGAATGTCAGTCCACCTGCTAGTGGATTGTTCTGCTGCATCAGACCTTTGGGGAGAAGGTTCATTCCTCTAAGACATCTGTCTTGATAATTATCTACATCATGTCTGATTCAGTTCTTTGATTTCTTGGATCCATTTTCCATTCTGTTGCAGAATTTTGCAGCTGGAATAAATCATCCTGCTAGTGAACTTTTCTGTAGTTTGTCTGTTTAGTAAGTTCCTGTGCACAGAAGACTCAACAACCATCAAATAAAGGCCTTTGGTGATGCAAAGGCTCTCACTTCTCTGCTGTTTTGAAGAGAAGATTGCATCAGAGGCAGCATCTCTCTTCTACAACACTAGCAGAAAATAGAGATCTTTGAAATATCTCAGGAACAGTCAAGTTTATCTTTAGAAATTAATTTCTGTGTGTATTTTGTACTAATTTGAGCCATTCAATAAAAATTGGACTGTAAGCTGGGGAAAGTGGAGGTATTCAGGCAAGCCTCTAATTATGTTTATTTCAGACATAAAACTTTGTATCAGAAATCTGCAGTAGCAACAGCCAAGAAGTGCACTGTATTCCTTACTAAATGAGTATTTAACAGCATAGCAATTACCTTTATTAGGGATATGAAGAAGAAATTTAGAAGAGCTGGGACAACAGAGAATATCCTGTCACACAGATATCTTGTAGTCTGGAATTGCTGCATTTTTTAAGTCTAAGAACAGGGCCTCAGCAGCTGTGAAGATACTACGTGAGATCCCAGCACTGACTGGTATACAGGGGATGTGGGTACAATGGAAATGATGGGAGGAATAATCCAAACCAACCAGTTGTTCTAACTCATGCAGGGCATGGTAGGAGGCTCCATTTAATAATCCTTGATAATACAACAGGTTCTTAAGGATCACACCATGAACAAATGGGAGAATCGTCACTGAGAGGGTGATACGAGCAGGAGGTGGTGAAGAAAACTGTTGCATGTGAAAACCAGTGGTACTATGGAACTATTACTATTACAAAATGCTGCAGAAAATGAAGGAAGGAAATGCTGAATGAAAGCCTGCTGTTCTGTACTGCACGTGGGAGGAAAATCCAATTACCTGTCTTGTCCCACTGGAGCGGTTCCCCATTCCTGGCTGCTGAATATTCACAAGCTCAGGAATTTACGAAACAAGGGATAAGTCTATGGTTCTCGTTTGGATTTTTTCATGTTATACCACACTTTCATGCCTCAGTGACTTGTAATTATAATGGCTACACAATGAGCCAACTTGCACATAATAGAAGAGCATGTGGCATTCAGTAATTGACTTGAGATGTGCAAGGTACAACCTGTTACCTTGCCTGTTTAATACCTAACCATGAAATTCCTTGTTATTAGTCAAATTAGTTCCTGTATTTTGCCTTTAACCAAGACAAAAAAATTAGCCTTATATGTAAGATGATAACTTACAGTGCAATAATTATTTCAGCAGATTTTGTATTTTTTGTTATATGAGGTTAAAATGATCAGAACTGTAAAGCAATTCAGAACTAAGAAGTTTCATGCACATATGTTCTTCATGCTGCATTTTCCACAGCCACCCTGCACACTTTGGGCCTTCTTCTAAATTCTTCTTAAGTCTCTTTCATATGTCATCTTCAGAAATCTTTCTCAGTTTCCTTGGGGTCTGTTAAACTAGCTGGTTAACAGGAGTCTGTTCTGTGCTGCTGAGTAAAGGGAATATTTGTTATAAGCAATGAGTTAGAGAAACTGTGTTTCCCATTAGCTTTCCATGTTGTGCTAACCATTTTATTTTGTATCTTCCTGTGAAGTCTAGTCCTTCAAAATTACCACAACTTAGATGTTAATTTTTATTAAAAGCTATGTCATCTTTGCTGTCATTTGGCTGCAGAAAGCACTTAAACCTGAAAAAGTTCAAAAGATACCATTCAATCACATCTTTAATTGATTGAACAAAGTAATTTCAAGTCATACAATGCTCATAGGCAAATCTTCAGGTTTTGTTGCACACTGAAACACACAAAGGGTGATTTCTTTTCTTATAGCCACCACTAAATTAGTAATTAGTTGGTGTTTGTCCTTGCCATAAAATTTTATTAGCACACCCAGTTCTGTATTCTTAATTTTATGTTGTTCGCAGTAATAAAAAAATCGTGACTCTATAATTAGCCTTTTCAGTTTAATGCAATGTCCATTAGAATTAGAGTACAGTCATTGTACCTATGCCACATTGTTACAAAACAAGTCTTCAGCTCACAGGCCACTCTCAGTGCTTCTTGGCAAATCATTTCCATCTCAACAGATCTACAAAAGTCATGAACACTTTTCTTAGTGTCTAGATGTCTTAAAAGCACAATGATTTAGTGAACATATCCTGGTAAATACAAGTGTATATTGGGTGCTTTGAGTGAAATATTTTAAGTTTTCTAAGGTTTTCACTTTTGTTTAAAATAAGCGTGCATATACTAGATTTAAAATCAATGCCAAAGCCATGATATCTGGTAAAGAGATACATTTTTCTTTGCACTTGGAGTTCTGCAGACAGGGTCAGGATTTGGGGAATCTGCATTTTAACCTATACATTCAAGCCTTTGTAGCCTAATCTTTTGTCCTCTCTCCAGTCTTTGATTCTTTTTCCACCACCCTCTCAGCCCTAACCCTTCTGGATAAAAGAACTTGGTTTAAGGCTAAAAAAAAAAAGAAATAAAAAGGAAATGTTACTCATGCTCCAGTTCTCTGGTTAAAGTCATGGGGGTATTTCTCCTTTTGCTAAATTAAGATTCCACTTGCGTAAATTTAGCAAAAAACCCTTGTGATTTTACATTTGAAAACTAAAATGCAGAGCTTGTCTAAAAGCTTCCAGAGAAGCCTATTTCTATTCCTGTTTCAGAAATGCAGTGAGTAGTTTGTGAACACACATGTGCCTGCTATCCTGAAAACTTACCTACTCTCCCTATTCCTACCATTCTGGTGTCCTGCCAGGAAACTGAGCAGGAAGAAGTGCTCACTGCTTCTATAGAAGGATTGTCCTTTTGTTCTGATTTGAAACAAAAATAGTCAGAGTTGTGAAATATTCTTTAGCAGACCACATAAGACCACAAGTCTGATTAAGCCATCAGAGGCAAAGCTGGGTATTTCCTCTCTTCTCAGTGTTTCCTGTATTTTATTCCTCTCTTATTCTTTACGTTTGTGGACTATGATTTTTAGAAGAACATAGGCAGTAACAGTGGGCACCTGAAACAAACAAACAGACTCAAGTGACATATGGAATTGGAGCACTCAGTTGGAACACACATAAATCACGAGATGCCCAGGTGGCCCTTTTGGGTAATCCATTTCCTGGAGGCAGAGAGCCAAATGACCATATTGAAGTTGTATTTGCTGCTACTTATAGTGTCAAGTCCTGTTGAAGGCCTGTCATAGCACAAATTGTGGTGAAAATAAATATTTATTAAGGACTGTTTAGCAGGAAACCAGCACTTTGTAGGGAAAAGTAAATAATTAATAAACATCCGCTTGCTCATGTTATGATGGCAAAAGTCCTATGTACTTAAAGAATCTGCATTTAGAAACAGAATATTGCAATTCAAGGGAAGGTAGTGGTTTCCTTTGCTGGATCACAAAGATGATAAATTCATAGATCAAGATGTGTCATTGTTGAATGCAATGGTTCTGGTTGCATCCCTGTGCAGAATGCATTTAGAAATATACACCAAATTTCTACCAAGTGGACCTAATGTAATAAGTGACACAAAAATACATCAAAATACCTTTTTTTTATTTATCCACGCAACTGAATTTTCCAGGATGAACTGAAGGTATCAGTCAGCTTCAAACTTGGAACTATAGCAATAACAAGAGGAATTTTGTAATCAGTGTTCCTACTAGTAAGTAGCAAACACTATTAAACTTAGTGTCTCATTGGAACATGGCCACATTGGTATCATGCAGATTTTATTCACATGTCTAAAATTTGAGTGCTTGAAAAAAATTCAGAGTCAATCAAATGGTTAAGGTTGGAAGGGACTTCATATTAGAGGGTTTGGAACATCCCTCCTGTGAAGACAGGCTCAGACGGTGTTGTTCAGCAGGTAGAAGAGAAGGCTCCAGGGAGACCTTGTAGCCTTTCAATATATAAAGGGAGCTTATAGAGAAGATGCAGAGAGACTTTACCAAGGTCAGTAGTGACAGAATAAGAGGCAATGATTTTAAATAAAAAGAAGATAAATTTAGATTAGAAGTAAGAAATAAATTTTTAAGATGGAGGTGTGGGGCAGCTGAACAGGCTGGCCAGAGAAGGTATGGTTGCTCTCTCCCTGGAAGTGCTCAAATTCAGGTTGGGTGGGCTTTGAGCAACCTGATCTAGTCAAATATATCCCTGCTCAGGGCAGGGAGGGGGTTAGAATAGATTAACTGTAAATGTCCTTTTCAACTCAACCAATCTGTGATTCTATAACTTTGGAAGTCACCTGCCTCACACCTCTGCTCAAGCAGGGCCCCAGATCACTTTTGAGTATCCCCATGAAGGGATAATCCACAACCTCTCTGCTTAAGCAGTGCCAGTGTTTGTTCACCTTCACAGTAAAAAAGTGTTTGCTGATGCTCAGAGGGAATTTCCTCTATTTCAGTTTGTGCCCATTGCCTCTGCTCCTGTCACTGGCACCACTGAAAAGAGCCTGGCTCCATCTGCTTTGTACCCTCCCTTCAGGTATTTTTATACATTAAGAACCTCCAGACCTTCATTTTTTCCAGGCTGAACAGTCCTACCTCTCTCAACCTTTCCTCATAGGAGACATACTTCAGTACACAGCACTGTTCCTCTCCAGTTGTAAACATTGCACTTCTGTTTATTAAACTTAAAATAAGATCCCCGTTACCCCATTTCTCCAGCCTGTTGAAGTCTCTCTGGCTGGCAGCACAATCCCCTGGTGTATCAGCCACTCCTCACAGTTTGTGTCATCAGCAAACTCTGCCCTGTTATCCAGATCATTAGTGAAGATGTTGAACCAAGTCAGATCCAGTGTTTACCCCTGGGGTACACCACTAGAGGCTCCATGCCATTGATCACCACTCTCTGCATCCAGCCAGTCAGCCAGTTTTGTATCCACCTCACTGCCAGCTCATCTGTCCCACGCTTCAGCAGCTTCTCTATGAGCATCTTATGGGAGAAAGTCCTGAAAGTCTTTCTGAAGTCTAGGTAGAAAATATTCATTGTTCTCTCCCTGCCTAAGAAGCCAATTGTCTCATCCTGAAAGGTTAAAATGTTGGTCAAGTATGATTCCACTCTGGTGAGTCCATGCTGGCTACTACCAATCAGTGTCTTGTCCTTCAGACAAGGAAATAGTTTCCAGAATTAGTTGCTCCAATAGTCCCTGCGGCCTGCAGTTCCTGCCCTTACAGAAAACAGGAGTGGCAGTTGCTTTCTTTCAGTCCTTGGGCGCTTACATTTTTTTTTACATCAATCAATGTAAAAACAAATGCCAGCTCCCTCACTACTTGTGGGTGCATCCTATTAGAGCCCATGGCCAGCTTGTTTAAGTATTCTCTGACCTGATCTCCTCCTACCATAGATTCATTTTCCTTGCCACGGAATTTTTCCTGTTCTCTGAGACCTGGGATTCCTGAAGGCTGATTTTAGTAGTAAAGACTAAGGCAAAAAAGGTATTCAGTACCTCAGCATTTCCCATGCCCCTCCTGTGTTGCCAGGCTCTTGGTCTCACTCCGCAGTGGGTGCACATTTTCCCTTGTCTTTCTTTTGTCCCTCATTTACTTGTAGAAGCCCTGCTTGTTGTCTTTGACTCCCTCACCACATTCAGCTCCAGCATCCTGGCATCATCACTGCATATTGTCTCTGTGTTTCTTCCATGTTACCTGTCCTTAATTCCACCCTCTGTATGCTTCCTTTTCATAGAATCACAGAATGGTTTGGAAGGTTGGTCCCTTCCAACCTCCCTGCCATGGGCAGAGACACCACTAAATCAGGTTTCTCAAGGCCTCATCCAGCCTGGCCTTGAACACTTTCAGGGAGGGGACATCTACAGGTTCCTGGGACGGCCTTACCATCCTCTTAGTAGAGAATTTCCTCCTAATATCTAATCTAAATCTCCCCTCTTCAAGCATTAAACCATTGCCCCTTGTCCTCTCTCTAAACTCCCATGCAAAAATATCTACCTCAGCTTTCTTGTAGGCACCCTTCAGGTATTTTGGGATTTGCTAAAATCAGCTTGTTCATCCCTGTAAGCCTCCTGGGATTCTTGCCTGACTTCCTAGTTACTGGGACAGACTGCTTTTGTGATTGGAGTATATAATCCTTGAATCTTAACCAAGTATCTCGGGCCCCTCTTCCCTCCAGGACCTGATCCTATGGGACTCTTCTGATGAGACCTTTGAAGAGGCCAAAGTCTGCTGTCCTGAAGGCCAGGGCTTTGAGCTTGCTTTTTACCTGCCTCCCTTGTTCAGGATCCTGAAGAAGATGCACTAGATACAGTTACTTAGATTTAGAAAATCATCCATTCCAAAAGACAATAAATACCAAAACCAGGTGGTACATTTTAGAAAGCCACATCAGCGAGGTAGAGCTTTCTGAACTAGAACAAAACCGCAAATAACTTGTCACTGATTTGTAGATACTTGATACTGATGGTTCTTTTTATCTGCAAAGTCTGTCTTCTTTGCATTTTCATGTTTGTGTGAATATACTAGGGTGAAAGGAAGGAGTCTCCTCTGAATTTCTATTGAACATTACTTTCTTTGAAAAATCTGAACATCAAAATCTTTGTACTCTTCCAGTTCTTTTTGTGCTGACAGTCTCTCTAGGGCTGCTTCCTTCTCAGATCCAGGGATCTTTCTCATAACAGTTCTCAGTGACTTACAGTTGACTTACAACAGAACAGGTATGCATAATTCTGCTTAGAAGACAAATCAATCCTAAAAAACAAAAAAATCTTGAAAAAAAAACACCTCATAGAACTCTTTTGGACAATCATACATTACTGCAAAATAACAGGTAAATCTAGGGGCCACATCTGCACTCATTCTTTTTTTAAAAGAAAATTAATTGTTTAATCTGATTCAGCACATAACACATTGTTTAATTAAATGTAAGGCCTAACACATACATTTCAGGCTATGTCAGCTGTACTTCTACTTACTAGCATCATCACTTTTAGCTTAACTCATCAAGCACTCCCTCTCCTTTAATCTTTTCATGTTTTCATTATGTCCCTCAGGTGCCTTAGAACCTCTGAGACCTGGAGTTTATGAAGATACTCTTCATGAGGACAAAAACCTGTGAGGACAGAACTTCATGATGCATGCTTCAATATATATTGCAAATTCACTTTTTGTGACAGTGCTCATGTACAGCTCTGATGCTACAGTGTTACGTATAGCATAGCAAATGAGAAAGTGATGGATAAAAAGACTTCCAAACTTTAAATGCACTTTAATCACGATGCCATTACAAACCATCTGGTAACCTAATAAAGGACGAAAATAATGAAAAAAAAAAATGCTTAGGAAGGACTATCTTGAACTGATCATGTTGATCCTAAGGGAACATTTGTAATCTTTTGAAAAAACGTAAAATTCTTTAGGTAAAAAAGCTTCAGGTTAAAAAAGCTTTTGTTCCTAAATGCTGATAAAACTTCTCTAAGGCAAGCGGAGAGAGTTTTTTAATATTTCTTCCTCAACAGTATTTAGGAGCTGGCTTTTGGTAGCAATGGCTCAGAATTCCTATATTCAGGCTCTACAACAGAAAGCACACATGTAGTCATGTCACACATGACAGAAAGTAATATAAATATGAGAATCTTCAGTTCTCTTGCTCATCCTAGGTAAACTGGGATCACTGAGTGAAACAGACATAAAAAGCGAGATTTCCTCATGAATCTGAGTATGTCTATTTGTGAGGTATTAATACGAACACATGTGAAAGGTTAGTCTACAAACATGAACGGTTTATCAAAGGAACTAATCAAGAATTGTTATTCCAGTAGAGAGACTTGAACAAGAGAAACAACAGAAGAAGGGAAAAAAAAACTGATTTATGAAAGTTAACAATAGAATTGCATCATTTAATTTGAATTAGAACAGGAATGAGTAATACAGAGATGAAGACAGAATCCGTTTCTTCCGTTCTTCCAAAATTATATCATCTTGACTTTTATATCCCTGCTCTGGGCACAGGTCCAGACTTAAATAAAAGTTCTCTTCCCTCAAAGTCTTGTATGCACTAAGCTGCAGAGTGTTCATCACAGGCAATTAGAAGAGAAAGGACAGTATATATGGGGAGGATGAGATATGACTGTCCTTGTTGCAGTCTGCCACCTTTCTTCAATGCAGTTATTCCCAGGGTGATAATATAAATAAAGAAATACAGTATATTTCAGCACTTACCTGGGACTATCATTCCTATGGTGAGAGCCAGGCACAGTACAAGCAAAATGAAGAGAGCTGAGCACCTTAGAGCAAAGGGAAGAGAGCCCCCTGGGAGAAACCAACAATTTATCTGAGGGCAGGTGCCCTGTTCAGCACCACTCCCAATCCTCCACCCCTCCAAGAAGAGCTGTCTGGTATTTCTCAAAACGGGTTCCACTCCCAGGATGTGTTATTTTTTAGGGATCAACACAACTACACGTTGAGAAGATGTAAAGATGTAAGAAGAACTCTTTGAAAAGAGACACTGGACGTGGTTTAAGCCGAACAGGTTGGGGATTCCTTGCCTTTGACAAATGAAACTATTAAGCTTTGTAGTGACCCTTTTACTTAGAAGTAGGTGATACTCTTGCTCTCCTTTGGCAGTACTGTATTACTCTGCTCTGTCAGAACGGAGTAAGAAGTTCTTGCATACCCAGTTCAGGAAAATTCCAGAGCCCAAAAGTTTTCCCTGGATTCAGACATTCCTGAAAGTTGTGATCACCAAATGGTCATGAGAATGCAGTACGACTGACCTTTCAGCTGAATTAAAAAATCAGCTCAAAACCGCATGCCCTCTTGAAGTACATGGCTTAGCCCAGATGGAGCTATGGGACTTGAAGAAGGGAAATGGCATGACTTATCCATTCAGGCCCAGTGCTGCCTCATTCCTTTTTGCCTTAAAGGCTATGAATCTTAAACATTTTCTTAAAAATTGAGCCCCACAAGGCAAAACATGAAAATTCTTTTGCTATTTGAGTCAGATTGTCCTGTGTCTATAGCCATTTCCCATAAAAATAAAAAAACAGTAAATAAAACTAAACACATTAAAGCTGATTGCTATATTCTGGAATTGGATCCTGAAGCCACCTATCTTTTCCTACAGAAATTTAGAGCAAGTTATAGCAGTAGTTCCATTCAATGCATCTTCACAACCATGCATGCTAATTTTTGTCTGACAAAGCAATCCATATAGTGCATTAAACCTATAACGTTAAACCTATAAGTATGAATTTTTCTTATTTCCTGCATGGGACAAGAGAGACTTTTCCTATTGTCATTGTCTACAGTAGCACAGAAAGTTCAAAGAGCAAGTGTCAGTTGTACCTTGGCTGATGTAGTGAGTGTATGCTGTCATAGGTGATTCAAATTAGGGTATCCATCCTCTTCCTCTGTATTCATATGCATTGCCTGAGAACTCATTTCTAGTTCAATGACATTCCTCTTAAAAGACAGACAGAATGATTTGTGAAAAAGAAGCAGAAAAAAAAAAAAAAGCAGAAGGAAGGAGGTGATAAGAGAATGAGTCACATTTCAAATATCCGAAGGCAAGATATTTGTATTCAAGTGGACATAAGTCCCAGTAAATATATTGCCTGGCAATTCCTCTCTTTCTCATTTATGTTTCCCAGGACTTCCATCTCCTTTGAACTTTCCACATTTTAAAGCAGAAAAAACACCTTTGATTCATATAAGAGGCAGACTAACTTCAACGCTGTGCCTTTTCATTATTCAATATTAAGGGTAAAAATCTGAGGCTATGTATTCAATTGACAGCAAAGGTTGCAGCTGCAAATTGCCGAAGATATTTATTCACAGAGAGGAGGTAGGAAGTGCTGTCAGAATGAGAAGTGGAAAATCAGAGTGTGGAGAAAAAGACACACAGTATTTAACAAATAAGTGAAGTGAGCCCTTGTGACAAAGGCAAACCAAATATTGCAATCCACCAGGAAGACAAAGCTAACAAGGCAAAGTAGGTGATGATTCTCTTCTCTCCATCATTTGTGAGAATACAGCTAGAGTACTATGTCCAGCTTTGGACTTCCCAGTAAAAAAAAAAATTAAAATCCCATAGAAGACAGAAATACTAAAGCTCATCAGGGGGAGAGCCACCAAGATGTTTAGGAGCTGCTGCACTTGATTTACAGGGAAAGACTCTGACAACTGGATTTGTTCAGTCTGAAGAGAAAGATAAGGAAGATTCTGTTTCAGTCTCTTGATGCATAAGGGGCCTATGGAGAGATAGATCCAGACTCTCAGAGGTATACAGTAAAAGGACAAGAAGCAATGGTCATAAGGTACAGGTAGGACGGTCAGATATTGAAAGAGGTACCAGAGAGGGTGTGTCATCTCCATTCTTGGAGATTTGGTGAACTTGACTGTACAGGAGCTAGGCTTATCTGATCTAGTATAGAAATAGCCATGCTTCAGAGGAATTCAGATTATATGAACTTAAGTGTTCCCTTCCAAATTAAATCTTCCCATGAATCTGTGACTTATGAGTATGAAGACAAGACCCTCTAAGATTTTTAGGGGAGAACACCCAAGAGAACAATAGTAGACCACCTGGAATAACATTATCTGTTCTCTTTTCTTGGAATGTGGGGAGAAACAGATTATATATTACTTTATCTAGCAAGTCAATTTCTCTTCACCACCCAACTCCAACAGGAGCTAATTTTTCTTTTTGCTTAACATCTTGCTGGCCTTTCTGCACAGTGCTGTTCCCTCTCCCCATTTTCCTCTGGAAGTTCCCCTACTAGGAGAACATAAGATGTATTAAAGTCATGGTGGCAAGAGAGAAGGTTCTGAAAGGCTGGCAGCTCACCAGCTGCCTCAGATATTTTAGATGAGTAGAGGTTCACTTAATTTAATGCAAGACAGATACAAAGCTGAACAAATCAAGGCAGGGACAGAGTGAAGGACAAATGATACTAGATAAGGTATCCTGTTATAGGCAGAAAATAGGCTTAGGTGGATTTAAATCTGTAGGGGGTGATAGAGAGATTGTGTAATTTTAAACCTGTCATTTGTGATGCGTGAGCCAGAGCTGACGCCTCTGTCAGGGGATACAGGCATCCCCAAGAACAGGTGCATGGCAAGAACAATGACATCTTAGCCTTAAAACTTATGTCTTTAGTGTAATTGTTTGAAAGGATGTCTGGAAATAATGTGGTTCTACCTCCTGTTCAAAGCTGGGGCATCTTTGAACTCAGATGTAGTTACTCAAGGACTTGTCCAGTCAAGTTCACTCAGACTCCAAGGAGAGAAATCTCTCAATCCTCTCTGGATACCTGTTCCAGTGTTTGGCCACCCTCACCATGAACATTCTCCTTGTGTCTAACTGGGTTTTCCCTTACTCCAGTTTTTGATACTTCTGGTACTGCTCTAAGTACGAATACAGGGACAAGACAGAGGGCTCCAAAGCAGCACTTGCTGATAAAGAGATTGTCCCATATCTGCCAATGTAGCTATGCTTCTGGGCATCTCCTTGTAGTCTTTCAGTCCCTTTTTACTGATTTAAAAGCATATCAGTGAAAGATGCTGAAATGGTTAATTATTTTAAGTCTGATTTGAAATACAAAGAACAAACATGGAAGATCCAGGGACAGATGAACATCAGTATGACAGCTACAGTAAACTGGCTGACCTTCACAGGGAAGGGGTATTTTTGTTTCTTTCTCAGTGTCTCTGAGCACTGATTGGCACCATATTATTTTGCATCTTGCTAGCAGTGCCTGTGAACACTGGCACCTATGGCAAATTTCACCCCTCTCCTGGGTAGTGGCTGTGCTTGTTACAAGAAAGATGGAGACCACTGGGAAAAAAAGTGGGTGCTCTGTGTGCAGAGCCTGAATCTGAGAGTGTAGTGGAGGCTGTGAAGAACCACTGTGGAGCTGAGGTGCTTGGTTTAACTCTTTTATTTCTGAACTTGCCTTTTTGACATCCGTGACCCCCGCTGTTTTCTATTCAGCAGCTGGCATTTAGGCATCTTCCATTTCACTGTCTTGGTTATCTCATAGTAGAAGGGGAAATGTGAAACTGTCTTGCTCCTTCTCCTTCAAAACAGCATGGCAGGGCTTACTCCTCCAAAGCATCTTTTTATTTACTTCCCCCCTCTTTTCCTCATTGTCCTTGTTCTGTTTGAAGAGATGTTGAAACCAACAGCTCCAACAACTTCTCTTTAGTTGCCAAACCTATCAAGATTTATGATGTCAGGACCTACCAAGGGCTTTACTCAAGCACTTAGTACACAACACTAGGTTTTATTTTCCATACAAGGTGTGTTTCAAATTAATTGCTTCTCTGAACTTCCCACTGCAATGGAAGGATCGTGGAGGTCCTTTATCCTCAAAAATAGTAGACATACCTGAACAGCTTGTGTCTTGAGCTTCCCTCCATCCTAGTCAGGAGAACTTCCCTCTGAGATAGAGGGCAGATAAAATAATGGATTTACTTTAATTAAAAATAGTAAATACCACAAATTCTTGCCTCTGAAATACTTCATTGTAACAGGGGAAAAGACCTTCCCAAGTTGCTATGGGCTGAGATAAGATGGATTTTACTGTATGAAGATATGGAAATGGTTTGTAAAGATCATCTAGACATGGAAAGGAAATAAATATACCCTGCAATGTATCACCATTGAGCTGACCTTCCTGCAGCAGTAATGAATGCTCCTTAAAAGTCACACACCAGACAGTCAGCAAGAAACACAGAGGTTAGCACCCGATTTCACAATGCTGCCATCAAACAAAGATGTATAGCAGATTGCTAGAAAAAACAAAACAAATCAAACAAGCCAAACCAAAACAGAGTTTATGGAAGTAAAAGGAGTAAAATATACCAGTGTAGATGCCTGATGTGAATTACTTATATCAAGTTGAATAAGTTGAAACAGATGAAACATTGTACCTTAATTGCACTGTACCTTGAACTTCCAACTGCAATAGTAGGCAATTCTGGATAGTTCAATTGGCACTTGGGCCCATAAATTAGGACTTCATTGTACTGGGTATAGTGAATTTATTCAGTTTGCAAGTACCTTTCAGCACATTAGGAAAAGGAGTTAATTTTTTAATCAAGGAACTGATTTGGCAATACATTCGAAGGAAATATTGAATGTTAAATACATTTTTTTTTTCAGTTATTTCAAGGAAAATATCAAAATACTGAGGCATATGAACATAGATGCAAGGTAAATATATACAAGTAAGATATGCGTATGTAATAAAAAACAGATGGTCACATACAAAGCTTCAAAGAACTCATGCAATGAAACTCCATCTGGAAAAGTGGGGGCTTCATTTTCTTTTAAGAAGTATAAAAAGGGCTTTAATAACAAATGCTGCATAATACGTAACTTGGGCTCTAGAGGTCCCAAGCAGTGTGGATATAATACAGTTTTAGTACTGATTGTGTGTATCTCTGCACGGAGCATGTAATTTTTATCCTCTCTGCTATTTGCATAACAATTCATGTTATGGTAGCACTTAAGTTATCCATTTAATATTTGAATACAACCATGGCATTTGACTCTGCTTTTTGGAGACTGCTTCCAGAGATTCCCTGTAGTCTTTTTTTAAAAATTTCCTTTTGTTTCTGTAAATATTAATCCATATGCAAGAAGAATTTTACAGATGAATAGAGATTTGTGTTCTTTCTGTATCCCTATATCTCAAACAGGGAACCACCTGAAAGAAAATAATTAGAAAAGAAGGCATGCCAAACTGCTCTAGAAGAGGGTTTTGGGTTGCCAGTAATTAGTGTGTGCTGTAAGGATGTAATTCAAGGGTGTAGTTGGATGGATTTATGACTGGCAAGGGTTAGTGCAAAAATGCTGACTAAAGCTCAAGAAATATAGAGATATGCAAGGATATGTTGTTGTCAACCTAGACAGTCATGCAAAAATCATCGCTTGACTGTAGCCAATTTTTTCAAGTGGCTTCCCAGGCAGGTAGGTTTTAGCTTTGTAGGGTTTATTTTTCTCTTCCTTTGTGACTGTGGCAGGGAAAATGCAGGCAAAGTGAAAGATTCAGTCTCTAGTGACCATTTGAATATCCATTTAAATAACCAGTTTAAGAAAACCACTTAATAAACAAACAAAAATGAATATATATTTTAAAATTCTAGTTGATAAAGCTGGTATCTCACAATGACAGATCCCATATCCCTTCTTCCAATGCTTCCTCAGGTAAGATGAAAAGCCACTTTCTCACAGATCCAGAATTGCTCTGTCAAACAGGAGTAGCTGGCATAAATAAACTGTCCATATACAGAGGCACAGAAGATGTTGTCATATAATAAAGCCCTAGAAAATTAAAAGTTACAGCTTAATGATGTTCTGGTGACAGCATGTGACCTAAATCATAATTGTCATAAATCATATTGATTTGCCACTGGAATGTAGACTTACTTCCCCCTTGGAGCTATTTTATTTTTGCTTAGTGGTCCTTTTGAGCTTGGTGCATGTAACTGAGCTGTAGTTTGCCACCCCTGGTACTGTATACAGGACATGAATTTGGAGCTTTATACCAGATACTATTGTCTCCATGCTCCTTTGTCACTGCACATGTGACAAACATGGGGAAGTAAGAGGAAGCCCAAACGTAATATAATTTCCTGGGGCCCATCAGAAACAACCACATTAGACCCAAGATATGAAGGCTTACCAGTTTGTTTCTTCTTTTGAAAAAGCTGTACCATCCTCCCAGTACCAACCCCTCCTTCCGGATACATATGATAATCCAACCCAGTAAAAATGTGGATCCTTTGGCAGAAAAACCTGTAGGAATTGAAGAATCATCACAATAATATTTTTTTAAAAGTCCCTAGTTCCTGCATCTTCCAGCTGTGAAAGTTCTGAAACCAAAGGCAAGAGCTATTTCAATAGGAGACCAGCATGTTGTCTATGCTTGCTCTCCATGAGGCACTGCTGACTGATTATAGGATCATTCAGATACTGTTGTTTATTGTTCTGCCACAAGACCTGTGACACAAGATCTGTAAAAACACTCTTTTTATAAAAGAAAAAAAACCAATCAAACCAAACAAACCACAAAACCCAGCTTTAACTGGTCTGGCTTTAGGTATCTACACTGCCTTTAGATATCTGCAGTTCAGGTATGGATATGGGAGCATGTGTTAAGACCGAATTAGTCAGCAAAGATGTGGCCAACAGTTCCAATGGAGCCTGAGAAGTGATTCCCCTCACCCAGTGGGATTGCCACTGAATTGGTCACATCTTGCACTGCTGTAATGGGGTCTGAGGAAGGAGGTCTGAAGCTGCAGACTGTTTACACTGTAGGTACTTCAGAACAGGTGAGATGAATCCCAGCCTAGAGGGTAGAGCCTGTTCCTAGAGGGTAGGCCTCAAACACCTTTAGAGATTTCCCAGCCTGCCTGAGGTCTTCACATGTGGCTGAAAGCATTTACTGAGGAACTTTGCCTTTCTGAGTCATCATTTGGAAGTCAAAGAGAAAACCCGGGGGCACCTCAGATTGTCCTAGAAGTCTATGCCTAGATTTCTGAATAGTTTTTCTGCAGCAATAGATTATCTGGAGGTTCTGAAGAGGCTTAGAAGTTCTCCAGCATCTTAGCCTTTTCAGGTCCTCCAGATACTCTACTGCTGCTTAGTAGCATGTTCAGGGACTCATCCAAAATCTAAAATCCATAGCTGAGTTAAACTGGTCTGGCCTCAGCCTAGCTTCTGCTGCATACACCAAACATGGAAGAAAAAGCAAGCACCCAGACATCTGAAATCAAACTATCCAGGGATTTATACAGCATACCAAAAGCATGAATTCAGCTTTGAAGGTGTGTTGTTTAGGTTTCTTCCAACACTACGAATCAGGATTATGACTTCAGTATGCTGATAAAATCAGTAATAAACCATTTATCTACTTTCTATTTTCATGGAATCATAGATTTTTCAGGGTTGGAAGGGACCTTTAAGATCATCTAGTTCCAACCCCCCCTGATCTATCTCCCAATAGATCAGGTTGCTCAGAGCTCTGTCCAGCCTGGACTTAAAAACTTCCAGGGATGGGGCTTCCACCACCTCTCTGGGCAACCAGTTTCACTCTCTCACCACCCTTATGGTGAGGAACTTCTTCATAACTTCCAATCTAAATCTCCCCTCCTCTAATTTGAATCAATTACACCTAGTCCTATCGCTACCTGACATCCTAAAAAGTCCCTCACCAGCTTTCTTGTAGGCCCCTTCAGATACAATAAGGTCTCCTTGGAGCCTTCTCCTCTCCAGGATGAACAACCCCAACTCTCTCAGTCTGTCTTCATAGGAGAGCTGCTCCAGCCCTCTGATCATCCATGTGGCCCTTCTCTGGCACATCCATGTCTCTCCTGTAATAGGTGCTGGATGCCATCCCTTCCCTCCAGTGTGTCCACACAGCTTGGGGTCATCAGCTGAGGGTGCACTCAATGCCACCGTCCATGTCACCAACAAAGATGTTAAACAGGACTGGCCCAAATACTGATCCTTGAGGGACTCCACTTGTTACTAGCTTCCCCTTGGACATGGACCCATTGACAGCCACTCACCATCAAGCCAGTTCTTAATCCACTGAGTGCTCCATCCATCAAACCCATGTTTTAGCAGCTTGGAGACCAAGATCTCATGTGGGACTGTGTTGAAGGCTTTGCTCAGGTCCAGATAAATGATGTTGGTTGGTCCTCCCTTGTCTATTGATGTTGTGACCTCTTCATAGAAGGCCAATAGGTTTGTCAGGCATGATTTGCCCTTGGTGAAGCCGTGTTGATTATACTCAATCACCTCTTCACTATTCTTCTGCAGTGCCTCCAGAAGGATCTGCTCCATGATCTTACTGGGCACAGAGGTGAGACTGAACGGCCTATATTTCCCTGGATCTTCCTTCTTTCCCTTTTTGAAAGTGGGGGTTATGTTTCTTCTTTCCAGTCAGTGGAAAAGACTGACTGCCATGACTTTTGGAATGTAAAAGACAGTCGTTTAGAAACCACATCTGCCAGTTCCCTCAGTACCTGTGGGTGTATCCCATTGGGTCCCATGGACTTGAACACTTTCAGGTTCTTCAGATGGTCACAAAGCTGATCTTCACTTACAATTGTCAGTTCTTTCTTCCAGCCCTTGCCATTGTCTTCTATGATTTCAGGAGTGTGTCTAGAGCCCTTGCCAGTGAAGACTGAGGTAAAGAAGTCATTGAGAACCTCAGCCTTCTCCATATCACTTGTCACTGGTTCACCTGTTTCCTTTCTGAGGGGGCCCACACCTACCATAATCTGTAGAAATTTTTGCTATTCCCCTTGATTCCCTGGCTAGATTTAATTCTAACTGAGCTTTAGCTCTTCTAACCAGGTCTCTTGTTGCTCAGACAGTTTCCTTTTATGTCCCCCATTCAAGATGTCCTTTCTTCCAATCCTTGTAAAGTTTTTTTTGTGTGTGTGATTTATGTGTCTACCCATCTCATTTTCACTTAAAAAAATTCTAAAAGGGCAGCCTTTATGCCTTAAAATAAGAACTAAGAATCCTCCATCTGAAACTAACTCAATCTAGAAAAAGGAGACATTTTCAGGGAAGCTTAGTTCCTTTGAAAAGTTTTATGTAGAAAGAAAAAAAAAAGGATTTGATCCTTGTGTAAGTTGCTGAAATGAGATTTACAGATATGTGTATGCAAAAAGAGAAAATATATTTTTGAAAGTAAATCACAGATTTTTTGTTAGTCAGAACTCCCTCTCCCTAAAATTGGAAAGACTAATTCAATTTACTAATTTCTTAAACCTTATTCAGTCATGGCAATATAATGCTCTGCTGTCTCACCTTTATGCCACAACCATTCTGTGAGGTTTTAACTAAAGGTCAGAAAATAGCCTTCTATAGTCACTTTGCACTGCAGCATGCAATGACAGTACCATGGTGAATAGTTCACTCCCCAGATTTCCCACATATGGGCATTTGATGCTGCGAGCCCTCAGTAACAAAACTTGTGGAAAGGGATAATGAAAACATGCATTCTGATTGCTGGGTCTGTACTACCACTGATAATACATGCTTTGTTGTCTCCGTGGAAACCTAAGTTAGTTGAGGTATTTTATACAACTCTATTTCTCAGAAACCATAATTTTACTATTTCTCACAGCAACCAATTTAAAAAGTGTTGCATGTCATGACAATCTGGTGATTTGCGGGAAGGCTACTTGACCCACGAAAATGAAATACATGCACTGTAATCAACTAGACTTTCTCCTGCCTGCAAGATTGCTGGAAATTAAAACATGTGACATAAAGGAATACATGATATTAAGATTGTACCATCTTTGCTGTGTCTTTTAGTACAAGAAGTGTGGAGTTTCTCGAGGAACAGAACTCCTGGCTTTGCTTCCATGTTTTCTTCTCCTTTGAAATGTAGATGCAGCTGTCAGCTCCACTGGTCTGCCAGCTTGCTGGGCAGAGAGCACATTTTGTTTCTAAAAATTGGAGAGAGTATTATGCAGACATGTGAGGAATGGAGGGGCTTTAGCTACTGACTTCACTTGGAAAAGAAGACTAAGGGTAGCCAAGAATCAGCTGAGCTTTTGAGAAGTGAGTGACAAGTTGTTTTGCATTCTAGTGTTCACAAATGCTTATCTCAAGTACTACCACAGTTAAAACCAGACACTAACAGATCAGATCTTTTCCTTGTGATTTTATAGTCTCCCAATCAATGGGCTGATTTGTATTTACATAACAACCACATTTACCATTTTTCTCCTTCCCTTCAAAACACAGTGCTTCCTTCATTTCTTTCAGCTTCTTTCCTTCCTCAGGATCCTTGGAAACCTGAAAAGCTGAAAGGCATGAAAACGCTTATCAGAGAATTAAAAAAAAAATTATCTTTATTGCAACTGTTATGAAAATTCTTATCAGAGACTGTTTTTAAAATTATTTTTCTTTAACTGTAGCTGTAATTTATAGCTTTAGTCTTTTTTTTTTTTTTTTTTTTTTTTTGTCTACTTGATTTGCATTTCCACCATTGTGTGCACATGATCCTCATTTTCTTCACCAAGAGGATTCTGCAGCACTGGAAAAGGCCATCTAGTGAGGTGGGCTTCTCTCTGCCCTTAAAGATTTTCAAAAGGCATATGGACAAAACTACAGATGAGTTTATCTGGGGTTGGTGATAGTCCAGCTTCAAACGGTGGTGAGGAAAGGGTGGCTTCAAGACTGGAAATGTGAAGAATTCAAACTCCAGATACCCTGAGTCCCCTAGGGATCAGTTCTGTGTCCAGTCCTGTTCAACATCTTTAACAATGATGTTGGTGATGGGACAGAGTGTCTTCTCAGCAAGTTTGCTGGTGACACAATTTGGGAGGACTGACTGACACCCCAGAAGGCTGTGCTGCCATTCAGAGGGACCTAGACAGGCTAGACTGTTGGGCAGGGAGAAATTTAATGAATTACAACAGGGGCAAGTGTAGAGTCTTGCATCTGGGAAGGTATCCCCAGTATCAGTATAGGTTGGGGGCTGAGCTGTTGGAGAGCAGCATAGGTGAAAGGGGTGCTGGTGGATGGGAGGATGGCCATGAGCCAGCAGTGTGCCCTTGTGGCCAACAAGGCCAATGGCATCCTGGGGTGCATCAAAAGAGATGTGGTTAGTAGGTTGAGAGAGGTTCTCCTTCCCCTCTGCTCTGCCCTAGTGAGGCTGCGCCTGGAATAGTGCCCAGTTCTAGGCCCCTCGGTTCCAGAAGGACAGGTAAATGCTTGAGAGAGTCCAGTGCAGAGTGATCAAGATGAATAAGGGAGTGGAAAATGTCCCTTATGAGGAAAGGCTGAGAGGGCTGGGTCTGTCCATCTTGGAGAAGAGGAGAATGAGGGGTGACCTTATTAATGTTTATAAATATGAAAAGGGTGAGTGCCAGGAGGGTGAGTGCCAGGAGGATGGAGCCAGGCTCTTCTCAGTTTGTCCAATGATAGGACAAGAGGCAGTGGTTATAAACTGGAGCATAGGTGGTTCCATATAGTTATTAGGAAGAATTTTTTCACTGTGAGGGCACTGGCACAGGCTGCCCAGGGAGGTTGTGGAGTCTCCTTCCCTGGAGACATTCAAAGCCCACCTCAATGCATTCCTGTGTGACCTCCTGTAGGTGAACCTGCTCTGGCAGGGGGGTTGGATTCAATGTTTCAAGGTCTCTTCAGCCTCTGACTTTCTGTGATTTCTGTGAATTGTCTCTGAGTCAGCATTTCTGTGATGTGATGGACCACTTTGAGTGCTGCTCCCCTCTTTCCAGAGAGAAGCTGAGGACTCTGTCCCTCCTGCCAAATGAAATGTGGCATCACCTTTGGCTTTTCACTGGAATGTTTCTATGTTTCTAATTACTAGGACAATTGCACCAGTCACAATGTTTTGATGCCGGGATTGCCCTCACTGCAAAAAAGCTTGCAATGCAAGAAAAAGAGGGAACTGTAAATTAAATATTTTGGAAACAGTCACAAGCAGGCACTACTACCAAGATCAGAGATTCTCTTCTAGATCTGAAAACTTAGCAGTTCAGAAATGGGTTAGGGTCAGGGGTTAGGGTTAGTCAGCAGTTTGGGTCAGAGCAAAGGTTAGGGTTATTGTGATTAAGGTTAAAGATAGCCACTTGGTGTTAGAGCTACGGTTATAGTTATTTTTAGGATTAAGGTTAAGGTTAGATTTAGAGGTTGGTTTTATTCTTAGGAGTTGGGATGGGGTTAGGGTTAGAGACTATCTTTAATGCTAGGGTAGGGTTGGTATGGTTAGAGCTAGGGGGTTAGGGCTCGTGTTTAGTTTTAGGGTTTGATTTGAGTTTACAGTTTAGGTGATTTATTTAGGCTTAAGGTATAGGTAATAATTTAGGGCTTGGGTTAGGTTTAGATTAATGTTAAGGTGGACATTAGGATTTAGTCTTATGATTATGTTAGGGGTAGTGTAACTCACTTTTAGGATAACTATAAATAGAAATATAAGTGTTCATAAGTGATCTCTGCTGATGCTTGATGACTACTTGGGGAGTACTGTGGGTTAAAGTGCAGGGTTTAGAGTCAGGGTGAGTCAGTGGTTAGGGTTAAGCTTAAGACTTTCACTAGGCTTAGTGGAACCATTAGCAGCTCAGGACACCACAGTACTTACAGAGGGCCAGCAGGCCTACCAACCCCATCAGCAGCACCAGGCACAATCCAAGAAACACAAAGGCCATTGGCCGCCATATGGAAGATGAGGCAGAGGCTCCTGGGACAAGCAGAAAGTCCATTAATTAACAGAAAGAGCAGTTCTCTTCACTACACAGTGGTATTACCTCCTCTCTGACATCTCCACTTCATCTGTCCTGTCTGCAGAGGCTTTTTTTGCTTATTCCATTTTTGCTATCACTGTTCTGCATTTCCTGCAGTCAGTTTGAGAAATATCTATCCACTGATAATGTTTATTAGCTGAGACTCTTGTGTTTTACAATAAAACGTCTTCTCATGAAACAGGAAAATGCATTAGATTTTGCAGTTCCTAAGTATTGGAAATAATAAAAAGATCTGTAAGAATTCTCCACTTAAAAGAGAAAAATGATCACCTAACTTTGGAAAATTATTTATGGAACTTGTGATTGGGTTTTCTAAATTATTGCAATATTTGAACATTAATTTGTGCATTTTTATTCAACCTCTTTCACTGTCTAGTCAGGGATATAGTTCCCCAGAATTTTATAGTTGACTATCCCTCAATTAAAATATTTTCTGTTTTATATATATATATATAAATATAAATGTTCATTTTTCCCTTCTGAGGAGCAATGCTCTGCAATTTTCTGCAATACACTTTCATATGTATTTAGAGTGTTGAGGTTAATTTAAAATTACAGACATCAAGTATTTTACTTAAGTCCAGTACATCAGAGCAAGCACCTCCAGGGAACAAACCTTTTATTAGGTGAGAAAAATCACCCTCCAAAAGTGACCAGAACTCCAGATAGACTTGGCAACTAAAACTTACACAGCCAGAGTTAAGGGAGATGTCCCTAACCCTCAGTAGTTAAGGTAATTTGAAGAGACTGTAGATGACACCACTTTGGGTAGATGACTCATATGAGGTTTCCTTTCATTTCCTAGGACTTAAAACTCCTAGGAATGAGTTGTAAGTGCAACAGTGTTTGGGCCCACTGCTGTTTACTATGCTCAGAAGTGATCTGGATGATGGAATCAAGTGTACCCTGCAGAAGCTTGATGATGATACCAAACTGAGTGGTGTGGTAGACACTTAGGAAAGGGAGAGCCACCCTGCAGGATGACCTGAACAGGCTGGAAGGGTAGGCTAACAAGACCTATATGAAGTTAAACAAGAACAAGTGTAAGGTCTTGCACATGGACAAAAATAATCCAGGAGTGCTGCACAGACTGTGGTCTACCTAGCTGGAGAACAGCTCTGTGGAAAGGGACCTGGTTGTCCTGGTGGACAACAAGCTCAACATAAGCAAATAGTGCTGCAATGGCAAAGAAGCCAACAGGATACTGAGTTGCATCAACAAGGGCATCATCAACAGAGAGAGAATTCATAACCCCACTCTGCTCAGCACTTCTCAGGCCACGCCTGGAATTCTGGTCTGTGCTATATGAAAAAGATGCAAATAGTCTGAAGAAGGTCCAGAGAAGGGCTACAAAGATGATCAAAGGACTGTGAATCCTTCTGTATGAGGTAAGGCTGAGAGAATTGCCTTTGTTCAGCCTGGAGAAAAGAAGGCTCAGAGGGGACCTTGTAACCATGTTCCAGTATTTTAAGGGAGGCTACAATGGAGGTGGAGACCCCCTTTTTACAATGACTCACGTGTAAAAGATGAGCACTAATGAGTACAAGTTACTCCTGAGGATATTCTGATTGGACACAAGAGGAAATTTTCCATAATAAGCTCAACAAAGGCAGATGTGAAGTCTGGCACCTGTAACAGTTTAAGTCCATGCACGTGTACAGGCAGGGGACTTACTGGCTAGAAAGCAGCTATGCTTCAGGGTCCTGGTGGAGAAGTTGAAAATATGCCCTTCTGGAAGCAAAAGCTGAGCAACACTGGGCAACACTGGCAAAAATGAAACCAGCAGGTCAAGAGAAGGATTATTCCACTCTACTTGACAGCCATGAAGCTGTATCTGTGGTACTGTGTCCCATGCTGAGCTTCCCCCATCACAGGAGGAGTCAGCCCACTGCAGAGCCCAGCAGAGGAACGCTGAGCTGGTTAGTGACCTGTAGAGAGGGTGAAGGACCTAGGCTTCTTTAGCCTAGAGAAGAGGAGGGTGAGGGAAGATCTGATTTCAGTCCTTCACTACCTAAATGGCCTTTATATATGAGCCAGTGTCTTCTCAGAGAGGCACAGCAAAAGAACACAACAGTCAAAAGCTGCATCAGGCAAACTTCCAGTTAGATGTGAGGAAAAAGATTTCTTCCTCATTCAGCACTGGAACAAGTGTGGTCTCCATCTATGGAGGTTTCTAAAACCTCCAAAAGTGGACAAGACCCTGAGTCTTTAGACCTAGATCTTCTGAGCAAAAGACTGGAAAAAATGAACTATAGAGGTCCCTCCCAACCTATTTTGGTCATAAATCTATCTACTTTGAATGTTCTCTGTGAATATCAAAAAATCATTTAAAAAGTTTTCTGAGCTAGCTGACCTGTTTCTTTCCAGAAAACTCTGCCCCTGGATCGTACTACCTAATATTTTATCCTTGATTTTCTGGTTGCTACTTCTCAACATCCTCCTTGTCAAGTAGTCATTCTCAGTGGATAGCGCTATCTTTTCCAGATAGGACAAGAGTGATGTTAATTTAGGCTTTGTCTACTCTGCCCAACTTGCAAACAGCAGCAATGACATTAATTTCACACCTTAGCCACTTCGTGAGTTTCTCAGATGAAGCAAGTGATTTTTTTATGGTCCCAGGTGTTCTGCGAGCACCATGTACTACTTTAGTTAACAGGCAGATTTTAATAGAAAATCTTTGAGTATAAACAAACAAAAATATACATTCCTCTTAGATGTTACATTCACCATTACGACTGGTAATCAGGGCACCTTTCTACTCCCCATATGTGGGGAAATGGCTTCCATTTCCAAGGCCTTCATGATCTAATGTGGCACTTTCCTCTCTTGAAGTGCTCTGCTGTAATAAATGAGTCTTATCAAAATTTTAAAAAATCTATAGAAAAGTGGAAATTTTTTTCTGTGTTGGAGTAAATGGAAAAAAAACAATTGGAGTAAATATAGGCTTCAGAAAAAATATAATCTGTGGTTAAAAATTATAGTGCAGAAGACTCCACAATTATGATTAATCTCTCTTCTGTTTCTATGAATATTTATCTAGGAATATACTGTAAATTTTAGGAGGATTCTAAAGCAATAAACATGACCATGCAGATTCAAGTTATCCCCTGATTTAGATAGAAAAGCTAATTTCCATCTGTACTTACTGTTTACTGTTACACAACTGTCTGGAGCTTTAAATACAGAACATTTGTTGCTGCTTGAATTTCCAGAAGTAACAACTGAAGCTGAGTGTCGTAAATTTAAAGCGGTGTAGCCTTCCTCATCCTCCATCTCCAGCTCATCACACTTCTTTCCTGCAATAGCAGTACTTTGGGAGGAGACATTTCATCATCTCCAGTGAAACCACAAAGGAAGCTGGCTCTGTTCTGATTATGGTGTCATAGCAAAAGTAGTATATTGAAATCCTGTTAAGGAGTTGAAGGGGCACTGTCAAGGATGTTTGTTTCTTCCTGAATGTGAATAATTTGGTTCCTAGCTTGAACCTGAGACTGTTACATTTAGCTATCCACTTGATCTGACCCTGAAAATATGCAAATATCAGGATTTTCTACCTCCTTCAAATAAGATGCTGTAGAAATGGTTGCTGTTTTGAGTTAAGGTAGGAAAAATATCATGTTCATCAGTGTAAAAATATAACACAACAGAAGCACAGAAAGCAATAGGCTGCATTTCCAAATATTGTTATGAAATAGATTTAAAATGTCATTACTTTACAAAACAAAAAAATTAAAAATCACTGAAATAAGGGCTAGAAGGAGAAAAGCTGAGCTGGCTAGATAGTGAGGACAAGAGTTTGGCAGGTTTCATGTGACCACTCAGCCTGTGTCAGAGAAAGACCAGACTACAGTGACTACTACTGTGCACAGAAGTCATTGTGCAGAAGTGACTTACTCATCTGAGGATGTGCCTTGCTCCAGTGCTGAGCTGTAGTTCTTAAACATCTGCTGTGATCAGCTCCTAATTTTTAACAGAGCACTTGCCCAGACATGATGATTCATGTGGTGGTGACTGGGTGAATCAGAAGGAAATTGCAAGAGAGAAATGTCTGTTGTAGCTATTCCTGCCCTTGCATGTACAGTGCGGAGTCTCCTGTTTGCAAAATATCGATGGAAGGGAAATGACCAGGCAAGTCCTCCTGCCTTGCTGTGCATATGATAGAATTTTTCAGAGCAGAAATACCTCTGAGTGCATGTATTTCTTGGATTAAATTTTGTCTGTATGCAAAGAGATGGCATGAGTGAAAAGTTGGGAGTAAAGGGTACTTAGAGTCAGTTTTGTAGCAGACAGGCACACAAGGAGTAGCACGCACTGTGTACTGATGGTGTAGCCATAATATTCTCATAAAATCTTATGCTAAATATGGTGTAAAGGTCCGTGCCTAATAGGCTTGGAAATTGTATGTTGGCATCTTAGTGTAAAAAGGGCTTTTCTGAAGAGAACAGAGTCAAGCATGCCTGTGCTACTGTGTTTGGGTGAAGGTTTTCATGACAGTAACCTCTCCAGTCCTAGCAACAAATGCTCAAGCACATAATGAATCTTCTTTAGGGAAACTTTTCTCCAACCTGGTTTCACTTCTGGAGAGAAAACCAGAATTAAAATATTTTTACTGCATTATTTTTCTAGCTCAGAATTCAATAAGCAGTCTTCATTATATTACTTGGGGGCTTTTCTGAGTCACCTTTTAAAACAGATCCTGCTGAAAGAACAGAAGTAACAAAAGCATTATGAAGGAGCTTCACCATCATTCTTGCAAGGAAAAAAACTTGCTGGCAAAACTTCTCTTTTTTCAGACTAAAATGAAAGGAAAGGTAAACTAAGGCAGAAAGTTTGGGCTTACATTTGAACACAGCCCATGTACTATTGCATTAGGTAGGGTCGATGACTCAGGGAGGGATGAGGGAGGAGTGGAATTTAGACACACAGTGGGAAACACACTGCTACACAGAACTGTGACTCAGTTCAATCCCATCTCAGCCCAAACATGAGCAGTACATTTCTATATCTCTTCCTCTGAAAGGAAAAGCTTCTTCCAGTGGAAAAGGGGATGCAGTCAGACAATGCAGCCTTAAGACCGATGTTGTTATTAAGTGAGCAGAGTATGTCCTTTGCCGGTTTCAACTTTGGTGAGTGAATCTACTGGCTACAGCACTCTGAATGCCTGCAGTGCCTGGTTAAAAGCCATAGCAAGATATGTTGTATGTAGTTTTGTGGCTACTGTAAGAGTGGGAAGCTGTCAATCTTAGCTCATGGTTGTCTTCAACTGCAGAAACACCAAGGATTCATCCCTCTGCTCTTAGACATGTCTCATTAATGAAAAAGCATCTTAATAATATCTTTACAGTTTCCTCACACTCACTTCAATGTCAGACAAAACAAGATCAGAGTCAGTTTCTTTGTTTAATTTTTTTTGGCAAATTGCAGCAAATCCCTTCATTATCAAGAAAAGTAGTGCCATGAATACAGTTCAGGGTAGATTCCACATTGGATTTCTTATTTCAGTGTCGTTTGTATGAATGCTGAGAGACACTCTGGGAAGTGATCAGAGCTGTGTCTCCTCCACAGGACAGAACCACTCTGCATCTTCACCCCCAAAGAGAGGAACAACTAGAAGAGGAACTGAGAGATGGTTACAGTAGAGATGTGAATAATTAGTGCAATCCACTAAGGTTTCTGGAACATGAAATTAGTATTGGCAAATAATATCTATAAAGTTCATGTTGGTCATCATAGCCTGCTGTGTAGTGCAAAGATTAGTGAGAAATCCAAACAAACCCTTGAAGTGAATGACTAATGCTTTAGCAGCCCAGCTGCTACAGCAGTAGTAAAGGATCCACAAGAGATTATCTGGGATGCAATCCACAAAGAATACCCAAATCTCCTGAGGGCATGAAGCTATAAATCTGTGGACTTTTTTCTCAGATCAAAACACAATTATGTGTGGGACTGAGATATTTTTATTTCAACCTGACTGTCATTGTTCTGCAGAGATGTGGAGGGGGATGTTAATTGCTTGGGGTATTTTTACTATGGTTCGCTTTGTAGATCCTTGCCCAACACACTGAGTTAGTAGTATGGCATTCCAGGAAATATTCTAAAAATACATAAAAGGAGATTCTTTTCATGCCTCTGACTGAACCCTAGTGGAATTCTTGCAATAGATCACAAAAGCAGAAAGTTTGAAGAGTAGAAATGAAGAGCAGAATTATTAATAGGAAAAAAAAAAAAAGAGAGAAATGGAAAAAAAAAGGAACTAGCAGTGCCAGGATGAATTGTAGAGCACAGAAGAGAGCTAGATATTCATAGCTAAAGGATACCTTATCCTGTGAACACAGGCATAGGTCCTTATAAGGGCTCCCTGTGCTCCATCGTGTGCCATATGAGTATTGATACAGTTCAGGAACACCTTGGCCCACCTTCTGAGGATAACTGTGTTTGTGTGTTGTATACGCCAGCCTAGCAGTGTATTAAAGCAGTCATACCAGTCATACCAGCAAGATATCAGGAACACCTCCTGAATCAAAGTGTTTAATCCTCATCACTTTTATTATATTACAACTGTGCAGTTGTGAATTTACAAATGATACTAGGACTGTATCTGCATATGCTGGGAGAGGAACAGTTTTTTTACATGCTTGCTTTGTCACTATGATTTTCTTCCCTGGCCATAATTTTTGGCCATTTTGTCTATCACTTGTGTTGGTTAAAACTAAGTAATCATTTGGAAATTCTGGATTTGGAATGACAATCTTGGGTTGCTCCTTCAGCCATCCACTGTGCCTGTTCCTGTAGCACGAGGGGATATTTACATATGTCTAGAAGAGAATGAAAACAGGGTGATAGGTGTGATCCGACATATTTAAAATCTTATGTGACAGTTCTGAAAAATAAGATACTAAATTCCAACCTTGCAGGACATCTTCTATCTTCTCATAATCATTTTGGTCTGACAAACCAATCCTCCTGCCAGTGGTTGTTACCTCGCTGTAATAGGATGGCGGGTTTTTGACAGATATAGTTAAGCACTTCATCACATGGTTTGCTATATATGATGGCATAATAAAAATATCCACACTGTTTGTGGCATCTTGCAGTCCTTATCCTGAGAAAAAAAGATATTTACTGTTACATTTCACCTAATCTGAATCCTTGTCCTTTCCAAAAGGAGTCATCTTTCAAGAATTACTTCTGTGACTTACACAAATAATATATACCCACAACAAAGAAATAAAGCATTTAGTGACATCATGCATCAGCTCCTAGAAGGCTGAACGTGCCAACAAGAACCCCCAGCGGTCTGTAAGGGTGCATGCTGAACCATTTCTTGTACCTGAGGGTAAGAAGTGCTAACTCCTAGGTACCGACCAGTGCCAGTAGCTGTTTCAACAGAATTGTTAAGAGGATACTACCCAATAACGAAAATAAAAATTGGCACACTGGGTTTGAAAGCAAGAATAAAAATATATTTCTGAAGAAATATGTTAAACTGAAGTGAAATGATTCTATTATATAGAGCTTATTATATAAAAATGAAAATGTTTAAAATCAAAAGCATGAAATTAAATACCTTCCCATTGAAGTTTTTTCCATATGTCCTCACTGAAAGAAGATGTCAAATACAAAAGAAACATACCATATTTATGGTAAATCTGAAAGTAAATTGAGGAAATAAGCTTCTGGGGTAATTTTTTTTTTTTTTGCCCCATAATAGTGTCTAGAACGCCCTCCAAGCAGTTCTGAATGAGGGCAAGAAAAATCTGAAATGTAAAAGTGACAGAGCACAGAGAAAGCTGCATAAAATTTGTCTGTTTAAGGTACCCCTTGTACCAGAGAACATGGGAGTTGCAAATGAGTGAGAATCAACTTTATGTACTGCAGGAAATCTACCCACTTACATAGTCTTTTGATCTTCCCTAAGAGCTGTGTTGTCTGACCAATACCAGCGTCCTAGAGCAGGTATACATGTTAATCCAAGCCAGTATATACCTTCAGAAAGTCTTTTTGACAGTTCGTCCTACACACAGTAAGCAAAATTCAAAACAGATATTCAGGAAGACAGTAAAATTAAATATAATAAATATTTAGGCTCAGAAGTTGAAATAATTGATGGTAATATCTTACAGAACATAAAAACCACAAATTGTTAATCTATCAGGAAGTTTTGCTCTTAAAGGAAGAGCCTAGTATCAAAGGAGAGATGATAGTAGAGGTGTTTTTAATTGGAGAGAAGATACATGTATAGCTGTGAAGAGCAATTTTACCCTCATCAACCTAATTTAAACTCTCTGTGAAACACTGGGTTGTTCTTTCTCCTTTAATCATGAATATTCTTCTGCTTTTACTCTGTCCTTAGCATTTGCCAACAGCAAAATAGAAGGCTCTGCATGGAGCCCCTGTCTGTCTCACTGATGCTTGAGGCGATTCTCTGAAGATCTGAATTCAGTTTTTTCTGTTCTTCTCCTCATTCCTTCTCTTATCGCCACTCCCAACTTACTTCCCATTTTCTGTTTTGACTCATACCTCTCAATGCCGTGGCTAAGACAGATACCACAGACAGCACTTCACAATCTTTTCTGTCACCAGTTTGGAATGGTGAGAATACAGCTTCTACCCTTTCCTGCAGGGATAAACATTATGGCCTGCAGCTCAGTGAGAGGGGAACTGGCATTTGTCAAGTGCTGTAGAGCAGGTAGGTGCAGGTCTGACTGCTAGATTTTTGGACATCTTTTCTGTGTTCAGTCTTCCAATATGTCTGCTGGTATCCAGAGACAAAAGCATTATTTCACTCTGTACCTGGCATTTTCTCTTCCCACCTCACATTTTTTTGTTCCATTTAATGAAAGATTAGGTCAGGTCTTAGGAACTCACTGCCAAGGGTTTCAGTTCTGACTGAAAAGATGAGACCAACATCTGCAGAAAACCACACCACAAAATGGGGAGGACTATGGCATGCCTACAGGGAGATGAGGTTTTCACACTAATACCTTACATAATCTTTGTATGGATCTGTAATACACATTAAATTAATGAAATCATTGCCCGTGACAAAACAACCATGAACTTGCTTTCACCAGTCATCCCAGTAAGTAGCCAGCCATGGCAAGCAGAGGTAAGATAGGCTGTCTCAAACTACCAGCTGCTTGAAGGCAAGCATATTGTTTGGTGATGACCAGTTCTATGTCTTAGCCCTATCCAGGACAACCAAGTCACTGTACAAAAACTGCTGCTCACTGTGCCATTTAAGAAAATTATGTGTGAATTGAGTAGCTGATAGGATGCATGAGCTTCCCCCATGCTAAACAGAGTAAGAAATCAGTCCATACCGGCATTGTTGCCTCTTTTCTCAGAAGAAGAGTAGAGTTTTGTGAGGAACAAAACTTGTGACTCAGTTCCCATGACTTCTTTTCCTTGGCATAGTAGTAACATGTATCAACACCATCCCAAATCCAGTTTGCAGGGCAGAGTGCACAGTTCTGGCCTGGAAAAGCAAAACTATCACTCTCTTTCTGCTTCTCTGTTGGTCTGGGATGACAAGATCCATAGGGACTGAAGATGTTTGATGTCCTTGATCAGCTAAAATACTGCTGTGGTCCCAGAAGGTTCGGGTAATGAAAAAGAGGAAAACTAAATCTTGCCCCTGTCTTTCCCATTCCTTTAGCATTGGGAGGAGGTTCTGGTGTTGCAAATGGGATTTGTTTTGCCTACTTTTATTAGTCTGCAAAGGCAACACAAGTAAACTCATCCAAATTCCCATTTTAGTCAACAGACAGAAGTAAGTCTCACTAATGCTTTTTCTGTCATTTCATGTTCGTTTCTTGAGAGGAAATAGACTGTATCCTTGCAATGCTAATTTCTCTTCATTGACTAAAAGGGTAACAATTATGTTGTCTATAGAACAGTGTCTGGACATATGAAATCCTGTTTCCCAGGATCCCTTAGCCCAATGCCTTTACTCCACAGACTATAATTTCTGAGAATACTCTGTCTGGTTTATTACCAAATGCCATTTAAATAACTGAGCTGTGACAAAGTGATTTCAGAAACAGTCCTGAACCGGACACAGTCGGGAGACAGGGAAGCAAACAAAGAATAAATTCTCAGACTGGTTTAGCCATGTTTTACTACATGTCACTCTGACTTTAGGAGATTCCTGTGTTGTTTGGAGTACCAGCACACTGTCCTATGTGGGGGCTGATGTTCACATAGAGTGAAACAAGATGTTTATTCCTCAGACATCATTGTAAAATTGCCTATTAGATGTGGATGACCATCTTAGAAGGATCCATGAACTAGTGCTGATGGGAACTGGCATGTCCAGAAGGCATCCATCCCACAGAACTATTGTCTGACAGAAATTAAATCCTGACACCCTGGTACCCTTGCCAGGCCCTATGCCAGTGCACCTATGGCCAGGCTAGGCACCTCTCTCCAGGTGCTGGATGAGGCAGACAAGCTGACTGCCTACTTTCTAGGTAGTCATGTCTGAGAAGACACAGGATCACTTGAGTACACAGACCTGAGTAGACACAGAAAGCAATCTCATTTTCTTCCCTGCCATACTGAAAAATAAGCTCTCATCAAAAATTTTAAATTTACCATTATTTTTGAGGTTTTCCTCTCCTTCCAAACACAGTTGATTTCCTATTGCTTGCAGCATATTTGAGAAATTTGCATGCAGTTCATTCTTTGTCATGTTGAGGTTTCTAAGCTGTGTCCTGTAGTCATTGTGAATCTGGAAAACTGAAATTCACAACAAGGCATTTTTCATTGCTGTCCTTTAGAAAGGGTGGGGCACAGATAGGGAATGACTTAGAAGATCATTTAGGATAGATAAACAAACAAACCATTTGGGATAAATGTTATTCCTCCATGAACAGCTGCATGTAATGACTGCTGAGATGGAAAACATTTGCACCATGTATTTCTTACTAATTGGCTGTGACTGAGCAACAAAATTAAAGTGTCACTTTATTTCCATTGTGAATATTTCTCTTATATGGGTTTCCAGGTTTTGTGTTTTCTTAAAAATGGGAACTTCAGTGGAATTTTTGTGGATGGGAGGTAACGGGCACAGACGGTTTACTGTGACACAAAGCTTTTCCCTTCCCCTCAGATCCAACACTGTCAAAGTGGAATTCACTCCCTTTTAAGTCAGTACATCATATTTGAGGATAAAAGTCTTGGTAGACCAGACAATGGCAGCCAGAGAAAGCAGTAAATCTACTTTACCCCTTCCCAGGTTCCTTCTATGCTGCTCATTTTTAGAGTTACCACATCTAGAAGAGGAAAATGATGTGGCAAGAGAAAATACCACATTTGCCTGGTTGCCTGTTCCTAGCTGAATCAGAATTTGCACCGGAAGGAGATATCAGTCTCATGGTATTCAGTAGCCTGAGCCTCCCAACAAACAGAAATGCATTAATACTTACATAAGACTGCAAAGGTCACCAGTGCCATCAGCAATACGAGGCACAGCGTGCAGAAAATCAGGACTACTGGCTGGCAAGAGCAAGATGAAGTGCAAGGTCCTGGACAGATGAAATGGATGCACGATAAAAAGGTGAACAAGTTAAACCACAGCTACCTTTGTGGCGCATTGGTCAATAAATAATAGCTTTTACTTTATAGTTGTATATTTCCACCAGAGGGTCTCTGCACACAGGAAAAAATGCCCCACCAAAAGTAAGACAGAGAGCTCACAACAACTCAGCGGACAGCCTTTGTGTTTTTGAAGACCATAAACCGTGGTGAGAAAGATACTGAGAAAGGAAGATATTGCAAGATCTAAGAAACTGATTGCTGAAAGCTGAAAACAAATATGCACTATAAGATAGTGATAATTTGTGATGTATGGCACATATCTGTGGTAAACTGGTTCATTTGATTGCTATATTTAAGTCTGATACTTCATGGTAGTTTGAGATTTCTAGCTAGAAATTCACAGAGGATGCTTCTTTAATAAGCCTAGGTACAGAAATAAATGAGAAGGAAAATTAACAAAACTGAGAGTGAATTGCTGAAAGAAGAAAAACAAAAATATTTCATGTCAAGCTGAAGGAATAGGAAATGAAACTGCAGTGTGCCTCTCTTACAAATAATTTGTGGTCAGCTTCTGTGGTGAAGTAATGCTGAGAAGAATGTAGTACAAGACCTCACTCTATAGGAACTGAAGCTGATGAATACTTAGATGAAAGAAGATTGAGCGATGGATGCTGTCTTGAACTGGGACACAGACCACTGCTGGTTTAACTGGTGGAGCTTTGTTTGGTCTCTGCTCACCCAGTCCTCAAGGTTCTCAAGGTTCCTCTGTTTTGAATCTCTGCCATCTGGTAGCATCACCCACAATCCCTGGTTTTTAGCATTATAAATGTGTTAATTCTGTGTAATTTTCCAGATTGATGATGAAGACGGTAAAAAATATTCACTCAGTACCAACCCCTGAGGGCCTTCCGAGGGCTTCTGCCATTACTCACTTTAAGCATGGTAGTTCTGCCACTTTTTAATCCCCCTAGGTTTCCACCATGCAACTCATTACCTTGTACAGCTTTAAAATAACAGTAATTGAAGAGACACTGACAAAAGGCTTGCTAAATATATATTACATGTGCCATTCTCTCTGCACCTGCATTTCATCACTAAATGCAACCTCAGTTTAAGGAAGTGCTTTAACTGCTTGGTATTTGTGTAAAAGAGAAACACCCAAATGCAACAGGAAAAGAGAACATCTCTTTCCTGCATTATTTTCCAAAGTCTGATCTTTCAGGCATATGACAGATACAATCTTAGATAAAACTGCACAGGAGAATCACATACTGTATCAATCTTAGCAAGACTAAAGGATGCATTCATTGACTGCTGAGACACATATATTTTTAAGGTCAAAGTGCTTCTGTACTTACTCTGAAGCTGTGTAAGTTCCTGGAGAACTTCAGCAGCATAACTTTGACTCCCTAAGGTAGGCTGCCAAATAGACTCATAAGATCTAGATCTAAAGAGCAATAAATTGTACCTACCTCTATGAAGGCACACAGCCCCAAGCTGAAGAACAAAAGCATTAGAGTTCACACTTCATGGAGCTTTTACATGAGACAAGACAAAGATTTTTGTGGTTTGAAAGGGAGATTTCATAAACATATACAAAATATTCTCTGGGCAGCAATATCAATCAAGACCAAGCAGTATTTTTAGCTTTGGCTGCTTTGATTAAAGTATTGTCTCAAATGCTTATGTAGTAATGGTTCTCTTGATTGTGCTTTGTATCCTCTCACAGCCCCTGCTACATCTTACACAGCTGAAGGGGACTTGGGTTGGGTCCTCACTCCTGTCCAATCCATTTATGATGCTAGAATGAATATATTTATTAATTTGTGTTGTTTCAATTTGATATTTGTGAAATAAGGTATTATGTCCATTCAGAATGAAGCTTTCTCATCACAAAATATGCATTTTCTAATATGGGACATAGTAGCAGAACACTTGGAGTCATATGAAGATAGTGGTGCCATTGGACATGAAAGGGAAAGAAGCCTAGAAGCCTGTGTCTTTAACACAAAGACAGTTTAGATTATTTCTTTTTTAGCCCTTAAATTATACTTTGGCAGCGCTCAAAACCGTAACGTAACAATGTTCAAAAATCATAATGACTTTTGAAAGTACTGTTCTTCGATACAGAATTCTTCAGAGAGAATTCTTCTTTTAATCAGAAAGAATAAGTTGTCCTTGTGTTTATAAGCCTATGTTCCAGAGCCTGACAACACAAACAATCACTTTGTATGTTCTTTATTCCCATGAGTTGCATTGCTCAAATCTAGAGCTTCTCTCTACAGGTACTATTAAGCAATTTAACACAAATTGAGAAAAATTAATTTTAGGATTTAAAATGCACTTTAAATATGCATTCAGTTCTTTAATAGATACAATAATTTCAAAGGTCAGTGCCTTCATTCAGTCTTGAACTTCAGAAGTCAGATAAAGTGAGTCAGTTAAAGCTAATTCAGGTCTAAACTTGAATGCAAATGCATTTTAAAAATAAATGGAACCAATCCACTTTAAAATTAGCTCAAATTAACACTTCTGAATTTAGACATTAGAAGCTTAGTATAACTGTCAGTAATATTTCCATGAAATAAGATCACCATTTCAGTTGCACCTTCTAAACTCTAGAAAGTTCAGGCAGAAATCACAGCAATAAAACCCGGGACATATTTATAACAAGTACAACTTTGCTGAGAGTAAGAAAGCCCCCCAGGCATGTAATAAAAAGTATTTCCTGTCCCATCTACTTTAGCAAGAAGCAATCACAAAAGCTTCATAGACAATATACCTTTTTCCTTTGGATCTTCAGGCTCCGTGGTATTACCCAGCTCAAGGCTGTTGTCAAATTTCAGATCAGCATATGTTACTTCCTCTGTCATAGCTGTAAAAAAGCATCAGAAAAAAAATGTAGAAGGAGATGTAGCATTTGCAGTGAGTAATCTTTGAAGAAAACCTAATCCTTTGAGGGATTTCTTTCTGTATTGGCAGACAGAAATGAAGCAGCACAGACATCAAGATACATCTGCGCTGCCACTGAAGTGTTCCTCCCTCGGTTGTTGCTACAGTCTCTAGACCTCACTTCTGCCTCTACGTCTGAGCTTCTCCCTTCTGTCCCCAGTATCATGTGTATCTTTCTTCCATTACTGAAGAAAAGGCAACCACTTTTGTATAACTTTTCTCTTTTCATTAAAACTCTTTTTCTTTGTTTAATCCCTGATTATACCGTGTTCAGTCATGAAATACAGAGTTAAATAAAAAGTTTCACAACTTTGAGGCTGTCCTTCTGCGTGTTCAGAAGATTTGTGAACCTACTTCAGTTTCTGTTTCCTGCCAGCATGTGCTGAAACCAAACCATAAGGTGGACCTGCACCTTAATTCTGCTCTCAGCCAAAAGAAGAAATCATTTTGCTCACGGTTGACACCTCAGAAAGGATACGTCAGGGTATTGGCTCTTGCTTTCTATGCCGCCTTCCCAAAGTGATTGTTTGGCCTGAGATCTCTAAGTCACCAGACTAGGAGGACTTTTTATATAAAGGCTACATATCAGAAGATGCTTTCTTCCATGCAGTTTTCTGGAATTAGTGTTTTATTTCCATGTCTGGAATATTTTTCTTTATTCTTCATTTCTTCTCCAGATTTATGGCATGAGGAAAAGCAAAAAACAGCACTCAGATTTTGAGACTGAACAGTAAAGTGAGTCATCAAGAAAATACATTTCACACAGCTGTTTAATCTACTTTTCTCTGAGGTGAACAAATAATCCTACAGAGGAAATGAAAGAGGAAGATCTGGTTAACTAAGGAGGGAATACATGTTTCATCACTGCCTTGTTTTGGTCCAGGATAGAACTAACTTTCTGTCTTGTAATTTTGCTTCCAGCTAAGTGTCTTCTAAGTAGCTGTACTTGCTGAAATGAACAGCAAACTTCTCAGTCTCTGCTTCTAAGACTGATAACACTCCGTGTTCATACTTAAAGCTAGAGAATGTTATGCAAGGCCACTGCTTGGTTCTTAGGACCATCTTATACTCCAGAAAGAAAGGGAGCAAAGGGCTCACACTGGCAACCCTCCTCTAGGGAGGAGTGGACAAGACAGGTAACCAAAATTAAAGAAATTAAACATTACACTCCATATGCTTTCTATTTGAGGGATCATGAGGTTCAAGCCTTTTCTTCCTTCTTCTGTGTTTTGGGAGGATTCCATCCATTCCTGTGCCTGTGGTCCTGATCTGTGCCCTCCTGCATTTCTGTGTTCCTTCCCCCAGCTCCTGAATTCTGCTGACTCCATGGACTCATACTTGGACTTTTCCAGGGCTGACCTGCAGCCTTGGTGGTGACATCAGCATTACTGGGGGTAGGAGGGGAGGAACATAGTATTGTTTTTTTGTGAATATATTTTAAAATTTTTCTTTTTTAACATTACTGTTTCACTAAAGTTGTGTAGTTTAGTTTCCAAACCATAAGTCCCTCTCCCTTATCCTTTCTCCTTTATAACTGGGGGGAGGGGGATTAACAGGAAGCATCTGTCATTCAGTTAATTGCAGGCCTGGTGTTAAATAGTGACAATCAATGAGATGTTTGTCACCTGCTTTACTGGGTTGTACCTCCCATAAACCTATTCAGTCACTGAATTCCTCTGAAGAACAGCAATTTGTTATCCTGGTAGGGAAGTGCTTTGCTGGACTATTGTTATTTTCTGAAAAGTTTCCTATGGCCACTTTAGCATGTAATAAATTTTCTAAATGGCATAACTGGGACCATGAGACAAGATTTTCTAGAGCAAGAGCTAAATTCAGTTGATGACAAAATGTCAGTGATTCTACCTGGAGTAGAAAGGCAGACAGGCATGTCTGCTATTCATCCTTAATGAAAAGAGGATTAGGAGAATATATAATGTATGGGGTTTTATGCCCCTCTTCATTTTTAAGGCTTCCACAGTTTTGAAACCTTCAAGGTGCATGATAAAAGCGGGTTGTCTGGAATTTATGGTTCAATTTGTGTAATTCAGCAAAATTATAAATGGAACATAAATACATTACACGTGCACATCATCATATGAGTGATTAATGTTAATGGGCTTACATACACTATTCTACCTTGTGTTAGAACTGTAAAGCATTCTAAAAATGATCAGGAACATAAACAAATCTTCCTCAGAACTTCTGGGACTGTCCTTTCTTCACTTCTTAATTGATCCTCAAGAGAGAGTGAGAAAATTTCTGACTGTTTGAAGTATTAAAATATGGCATAAGTAGGAGAATTTAAAGGTTTGATATAATCAGCTGACCAGAAGAAAGAGTAAGTTCATCTGCTGGAAATGACTGTGAAAGCTGGTCATAGGATATGTATGCAGATCGTTTGCATCCTGTGAGCGTGATAAATTTTGGTAAACGCGTTAACGTGTTCCTGGCAGAAACAGAGACAAAGTGGTGCTCAGGATTTGCTTCATCTCGAATCCTGTTACAGTTAAAGCATTTCTGGTCAGAAGAGAAAAAAAAATAGAGTACAGAAAAAGGCTGTGCTAAGGATGGGAATGTAAAGCCCCCGTTGGAGAAGAAAGGCTGAATATCCTGTCTCGTTTAGTTTGGCAGAATACTCTTTGGTAAAGGAAATGGTTGGCCTAAACGAGTTGTTTAGACCCCTGTGATCTGACATCTTCTACAAAGTTTATGGCCACAGCTGGAGAGCAAGAGAAGACACCATTCTTTCTGAGTTTCTGAAATGCCATTATTTTTGGTTTGCTCTGTTGCATGGAAAAGAGCCAATGGTAGAAACAGTGTTTGAGTCCCTTCTGATAAAGGACTGAAAATATTTCACACTTTCTAACAGTCTTTCACATGAGAATAACTCTAAGAGTAGCAACAATAACTAGAAAATGTGGCAGCTTCCTACTTCATTTCCTATCCAACTAAGACCCCAGAAGAGTTTACACCCTGTACCTAATAGGCCTGTGACACAAAGGACTACATCCAATCATAAAAATGAAATAGCTGACATAAAGATCAAAGGAAAGAAACACAACCCCAAGGCTGATAGCTGCTGGGAAGAGAAGGTACTCTTGCCTTTACCTAGAGGTTCATTATTAAACATCCTTCATCACAGATCTTTGATAATTTGTATCACAAATGTGCAGCTTCTCAGATACAGTGTCAGTGACTTGAAACTTAGCTGGCAGGGGGAGTCCCTGCCTTTCCCTCTCACACTCTTGACACAGATATAGGGTAATTTTTCCAGGAAAGGAGACAGGGTGGAAAAGAGGAGGGGAGAGTGGATGCTGGCATGGAAACTTTCCAACTCCAGGCTTTGTCACTGCTTAATAATTCTGTAGAAACCGCCCTTCTGGGCTGATCAACCTTGGTAAGCAGGACTCAAAAGGAAACATTAAGTGAAGTTCTGCAAAAGCTCTCACATGGTCATGTCCATTATAATTCATCCCTCCACGCAAGCTAATTTTACACTTTCATCTTCCCATTTGGAAAAAGAGACCTCTCCCAAAATGCAGGTTGAAAGTCAAACATAAGGTTCATGAATTGCTGTTATATTCATAAAAAAAACATCCAAAGTCCAATAGCACAAGAAGCGGGGATTGCACGCAGGAGCGTCACCCTCAAGTGAGAAGAAAGACGAGACTCTTGTCCCACAGTGGCAAGGCAAGGAAAGGACTGTCCCATGTGCAAGGCTCTTGCCAAATCCTTCTGTTTCAACCCGGTGGAAAAAGCAATAGTACCACAGCCCCTTGACTGTGCTGTGCAGCAGCCATGCGGGGTGCCTGCCCATGACACATGAATCAGCCTCTAAACATGCCTAAATAGCTCTGCTTTTCCATTTGCTGTGGTTCAGTACATGTGGAAGCAGGAGCTGACCCTTACCCTCCCCAGAACTCCCCAGGTGCAAAGCTGCCTCTTGCTGCTTCTGATCCGACAACCCCCCTGGGGCTGTGCTGCCCTTTGCAGCTACACCCCTCCTCTGCCATCCCCTGCAGCCCCTTCCTCTCTTTGGGCTCAAGGCACAAGTAGGCTGCTGGCTGTGCCCTGAGGGTAAGCTAATCAACCAAGGCAGAGGAGAAGACTGGCTGTGGACTGAGAAATTGTGTGAAAGGTTGACAAAAGCTACAGCCAGCACTGTGAAGACTGGCTGGACTTCTCAGGTGGCTACCGTTCATGTGAGAAATCGCACAGGATTCAGGAGGTTCACACATAACAGGAGGGAATATTGGTGCCAAGGATTTTGCAACAGCAGCTTAGTTAAGTTATATGAGTAATACGAGAGAGAGCCAAATTTGTCCAAGTAACAGCATCATCAGTCTCAAAAAGTAGTAGATGTAGATGCAGTAAAACTGGGATTAGTGGAAAAAAAGGGGGCAGTTTTTTTACGTGGGAGCAGATTGTAGTGGAGAATTGGAGAAATGGAATAATAAGATATGCAAATCATGGTCTGGACTGTCCAAGAGTACCTGCTGGGTATCCCTGCCCTCAATAACCACAACCCAGTCAGGACCATAAAGCAAACATGTTGTTCTGACTATAGAATGCATGTCAAAGTGACTTCCTCAGTTAGGAAGATTTGCAGGGAGCAGGATGCTTTCAGTGGGTAGCAGGAGACCATCAGAGACTGACAGATCAAGCATACTGGTATCACCATACTGATGTCTATTGCAGGCCTGATGATATCAGCATAGTCTCTTCTTAGAAACAACCAGAAGGAGGTGGACATTCTAGAAAGACTCCAATTTAGATGGGTCAAAAATGGCCTGGTGGAAAGGAAACTAAGCATGCTCAGGAAGGAGTTGCCAGTGCTGCTATCCTGTATAAATTTCTGAAGTCATGTTTCTGAGGAGCACTTAATTCTCAGAACACACTGTATAGGCAAGAGTCTCTCATGCAGCAGCTGATGTCACAGCCTACTCTCTGAGCCCTGAATGTGCTCTAAGAAGACTCTTTTCTGCCAAAGGAAGAACTCTGTTCAGTTTATAATCTAGAGAGTTTAACAAGAGACTCATTACAGTAGAAGTGTCAGGAAGATAAGTGTCTTTATCCAAGACACATGTGGATTTGGGAACCAAATATATCACATAAACCAGAAAAACGCTTAGGAAAATCAGTTTGCGTCTCTTCAGTAGAGGGAATTTTATTTACAATGTAACCATAAGAAAGCAGCATCAATAGGAATCAGCCAGTGTAACCAACATGCTAGGACTGAAAGTGAAACATTCAGTTCCATCGCTGACCATGCAAGTCACGCAGTCACAAACGCAGATGAAGACGCTAAAGTAGCTGCTGCTTTACTAGCTATGAAACTTGATAGGGAGGACCCAGCAGGACCCGTGTCTGGGCAGCCCGTGACTCAGGAATCCTGTGATACTGCGAAGGAGGTCCTCTCCCCCCAGGAGTGGCAGTGTAAGTTGGGATAAGAGGGGAAAGGCAAGGGCTGAAGGGAGAGCTGTGGCAGGGCAGGGCCGGGGAGGAGAACACAGAGGAGGACACTCCGCCTTGTAGAGGCTTCCCTGGCGCATGGGAAGCACCGGGAAAGCCTCTGCCAGGGAAATGAGGATCAGAGGTGGGGATGAGAGCCGCTCCCTGAGCCCCCAGCAAGGGGCAGCGCCATCAGGTATGAGGTCAGAGGTGAGGTCACAGAGGAAATCCTTCCCTATTGGTCCCTGCCAGGCGAGGAGAACCCAACTCCTGCTGCCCAGGTGAGCAAAGGGCCAGAGCCTGTGCGGGACAGGGGCTGAGCCAGAGCCCTTCCTCCAAGGGGCTGGTCCTGGTGGCCCTGCCACAGACAAGGCTCGGCGAGGCTGACGAGGACCAGATCAGAGCCCAGAGACAGCAACCACCAGCGAGGGCCGGCAAGAAAAGCAAGAAAGAGGCGGGCATGGCACAGGAAGACGCAGAGTGGGGGGACCAGTGGGAGGAAGGGGCAAACACCACGTCCGGAGAGGAGTCGTCGTGCACGGAGTCCGAGCCCGAAGAGAGAGAGCCCGAAGTGACGCGTCCTGAGGACCCCAACACAGGCAGCAGAGCAAAGGCCAAGCAGAGCCGCCTCTCCCGGTCCTCGCAGGCTGGGCTGCTCTTCTCCGTCAGCCGCGTGGAAAGGCAGCTGCGCAGAGGCCGCTTTGCCACGCGCTTTGGGGTCACGGCCCCCGTCTACCTGGCTGCGGTGCTGCAGTGTGTCACACGCAAGACCCTGGAGGTGGCTGGCAAGAATTCCAAGAAGAAAAAGCAGCGGTGCATTTCTCCATCGCACTTGCAGGAAGCGATTCAAAAGACCTCTCTGCCCAAGCAGTTTCTGCGCATCAGCTTGCCCAGAAGCAGCAGCAGAGCTGTCTCCCGGAGCAAGCGTGCGGCCTCGGCCTCCAAAAGCAAGAGGACGGAGAGTAAGAAGAGACGCCCCAGGAAAAGGGCTGCACCTGCCCGTGCCACTGCTGCTGTTAAGTGAGAAGAAAGCAAAAGCTCCTGCCCCGCGGAGGCAAGGCAAGGGCTGTCATGTTTGCAAGCTCTTGCCAAATCCATCTCTATGGCCTAAGGCTACAATAAAAACCTTTGTAATGCCATGCCATGCCTGGAGCATGCCTTGCAGGTGGTAGAATTCCTGGCTACATTTGGGTGTTCTGCCAGTCTCCTCACAGCCTTCCTTGCCTTCCTCCTCCAGGGGAGAAAGGCTCCCATGCAGGAGCCCAAGCATGACCAAAGACACAGAATGGGTGTGTGGGGCAAAAAGGGAGAAATGTGGGGGATAAAGGGGCCACCTGGCAATGGCCACAGAGCTGCAGGCCCTCCCATAGCCCCTTGCCCATATAACAGGATTGTCCCAAGTGTGGGCTCTCCACCACATTGGTTCCCTTGGGGGAGAGCCAGGAGGTGGTCCTGATCATCCAGAAGAACTCTTGATCCAAGGCCAAGTCGTTTCTCCTCCTCCTCAGCGTTGCTCCGTTCTCTCTGTGCTCCTCTCACGCTGGATGGGTCTCTGATGGAGTGAGGCTTGTGTCTTGCCTGTGGGGTCTGTAATAGCCCCGCTAGGGAGAAACTTCCGGCAGAAGTTTCTCCTCAGAGGAGCTCCCAGGTGTGGGTGGGACCTCTTTGTGCCATCGCAGTCATGGCAGAGTCTGCCTGGCCCCCCTAGTGCTTGGCATTCTCCAAGGGCTGAGCAGTCTCTTCCTGTCCCCAGGCTCAGCACTGGGGTAGCCAGGCCATGGGGTGTTTTGTGATGTGTGCTGGACTCGTGTCTGGCCAGCACATGGCCAAAGGCATGAAGCTGGATGCAGGCAGTAAGCGAGGCTGTGGCACAACCCTTTGCTGAGATGGAGGGCTGAGACCTGCCTGGAGTGAACTGAACTTGCTGGCAGAAACTACCTCCAGCACAGTTTGGCCCTTGTTCTGAAAGGGCCAGGCCATGAAGGATAGTGAGGGTGAAAGCTTCTTGATGAGCAAATGGTCCTGGAGGCTCCTTTTGCACCACCCAAGGGAGAATATGGGAGCGACAGCAAGTGCCCTTGGACATGTAGTCCAGTTGCATTTTCCCTTCCTGGATGGAAAGAGTAGGAAAGCACTGGGCTCAACACAGCCTGTCACCCCAGTTCCCACAGCTGCCTCCCCATGCAGGGTCTGTTGGCTCGTGTCTTGCACACCTTTCTTTCCATTGCTCTCAGGGAGTCCTAAGATTCCCAATCTATCCTGAGCGTACTGCTGCCTTTCTTCCAGGTGAAGCAAGCCAGGACAGGGCAGAGATGCATCCAGTTCCCATTGTCTTATTTGCCTCAGAGACAATAGATAGCACAGAAACACATCCCTGAGACACCTGGGAAATAATCTCAGTGGCACCGTCATCTTCTCGTTGCTGATGTAAACAATCCTGATATAAATCCTGACACTATAAGGGAATTTTTAAAATAGGTTTTTATTCCTGACTAAGAATCAATGCTCCACATGCAACAAAGTCACCTGCTACAATGCTAGGATATGTCCATTATTTTCAGTATATTGAGGCAATCAAAGGTTAAATGAAACAGCTCACACATGGCTAACTAAAAATAAGACAAGAATAACCATTGTTTTCTTTCACTCCTTTCCTAGTTTTGAGGTGTGTATTGCACAAGATAACCTGACATAAGAATGAGATATGGGAAAGCATGTCCTTAAGTTTGAACCATGATGAGGCATGTTAAATACCTGCACTATACTTGCTGTTTATAAAAATAATCATACCTTGCATTTGTTTAATCACAAAGTCTTTTTTTCCAACTATGGGACAAAACTGGGTTGGAGGAGAGCAGATGCTGACTCTGAGACTTTCGAAGTCCAGGCCTTGTCACAGCTTACAATACCTCTGCTGTTGGCTCTCTTGGCTCAGCGGCTTCTAGTCCTCACTACAGGTTTGTCCCCATTCTATGTGATGTGAGAAGAATGGCACTCTTTCTCAGGCATGGTAGGGACGGGAGGGAGCAGCTCTCTCCAAACCAGTGAGGTTGTTTCCACTGTGTGGGGCACTGTGGGAGAAAATCTAACAGGGGGACTGGCAAGAGAACAGGGAATGTGGGCAGAGGGAAGATTTGGCAGAGCAGAGGGACTCAGAGGAGGCATCTCCAGACCTGCTGTAGATGTCTGTCCTGGTTTGGGCCAGGATAAAGGTGATTTTCTGTCTTGTACTTTTGCTTTTAGCTAAGTTTCTCAGATAGTGTGTGCTTCTAGGATTGATAACACTTGATGTTTATAGTTACTGCTAGAGACTGGTATGCAGAGCCAAGGACACTGCTCAGCTCTGAGGAAAACATTTTACCGTCCAGAAGGAGTAAAGAGGTCCCACCTGAACCCTCCTTTGGGGAGGAACAGACAAGATAGATACCAGAATTGACCAAACAGAGTATTCCATCCCATATACGTCACACTCAGTATAAATTTGAGGCATCACGAGGGCCAAGCCAGATCTTTTCCGGATCTTTTCCTGATTTCCTGCTTCCCTTCCTTCACTCGGCATCCTGGAAGGATCCCCTCCATTCGTCTGCCTGTGGTCCTGATCCGTGTCAGCCCATATCTGTGTGTTCCTGCCTCCGGTTCCCGACTGCTGCCGACTCCAGGAGTCCAGCCTGGACTTTCCCAGGGCTGCCCTACAGCCTCAGTGGTGACGTGAGAGTTATTGGGGGAAAGGGGGGAGGAATGTGGTTTCCATTTTCCTGTATATTTGTATATATTTAGTAATTTTACCTATTTATCATTACTGTTTCATTAAAGTTGTGTAGTTTAGTTTCCAACCCATAAGTCTCTCTCCCTTATTCTCTCTCCTTTCTCTATCAAGGAGAGAGAGATTAATAGAGAGCGTCTGTTATTCGGTTTAATTGCCGGGCCAGTGTTAAACCGTGACAATGTCATCAGGCATTTTCAGAGCATTTGCATCAGGTGAAGGGACAGAAAATGCTGCAAGGGAAGAAAGTAGTGCAGGGAGGGAAAGAGGTCACCAATGGCATACATCTAAAGTTTTGGACAAAACGGGAGCCTGGATCTGTAGAAAGAATTACCAGGGACAACATGGGAAAGCAGGAGAGGACAAAGTCCCATATTTGCTGAGACAAGACAAAGGAAGAGCTAGTCACCAGGAAAAACCTTCAGTGTTATGCTTTTCATGCATAAAGAATGAAATGGGGTGTTTGTCGTTCCTCTGATTGAGTGATCCTTGTTTCCTGACCTGGATCGCCATTTATCAGTCTCAACCATAGTAAAATGTTTTTGGATTCAGCATAACACCAGCATGAGCTGAGCTTTTATTCCCAGCAAGCTGCCATTGGAATAAATGTGATGCCAATCCACAAAAAGGGCTGGAAGGAGGACCCGGGAAACTCCAGGCCTGTCAGCCTGACCTCAGTGCCTGGCAGGGCTATGGAGCAGATCATCCTGGAGCAATCACACAGCTCCTACAGGATGGACAAGGGATCAAACACAGCGAGCATGGGGTTAGGAAGGGCAGGTCCTGTCTGACCAAGCTGATCTCCTTTTATGCTCAGGTGACCCGCCTGGGGGATGAGGGGAAGGCTGTGGAGGGAGTCTGCCTGGACTTCAGCAAGGCCTTTGACACCGTCTCCCACAGCATTCTCCTGGAAAGGCTGTCAGCCCAGGGCTCAGACAGGAGCACTCTGTGCTGGGTTAGGAACTGGCTAGAGGCCCATAGAGAGTGGTGCTGAACAGTGCTGATCCAGTTGGCAGCCACTCACCAGTGGTGTCCCCCAGGCATCAGTGTTGGGACCATTTCTGTTTAATATCTTTAAAGACGATTTAGATGAGGGGATTGAGTCCGTCATCAGCAAATTTGCAAACATCACCGAGCTGGAGGGGAGTGTGGATCAGCTGGAAGGCAGGAGGGCTCTGCAGAGGGACCTGGACAGACTGGAGAGTTGGGATGATTCCAACGGGATGAGGTTCAACAAGACCAAGTGCCGGGTCCTGCACTTTGGCCACAACAACCCCATGGGGAGCTCCAGGCTGAGAGCAGACAGACAGAGAGGGACCTGGGAGTCTGGATTGACAGGAAGCTGAACATGAGCCAGCAGTGTGTCCAGGTAGCCAAGAAGGCCAATGGCATCCTGGCCTGTATCCGGAACAGTGTGGCCAGCAGGTCCAGGGAAGGGATTCTGCCCCTGTACTCAGCCCTGGTGAGGCCACAGCTTGAGTCCTGTGTCCAGTTCTGGGCCCCTCAGTTCAGGAAGGCGATTGAGGTCCTGGAGCAGGTCCAGAGAAGAGCAAGGAGGCTGTGAAGGGATCCAGCACAAGTCCTGTGAGGAAGGGCTGAGGGATCTGGGGATGTTGAGGCTGGAGAAGAGGTGGCTCAGGGGAGACCTCATCACTCTCTACAACTCCCTGAAAGGAGGGTGTAGCCAGAGGGGGGTTGGTCTCTTTTCCCAGGCAGCTCTCAGTAGGACAAGAGGGCATGGTCCCAAGTTGTGCCAGGGGAGGTTTAGGTTAGATATTAGGAAAAAATTCTTTATGGAGAGGGCAATTAGGCATTGGAATGGGCTGCCCAGGGAGGTGGTGGATTCTCCATCCCTGGAGATATTTAAAAAGAGACTGGATGTGGCACTCAGTGCCATGGTCTGGGAACTACAGTGGTAGTGGATCAAGGGTTGGACTTGATGATCTCAGAGGTCCTTTCCAACCCAGATGATTCTGTGATGTGCTTTGGCATGTCTGCAAATGACAGTGTGTGTTTAATTCAGAAGGCTGATAAAACACCAGACCACAGCGATCCTAAAATTCCTACTGTGCTTTAAGACTTTAGCTTTCCATTGGAAACTATAGGGCACTATTGCCGTAATCTGGGGGACTCTAGTCCAGAAGAAGATCCTGTTTATTCTGATTTGCCCATAATACCACCACAATCTGTTCCATCTTATTGAACTCTTTATGTGTTTTCCTGAGTGAGGAAGTCTCTACTTCATGCTTAAGTTCTACATGACAGCAACTGAAAATGGATCCTGGGCCATAGGGGATCATAGACCTGAGGGACGAGCAGCTGTGGAGACCTCTCTGTATGCATATTGTGAGGGTGTGTATGTCAGGGAGTGCACCTGCTAGCAAGTGTTGAAATGAACTGGCTGGCAATTAGAATAAAGGGCTTGGGACCCAGGGTCTGGAGGGTCCACAGTTCACACAAATACTGAAGAAACCAGCCGGGCTGAGAGTTAGCTGGAGAGACTTGAAGGTCCAGGCCAGCTATGGGATAGACCAGGTAGTCTGATAAGGTCTGGAAAAGCTACTGAAGAGACCCTTCTGCATGTATGTGTTTTTGTATGTGAGGAAGATGAGAGACTGTGGGGTCATGAGGCCAAGTACTGGGCAGAGGAAGGCCTGCTGCTGATGGGACCCATACTGCTTCTCTTTGTAACATATGTATGTATGTATTCTCCTCTTGAGTAGCCTGAGAGAGGACAGGATCAAGGCTGTTGTTCTCTCTGTATGTGTGTAAGTGCCCTTGGGACAATCCTCTTATATAGGAAAGGGGCTGAGGAAAGGGCTGCTCCTCTGTGATCATTGCCAAGTGATCATTTATCCCCCACGTTCCTACCTTTACAGATCTTTCTGCCTGCATCCAGCTTCATGCCTTTGGCCAGCTAGGAGACACGAGTCCAGCACACATCACAAAACACCCCATGGCCTGGCTACCCCAGTGCTGAGCCTGGGGACAGGAAGAGACTGCTCAGCCCTTGGAGAATGCCAAGCACTAGGGGGGCCAGGCAGACTCTGCCATGACTGCGATGGCACAAAGAGGTCCCACCCACACCTGGGAGCTCCTCTGAGGAGAAACTTCTGCTGGAAGTTTCTCCCTAGCGGGGCTATTACAGACCCCACAGGCAAGACACAAGCCTCACTCCATCAGAGACCCATCCAGCGTGAGAGGAGCACAGAGAGAACGGAGCAACGCTGAGGAGGAGGAGAAACGACTTGGCCTTGGATCAAGAGTTCTTCTGGATGATCAGGACCACCTCCTGGCTCTCCCCCAAGGGAACCAATGTGGTGGAGAGCCCACACTTGGGACAATCCTGTTATATGGGCAAGGGGCTATGGGAGGGCCTGCAGCTCTGTGGCCATTGCCAGGTGGCCCCTTTATCCCCCACATTTCTCCCTTTTTGCCCCACACACCCATTCTGTGTCTTTGGTCATGCTTGGGCTCCTGCATGGGAGCCTTTCTCCCCTGGAGGAGGAAGGCAAGGAAGGCTGTGAGGAGACTGGCAGAACACCCAAATGTAGCCAGGAATTCTACCACCTGCAAGGCATGCTCCAGGCATGGCATGGCATTACAAAGGTTTTTATTGTAGCCTTAGGCCATAGAGATGGATTTGGCAAGAGCTTGCAAACATGACAGCCCTTGCCTTGCCTCCGCGGGGCAGGAGCTTTTGCTTTCTTCTCACTTAACAGCAGCAGTGGCACGGGCAGGTGCAGCCCTTTTCCTGGGGCGTCTCTTCTTACTCTCCGTCCTCTTGCTTTTGGAGGCCGAGGCCGCACGCTTGCTCCGGGAGACAGCTCTGCTGCTGCTTCTGGGCAAGCTGATGCGCAGAAACTGCTTGGGCAGAGAGGTCTTTTGAATCGCTTCCTGCAAGTGCGATGGAGAAATGCACCGCTGCTTTTTCTTCTTGGAATTCTTGCCAGCCACCTCCAGGGTCTTGCGTGTGACACACTGCAGCACCGCAGCCAGGTAGACGGGGGCCGTGACCCCAAAGCGCGTGGCAAAGCGGCCTCTGCGCAGCTGCCTTTCCACGCGGCTGACGGAGAAGAGCAGCCCAGCCTGCGAGGACCGGGAGAGGCGGCTCTGCTTGGCCTTTGCTCTGCTGCCTGTGTTGGGGTCCTCAGGACGCGTCACTTCGGGCTCTCTCTCTTCGGGCTCGGACTCCGTGCACGACGACTCCTCTCCGGACGTGGTGTTTGCCCCTTCCTCCCACTGGTCCCCCCACTCTGCGTCTTCCTGTGCCATGCCCGCCTCTTTCTTGCTTTTCTTGCCGGCCCTCGCTGGTGGTTGCTGTCTCTGGGCTCTGATCTGGTCCTCGTCAGCCTCGCCGAGCCTTGTCTGTGGCAGGGCCACCAGGACCAGCCCCTTGGAGGAAGGGCTCTGGCTCAGCCCCTGTCCCGCACAGGCTCTGGCCCTTTGCTCACCTGGGCAGCAGGAGTTGGGTTCTCCTCGCCTGGCAGGGACCAATAGGGAAGGATTTCCTCTGTGACCTCACCTCTGACCTCATACCTGATGGCGCTGCCCCTTGCTGGGGGCTCAGGGAGCGGCTCTCATCCCCACCTCTGATCCTCATTTCCCTGGCAGAGGCTTTCCCGGTGCTTCCCATGCGCCAGGGAAGCCTCTACAAGGCGGAGTGTCCTCCTCTGTGTTCTCCTCCCCGGCCCTGCCCTGCCACAGCTCTCCCTTCAGCCCTTGCCTTTCCCCTCTTATCCCAACTTACACTGCCACTCCTGGGGGGGAGAGGACCTCCTTCGCAGTATCACAGGATTCCTGAGTCACGGGCTGCCCAGACACGGGTCCTGCTGGGTCCTCCCTATCAAGTTTCATAGCTAGTAAAGCAGCAGCTACTTTAGCGTCTTCATCTGCGTTTGTGACTGCGTGACTTGCATGGTCAGCGATGGAACTGAATGTTTCACTTTCAGTCCTAGCATGTTGGTTACACTGGCTGATTCCTATTGATGCTGCTTTCTTATGGTTACATTGTAAATAAAATTCCCTCTACTGAAGAGACGCAAACTGATTTTCCTAAGCGTTTTTCTGGTTTATGTGATATATTTGGTTCCCAAATCCACATGTGTCTTGGATAAAGACACTTATCTTCCTGACACTTCTACTGTAATGAGTCTCTTGTTAAACTCTCTAGATTATAAACTGAACAGAGTTCTTCCTTTGGCAGAAAAGAGTCTTCTTAGAGCACATTCAGGGCTCAGAGAGTAGGCTGTGACATCAGCTGCTGCATGAGAGACTCTTGCCTATACAGTGTGTTCTGAGAATTAAGTGCTCCTCAGAAACATGACTTCAGAAATTTATACAGGATAGCAGCATTGGCAACTCCTTCCTGAGCATGCTTAGTTTCCTTTCCACCAGGCCATTTTTGACCCATCTAAATTGGAGTCTTTCTAGAATGTCCACCTCCTTCTGGTTGTTTCTAAGAAGAGACTATGCTGATATCATCAGGCCTGCAATAGACATCAGTATGGTGATACCAGTATGCTTGATCTGTCAGTCTCTGATGGTCTCCTGCTACCCACTGAAAGCATCCTGCTCCCTGCAAATCTTCCTAACTGAGGAAGTCACTTTGACATGCATTCTATAGTCAGAACAACATGTTTGCTTTATGGTCCTGACTGGGTTGTGGTTATTGAGGGCAGGGATACCCAGCAGGTACTCTTGGACAGTCCAGACCATGATTTGCATATCTTATTATTCCATTTCTCCAATTCTCCACTACAATCTGCTCCCACGTAAAAAAACTGCCCCCTTTTTTTCCACTAATCCCAGTTTTACTGCATCTACATCTACTACTTTTTGAGACTGATGATGCTGTTACTTGGACAAATTTGGCTCTCTCTCGTATTACTCATATAACTTAACTAAGCTGCTGTTGCAAAATCCTTGGCACCAATATTCCCTCCTGTTATGTGTGAACCTCCTGAATCCTGTGCGATTTCTCACATGAACGGTAGCCACCTGAGAAGTCCAGCCAGTCTTCACAGTGCTGGCTGTAGCTTTTGTCAACCTTTCACACAATTTCTCAGTCCACAGCCAGTCTTCTCCTCTGCCTTGGTTGATTAGCTTACCCTCAGGGCACAGCCAGCAGCCTACTTGTGCCTTGAGCCCAAAGAGAGGAAGGGGCTGCAGGGGATGGCAGAGGAGGGGTGTAGCTGCAAAGGGCAGCACAGCCCCAGGGGGGTTGTCGGATCAGAAGCAGCAAGAGGCAGCTTTGCACCTGGGGAGTTCTGGGGAGGGTAAGGGTCAGCTCCTGCTTCCACATGTACTGAACCACAGCAAATGGAAAAGCAGAGCTATTTAGGCATGTTTAGAGGCTGATTCATGTGTCATGGGCAGGCACCCCGCATGGCTGCTGCACAGCACAGTCAAGGGGCTGTGGTACTATTGCTTTTTCCACCGGGTTGAAACAGAAGGATTTGGCAAGAGCCTTGCACATGGGACAGTCCTTTCCTTGCCTTGCCACTGTGGGACAAGAGTCTCGTCTTTCTTCTCACTTGAGGGTGACGCTCCTGCGTGCAATCCCCGCTTCTTGTGCTATTGGACTTTGGATGCTTTTTTTTATGAATATAACAGCAATTCATGAACCTTATGTTTGACTTTCAACCTGCATTTTGGGAGAGGTCTCTTTTTCCAAATGGGAAGATGAAAGTGTAAAATTAGCTTGCGTGGAGGGATGAATTATAATGGACATGACCATGTGAGAGCTTTTGCAGAACTTCACTTAATGTTTCCTTTTGAGTCCTGCTTACCAAGGTTGATCAGCCCAGAAGGGCGGTTTCTACAGAATTATTAAGCAGTGACAAAGCCTGGAGTTGGAAAGTTTCCATGCCAGCATCCACTCTCCCCTCCTCTTTTCCACCCTGTCTCCTTTCCTGGAAAAATTACCCTATATCTGTGTCAAGAGTGTGAGAGGGAAAGGCAGGGACTCCCCCTGCCAGCTAAGTTTCAAGTCACTGACACTGTATCTGAGAAGCTGCACATTTCTGATACAAATTATCAAAGATCTGTGATGAAGGATGTTTAATAATGAACCTCTAGGTAAAGGCAAGAGTACCTTCTCTTCCCAGCAGCTATCAGCCTTGGGGTTGTGTTTCTTTCCTTTGATCTTTATGTCAGCTATTTCATTTTTATGATTGGATGTAGTCCTTTGTGTCACAGGCCTATTAGGTACAGGGTGTAAACTCTTCTGGGGTCTTAGTTGGATAGGAAATGAAGTAGGAAGCTGCCACATTTTCTAGTTATTGTTGCTACTCTTAGAGTTATTCTCATGTGAAAGACTGTTAGAAAGTGTGAAATATTTTCAGTCCTTTATCAGAAGGGACTCAAACACTGTTTCTACCATTGGCTCTTTTCCATGCAACAGAGCAAACCAAAAATAATGGCATTTCAGAAACTCAGAAAGAATGGTGTCTTCTCTTGCTCTCCAGCTGTGGCCATAAACTTTGTAGAAGATGTCAGATCACAGGGGTCTAAACAACTCGTTTAGGCCAACCATTTCCCTTACCAAAGAGTATTCTGCCAAACTAAACGAGACAGGATATTCAGCCTTTCTTCTCCAACGGGGGCTTTACATTCCCATCCTTAGCACAGCCTTTTTCTGTACTCTATTTTTTTTTCTCTTCTGACCAGAAATGCTTTAACTGTAACAGGATTCGAGATGAAGCAAATCCTGAGCACCACTTTGTCTCTGTTTCTGCCAGGAACACGTTAACGCGTTTACCAAAATTTATCACGCTCACAGGATGCAAACGATCTGCATACATATCCTATGACCAGCTTTCACAGTCATTTCCAGCAGATGAACTTACTCTTTCTTCTGGTCAGCTGATTATATCAAACCTTTAAATTCTCCTACTTATGCCATATTTTAATACTTCAAACAGTCAGAAATTTTCTCACTCTCTCTTGAGGATCAATTAAGAAGTGAAGAAAGGACAGTCCCAGAAGTTCTGAGGAAGATTTGTTTATGTTCCTGATCATTTTTAGGATGCTTTACAGTTCTAACACAAGGTAGAATAGGTATGTAAGGTATAGGTATGTAATAGGTATAATAGAATACACAATAGAATACACAAGGTATGTAAGCCCATTAACATTAATCACTCATATGATGATGTGCACATGTAATGTATTTATGTTCCATTTATAATTTTGCTGAATTACACAAATTGAACCATAAATTCCAGACAACCTGCTTTTATCATGCACCTTGAAGGTTTCAAAACTGTGGAAGCCTTAAAAATGAAGAGGGGCATAAAACCCCATACATTATATATTCTCCTAATCCTCTTTTCATTAAGGATGAATAGCAGACATGCCTGTCTGCCTTTCTACTCCAGGTAGAATCACTGACATTTTGTCATCAACTGAATTTAGCTCTTGCTCTAGAAAATCTTGTCTCATGGTCCCAGTTATGCCATTTAGAAAATTTATTACATGCTAAAGTGGCCATAGGAAATTTCTGAAGTCAGAAGGAGACCTTCAGGATCATGTAGACCAACCCCTTGACCAAGGAGGTTCAGCTATCTCAGCCAGCACAGACCTGGGTCCCATCAGGTTTTGTGTAGCTTCATGGGTGGCGACTCCACAACACCTCTGGGCAACTTGACAGAGCTTTCTCTTCTCTTTCTCTTCTCTTCTCTTCTCTTCTCTTCTCTTCTCTTCTCTTCTCTTCTCTTGTCAGCCCACATTTTCCTCTGCCTTTCCCTTTCAATGTCCTTTCCCTTCCCTGTGCTTTCGTGTTGGCCAAGGTGGGGTAGAGAGTGTCCCAGGAAGAAGGAATCCTTAACTGGGGAATAACCACATCTACTGTAGCTAATAAAGGCACAAGTACCTGGGGTGTGACTGCTTCTTTTGGGGAAGAAAAGGATCTGCAACTTAGCTTTTGCCCCACTCACATGAAATTAATTCACTTGTTTGTCAAAATATCTTTTTCCAAATAGAAAGCACAACAGGGAGATAGTACTACTTCTCATAAAGAATCTGAAATGCAACTATGCAGTCTAGGAGAGTAAAATCTACTCAAATTTAGGGCACAAGGGTTAAGTCTTCCCATTTGATGAATCTTTCTGAAAAAAAAACTTGCCTTCAAAGTTTGCTCACAGAGACGTCACTGGGGGACAGCATTGAGGATGTTCTGAAGTATGAATGGGGTGGAGGTGTCCACAGCAAATGTTTTGGCAAGCAAACCTTGTCATAGTTTATGATTGCAAAGCACCCTTACCTGTTTGTGGCACAACGATGAGAGGAGAGGAAATGGCATCAAATTGTTTCAGAGGATTTTTAGATAGGAAATCAGGGAAAAAAAAAAGGGTTGTCAAGCATTGGAACAGGCTGTCTAGGGAAGTGGTTGAGTCACCATCTCTGGAGGTATTTAGAAGACAAGTAGATATGGTGCTTAGGGGCATGATTTAGTGGTGGACTCAGCAGTTTTAGGTTTATGGTAGGACTAGGTGATTATATGTCTTTCTTTCCTAAGTGGATGCTATGACCAGAAGGTGCCAACAGGTCAATACTGAGACTCACCAGGATTCCCGTTTTCATTCAGAGAGTTTCATTTCATTCTGTTGTTTTGCTGTCCTACAAAACCAAAATCTGAGCTACAGGCAGTTATAAACAGGACATAGCGGGGAAAAAAATGCTTATCTTAAACATTCTGTTCCTATTTCATCCTTCATCCACTCTTGGTCTTATCTACATAAACATTCTCCACTGATTAGCTATGGAATATTGTACATTGCTTTAAAAGTCAGTACATTTCATTTTGAACTCATTTTCTGTTTGGTAACATTCTAGAAAGGAACGTTAGTATCCTAAACTTACTGTATTATTATACTATACCATAGTGTCTTCTAAAAATAATTAAGAATTGCTAAGTATAGGATGCATTTGAAAGTACAAAAACCTGCTCATTTAATTGCTGTGTCACAAAGAGTCTAATTCCTAGTAAACACTACTTTTTGAGTATGCTGCAAATCAAAGCACATGAGCTTTCTATAGTTGTCATACACATCAATGAAAAGCTATCTATGTGTGCCTTCTGTATTGTTCTGAGGAAAATACTGCATTAAATGGCCAATCATTGTAATGGAAATCTTGAGTTTGGACTGAATGGCATACAAAGGGAAACATGTATGGTGAAGAAACATCTGAATAAAGAGTGCAACAAGAGATAAAGACATGGTATGACAACTAGTGCAGAAGGTTTGTCATTCAAATAATCAGAGAAAAAGATAAAGTCATAAAGATAAGAAAACAAAAAGCTGGAAAAAAGGCTTGAAGCCATAGAATACTCAAGTAAGAAAATAAAGAATCTGAGACTCAGCAATTTTTCCTCAGATTTACAAGGGGCAAGAAAGGTTTGTCAGGAAAAGATCTCAGTAAATCTCTAATCATGGAAGATGAAAATTCAGTTAGTAATGATTAATAACGATTGCCAATCAAGAGAAACCTCTAGAGACATAGTAAGAACTCAGCAGCTGCTGACACCTCTCCCCAGTGATTCTGTTATTCTTTCCCAGATTTCTTGAATAAATGTCTTGACATTTCTGAATGTTGTGGCTTTAACCCAGCACGCAGCCACTCACTCACTCTTCCCTGACTCCTGGGAAGTTGTGGACAGAATCAGAATAGTAAAGGTGAAGAGTTTCATGGGTTTAAACACAAACATTTTAATAATTAGAATAAAATATAATAATTATATTATAATAAGAGATACAATATCCATATGAACAAGAATAGAAGAATACACAAACAAGTGATGCTCAGTAAAACTGCTCAATGCCTGATAAATAATGCCAAGCCTGTTCCAGGCTAGTGGTCCAGGAAGAGAGAAAATTCTGACACTGCAAGCCAGGAAAAAAGAACTTCCTGGCCAGCTCTTATCTATATACTAAGCATGACATTGCATCTTACCTAATATTCCATTGTCCAGTTTAGACCCACGACTCTGGCTGTGCTTCACCTCAGCTTCTTTTGCACCCTCACACTAGTGAAGCATAGGAAGCTGAAAAGACCTTCATTTCTTAGCAACAAATGAAAACTATATTACGTAAAATTAGCTACTTTCAGGGTGGTGTTTGAATGCAGAAAAAAGATGTGTTGGATATAAAGATGTGAGGGATATAAAGGGCTGCGAAGAGCTGCCCCATCTTCTGCTGGTGGTCTCAGGTGAGGCCAGTCAAGCAGCTGATAAGGGGGTGGCACCCAGCACTGCCGAGAGGGATATAAAGGGTTGCAAGGAGCACCAGTGACCCAGAGTGTGGCAAACAGGATTAAATTTGAATTAAGGACTGGATGTGAATTAAGGATTAAATCTGAATTAAGTGGTGGGTCTGAATTCTGGGCTCTGGGGGTGCAGAGGTTCTGGTACCTTTGAAGCGGGATAATTTCCTGCTCCAGCTGGTAAATGAGCCTACCAGGGATGGAGCCCCACTAGACCTCCTGTTCACAAACAGAAAGGGGCTGGTGGGAGATGTGGTGGTCGGTGGATGTCTGGGACACAGTGATCATGAAATAAAAGAGTTTTCAATACTCAGGGATACAAAAAGGGCCATCAATAAAACCTCTAGGTTGGATTTCCAGAGGGCAGATTTTGACCTATTCAGAAGACTGATTCAGAGTATACCATGGGAAACAGCCCTGGAAAACAAAGGGGTCCAGGAGGGATGGACGTACTTCAAGAAGCAAGTTTTGAAAGCACAGGAGCAGCTGACCCAGTGTGCCAAAAGGCGAGCCGGTGAGTAAGACAACCAGTCTGGCTGAACAAGGAGATTTTGAAAGAAATTAGGGTAAAGAAGAGAGCCCACCAATTATGGAAAAAAGGGCTAACTGTAGTGAAATGAGGCAACCAGGTGCCACTAATTACCAGGTAGTGGGCATGAGCTTGTGTTAAGCCCACCTGTGCCTGATTAAGGTGAGCCCCAACTGTACATGAGCAGGACTGGGGGGCCAATAAAGCCACTAGAGCTCATCACTCTTAGGGTGAGGCTCGAACTCACAACCTCAGCAGCTAACTACTCAAGAAGAATTTAGGAATATAGTTAGGTTGTGTAGAAAGAAAATTAGAGAGAGAAAGGCACAACTTGAACTGAATCTCGCCACCTCTGTGAAGGATAACAGAAGGTCCTTCTACAGATACATCAATAGCAAAAGGAGAGGCAGGGAAAACCTCCATTCTCTACTGGACATGGGAGGGAATATAGTTATCAAAGATGAAGAAAAGGCTGAGGTATTTAACACCTTCTTTGCCTCAGTTTTCCACAGTAAGATAGGTTGTCCTGAAGACAGCTGGTTTCTGGAACTTGTAGAAAGAAACAAGAATCTGAACAGTCCCCCTGTAATCCAGAAGGAAACAGTCAGTGACCTACTGAGCTGCTTGGATCCCCACAAATCTATGGGACCAGATGGGATCCACCCAAAAGTGATGAGGGAGCTAGCAGAAGAGCTCGCCAAGCCTCTATTATCTTCCAACAATCCTGGCTCACTGGGGACAACCCAGATGATTGGAAGTTGGCGAATGTCACACCAATCCACAAAAAGGGCCAGAAGGAGAACCCAGAAAACTCCAGGCCTGTCAGTCTGACCTCGGTGCCTGGCAGGGTTATGGAACAGATCATCCTGAGGGCAATCACACAGCACCTGCAGGATGGGCAAGGGATTAGACCCAGCCAGCATGGGTTTAGGAAGGGCAGGTCCTGTCTGACCAACCTGATCTCCTTTTATGCTCAGGTGACCTGCCTGGTGGATGAGGGGAAGGCTGTGGGTGTGGTCTACCTGGACTTCAGCAAAGCCTTTGTTGACACATCTCCCACAGCGTTCTCCTGAAAAAGCTGTCAGCCCACAGCTTGGACAGAGGCACTCTGCGCTGGGTTAGGAACCGGCTGGAGGGCCGGGCCCAGAGAGTGGTGCTGAATGGGGCTGCATCCAGTTGGCAGCCGGTCACTAGTGGTGTCCCCCAGGGATCAGTGTTGGGCCCAGTTCTGTTTAATATCTTCATTGATGATTTAGATGAGGGGATTGAGTTCATCATCAGCAAATTTGCAGATGACACCAAGCTGGGGGGGGGAGTGTTGATCAGCTGGAAGGCAGGTGGGCTCTGCAGAGGGACCTGGACAGACTGGAGAGTTGGGCTGATTCCAATGGGATGAGGTTCAACACGGCCAAGTGCCGGGTCCTGCCCTTTGGCCACAACAACCCCACGGGGAGCTCCAGGCTGGGGACAGAGTGGTTGGAGAGCAGCCAGACAGAAAGGGACCTGGGAGTCTGGATTGACAGGAAGCTGAACATGAGCCAGCAGTGTGCCCAGGTGGCCAAGAAGGCCAATGGCATCCTGGCCTGTATCCAGAACAGCGTGGCCAGCAGGTCCAGGGAAGGGATTCTGCCCCTGTACTCAGCCCTGGTGAGGCCACAGCTTGAGTTCTGTGTCCAGTTCTGGGCCCCTCAGTTCAGGAAGGCGATTGAGGTCCTGGAGAGGGTCCAGAGGAGGGCAACCAGGCTGGTGAAAGGATCCAGCACAAGTCCTGTGAGGTGAGGCTGAGGGATCTGGGGGTGTTGAGGCTGGAGAAGAGGAGGCTCAGGGGAGACCTCATCACTCTCTACAACTACTTGAAAAGAAGGTGGAGCCAGGGGAGGGTCAGTCTCTTTTCCCAGGCAACTCTCAGCAAGACAAGAGGGCATGGTCCCAAGTTGTGCCGGGAGAGGTTTTGGTTGGACATTAGAAAGAATTTCTTTACGGAGAGGGTGATCAAGCATTGGAATGGGCTGCCCAGGGAAGTAGTGGATTCTGTGTCCCTGGAGATATTTAGAAAGAGACTGGATGTGGCACTCAGTGCCATGGTCTAATAACCTTGGCAGTAGTGGATGATCTCAGAGGTCCTTTCCAACCCAGCTGATTCTATGATTCTATTCTATGATTCTAGAAGTGCTGCTAATGAGCATAACAGACCAACAAGGTTTACAGACATATCGGTCTGCATCTAACATTTTGATACCTGCCTGAAAAAGACAAGATTGCCTCCAGAATGCTTCCAGAAAAGCAGCCATAACCCTCAGGCTTGATAAAGTAAAAGCCAACTGAAATGCAAATTAAAAAAAAAAAATCTTGGCTTCCAACTTCAAATCATGTTGTAACACTGTTCCATCAGTCACTCAGAGAGGAAAAAATACCACTAGTTGGTCTGGTTATTACATTTGCCCTTTCATGGACCAAACACATATTGTGAAGGTCCATAGTGATACAATTCACTGCTCATTGAAGAGAAGTGAATCCTATAGCAATTCAGCAGCACAGGGGAAAAGTATTGATCATGGTAAGCTGCAAGCTCAACAATCTGTGATGAAACAAAACTGAGAGGAGTGGCTGACACCCCAGAAGGCTGTGCTGCCATTCAGAGAGATCTACACAGACTGGAGAGTCGGGAAGGAAGAAATTTAATTAATTATAACGAAGTGTAAAGTCTTGTATCTGGGAAAGAGCAAAGAACAACCCCAGGTAACAGGATAGGTTGGGAACTGAGCTGTTGGAGAGCAGCATAGGTGAAAGGGACCTGGGGGTGCTGGTGGATGGGAGGATGGCCATGAGCCAGCAATGTGCCCTTGTGGCCAAGAAGGCCAATGGCATCCTGGGGTGCATCAGAAGGGGAGTGGTTAGTAGGTTGAGAGAGGTTCTCCTCCCCTTCTGCTCCGCCCTGGTGAGGCTACATCTGGAATATTGTGTCCAGTTCTGGGCCCCTCAGTTCCATAAAAACAGAGAAATCTTGCAAAATCCAGTTTTCTCAGATTTTTGATGGTCCCACTATCAGAGTCCCCGGAGGAGGCCAACGGTGCAGCACAGTTAGTGCACGGAGAGGAAGGAAGAAAGCCAAAGAGGAGCATAAAACAGGCAGCATGAAACATGTGGGTGTCATCACCAAAGCCCAACAAGGGGACTAGGATTGCCTAACTGAACTGCTTCTCTGACCACATAGCCTTTCAGGTGTATTTTTCCTAGGATCCTCAAGGCACCAGTGCCCCACCATGCCTCCCCCTCCTGCATGAACATCAACTCATCATGCCAGAGCATATTGGTGCAGGAGGCCAGGTGCCAGGCAGAAGCTCAGGGATATGCAAGGTCCAGAAGGTCACATCCCCTCAGTCATGACAAGGACAAGGGCACATGGGACACATTCCACCCTCTAGCAGCCACAGCCCCCTGGCCTGGCCCAATTGGTTCCCTCCCTACCAGCTCAGACCCCATGGGTGCTTCCCCACAGTACCAGTCATGGCATCTGGCCCAGGGATCCCTAGGGAGTCTGCCTACTTGGCCACTCCTCTGGGACTTCCATGGGGCTCTGTTCACTCTGCCACCAGGGGCCACACAGGAAGAACCAGTTCATCAAGTCTTGTGGTCCCCACAGGCCAACAGCACCCTTTGAGGACAATAAGTAACAAAGAAGTAGATAAATTATAGAGACAACCCTGTCCGTGTATTACTACTATAAAACATGTGCTTTTCCCCTCTTCTGACCAAAGAGCTTTGCCTGCTGCCTGGAAAGACAGGCCTATACACACACACAGGTTAGGAAGGCTGCAGATGTCATGATCTTTCTGAGGTCTCCAGGTGGCTCCTGGTTTCCCTGAGACATCAGTTGCTCAATGTTTGCCCCAGGCTGCTGACAGGATGTGTGCCTAAGATCATCCCCTCCAACGTGCCACCAGTCTTTCTCTTCTTTCTCCTCAGTACCCTTCCCTGTCTCTCTCCTTATCAGCTGTTGTCTGCAGCACTTTTCAGTATTTGCATTGCTCTATTTGATGCAGGAACATCTATCCAGTGGCAACTTTGAATTTTATTTCCCTTTGCTTCCTGGTTGCTTGTCCACGCACCTTGAGCCACACCCATGGCCACCACTCCCCATTCTCGATTATTCCAGAACAGTCAGGGATGTCATTTGAAGAGCTGTGTGTGATTGTTCCTTAATTATTGGGTAGTCATCCTCAGATTATGAAAACTGTAATCACTGTTTATAACAATGTTATTCCTGCACATCTTGCAAAGGTAGTTTGTCACTGCTGTCCAGGAGCTCCTGGCTGATGCATCACCTCTGTACCAGCTCTGCTTTGGACTGTGGTTGGAGGGCATTTTTCTCTCTATGCAGGACAGTACTGAGTTATGTGGCAGGATTTGTTCCTGTGTTCCCTCAGGAGCTAACATTTTTACTTCACCCTATGTAGGCTGGACAAGGGTCAGAACAATGTAATCCAGGTTTATAATGAATATACATCTGGCATTCACAGTAGAATTGGGGTATTCAACAGAATCACAGGAAGTCAGGTGTCGGAAGGCACTGTGAAAAAACAAGTCCAACACCCCTGCCAGAGCAGGGTCACCTACAGGAGGTCAATGTAGGAACATGTCCAGGTGGGTTTTGAATGCTTCCAGAGAAGGAGACTCCACAACCTCCCTGGGCAGCCTGTGCCAGTGCTCTGTCACCCCCACAGTAAAAACAATTTTGCTTGTGTTTATATGAAACCTCCTGTGCTCAAGTTTATATCCATTGCCAAGTTATGTAATGGCCAGTGTCACTGTGATGACAAGGGTTTATTTTTTCAATTTCAGGATGTCCTTTTACTCTCTGACTCTTGCCAAAGGGGCTCTGAATTCAGAAGTCTCATTTTCCATGGTAGTGCCAATCTCCAAACGGGCTGGTTATACACTGGAAAGTGCAACAACCCACTGCTAGATATACTCAGATTTTCCTTCAGTTATTTGTGGCCCAAAGTGATTGCTTTTAGCACCAATCAAACTGTCTTCTCTTCTTTGAGAGAGAGATGATTCATTCCTAGCATTGCCAGATACACTGAGAATTAAAGCAATTACTAACCTAATGAATTGGAGGGTGTGGGTCTTGTTTATAGAATTAAAAGTGCTTTTACTAAAAATAAAGGCACATACAATTGAATGCAGACTTTGGCCATGCCTAGACTTACTCTCTTCTTCTAGCTGTTACTGCACATGTCTTTCTGAGCTGTTTCTCAGCTAGGACAGTAAAGCTCTCACTTGGTGGCAAGCTGCCTCTAGAGACACGGCTCTGAGCGTAAGGCCTCCTTACATTCACTTATGAAGTTACAAGTGAGGAACGCTGAATACAAATGATATTTCAAAGCATCTATTTCCTAATGTAAAGAATTTTAAAATGTTTTTTTTTTTTCATTTTATTCTTTTTCTTAGCAACTCAGCAGCTAGGAGTGCTAACAAATTCTGAAAATTTCCAGTGGTGAATGAAGACAGGCTGGGACACTGGTGATTCTGCTCATGTTCTTCTCCACTTAGGAAGGGACTTGATTTATGAGTTTACACGAAAGTAGTTTTCAAATAATTCAGCATGCTTTCAGGCTCTATTTATGTCTTCAGCATCCTCTCTAATGGAATGTCTGCTGTAATCAGACAGCAGACACAGGCCCTTGTGCTTGAATGTTATGAATGTTATGCAAAGGGCATATTGCAGATTGCAAATGATTCCTAAGGGGGGCAGTCTCTCTGGCAGTTCAACGGAGGAGATGTTGCTGCAGCCCCTTTCCCCCAGGTGTAAACAGTAGTGAGGCTGAGCATGTTATTCCCAGTAAGCACACACATACAAATGCACACACACACATGGCTGCCACACAGATCTACACAGACATTCTCATAAATAGAGCATCATCAACAGCTTCCCTCCTTTTTTCCTATCTGTCTGAGCATATGCATATGTGTATTTGTATATGTATGTGTATGTACAGAGTAGATCCCATAGCAGCTTGGCTCTTGCAAAAAACCAAAATATTACCAGGTCAGATAATACAGATAGAGGACTGTCTCCATGGCTTGAAAGTGCTATAAAAAGATAGGGAAAATCCCCAAATTAACTTGGGGATTTAAAATTCACATTTGATCCAATTCTGACCTTTATTTCCAAATCTCACTGTCAGAAAGTAGCTTCTTATTCTTGTAAGAGTGAAAACATACAGTTTCTAACATATGAGTTTCAGAATTGGGCTGCTGTTCATCAAGTTTGTGTTGATGTTGTGAATCAGGTATGGTGCAGCCCAGTGCTTCTGGCTAACTGAGAAGGAGCATTCTGGTAGCTAAAGCATGGAAATGAGAAAGTGTTTCACACTTTAGATTTGACACATTTTGTTCAAGATCCAGACTCTTGACTGCACTGTGGTTTGTTTTCCCAGTCTTTAGGCTGATTTTTTCATTTTAGACAACAAAATTAGGATCACCTATGTTACACTTCAGAGCTTGCATGTCTTTGGTAAATATTTCCCACTGAGGTCACTGTTGGCTGGTTGCTGTTGGTCCCACAAACACACCTGCAGAGATCAAAATTCTCAGTATAAACTGCAGGTTTACAGGTTAGCAATAAGAAAGAATGACCCTGCTGAGGGTTGCATATAGATTCTCCAAACCGGTGCAGAGAAAATTAGCCCTACTGAATATCACATATCGTGCTCACAGATTTCCTGCTGTAATCAAAGGACAGCCAAAAGGAGACAGCAGAGATAGTATCTCTGTTGCTAAATGCATCCTTTTCAGGGAGTAATCTCTGAGCAGGTTACATGGTGTAACCTGTGCTCACCAACTCAGGGATCTAGAACAGGTCAGAGTTGGAGAATTGCATGGTATTAGTCCCTGGTCTTCTATATAAATGCAGAAGTAACACAAGGACCTTGCTGCTGTCTGATTAAGTGTAGCATGTTCTGAGGTGCACAATGGAGACATGTAGGGGTGACTACAGGTGCCAAGCTTACTGACAAAACACAAGGGCACCTAGCACACTCTGGTCCAATCCACCATGAGTAGTGATCCCTAAATAATTATCTCCAGAACTGTATTGAGTTTTCTCCCTGGAAGGAACAAATCAGTCCATTCCAGAGCAGATACCTTTATTTCAAAATAGTTCCCCGTGGTCAACTGGCATGCATGCAGGGTGGAGAAACTAGGAATAAGATCAAGAGAGCCAAGCGATCTGCTAATACCCTTCTGTGAAGTGTTAACTGAAAGGGCATGGCCTCACCATATGAGTTGTACCTGTGGCAGTGGTGTTACATGAAGGTACCCAGGGCTGGAAAGGCTATGAATCCCTCTAAGGGTTTTCTAACATCTAAGGTTACAAAGGTTCTATCTCCTGGAAAATGCAAATTCTTCAAGGGAATGGTGTGATCCCATTCCTTGGAAAAAGAGATGAGGACACACAAAGTGATTTGAGCTGCAAGGTCTTTGGTCCCTGCAAGAAAGCATTTAAAAGATTACAACAGAAATTTCTGAGCTCACAACCGTTGATGAGAGTTAGTTACATAAGTGAATTGGACACTGGGGCTCTAGGTCCTCATTTACTTGTTTTAAAAATATTAAACAACAAAAAACGTATTGTAGTGTGGGGTGGATTGTTTGTACTTCATCTCAGGTGAAGTCGTGACTTAGAAAGTACTCTCAGTCCTTAAGTGTTATGCAAATATCAAGTGGTGACATAGAAGATACACAAGTAATTATGTATTACTCATTCTTCTGGATAACCCAAGGTTTCACTCCTGAAAGATGCTCATGTTTCCACTGAACTTCCTGCTGTTTCTCTGACATAAAGTAAACAGGCATGACTTAGATGTGTATTGACAGAGAATTTGAATGTCTTAATGACCCTTTCAGTCTAAGCAACGTTCTGTATGGCAAATGTGGTTCTTTGAGGTTTTTATTTTGTAATTTGTGACTACATCTAGATTCTGCACATGCAGCTATATTTGGAATTTTGGAACAGTGTAGGGACATCTGAGATGCTCTAGCAAGTTATCTAGGGCATCAGAGGTGGGCTAGATGCAACCACATTTAAGTCTCTGTTGTGACTGCAGTGTACATGCAAAACACTGAGATTAACTGCTCTCAGTTCACATTGCTCTGCTGTGTATGTAAGAGTGCCCAGTGTAGAAGAAAAGAAACAGACAGGTGCATCTGATGCAATAAAATGAATTGGTAAATTCAACTTTATGTGAAAGAAAACTATTTGTGGAAACCATACATTCCCAATGCAACTGCAACAATTGACCCTGCATGATTATATAAAATTCTTCTTAAGAGACAGCACATATAGTAATTACCAGAAGTCTGAACTGAATAAGTTGAAGAAATCTTGATTTTCTGCTGTCCAATGAGCATGAAACATGAACTTTGAAAGTCAAGTATACATTTGATGCTTAAGCCAGTATTTGCACTGGTTTGGTTTTGAAGTGCATTTGTCACTGTTCCTCTTTTCATCAAGTTTCTAGCCAAATTATCTTCTCCAATCATATCTTTCCTTATGCCAATACAAAGTATTGTCAGTCTAAGGTACACAGATCACTTTTTATGGCATCCTGTATCAAGGCACCTTCTGTGTTTGTCTTGTAACAAGTGCTTAGTGTGAGGTTCTTTGTCTCCCCCGTATTTAATCCCAATCTGCATGCTTCCAGATATTTAATCCCCTCCCACTCCTAGTTTCTTAATCCCTGGTTTTCCTTCTGACCAAAGACAAGTGAAATAATTTCTGCATTACACTGTGAGCTGTCCATGACTTGGCAGTAATGTACACAAAGATCTGAGTTTACTTTTTTTTATCACAACATTGCTGCAATACAAAGAGATTCTCCAGGATCAGTAATTTCACTAAATGAATTTAATAGCTTTTTTCCAGATAACACATGCTCTTTAATTTATCTGTACATTAGATCTTCCAAGATTTCAGTTTTTCAGTTTTTCTCTTTTCCGTGTTCATCTACATGAAAGCCCTCTTATATTCATGTTAAAGCCATGCTACACTCAAATAAAACATGAACTTCTGGAGCAATTTGCACCAGAGCTCTGGAATTGATTGCGATATCCTTTTCTCCTCTTTATTACTTTTTGTCTATTACTTAGTACCTGTTTGCAGTAAAGCATGGAAGCTGAGGCACTTCAAAGTTGCAAACACAAACATGTCTGTGACATATTCTTAGCTGTCTTCTGCCCTCATTGCAACTAATGCAGCAGCTTACTTCACAATGTGACCGCCCTGTTTGCAGCACACTGTGTGCCTGCCTCATAGCATTGTCACTTCAATGTCAGATCATTTTGGGAAAATTTGTGCAACACTTCTCACTGGTAACTCAGTGGGAATAGATAGTAGATCCAGCAGCACCTGGATCAGTTTCCTTTGTGTCCTAAGTTGGTCATCAGAAAGCTTCAGGGAGAGATGGGTAAGCTGGCAAGGCATGGGTAGTTTAGGGTATTGCCCATACTAATGGAAAGAATAATCCCTGCATGGCTAGCAACGATGAGATGTGAAATTGATAGAATCAGGCTTTCAGCAGTCTCACATCACTAGGACAGGCCTCATTTCCTTCTCAGACCTCTTACCACTGGAATAACCTCTGGCCCACTCTGCGTTGTTCAACACATTTTTCAGTGCTCCTAACTGTCTTTCATGTCCCTAATTACTACAGTGTACTCAGCCTCCTCTTCCCATTCATCACCTGTTTGACTGAGGAAGAAGAGGAGGGAAGATTGCTTGTTCTTTCCCCTAGGTTGCAGTTACTCACTTGTTAATTGGCTATCTTATTTTGGTTTGGTGTTGTTTTACTTGTTCCATTTATTTATTTATTTTATTTTCCTGTGTAAAAGTGTGAATGCTACTATAGTCTCTCACTACTATAGATTATTTGGTTTCCAGTGTTCAGGCTGTATTACCAAGAGTGTAACTAGCATATCAGGGAAACTGATTCTTCCTTTCTATTCATCAGTTTTGAGACCACAGATGAAGTTCTGTGCACAGATTTGACTCCACAGTACAAGAAAAACACTGAAAAAAACTGGAGGGTGTCTAGTAGAAGGTCACTGAAATGGTCAGTGGCTGAAACAAACCTACAGAAAGGACCTGAGACAGTCTCATTTATTCAGCCTGGAGAAACAAAGAATAAAAGTGGATGTAATTTCAGTCTTCCACTATGTGAAGTGGGATTATGAAGAAGACAGATTCTTCTCAGTGTGCATGGTGAAAGAACAAAATGCAATGGGCACAAGATACAGTAAGGGAAATTCTGATCTAATGAAAATCTTCACAACAGGGATAGTTAAGCATGGGAGCAGACATCCAGAGACGATGTGCATGGACTCTCCATCTTCAGAGGTAGTAAAAACTTGACTGGACATGCTTTGAAGCTGGACGTGCTAAAAAAAAAAGAGGTAGGACCACTGTATGTCAGGATGTCCCCTAATAGATTATTTTAGGATTCTGTTCTTGATTATTCTGAAACTTCTCAGTCAGACTTAAAATTCACTAACAGGCTTGCAAGTTGTTTGATGGTGGGGTGCAGGGATAAAGGGAAAAAGCAGACTTACAAACAGATGAATGAACAAATGAATTACTGCTATCAGATTTCTTTCCCTAGGGATATACTTGTCCTGACCACTGGCAAAAATGGTGTACAACTAGCCAGCACCATTCCTTGCTGAATGCTACAGTCTGCAGTAAGACATTCAGGTTACAGTCAGGAGTTTTCTTCTGTGCTATACTGAGTGCAACTCTTGCTGCATAATTAGTCTGGTGGAGGCTCAGGGGAGACCTCGTCACTCTCTACAACTCCCTGAAAGGAGGGTGTAGCCAGGGGGGGTCGGTCTCTTCTCCCAGGCAGCTACCAGTAAGACAAGAGGGAATGGACTTTAGCTCTGCTTAAGGTTTAGGCTAGATATTAGGAACAAATTCTTTACAGAGAAGGTGATCAGACATTGGAATGGGTTGCCCAGGGAGGTGGTGGATTCTCTGTGCTTGGATGTTTTTAAAAAGAGACTGATGTGGCACTTAGTCCCATGATCTTGTAACCATGGTGGTAGTGGATTAAGGGTTGGACTTGATAATCTCAGAGCTCCTTTCCAACCAGGATGATCCTGTGATTCTGTGGTATATACTGCTGCTGCATTATTGCTTCCCAGGCCCCTGCTCAGGCACACAATAGCACTGTGTTATGGTTATTTATGTTTCGTGAGACATATCTATGTGGGATCTTCACATAACAAGGAAATACTCAAGTAGTGCCAAATACTAGCAGGTTGATACATTAGGAATCTTCAGCCAATTACATGATAATCAGAGGTAAGCTTCAATAAAACATTCAGATGTGCAGGAACCGGTTTGGCTTGCAATACCTCACAAAGCTATGTGAAATATGAGAGCTTTCCTAAGCTATTGTTTGAGATCAAGGAGTGTGAGAACAGAGAGGAGAGAGTAAGATGAACCTATGCAAATTTTATGTAGATGTCATTTGTTAGAATATGACTGAAGCCATGGAGGAGGAGCACCATCTCAGGACAATTTAAAAGCCACAAGACTTGAGCTTTCTTCTTTACAGGCAGAGATGTGGTCCAGAATTCTTCTGAGTATTCTGTCCCTGAATTGGATTGCCAGAGCATCTTCTGAACTGTAAGAATGCTTACATTCTGTATTTTTATGATAAAATATTTTATTATCCTCACTAGTTAATTTGTTCTGGGACATTGCTATATAATTAATTGGATGTTTGAGACCTAGGTTCTGGGGCACGATTTGGAATGATGTTTTTCATCATAAAACTGCTATGAAATCTGATTTGAATGACAGAAACCTAGAAATGGAGTAGATGAAGTCTGAAGTGTATGGCTAAAGTGGGGAGGAGATTCAAGACTAGACTAACAAGTAATATTAATGATCAGGATTGATATGCATCAGCAGTACAGAGAGAGCCTGGTGTATGAGGAGGTGCTAGGGGACAAATAATGGCTGGTTGCAGTGACTATGCTGAATGGCAATCCTAGTACTAGTATTAGTATTAACCTGATGTGTTGTCAGCATTGTCTATTTCCATGGCTTTATACAAATAGAAGATTTCAGACACAATTTTAAAAACACACCAGCGTTAGAGCTTAAATCCTGTTGTCAAAAGTTCTAGAGGTAAATACTGTGAAAGTCACCAGGTTTAGTTTGCTCATGTAAACTGTTGGTTTCAACTGTATTACTTTCTGTCCTTGAATATGGTGAAGTTTGAACTGGGAAGTGAAAACAACAATAAAGACAATACAAACAAGCAAAGTTGTGGGAGGTAGAAAAAAGAAAAAAAGGGAAAGGATTAGATTACCAAGAAAATATTATGCTATTCATGATGTGCTGCAGAACCAAGTCACCAATTCTGTCATGCATTATTTAGGAAGACCAGTTTGGGCAGCAGACAATGGGAAGCCAGCTATAGAACCTTAGCCAAATATAGCAAATATGAAACACTGATTTTCAGATAAAGAATATGGGGATGGAAGGTTGCCCTAATTATACAGAGCAGTATAACTAGAGAAGCCCAGTGGAAGAAAGAAGAAAAGCAAGCAACACAGGGAGAGGAATGGAAACACAACAGACTATATGGTTTAGATTGAGTGTTCCCTGGTATATTCCACAAAATAGAAAAGTAGTATAATTTCTTTTGAATTATACTAACTAACATCAGTTCTTATCGAAAGGTTGACATACAGAGAAAAAGAAATTAAAAATTTGTTGCAATCACTAACTAGTGATTTTGTCACTGATCTGGAAAAGAAGCTCCTTATGGGAGGTTCCAGAGGTTTAAGTACATGTATAAGTCACAGGAGATTGAATGCAGTTATGCTTGACAGGGGTTTAGGCACTTCAGTAGCTAGAGTTGTGTAAATACCTGGAATGGAAAGATGTAATATCATGCTGGGTAAGATACTTCATAGAATTATGCCAGTCTCTCAGCTCAGAAACAACCACGAGGGACAAAAAAATTGTTGTCTGTATTTTCTTAGCATATCATTCAAAATTCATTGAAAGAAACAGAAGTCCTTCTACTGATCTGAGTAAGCTTTGGACCATGTCTTCCTTCACATGAATGGTGTTTCTGTGGTATTTTCTTCTCCTGTTTACTTTGGCTTTCCTTCATGACTGAACTCCCTGATGTGGTCTTCTTTCTTACAGTCAGTATGTGCTGCTGGTCCCCACAGTGGTGCGGAGCGACTCTCCCCAGACGGCTTGTGTGCAGTTCCACAGCCTCAATGAGCCTCTGTCTCTAAGTGCTGTCCTGGAATATGGCAGTGTCCAGACGACTCTCTTTGAGGATTCTGTGGCAAAGAATGATTTCTTCAAGTGCTATGAGTTCAAGGTATTTTCTCTTTAGATACTCCTGAATAGGAGTATCTAAAGTATAAGCTGAAATAATCCTAAGTGCAACTCTCTTCTTCATTGAGGGGAACAAGATGAGGAGTCCAGGCAGGCAATAGGATGGAACAAGATAAAATTATGGAAAGACCCACAGTATAGACAGGAAAAAGACATATGGGTTGTCAGAGGGAGCTGGAGGAAGACTTTCCACCTCCATTCAGTGAGTGAATAGAAAAAAGCTTTTGCTTGCTATCACAAATTCATGCTCCCTGTAGGACTGTCACAATTGTCAAGATGGAAAACCCTGCTGGGATCATTCCCTTTCCTGTCACTCTGCAAGATCTGGACAGATATGACAAGTCCCAGGGTTAGGTCTTTCAGAATGGAGGAGGAGAAAACACTTCAGAATTTAGCTCTATGTGTGGGGCAGCCTCCATATGAGTAGGTAGCTACATAAGATGGGGAAAGGTATAGGACAGAGCACAGCTTAAAACTGTAGTATCTGGTGACAGATTATGGGACTTCCATGGCAGAAATTCCCAGAAACTGTCTCACTGGCAAAGATGGGGCTTCTCATTATTTTGTACAAACTAATTATGACTCACTTGACAGTCAGTATCTTACTCAATAACCCTGGGCACTGTGCCATCTACCACTTTTATTCTGGTATTTTGTTTTTCCTCAGGTTCCTCCTGCTACTTCTGACCCCCTGGCATTCATTTCCTTCTCTGCCAAAGGCACCACAGTCAACTTAGCTGAGAGAAGATCAGTGGCGATTCAAAATGTGGATAATATTGTCTTCATCCAGACAGACAAACCCATCTACAAACCAGGACAAAAAGGTGACTGAGGAGTTTATGTCAGATAGTGAACTAGGCAACTGAATGCAAGGGTGGGTCCAAAATGGCAAGGATTTCCTCCTGTGGAGCATAGACTGCAATATCCATGAGCAATCCTTCAGATAGCATTTGATTTTCATCCAAATTTGTGTCCATCAAGTCACTGAAAAATCGAACCTATACACAAAATTTCAACATATTAGTAGAGCTCATTTCTTTTACTGAGTTAATTGCATTTATGGAATCTTGAGTTCTGACAGGTTTACAAAAGTGTCCTTAGAAACACAAGTAATTGATTAAGCTTGGAATTCATAAAATTTGTATAAAAATAAAGTCAGCATGTAATTTCTTGTCAACATCTCTTTCTAATTAACTGCCAATCTAATTCATAGTGCTGATTCCATCATGACACTTAAATGACAGGACTAGAGGAGGTATAGTTAGCATGATCACAGGGTTTACACTTAGAATAAAGACTAATTCTTGCTTCTCCTTGATTTTTTCAGTGAATTAGTTTGTATAAACAGTTTTTTAGGAAATGCTCCAAAGAACTGAGCTCTTCAAGAAGAATTAAAGGCAGTACTAAGTATTTGTATTTACTGTAGAGGTTACACTAGTCCCAGTGGGTCAGCACTGAGATATTTCAGCTGACGAGTTTAGTTTGGCTTTGTTTTTCACTGGTTGAGATAACAAAATCCTTTCTATTTCTCTGGGGACTCCTTAGTGCTCCTTAAAAGCCTGGGCAAGATTTGTTGGAAGTGATTTACAAATGCTACAGTGAATGATTCTTTTTTGTCCTACGTCTTTTTCAGTGATGATTCGTGTGGTGTCTTTGGACAGCCAGTTCAGACCTGTTCGGGAGGCAGTAAGTATGAGTGATATTCAAGGTTGTTCAAGCACCCTCTTGGAGTACCTGTTCTCTGATGCTTTCTCACTTAGAAATTGAATTTAGAAGACCTGGTGGTTTTGGAGAACTGCTCTCACTCCTTAACTTTACGCTCCATCCCACCCCTGACGTTATAGAATGCAAAGGCTCTGAAAACACTCCTGAAAATTTCCCACAGTGCTCATATTTTGTAATCATTTCATCTGCCTCAGATATGTAGAAAGATACTTGGCATTTTTGTAGAAAAGATAAATTCACAAACAGATTATTCCCTTAGAATTACCTCTTTAATTACAGACAGTAATATCAAAACGCTTCTTTGACCCAGTTTTCTGTATCCTGAGAAAGCTGTTCACACCCTTCTTTATGTTCCAGTATTTTTCAAGCTCCCCGGTTAACTTATTGATGTTTTGATAATTTTTTTCTTTTTTTCTTTCTCTTCTTTCCTCCTCCAGTATCCTCGAATCACCATTGAGGTAAGAGATGCAACATGTCATTAAAGCACAAGGTGCTTTGGAAAGGCTGTGTGTGCTTCATAATTTCCCATAGTGTCAGTAGCTGAATGAGACTGAGCTGAGCACACTAGTTGGAGCCAATGGGCTTGGGGCTGAACAGTGGCAGTACCCATGAAGAAGAAATCAGCAGAGCTGGAGATGCTAGTCAGAGATGGCATGGGACCACAGTAAATGGGCTAGTGAAACACCCTCATACAGGTGTAAGAACATTGACTTTCTGGAATGTGATGTTCTGCTGGAGGGTCAAGCTAAAAATTAATCAGCCGCCTATGGCATTTCACATCACTAAATCAAAGCACATCCTAAGGGAGGCCAGCATAATATTCCTATTTTACAGAAGAAGTTAAACCAAAAAGACTCATGCTAGAAGAGCTGCAGATAAGCAAGCCCTAGTCCAAATCATGTAGTTATACTTGGATTATTTCAGATCACCTAGCAGTGTAGGTAATTTCCAGCTAAACATAAATTAGGCTTGTTTAATGCACAAATAGATCTGGAAAAATAATGACAAGTCAGAGCAAAAGTCATTAGACCAAACTCACATTCACACTGTGGTGCCCTTAGCCTTAAAAGATGACAAGAAACCAAATGATAAAGGCTTTCGTATATTTCCTTCCCTTTACTCATCAGGATCCAGAGCAAAACAAAATCTTCCAGTGGCTGGAGGTAGAATCTAAGAATGGAATTGTCCAGCTCTCTTTTCCACTAATCTCAGAGCCTATTCTGGGGTCCTACCAAATCACTGCAGAGAAGGAGTCAGGTGAAAAGCAGTACCAGTACTTCACAGTGGAGGAATACGGTAAGCAATGACTGGGAATTGTCCTGCACCAGTAATAAGGCAGTCTCTGCCTAGTCAGATAGGAGCTTCTAATGCAGAGTTTAAGTGCTTTGAATTCTGCACATCATGCCTGAGAAGCAAAAATATCGAGAGAACTGGGTGGAGAAAGTGAAGGCAAAAAGAGAAAAAGCAATAAATTACAAATCTAATTTTTCCCTGAGCTTGGCACAAAGTCACTGTATGACTTTCAAAATCACTTCTTATCACTCCGGCCCTACATTCTCTGACTATTTAGAGGCAAAGTGAATGAGACAGGCCTGCCCTCTTTTGTGGAAGACATCACTGTATGAAGAACACTAGGATAAAATAGACAGTAGAAATATGAAGATATTATTTATTAGACAAATTAAATTATAGATATCAGATTGTTACAGAGGGAGGCTGGATATCCAATGGAAGTGCACGATGGAAAACAGTGGGTAGTGGAAGTGCTAAAGCTTTCATAGCAACCTTTGTATGGTCTGGAGGAGACCATATAAATGGAGTTGCTAAACTCAGTTTGATTTTACAAGTTTTCTCATCCTGTAGTGGCAAGTTCTCCTTAGTAGTCCCCAGAGAAGGCCTGGGAGACCGGCAACTTTTTTTGCTTTTTTTTGTGAGGGCAATAAAACAACTTTCCTCACCCTCCAGAGGTTTTTCATGCCTCCCAGTCTCAGGTCTATGTACGCACAAGAAAAAGGCATTTTCCAGCTGTGTTGTCATTATTGCTTGTGACCTAGAACAAAAGATAAGCTCAAAAGAGGGAGTGACAGTGACCTATTTGATTTTACTATTTTACTTAATCTGTTGCCTTTCTCTTTCAATGGGGATAGATGGCATAATAACCTCTCCAATGCTTAACCAGTTTTAGACTTCAGCATTCGTCCCCCTTGGAGTTCTCTTGAAATAAGTGTATAGTGAATTAAAATGTTTTATCACAGTTCTTACTGTGGTTGTTGCCATCATCGGTACATTTATAGTTGCAATTTAAGGAAGTTAGTAATCCAAAAGTTGTATTTTTCCCCAATATTGTCTTACAGTTTCTTTCCAGATAGATTTTCTCTGAACTCTTTTCTCTCCCTTGTTGGCGAAAATGCCTTTGCCAACCGGTTTTTGGGGTTCTTGGTTTTTGTTTTTTTTTTTTTACTGTCTTACACACACACCTGCCTATGGCATGCAGCTTCTCATCAGTCATATTCATATTGCATTCCCCAGTGCTGCCAAAATTTGAAGTGACAGCCAGTGTGCCAACAAGGATCTCTTTCTTTGATGAAGAAATCAGGGTGAATGTTTGTGCTTCGTAAGTATCACAGCTGAGAACACCACCTTTGTGCAGAAGAAGCACAGGGTAGAGGATGGTGTGCCTTGCTGGGAAGCAAGGACCCTGCTGCTTATTCAGAGAATGGATTTGAGTGATTTCTTTAGCTCTGACTTCCATGACATGAAATATGATTACTGTCCTTCTGCTGTATATCAGAATAAGAACTGGGAGAATATGTACAGCAGTTTTAAGATGTCAAGCACTACATATTCACTAGCTGTTGTTTTTTATTATTACAGAAAAGGAGAGAAATAGTACAGGAGAGTCTATCACTAAGATTCCTGTGACGCTGCCAAAGGGCAGAATGGCATGAACCAGAGGGTCGAATAGGGCTCTTTACATCCTGCTTTGCATAAGGTGTTAACAAGAAAAAGCAGACATCAGGGAGTGTTACCCCAGCCCTGAGCCCAACACCACTTTCCAGCTTCAGGCTTTCAAGAACGACTATACCAAGACAATGGTAAAGCAGGCTTTTTAAACAAGATGTCAAAACCAGACTAAAAATAGTCGAAGGTAATTCCCAGCTACTTTTCTGTGTTCTCTAGGTGCTCCTGAAGGGTTTAGAGTCTGCATTGCTCTGGAATCTTTGCAGGTTCCATAGTAAGTCCACACAATTGTGTCTCATCTCCTAGGTACACTTATGGACAGCCAGTGCAAGGGAATGCCCAAGTCAACGTGTGTCAGCAGCGCTTTTATAGTCCACGGTGTGAGAAGCGGAAGGAAGAAAACTGCCAAGCTGTCACTGGATTGGTATGATACTGGGCAAAACCTTTCTTTCCCATCAAGATTTAGTATCAAGTATGTAGCACAGTGTTTGGTGGCTTCATTCATTTCCTGGGGAGCAACAGATGATCCCAGAGGCATGTTTTTTCTCACTCTCTCACAGGCAGTTCTGAAAGACCACAAAGGTAGTTTTTACTGGTGACCTTATTAGAAGACTGTTTTTCCCTCTGCAACAGCAAGTAGGAAGGAGGGAAGCTTATGAAATTATAAAACTGTGATTATTCCTGGAATGCTTAAGCTATCTTCTTACGAAGAGCAAACAGTAGAACAGTACTGGTAGTCTTTGAGGACATATTATGTTAAACTAATGATATCTCCACTAGATCAAACTCAAAATGCTTTTGTCTCAGAGCTCAGCCATCATGCGGCATGGGTTTGAGAAGGGCTTTGAGCATAGAGAAGACATGGGGGAATGAGAAGAGAGTTTTCCAGGTGAAAGGGTACGTGATGTTGAAACAATGAGCTGAGAAGGGAGCCAGGGAGAGTTTTAAGATAGGAGGGGAGTGGGTAGGAAGTTGAAGCTGAAGATGTTAGTAGGGGCATGAAGCTCTTCAGAGGCTCAGCAATACACACGCAGGAGCAATTTTCAAAAGTTTAGAAAAAAAGGCTTTTCCCTTTGTGCTTCTTTTTCAGCTGGGGAAGGATGGCTGCCTCAGTACTGTTCTCTCTGTCAAAACATTCCAGCTGTACCGCAGCTATGAAAGGATGTATACCAGCCTTGAAGTAGAAAGCATCGTCACTGAAAGTGGGACAGGTAACACCAAGTGGACTTTGGGAGTGGATGATTAAAGCTAACGGGTGGTACTCTCTGAGAGGAATCTCCTGGATCCCGAACTGTGCCAACAAGCAACCAACAATCACAAATTTCTACATGTAGCTTTCCCTTCAGAATATCACTTCTCCATAGAGCTTTTCAAAACAAATAATTTTCTGCCTATGTCTAATATTTGTTTCTTCCCATACCGGGTGTTTCTCACAGGAATCCAGTTGAAAAACAGAGACTATGTTTCAGTCCATGAAGACAATGACAGAGTGATGTTCCAAAATATGGATACTTATTACAAGAGGGGAATTCCTTACTATGGCGAGGTGAGTACCTTAGAGGATAATTTAGATCAAACCTCCCTGAGGTCCAGCATGATGGTCTCTGTGATGCCCTATTTGTGGCTGTTCCCTAATTCTATGATAACCACTTCCAGTCACCATGTTGCATAACAGTGGCAACTGCATAATTCTTTCCTTATATTGCATGCTTCTTGAGAAAATAACAAAATTATACTTGGAGTGTCAGAGTCTCTCTTCTGCCATAGATAGAGAGTGCCTGAAAGTTGAGTGAGCAAGAGGTCATATGGGTGGGAAAGAAGAGGCTGCAATGAACTACTTCAGCAATGGCTGGGCCTAAGCTGAAGGTAGATTGTATCCCATGTTGCATCACACAGTCAAAGGGATTTTTAATTAAAGCAGTGTAGGTGTTGGAGCACATTACAACTTCTTACCAACCTACACACGTAAGATAAACCCAGGCAAAGAAACAAGGATAAGCCATACAGCATTATCCTGATATGCAATGGGAACAGAGTGTATGCACACATTCCCAGGAGCTGGGAAGTGCTACTGGGTTACCTGTGACCATGAAGTCATCTGAATACCTTAGTTTTGTTAACCAGTGCCCTCCAAAGAGTGTGTGCTCTGGAGCTCTGGAGACTTGTTTCTATTTGCTCAGGGAGGGAGAACATGAGGAAAGAATTTAATCCATCATCACTCAGTAGTTTTTAACTTACATGATGGATCACTTAACTACTGGGAGGACTTTTCATTAAAATAATCTTTTATACAAGATTATTTATATTAACAATTTCTTTTCCCTCTGTGATGCATAGTTTGTCCTTGCACTGAGGGAAATTGCATGTCTTTGCCTGTCAAAGTAATCCTGCTCTTTCAAAATACTGAGAATTTTCCTCTTAGATACATTTCATTCTTGATTTCTACTCCTGGCAATTGTCCTCAATGCTTAAGGTCAGTAGTGCATTTCTTGTTCTTTTTGTTTTGTTTTTTTCTGAATCCATTTTGTGTCCTTACTGTTCAGATCAGTGTGACAAGTGCAGACAATAAGCCTGTTGCTGACAAGGTTGTCCTGCTGGAGCTCAATGGTGAATACCTGGCCAACTATACCACTGACAAGAATGGCATTGCTACCTTTTCCATCAACACATCCAACTTCTTTGATCCCAGTTTTAATTTGAGAGTAAGTAAACACAGACTTCAATCTGATTCCAGAAAAAAAACTTAATTGGAGGGAGGAATTAGAAGCAATCAGTGGGTGCTGGTAGGATTGCTTCAGGTGAAGAAAGTAGGCAGTCATCTTCCAATACTTGAAACATTTGCAAACGAATCCAAGAAAGTTCCAGTGCCTGAGGAGTGGCAAACTGCCCCCGAGGAGCAATCTTCAGCAACTCACTGCTTTTTCGTCTGCTAGGAATCCCTTTCTGCAGCTATCTTCCTTAATTCTTTGTGATAGCACAGCTGCCTCACACACTGCCCTGGCTTCCCCATCCAGCTGGGTTGCACTCCAGTCTCTTGCTGCTGCCTGCTTCCCTGCATTTCTGCTTACAGACATTCGTCCCTCTTACCAACACATTATCTTCTCATGCCTTGTCTCTAGTGTGATGGGAAGAGCTGAGAAAAAGAAGGCTTTTTGAGAATAATGCCATTCCAACGAACATTAAGTCCTAGCATCTTATATAAACTGTACTAATCCTGCAAGAATCTGAACTAACCTCCTGATCACAATGTGGAATAGGTGTCTGGATACAGTAATGTGTCCAGAATTTTCCTCATTTTGGACTGGTGAAGTAAAAAATCTTCACACCATCTCTTGCTCTTGGCTTAGATAGCTTCCTGAATCAGCTTTCCAACACAGAAATTTAGAGGGAAGATGCCTTTGCCTCTCAGCTGCCTGCCTTTTTTTTTAATATTCCACCTTGTTGATTCCTTGTTTATGACTTGTCCTTCATAGGTCAAGCAGGCACCAGATGACTGTGCAGACTTCTTCTTCTGGAATAATGATAAGGAGCCCCAAGTCTTATTCTCTGTCCAGCGTTTCTACTCACGGACCAACAGCTTTGTGAAAATCGAGCCAGTGAAGGAGAAGCTCAGCTGTGGCCAGAAGAGAACAATCAACATTCACTATCTCCTGAACACAGAGGGCTACAAGGATGCCAGGCACACAAACTTCTACTATTTGGTAAGTCCTACACTGATTACCAAAACATCTTTTTTCTTTTTGCCTTCTCTTGAACACAGTGTTAGGCAGAAATCTCCAGGCCAAGCAATGGCTACAGATCACAGATCAACTTGGTGGTCTTTGAAGCCTCTCAGAACACTACTTAAAACAAATGATTTCATGGGGGAAGGCGGAAGAGGCTTTTGGTCTTGTCTCATGAGTTTTTTCTATGCTCAGGTGATGACAAAAGGAAAAATTACTCTCAGTGGCCAGAAGGAAGTCAGCATCTCTGATGGTAAGTTCTAGACCATTTACTTCTTACAGTATAAAGCATTGTTCTGAGCACCAGAACGTTAATAATTTTTGTAACAATGGATGAAAACAGAGAAAAGCAGCTAAATCAGGTACTAGTTCCTAAACCACATGACCTGATACAGTATAAATTTCTTTTGCCTGTCTCCATATGATCATCAAATTGATCTTGTTGGTCCAAAAATGAAACTTGTGTCATGCTCAAACACCAAGGAATGTTACTTTCTTCTGTTTTATTTCTTGCTGAGGCATATTTACAGCCTCACAGTTACTCCATGATATCCAAGACTGCACTGATTAGAAGACTCAAACTTTTTAAAGTTTGAAATAATAAGTGCTCCATCTGACAGGGATATTTAGCAATTAACTTCTTGTAATTCACTACACTTTCATAAGTCTCCAAATAACCAGCAATTCTACCACTCACAGCAAAGTGAACTTCATTCTTTCATTGTTAAAAATACATTTTCTTGGCAAATTTAGTTTAGTTACAGTGTTCAGTAGGTGGCTTAAGTAAGTCTCACTCCATATGTAAGAATGTTTAGTATTTGCCATCTTTGGTCTTCCTCTGGGTATTAATGCAGTATGACTGCACAGTATAGGTTTTTCTATGGTTTAGGGAAAGGCATCCCATTCATCAAAAGGCAGTTATTTCCCTTCATGAAATAATCTTGAAGCCATGTGGGTTTTCCACATTACTGGGGGCTAACACTACTTTGTGTAATAGTGTGTGACTCACCAAAACTTACGTGAAAGCTTAATTTCTGTCCCTGCCTGAGGAGTTGACATGCATGTAGATAAGAACTTCGTATTTCTTAGAGAACTCTGCCTTAGGTCAGCAGATTGGCCTATCTCCTCTGGTGTAGGAGGTTCCAGATCTGAGACATAGAGGCAATGTTATGCTTTTCTCTTAGCAATCATGCACAGATTTTCCTGTCCACCTTGAACCTGTCTCAGATCCTTCTCTGCAAAGCTTCCTGCTCTCAGCATTCTCCAGTTTGTATCTGTTGTGTTTATGATGGAAGATGTTCCTCAGCCACTGAAAGATGAATTTTCCAATAACCAACTTTCCAGTTTTCAAATATTCTCATAGGTTATGCATATATATGTGGTCCTTCCACCAAAGCTAAGGTTTTCCTAATCTTTGTTGGCTCTTCCCTCTTACCTGTTACTTTCACAGCTCCCAGAGGTACATTCTCCATCACGCTAAATGTCACTGAGGACCTTGCCCCCAGCTCCACGCTTTTGCTGTACACAGTACATCCTCATGGGGAGATAGTGGCTGACAGCTCTTGGATACAGAGTGAAGTATGCTTCAGAAACAAGGTAAAAACATTTACTTTCCTACCAAGATCTGTATCAACTGTCTCTTTGCTGAGAGAACAGTTAAGGAATGACTTCATCAAGGGCTCTGCACTAGGGCTGGCCTTTAGGAATGGAAAAGGTACAGATGTACCTGGGAACATGAGGAACTGTCCCTGAAATTGATATGTATGGTAGGACTCAAACAAAGTTCTCAATGAAGTGTGGAGATGGAGGTGACTGGAGGACTATAGAGATAGTGGGTTTTTACAGAAGTATTTGGAAAAGACATCTGTAAGTAAGATGTTGTCCCACAGAGAGCAAAGAGAGTGCAGGTGAAAGCTAAGGTTTACATCTATGTGCCAAGCTGATCCTCTTTAATTCCTGTATGGTTGTCTTGGATTTATTAATTTCCAGCTCCAGCTCGAGTTCTCCGAAAAACAAGGTCTCCCAGGCTCTAAAGTCAATCTCCATCTTGAAGCTGCTGCCAACTCCTACTGTGCCTTGCAAGCTGTAGATAAGAGTGTCCTTCTTCTTCAGCCTGAGCGACAACTATCTGCTGAAAGCGTAAGCAACATCACCAGTTCTGTGTTCTTTTGACTTAGAGGCATCCAGAATTACATTCCAACTCCCACCTATGATCTCTCTGCTGCTGGCTCTGTTTTTGTTTTTCCCTTGGAAACACACAGCTCAATGATTAAAGAAAGGCCTATGGCACTTGTATGCTTCAAAGTCAAAAACTGATAGTGGAACATTTACTTTTGGAAAGCATAACAGTGTAACACACGTCCTAAGAATATGGCTAATGTAAATCCTTGAATGTTGAGTTCCTCCCTGGGGAGTGAATATGTCAAAATTGCATTTTATAGCTCAAATAGGCCTTGAACCCAGAACAAAAGCTATATGTCAGCTAGTATCTTACCAGACTCCAGACTCCTGTCCGCTTAACTCTGGAGTATATCTCCGCTTTTTGCTCAAGTTCACCCCACAAAATCATTGCAGCTCAGAGGGAGGGGGCAGAGTCCAGTCTGTCTTTTATACCATCAGCTGAATTGCTTAATCATTTATAAGCTGACATCACTAGGCAAACTGACCATAGTCTATGGGTTTGCTCAAAGGCCACTATAAACTTTGAATATATGTAATTTTGCACCTGTCTGTGACTTTTCTTGTGTTTACACTGGTCCTTCTCATCTTCCAGGTGTACTACTATCTTCCTGTGGGCAATTTATATGGTTACTACTACAATGGGATCAACCTGGAAGATGTCGAGCCAAGGGGGTGTACTCCAGTCAAAACTGCATTTTATGATGGCTTGTACTATGAACCTGTGAATGTCAGTCGTGACGGCGATGTCTACAAGATCTTCAGGGTATGTGCTCTGCGTGTAGCTCTGGTTCTGAAAGTGGAAAGGATTCTAGAACTCATGCATATTAACATTAAACTTTCTCACGTGGTGGTTCTTACTTGTAAGAGAAGGTAGCTGAAGGTAGCCTGAAGTCTCTAATCACCAAGTTTTGGCCTTCTCACTCCCACCTCTTACTCAGGAAGAATGAGAATCACTATTAGATACGTTCACTGGGATCCTGCCCATGCTTCAGTAGACATTTCCTAAGCAGGATGATGGTCTTGGCTAATGACCACAGGCATTCCTAGTAAAGATGTGTCCGTGATGCTGGCCACTTGCTTCCTGTGATACTTGCCCCCACTCCAGCTGGCCCCATGACTTCAGTGTTAACATATGCTAATTGCTCTTCACAGAACACCAGGTATCACAGCTCCATGAGAAAGGCAGAGGGGTTGGGGAGGAGGAGGTGTAACATTCAGGCTTGAAAGGGTGGGATATAAGGAGGAAGGAGAGAGATGAATACAATAACCCAGGTGCAAAAAGTAGTATGCTTTGGCAGCTAGTGCATGCCCTGAGTGTCATGACTGATTCTTTCCCATTCAGGATATGGGCCTGAAGGTTTTCACCAACTCTGTGCTACGGAAGCCAATTCTGTGCAATGAAGACAGATCAGATACGGAAGATTACCCTTCCTATTTTGCAGGTGGTCTTGCCCAGTCGAGTGGTTATAGTTCAGGTAAAACAAAGTTCATACTGTACCTCCACTTCCAGTCTGCCTGGCCTTCAAAATTTCTGCGTGTAAAATATAACAGCCAGCATGTTGTGGGTTTTTTTAGGAAATAGGTCTACATAACTGTTGCCTCTACTAGTCATTGCAGTAAAGTCAGTTCTCTCTCGCTTACGACCAGGTTGCATATAGAAAAGACAGGGAATAGCAGGGAATATCCTCCTTCTTTCATAAACTGATATTAGATTTTCAGGGGTTTTCTAGTTAGAACCTCTCATCAAATCACAGTTCAATGAAATTTTTAAAAAGAAATGCCAATGCAGAAAAACAATAGTAATTCCCACTGTCAAGAATTCACAGAGAACTTTGGATACTTAGCAAATACCTCCAAAGCCTTAGTAGGTCAGTGATTGATTATCTTTCTCCAAGTCAGACTGCTCAGCAAAAGAGCAAAAGTAGCAGTTATAGGATTCCACAAAAGAAATTGCTGTTCAGCACTAGGACAAAGTTCGGGGAGTTGTGCTACACTAGAAGAGGTTCTCTAGGAGTTTCTGGAATTGTCATCATCATTCCAGGTTTTCAAAACTGAGCTGGAAAGGAACCTTGAGCAATACCATCTGACTTTGAAGTTAGTCCTACTCCAAGGGCATTGGACCAAAGGTTCCTCCCATCCTAGATTTTTCCCATTACTCTATTATTCTACTTCCAGTGAAATTAAAATGTGTTGTTATTTCCATAATATGGCCAGGAAATCTGAGGTACTGCCACACTAAATGAATTGTTGGACATCACAGTTGAATCCATGGCAAAACTGGGGAAAGGATCATGGTACAATGAAGCATATGAATCAGACCTGTAATCTGACTATATGAAAAAAAGTAGTTTTCCAACCGAATCGATACTCACCTCCATTTTTAACTATTGAATAGGGTAAAAAGGATTGAGAGAAGCTTGTAAACCATTATAAATTCTGGTGATGGTACTGTCTACTGTTACCCACTGGCAAATCAAAGAGAGCTAGTGATAGAAGAGAGGGAACTTGCCTGGACATAACTGGACCTTTCAATATGAAATAAAGTGAAGTGTCTTCTGAAATAGCTAAATTTTGTAGTATTTTTCCATGAGAAAAATAATAGGTAAGAAACTGTTTCTTCTCATACACTAAATCTCTTAGAATTTTCCATTTTTATGTGAAAAAGAATGGAAAAATGCTCAAATGGAATACCTAGTGTTCATTTATTGTGTTGAGCATGTCTGACAGCAGTTCAGATTCTTCTGGCATGACCTCTCTAACACTATATTTTAACCACACACAACCTTCTAGCACGGCTTTCTGGTGGGCATGGTGCTACCACAGTTCGGAAATTCTTCCCTGAGACCTGGATTTGGGATCTGGTTCACACAAAGTGAGTATTTTTATCTTCACTTCTTACCTCTCATGTGAACTGCGGTATTGATACATGCTGCTGATATGAATTCTGGGAAGAAGGCATGGAACTTATGTCTACTTTGTAGGTGCTGGTCTCCTTTTCCCATCTTACTCAATGACCCTTGGGCTCCCAACTTTGTATAAAGTGCCAGACCTACCTGAACTGTGAATGACATCTGCTCCATGCTCTGCACCATTCCTCTGGTGGAGAGAACCAATAAGGGCTAAGAGAAACCAGAAACATGTGTTTAGAAGAGAAGCAGGAGCAAAACTTGATATTCTCAATCTTATGTTAATTCAGCAGCAGAAAGCTAAATGACTTTATTTTTCTTTCTAAGCTGTCATAGTATCTTCAGTGAAAATATCTCCACCTTACCTATGTATCCAGGGGCCCCTTTGAGACCATTAATACAAATTTGTTTGTTTAAATCTGTATGTTTGAGCATTATAGAATTTAAACAAATGCTATTTTTTAAATTTTAAAAGCTGAGCGGTACCTTGCAGAGGGATGAAAACAGAAGTACTGACTCAAACAAGGAGCCTGTTCTCTAACTTGGCTTGAAAATGCCAAAGCTCATTTCTTCTTCTGTTTTTCTTACTGTCCTTAGTTCCAGAGGAGAGGCCGATGTCTCTTACACCATTCCTGACTCCATCACAGAATGGAAAGCCAGTGCTTTCTGTGTGCAGGATGATGCTGGGTTTGGCATTTCCTCACCTGTTTCAATGACAGCATTCCAAACATTCTTTGTGGATCTCACCTTGCCATACTCTGTCGTTCGAGGAGAAAAATTTAATTTAATAGCAAATGTCTTCAACTACCTCAACAAATGCATCCAGGTATATCAAATTCCCTTTCCCTTCCTATATGGTTTGTCTATTTCACAGAGATCACAGCATTCACTTTGCATAATGCATCAGAAATACAGAAATAATGCTCAACTTTCTCTTCAGCCTGACACAATACTCTCTTATCTTCTCTCCCTGGACCCATCCCTGTGTCATAACATTAAGAAAAAGGAGCTGATGATTACCATGTCTGTTCCACAGAAGATAAGAACCTGCTCCTTATCCCTAAATAATTTAGTCCTTTTTGATCCTGAAGTAATAATTTGAGCAGATAGTATGGGTACTGTGCTGTGCAAAACACAATACATGCTAAGTATATCACACACGAACCCTGGTAGACATCTGTCAAAAACAGTTGCTAATAGTGGAGAGAAAGGAGTCAGGTTTTCCATTTCCTCAGACAAATGACCCATCCTTCTTTCCTGGCACCATCCCAGAGATTCAGATGACAAATAGCTTCTCCATCAAGTCCCTTGCCCTGTAACCAAATTTTAGGGGCAGCCTAGTTCATTTGTAATCTCACCTTTTCTTTTTTTTTTTTTTTTACCCTCAGATAAAGGCCACACTGGAAAATTCAAGCGACTATGAGGCAAAAATCCTTTCACCAGAGGGCAACACAGCACAGTTGTGTGCCAATGAAAGAAAAACCTACATTTGGGCTGTTAGCCCCCATAACATTGGTAAGTTTGTCTCTTCATGACCCTGATACACTCCTGTTTTATCTTTCTATCTCTGTCCCACCCACCCTTTAATGCAGCCTCAATAATCCACAGGTAGAAATTATGCACAGCTCCATTAGTTGCTACACAATTTTATTACTGGATCCTTGCTAAAGTTCCCTTAGACATGCTGAATGAGGAGTGATTTGTTCTAATGTTTTATTGCTTCTGATTTTTGGTATCCCATTTTCTCTCCAGTTTAGGCAGAACTGTTCTCTTGCACATGTGTGAAATAGTGGCAGGATTTCATGTGCCTAGGGTGTTCAGATGAGAGTTTCGTACCTAACCAACTGTATTCAATAAGAATAAAAATTTCTAATAATTTTAGATGGAATTCTGAACAGACAAAGAAGATATTGATTCTCCCTGATTTTAAAGCTGTGTTAATTCTCACTGACTTTGAGTCAACATTGGCTTTAAAAAAGCAGTTACAACAGCTTGCACGTGTAAGTGCTCCAAAAAGCTGAGGTACAAAACCCCTTATAATTAGTGAAGATTCTTCTGAAAATGAAACACAGATGGACTTTTTCTATACAAGGTTGTTTCTAAAACCCTCTAGCCAGAATGACTGGTTTTCTTCAAACTCACTGAGAAAAATGCAAAGTTATAGTGAGGTGTGAGCTGGATATGCAGCAAAATAACACTGCAGAGCTGAGAAGAAGATTCTGGTTCTGATGCTTACACATTTTGTTCTAAGCAAAAAATTTCTGTGTATTTCCAGTTTGCAATGATTGCAGGAGTGAAGTGAGCAATGCTTGCAAAGCTGCTCACTTCATGGTTGCTCCTCTGTGATGCAGCAAAACTGAGTTGCAACTCAGTGTTTTCCCCAGTTAACAAATTCCACCTGAAGGATAGCAGCAGCTGAGCTATAACTTACAATACTGCCCTAGGCCAAGGAGAACTCAACCTAAGGCTAAGAAGAGGTGGAAAATGATAATGAGTACTTTAAGTTGCTTAGCCAGGCCAGGGCCTCATGCAACTGCTTCTTGGCACGAGAGGACAGAGATGGAGACTTCATGAAATTTGTTTCTATTAAGCTGCCCTCAGGGAGAATACTTTTCTCATCAGTCCATCAGCCTTGAAGAGGCAGTGAAAAACAGGAATAACTGTAGACCTTGAAGATAACTTTCTTTTCTTGGGCTGGTGGGTGGCTTTCCAGGTGAAGTGAAATTCACAATTACTGCTGAGGCCAAACTGGGTACTGGAGGTGCAGGAAATGGAACATCCCAAGAAGACGAGACAATTCACAGGGACACTCTGATTAAAACTCTACTTGTTGAGGTATGGTAGGAAATCTGCATGTGCTTACTGCTTTGTGGAAACTTATTCAATTCCTATAGCTGTGTGTTAGGAGCAGTTATCTGGTGTGAGGAGGCAAGGCAGCTGACACAGAGCTGTGTACAGAAGGTTCCTCCAAGTGAAAATGAGTGTAAATCACAGTGATCTGTAGTGTTCACTGTCTCCTCCTGTCACTGTCTCCTTCCTAAAGACCACAAATATTCCTGACCTGTTATTCCACTGATGTCAATATAGATGTAGCTAGATGGGGATTACTGTGCCTTACCTGTAAATGCCTTTCATCTTTGACTATAATACTGGGGGACCTTGGTGGATGGAAAGGATTTATCTGTAATATCATAAAACAGCAACAACAGAGCTGGACATCATCCTCCTCAGAGGCTGGAAATGTCTATTTTATAACCGCTTTCTAGGATAGAAGTTTCTCTGGATAAAGCAGAGATAAAACAGTGTTGGGTAAAACAGAGTGGGAGGACCATGGATCAAGAGATAGGTGGAGATATTCCACTATTTTAGTGGAGATAGCACATGACTGGGTATAAAATATGCAGTCTGGATAGCCACACACTGTTTTGCACTATTAACTTGTTCACGGTTTCATGGTGATGTTCAACACTTTTCTTTCTCTTCTTTATCACTTCTTGCAATCAAAAAGCCTGAAGGTGTTAAAAAGGAATTGACTCAGAGCTCGCTCGTCTGTACAAGAGGTAAGTTCAGTCATTCATTTCAGAGGGCTAGGGGAGCTTCTTCATTGTCCTGTAGATATTGTTCTACTAAATCAGAGACCCTTCTAGGGGGGGTAAAAAGGTCTCAGGGTCAAGGTGCTGGACTATAATTCAAGATTTTCAGAGAAACTGTTGATTCTTTGGATTACTGTCTTCAACAGTTTCTTCACCCAGACTGCAAATCATAACAGTCACTGTAGTAATGCTTCCAAAATGAAGACTTCTGGAAAAAAGATTACTTTACAAATTCTTCTTGTTATAATTTCTCATCAGGTGGAGTGACTTCTGAATCAGTCTCTCTCAGCCTGCCAAGGAACATAGTAGAGGGATCAGCTAGAGCTTATTTTTCTGTCATTGGTAAGTTTAGCACTTATATTAACAACAGCATTTCTCTTGTGCTGCACCAAGTCCCACCACGCATACATATACAAAACTAACAAGAAGTTAAGGAGTCACTTAATCGTGCTTTTAGAGAAAATATTTCCTACTTTGCAGAATGGGTATGAAAGACAAAAGTTGATCAGAAATCTCTCGTACTCTACAAAGAGAGGATAAATTGTCAAGTTACTTCAATTTATGATAGGGTGAGTGTAAGGGGTGCTAATATTATGTAGTACAGCCTCTGTAGCCCATCAGCACTGTACCCCAAACCTCATTCTCACTTAAAAAAACAACAGAACAAAAAACTCCCCAGAAAAACGAACAAACAAACAAAGGTTTCTCCTAAGGTACGTCTTTTGTTACCGTGATTACTCTATACTGGTCATTGCCCTTAGGTTCATAATAAAGTAATGTAAAGCAATGTATAATAAAACCATGTTTGAACTGAGCTAACTATTTATATCTTTCATTCTCCAGGAGACATTTTAGGAACAGCCTTGAAGAACATGGAGAACCTTCTCAATATGCCTTATGGCTGTGGAGAACAGAACATGGCCTTGTTCACTCCCAACATTTATGCCCTGGATTATCTAAATAAGACTGGGCAGCTGACTGAAGAAATTAGAGTCAAGGGCACTAGATATTTATCCACAGGTGAGAGTCTTTCAGATTCTTCCATCTAATACTATGATTGTGTGCATTACACTCTAAAGCTCTACACTGATCCCTGAATTCTAGCACCACCTCTATTGCTTAGGAGCAGGCACCTCAATGCAGCAGGTTGTACTTCCAGAAGCAAAAGCAGATAGAATTCATAGTTGCTTACATTATTTACCAGGCATATATTACTTAATATTAAATGCAAAAGTCTTGGTGCTTCAGCCGAATAAACAGCAAAACTAGTCCTTTTTGTGTTATTAGAAAACATGTTGCTTTATTGTGTTTTCAGGATACCAGAAACAGCTATCATACAAACACCGAGATGGATCCTACAGCTCTTTTGGGGCACAAGATGGGGAAGGGAATGTATGGTAAGTGATGAACCTTTCTATTTCCATAGCAGAGGATCTGCAGGCTTTGAAAAATCATTGAAGTATTAAGTGATTTTTATTTTTAATAGTCTAAATGGGCACACATTAACTTGGATCTCACAGTAAAGGATAGATTAATAAACAGGAGAGAGTCTAACAAAAGGATGACAGGATGATTGGGGGTTGGAGTACACAGTGCTGAAGTTACTGAGTTTGTTCAACCTCTAGTAGAGGAGAAATAGGCAACCTAGGTAAAGCTTTTTACTACTTAGATGGGAGCAGTATAAAGAAAGACTCAGCTTGTTGTTAGGGTCTCACAGAGTGGGGATAAGAGTTTATCCTTATTCAAGTTGCAACAGGATAAACTCCAGCTAGGCAGACAGGTAAAAAAATATCTTCCCCAGCAGAATGCTGCAACACAGAACCAATGCACAGAGAGGATATGGATATCTTTATCCCTGGAGATTTCTCATAACACGACCAGACAAGAGACTAAGCAAGCTGAATGTGCTTTGAAGATGGTACTAGTTGAAGCAGCAAGTTGTTGAACTGGAGATTTCCAGAGGTCCCTTACTGCCTAATTTATTTCATAATTCTATTAAGATTAGAAAATACTATGATCTATCATCAAACTGTGTCTATACCTTACACAGCTCTGAATTAAAGGTTTCAGCACAGTAATGGAGAAACCTCAGGTCACTTTTTAATACCAGGATTTTAGCTAACTTATTTATTTAAAACTTACAAAACATTTGTTTCTTTTAACTCAGAAATTATGGAGTTCATCTTAGGTAATTTTCTGTGCCTGTGTGGTCAAGCCATTATCCCTGAAGATATTTAAAAGATGTGTAGACATATATTAGGGACATGGTATAGTGGTGGAATTGGCAGTGCTGGGTTAACAGCTGAACTTTATCATAAAGGTCTTTACCAACCAAAATTATTCTATATCCAATTGCTGGTAAATGTTCTTGGTCTCTTCTTACCTGTTTTGTGTTGCTGCTTCACCTGCAGGCTCACTGCCTTTGTGTACAAGTCATTTGCACAAGCCAGACGATACATCTACATTGACAACAACGTGCAGTCTCAAGCTTTGATCTGGCTGGCAAGCAAGCAGAAATCAGATGGGTGCTTTGAAAACAGTGGGTCACATTTCAACAACGCCTTGAAGGTAAATATGGAGACAAGTATAGCCCCAAACTTCCAGTCCTGCCATTGGGGTTGATTTGCATCATTTCTGCCAAACACAAGCTTATCACTAAACCCTTATTCTTCTTAGGACAGTGTCTTGCACTATGTCTCTACTATACAAGCAGGTCATGGTTCTCGTGTCTGCTATTGATGATAGGTTAGGAACAAGTAGAACTCAGTCAGAAGTCTCTGGTTTTATTTTTCAGCACTGCATTACATGTTCAGCCACAGGCCACAATGTGCATTGCATATGTGCAAAAGCCAACAAAATGCATGAAATAATTTTGGCTTTATCCTGAAAGAACTTGATTTTTCTTGTTCCTGTACACACAGGAAGACAGAAAATGCTTCTGGTCTCAAAACTACCTGGTACCTGAACTATGAATTAATTCATATTTTGTTTCTTTCTAAGACATTTGTACTGACCATTTCTTTCATTATGTTTTCTTCAGGGTGGAGAAAAAGGGGAATACTCTCTCACGGCTTACATTGTGGCAGCATTGCTGGAGGCTGGACACTCTATTGAGGTAGGTATCTGATGCTCTTATAGTTTGCTAGTCTGATTAGCCATATGTCAAACAGTGCACAAGTCATAGTCCATTGTACTCTTCAACAATGTCACAAATACTGATTGTGGGACAGTAGGGTCAGCCAAAGAAAATCTGTTTCCAGAAGCCTGCAGTTGTCATAAGCATTTTTAAACAAGCAAATGGGTATTAACACCCATCTGGGATAGCCTGCATCATCCTGAAGTCTCACTACACTTCACATAGCTCTGTAAAAATTATCCACATTTACAGCTAAAGCAACCAAGGGACAAAGTGTTCACCTGCCTAAAGATCATCTTGCACGTCAGGAAAAGAAACAGTACTCTGTTCATCCTGCCATGCTCCCTTTAAATATATGCAGAAAGAAGGCTGCACCACTGGAAGGGCATTTTTTACAGGATACACACTGAAGACCCTTAAATGTCCCATGTTTTGTGTATATCTTTAGCATGAAGGGTCAGTGAAAGCAGCTTAAGCAGTGATGGACATGTTTAGGAGAAGATGAGATTTAAATCCAAGTACCAGAAAACTACTATGTTCTGCATTACTAGGATCCAGTGGTTCAGAATGGCATGCAATGTTTGGAAACTGCATTTGGCAATGGAGTCCATGACCTGTACAGCCAGGCCCTCTTTGCCTATGCTTATCGCTTAACTGAGAAAGAGAGAAGATGCCAGTTCCTCCTTGAGAACCTGGACAAAACAGCTAGCAGAGATGGTGAGTGCATTATGCTCATGACACCATCAATGCAGCTGATGGAATGGCTTGTGGTATGAAGTAAGCTGCTCTGATGTACAGTTTTCTTATTCACGCTGTTGCCTTCCCATTTCATGCCTGCTATGCTACTGAATTTATCTCTATGAATTTCTCTGTCTGTCTATTTTGATTCTGAACTCTGGCCCAATTTTCCTAGAATTATGATATAATATAGCTTGTCAGAGACCCTTTGAAGTCTCCAGTCCAAGGCAGTGGAAGATTCCACCTTGTTTTCCTGTTAGCCTTCTCTTCAACAGGCTGAATTAGCCCAGCTCCATAGATTATGTCATGTGCTCCAGTCTGTGACTGCCTTAGCTGCAGTGCCTTCTCTTCAACATCACTTTGACATATGCATGCCCCTTTTTGTTAATTCCCTTTCCATCTCTTCCTGTTTTCTTTTCCATCCTGGAACTAAAACTTATTCTATTGAGGACACTGAGGGCTAAAAATCTTTGGGGTGATGGGAGAGAGGGAATTTTTTGCCTATCCTCCATGTGATACAACAGTGAAGTAAACAGCAAATAATTTTTCCATGCTTTTTATGTCCTATTTTTCTGTTTTCAGGTGGTTCAATTCATTGGCAGAGAGAAAATAAGCCACCAGCAGAACGTTTGCATACCTTCTATTCCCGTGCCCCTTCTGCTGAAATTGAAACAACAAGTTACGTACTCCTGACTTTGCTCAAGAAAGACAAACTCACTCCAGAAGACTTATCCTACACTTCTCGCATTGTGCAGTGGCTTGTCAAACAACAGAATCCATATGGTGGTTTCTCTTCCAGCCAGGTAACAACTGGGTGTGGTAAACAGAAAGCTTCTAGGAGCAGTCCAACCTGCAAGCTGGATCTCAGTAGTATGACATATCTTCCTGATTACATATTCATATGAACAATATTTGGAAAATGATGCTTGCATATGAACAATATTTTTAAAATGATGCTTTATGAATCTCCTTTTCAGGACATATCAAGCTCTTCATGGGTAGCTTCATACATATATCAGTTTTAGGAACTGGCAATTTACACGAGTTTCAAATTAGCAATAGACAGAAGGCACGATTGACACAGCAATATCCCAGGTTTTCTGGGATAATTAAAATCTATTGCCCCAGTACTACTATCTTGCCTCCTTAGCTCATTACAAAGTCCCCTTCCTCCCCAACCCTGGCCACCCATTTAGAAGCAGTGGAAAAGCATTTGGGAAATGGGTGCTGTGCTAACCAATTGCACCATCTGGAGATGGGTATCTGTCTAATTAGGATTCATGTTGATCTTTTCAGGACACCGTTGTTGCTCTCCAAGCTTTAGCCCAGTATGGATATCTCATCTTCTCTAAGAAAAATAATAACACAGTAAAAGTCAGCTCCCTGGAGACTTTGCAGGTGAATGACAAGAACCGCTTCTTACTGCAGCAGGCTTCCTTACCATCAATTCCAGGGAATTACAGTGTGGAAGTGAATGGCACTGGCTGTGTCTATCTGCAGGTAAGCAAGCTGGAAACTCAGCATCACCTCTCTGAGAGCTAAGCAGGGGATCCTCCCTACCTCATCCCCCTCCATACCTTATGCCAAAGCCACAGAACCCTGTAAATGTGCAACAATTTCACACTTCCTATCTGTTTTAGACCACCCTGAGATACAACGTCCATTTGCCAAAAGAAACTGCAGGATTTTCTCTCTCTGTGAGGCAGGCCAATGTATCCTGTTCAAGCAACTTCCCACCAAAGTTTGACCTTGTTCTCTCTGCCAGGTAACTTCTTCTTACTGACTACCCTTATTTACCTACCCTCTTGCATTCACAGTTTGGTAAAACATCCAAGGAAGGAATTAAGTACGGGCAGTTAACTGCTACTGTGCAGCTGCAGGAAGAAAACCAGGATCGTTGGGAGCTGAAAGCCATTCACTGGCCTCTTTTCCATTTGTAGATTAAACTAACAGAACTTTTCTCATTTTAGTTACACAGGAAACCGCAATGTCTCCAACATGGCTATTATTGATGTGAAGATGCTTTCAGGTTTTGTTCCTGTAGGATCTTCCATAAAAAAGGTAAAGAACGGGATCAAAGTAAATGGTAAACCCTGAAAATACAGTGAGTTGATAAAAATTGTCTCTAATGAGCAAATTGGAACCTCACAGGAGTTCTGTGAAGTCCCTGTCACATAGCCTTCTGTCACACACTCTGTGTGTCAGACTGGCAGCTGTTTATCTGTTGAAGATAAACCTTAGGAGTTGACAAGTCCAATAGCCCAGCAGAGGTGAGACTGCTGCAGCTTCCTGTCCCCAGGTCTAGCAAAAAGGAAGGCTGAACATGTATTCCCAGAAGGCAGACACTATACATATGCACACACATATATACATATATACATATGTACATATGCACATATATAGAGGTGTACATGGCTGGCCACACAGATCAGCAGGGACAGAAAAGACTTCACTCACACTTAGCCTGTTCCCTTTTCTGGATGATTAGACTGAAATCTCATTTGTGGAAACGAAAGGATATACATATATATATATATATACCATAGAATATCAGGTCGGAAGGGACCTCAAGGATCAACCCCTCCAATATTATTGTTTATATGATATGCCTCAGCACACAATCAAGATGAGACTTAAAACTTCCCAAAGTGGGGGAATCTACCACTTTCCCTGGAAGACCATTCCAATATCTGACTTTCATCATAGTGAAATTTTTTCCTCCCGTGTTAAGTCAGAATATCCACAGGAGATAGACAGGCAGGTAACTTAGACACACACACGCATGCAAGTACACAACGTGGATCCCTCTGGTGGCTGAGCTCAGATACTCGGTCTGCCCAGCATCTGCTTGGGATCCTTGTTCTGTACAGTTGCTGGCACCTGGATGTATGCACCCTCGAGGCTGCAGCCCCACTTTAGTGGCTGGAACTGAGCACCCACTCGTGCATAGTGTGTACCTCCAGTAAAAAGCCTTCAAAATGCAGCCTCTGCAGCAGCTGAGCTTGCATACCCTGATCTTCTAGCTGCCTCACACAGGCAAATACGTGCACACAAACACACACACAAATGAGCCTCCCCTAGCTAGTTCAGCCCAATGGCCTGGCCAATATCTGTTCCCAAGGCTTTATAGTCTCTCTAGAAACAGGGCTGGACCTCCTGGTCCCTCCTGTGGCCAGCTGAAATGCTCTGATATCTTCAATATTTGACCCAGACTCATACCTGGCTCAATAGGCACTTCTATCTACTTCTCTTTTTATATATGTGGAAAAAATAGCTTTTTTAAACACATAGAATACTTTATTTTTGTGTATTTTTTATAGTAAATTAATTTTGCTCTTTTTTCTTTTTTTTCCTTTTTTTTTTTTTTTTTTTTAAATTTTTTTAAATGGCTGTCAAGCAACCTGCTTAGGTGCAGCCATCCCCCATTTTCCTATTTTCTCCATCCTTTTATCCCATTTTCCCACCCTTTTTCTTCTCCATCAGGCTTCGTCCCTCCCTTTGTTACCTCTGGTTCCTCCCCTCAACATCTTCTTTCTCAGGTGCCAGCATCCCACAGTCAGCCCATGTCCCAGTAGGCAGCATTCCCCTGCAGTCAGTATGGTGATCCAAGGACAGTCACTCCCTTGGGAATGGGTCTGGTCACTGCCCAGTGGCAGACCTGGGGGAGTCAGGTTAGGGTACTCTGATACCCTCTGACCTTGCTGAGGTTACTGAGGCTTTCCCTGCTGCTGTTACTCCTCTGTGGTCTTTTGTGTTTGTGGGGAGGAGACTTTATTTGCACAGCTATGCAGAATCTATGTAGGTATTGCTTATCCTTTACTTTCCAGAAATTTGGTCACAATGATGACAGTTCTGGGAAGAACACTTCCAAGCACTTCATTTCAGTTCCTAGTGCAATTTAGGTTCTGCAAAAGATGCATTATCGTCAATCCATGAGTCTTAATCTTCAAATAGATAAAAAGATGTAATTAAATGTCCATTGAGCTGTTACACTGTTTGGCATCCTGCTCTTCTTTATATATATATATAGTATATATATACACTATACTATATATATGCATACTATATATATATTTATATGTATACACTAGTCACTATATATATATATGTATATACTGTACTACTATACATATATATAGCAGTATATATATGTACTTTATCTATATATACTTAGTATATACTCACTATACTTTAAGCACTTCTATCTACTACTCTATATATATGTGGAAGAAATAGCTTTTTTAACACATAGAATATTTTATTTTTGTGTATTTTTATAGCAAATTAATTTTGCTCATATTTTTTTTAAACTATACATTTTTTAAACTATAGAAAGTGAGTCAGCTCGAGGTGCAGAAGCAGTCGTGCAGTTGTGAATCACACTGAAAGGAGAGCACTTGAGTTAATGATAAGTGTACCACAGAGCACAGCTGAGGAATAAAACTGTTCCTCAGTGTGGTTGCCTTGCGCTGGCAATGTCATGAAGAGGCTCAGTTTGCATTCCTTATTTTGGTCACTAGATGTCATGCGCACAGCACTTCACAAGTATTTTGCTTTCAAAGAGTTACTTGTAAGTCGCCTTGGCAAGTCTCCTATGCTAACATCGCCTATCATTTGCGTTATTTAAAGCTTCAGGAACAGGATTCTGTTGTGAATCGTGTAGACATTAAGAACAACCACATCCTCTTCTACCTCCAGCAGGTAAGGTTTCTTTTTGGTCTTATTAAATTGGAAGTTAAGAACAGCTAAAAGAACAATGTCATTAATAGCAGATTAGCAATGCACATGTTTTAAAAATGTAAAGGGACTGCACTCTTGTTAACATCCAAAATACAAAGGGATAATATATTGGAAAGGGATATATATGTAAAGGGGTATATATTTGTTATTTTTGTGAAGAATGCTTTGTGATTAAATAGCATTTCACAAACGTAGCTAAATTGCATTCCATATTGAAAAATTTCCCAGTCTTCATAATATTCTTCAGCATCTAAGTGATGCTTCTCATCAGTTCACCTGAGAGTGTTTTACAGGGAGTTGGTACCATCCCTTCCCTTTCAGAGAGATTTCTGTATGAAAATATGTCTCATACATCGATGACATTAAAAGGGGGAACAAGAGAGGAAAAAGAAAATCAAACACAAGGGATCTTAAAATACCAAGGGAAGGAAAGAGGAAGGAAAAATAGCTAGAAATAATATCTAGCTCTGAAACACTACTTTTTAATTATTCAGTCTCCAAGGAACTAGTAAGGAAGATTTGAGTATTTGAGTCACCATTCTGGATTCCCAAAGAAGCTGAGGTGCTGAGATGTCAAAAGTTTACTCAGCAGGGAGCCAGTACTACAGAAAGTTCTTCAAAGCCCCTGTCCAGGACTTCATTCCTATAAAGAGGTCAGCAAGATAAAAACAAGGACAAAGAGAGAGGGGCTCACCCCCAGGAATGCAGAAAACTTGAAGATGAGCAAGGAGGAAAGTTTGGGACAACCGGCTGCAAGAGTGTGGGTTGAGGAGCCAAACCACAAGGGAGAATGGGGATTCCAGTTCAATGAGAAAAGCAGGAAGAAGATTTATAGGGATACTAAAGGTGATTTTAGCTGGGAAAAGGCAAGGAAAGAAACCAACAGCGGCTTTCAGGGAGAGGATGAATGCTGATGTGCTGAAAGCTGCAATAGCCAGGGAATAGTTGGGGTAAATGGCAGTGGAAATATGAAGAGGAAGAAACAAAATAGCACACAAAAACAAACAAACAAACAAAAAACAAACAAAAAAACCCCCAAACATATTTAGCAACAGCTTTTAAACAATTATCTGATCTGGCATCAAGTTACAGGAGAGAATTGTAGCATGGCACCGTGTCACCCAGTCTGACCCAGAAATGCAACTATTCAATCTTAGCCTCAAGGATAGATATGAAAAGAAGAAGCCTGATGGATTTTCTTGTCTTGCCAATTCCAGGTCTCCCAGAAGGAAATTAGTTTCTCTTTCAGTGTGGAGCAAAGCCTGCCTGTCTCAGATATCAAACCAGTGCCTGTACATATGTACGATTACTACGAAACAGGTAGGTGACCTCAGTAGGTTGGAACAAAACCTGTAAAATCAAAGTACTGATCTCATCATTTTTAAGGTGTGAACAATGCATTTTCCCTTTCTCTCTGTGTGCAAGCTTCTTTTTTCTGTATTTGCTGACTTTGTTTCTCAGTGGAATCAAATGGATAGAAAGCTAGAAATTATGCTACTTTTGACTGCAAGGCTGCAAAGGGTTTGCAGAACCACAGACATTTTCTGCCTCCCTGTCTCCTCATTTCTTCTTTCATTTCAACATAAAGCACATTAGAATATTTTGTGTCAGGAATTGCTACCCTACAAACTACATTCAGAAAATAGCATGGTTCCACTGTCTTTCTACAATTTGAACACAATGGTTAAAACCCGTAACACAAAGGTGTTCCTGATAAGCCTGAACTGGCTTCTATTGTATTTTTGCTTTATATTGTCATAGCAGGCTGCAGTCAAATAACTGTTACTTTAGTGGAATTTAAATACTTAAGTAGGAATGACAGTCCCACTGAACCCAACAGTAGTTTAAGCATCTAACTAGAAAATCAAGCACCTGGCTACCTTTCTTGATCTGGTCTCAAGGAACCAAAATTACATCAGACATTATTCAATTGTGGGATTTATACTATCAAAACTGTGGCTCAGATTCCCCCATACTTTTCACAAGCTTGGGACAACCTTTGGAAACTGCATCCCACCAGATGAGCAGTAGTATTGAGAGAATTGACCTTGAAGTGAATGTTCTGCCATCTGATCCACATCATGCATGGTCACAGCAATGATGTGTCCCAACAAACATGGCCAAAGGAATGCCTTTGGCTCTGACTTGCACCTCTGCAATTTGGTATCTTGACAACTGAAAGTCTACCACAAAACTATCAAATGTTTTCTGATTCATAATGTGTTAATCACAGGTGCACATGGACTGGGCTCAGAATGATTTCTCACTCTCATGCACAACATTTTCCTCTTTTTTCCAGATGAATATGCTCTTGCAGAATACAAAGCACCCTGCTCCTCAGCTTCCTACTGAAATCGGATATGTGCCTGAAGAGGTAATGATTCAAAAGGTATCAGGCAAGCATTTGTACAGGAAGAAGAGGATTACACACTTGGTTATTTCTGGAAGGGCAGTGAAAAGCATGTAGAAGAATGAGAAATGCACAAATCCCAAATTGCAGTAGATCAGAATGACCCATTCTGGCCCACATTTCAAAAAAGCTTGAGGTCAGTGTGGATCAGAAACTCCAGGCACAGTGTTTTTCCTAATGAGGGAGATACCGTGCAAATGTTAACCCTGAGCATCCATTGCCTTGGAAACTTATGACATAAATTCCAATGGGAGTTCTGTATCAAGGTAAACTCCCGTATCATGTATTCTTGGCCACAAATTCCTCTTGAGAAACACAAGATTAGGAGAACAATCCACTGCTGCCATTTCTGTAGATTTCATTTGGTTTGGTCTTTCCATTTACCCTGAAGGAAGATTCTGAAATTACTTTGATTCTCATGATTTTCAGAGATTGAGCTGAACAATTAACAGATGTTAGAATTCTAGTCACAGGAATACAACTTTCATGCAGTTTTTAAATCTGTTTAGAAAGCAAGTTTTTCTCTAATTAACATCTATTTTACTGTTCTTTGTAATAAAGCTTCTGACTGACAGTTCTGTTTGTCCCAGTGTCTACTACTTGTTGTATCTAGAACTGGGTGTTGTAAGGTGTTTTATAAGCTTAAAAATTCATACCTCGGACAGGTCTATCAATGACAATGACATCCTGACACCTTGTGACACAGACAGGATTGGGCCCCTAGCATATGTGATGGAAGCTTTCTATCCAAAGCCTAGCAGTGGGAGAAACTTGACCCCTACAGAGAAACTCTGAAAAGGGCTCAGGGAGGAATAATGGATGTAATGATGCCCTTGGAGGGAGAAAAGGGAGAAGATTCAGAGGCAGTGAGAAATTAAGAGAGCCTCAAGGAGTTTATGATGGGTGGCAAAGCACAAGAAATTCCCTGTCCTGCTCTCTGTATTTAGCAAACAGGTGGAGCAGACAGCCACATACTGTGCCTCACAGTCTGCACTGACCTGACAGGACCCTCCCTCACCCTGATCAGGTCATACTGGTGCAAGAACAGAGAAAACAACCACTTATCCACAATAATTTGAGCAGACAGCTGTCAGTTGAGTAATATCACTGAGTTGCTCTTTCTTCAGTCAAGGTGTTAGGCATAGCCTTATTTACAATCTTGGAAGGAACTCGCTCATTTATAATGAAAATTGGCTTCTCAAAACAGACTGTGTTTCCTACAATGTGCTTGCTGTGAGGGAGACCCACCCCTCTGTATGCTCTGAGAGTACTGTTCCATAGGGTGTCAAGATTGCCCAGAGATGGAAACTAACCCTGCTGCACTGAACAGTGCAGGAACCTGCGTGCTAAGGCAGCCATGTCAGAGACAAACAGGCTTAATGCAATCTCCAAAAGATACAAAAGAAATTTGGAAGCTATAAAAGAACAGAAATGTTTTGGAAGGGGGCTGTGGAACACATCAACTAAAACATCTTGTTCTAAGCAGAACCATAGAGGTCTACAACTCAGAGCCAGAGACAGTTGCAAAGGAAAAATCTCCACTATCTTCCCAGAACCTCAACTGAAGGATGCAGCCTCTGTAAAATGAGGAAGACCACTGAATTGTGTATTGGTATGCATGACCCAGCCAACAGAAGACACCTAGAGCTGCAGGCAGACATGTCCATCAGGTCTGCCTTCATTGCACCGTAAAAGGCAGTCCTCCAAGAGGTTCCCTTAGGAAAGATCCAACGGGTGGGAGAGAAAGAAATGAAGGACATTTTACATGAAAACTGTAAAAACATAGCCTACCACCCCCAAAACAACTTTTTTATGTCTTTCACCAACTTCCACATACTTTCAAAAAAAGAACTCTGAAGTGATTTAGAAGCATGTATTTCTGCTGCAATACAATCCCAGAGCCTAAATCTCAAAAGTGAGTTAAGGCTTACTGAAATCACTTTTCTTGCTGCATCCAGGACAAATATGTGCCACTTCTCCCTGACAAACAAAATCTCAATGCTAGGGACTATCTGTGCTGATCTTTGAACCACACTGTGTGAGTCAATGTTTTTCTACAGGGGTTTTCCCCTGTGAGCCACACATTAACAAATGCATACATAAGCATATGTACAGACATGAGCCTAGGAGTACTGGGTGCTATCTAGGATGAGAAATAGTCCAAACTGTGGCATTTCACATCTTTTGAAAGTCCATCCTTTTCTTCTTCATGGAAATCCCTTTCTACTTCCTCACACGGCCTGTGAAGTTGTAGTTGTACACAATTTGAACTGTGTTCTGAAGACATGAAGCAAATAAAAATAAATTAGTCTACCAAACAATTAAACATCTCTTCTCACAATGTCCCAGTATCTGCTGAGTCTCAGCTTCCAGTCTTCTCTGTGAAGATAGTATCCTACACCAAGGCCAAAGAATAGCTTTGGGCATACCCTTGCTGTCTCTGCTAGGTCTTGCATCAACAGACGCAGACAAATCCAAATCCTTTTGCCCAATTCTGGGTGAGGAAGCCGTGAACAAGCTGAAGTCTGGAGGCTAACTGGCCTATTTAGGCATGTCCATAGTCTGCTTCACCGTTAGCTGCTCCGACTTTTGCATCATGTCACCCACAGTCTTGGGCCTTGTGTCCAAAAAGGGAGGGGACTTCACAAATAATTTCTACCACAGGTAAACATCCTTACCACTGGATATCTAGTGCAGAGGAGGCACAAGCACATACACCAACCCTCAGAAGCCCCTTCCTGGGTGCCGTTCATGTGCATTTGGAGAAGGTCTGAGATAAAGGGAGAGATTTTGCAGATCAGCTATCAGAAGGGTGTTCAATTTGAGAGAGACACTGAGGTCCAGGCAAAAGAAAAGAAGACTTCAGCAGTGCAACAACACCAAGACCAAGGTAACTTTGGGAAGGAGCTGGAGAGTTTCTCTAAACATCTGATGAACTGACCATATGACCCTAAGGCTTTTCATGAATTTAGATCCTGGCTGATGTGAGCTGTGTCTTAACACCTCTCAGAACCTACCCCATACTATGACATCTCAGCTTTCTAACTATACCACCTGCCATTTGAAAGCATCAGGAATGTATCAGATTTTCATGTGGTAACAATGTGCATGCAGGTGAGCTTGAAGGGGCACTTTGATGCATAAAACAATATTTATAAGCACATGTCATGTAATCAATATTTTTGGGTACTTCTCCTGGGATGGATGGAAATATGGAAATGGAGTTCTCTGCTCCTTGGGGGTTGAATTTTAGCTTTGCTTTATTGAGGGACAGGAGTAGTTTCTTTCCTGACAATTCTGGTGCAATTCTATGCAGTGCAGCTGGTGGGAGTTTCTATCTTTTTCAAAAAAGAATGATGTTTTCAGAAAAGGGTATCATGAGGTTAGTTTCTTTCATCTCTTCCACTCCACTTCAGCTCAAAAACTAAAGGTTCTGTCCTTATAATTTCTTTTCCCATCAGAAGCACCCCCAGAGCACAATGTTTGCATGAAAACTGTGGGTAACTTGCTACAGGTGAACACATGACGAGGAATCAGCCGTAATTCTGAAGATGTTAAGGTGTTAAGATGCTTTTCAGTGACCCCAAACTCCCCCTGCTCTCCCATCTGCCAGAAAAAAGATTGTGTGAGCTTCAAGAGGGGTCAGTCAGGCTAGTTCAATCCACCTTCTTCAGCTGTGTACACTCAGGACTGCTGATAAACAAAAGCCTTTGTTTAATGCCATTACAGTGAATAGCCAACTGCAAGCCTGGTCAGATGGAAACTGATATGAAATGCATATGCTTTCAAAAGCACAGCATTTAAATTTTGCTACAAATTTCCAAAACACAAGGCTGAGAGGGAGTGGCTGGGACAATGTCAGTGGTATCTAGCAAAATCTCAAAATCTGTATTTTATAGACCTCTATAACTCTTCTACCTTCATCAAAACTAACCACCCAAGCTTTTTCTCATGGCTCTTGAAACATGCAAAGTTGCTGATGCAGGAACTCAGAAATCTGCTTATCCTCAATGCAAGTCAGACAAGTTGAACTATGTCCTTCACTCTCACTGCATTGAGATTTTAATTTTGTTTTCCAGGGGTAAAAATAGAGCTTGAAACTGTTTGGCCTGAGTTCACTGGAATATATCTGTATATATTTCTCTAATTCATGCATTACATTTGAGAAATTTGGCAACTTCCATGTTAAGCTGTTTCACGTTCTTCCCCCTTACATGTTGCTACCCAAGAAATTTTACTTAGAATTTATTTATAAACTCCATAAGAAAGTCTTGATTTTTAAACGATGCACATCAGACTGCACTAGAAACCTACCATGTGTGGTAGCAAGAATGACACCTTGCTATTTTTCATGCAATTGTACATTACAGCTTCTTTCCCTATATTTCTCTTCTCCATATGACTGAGCCACACAAACTCTAGCAATGCAGCAAGGGGAACATCTTCCTGTGGAAAGAAAGGATGAAAATCTTAATTGAAGTGGTGAAGTAAAGAATAGACTGAAGTTGCAGAGTAGGAACAGAAGAAATATCTAGAAAAGCCACGTATGCATGAGAGATCAGTTTGGGAGCATGGGAAGGTTCTCACTCGATGTTTTAGACAAGTCAATAGAAGTCATGTTCATGTAAACCTTTTCCATAAAATGATGTTGCAATCTTTGTGTCCTTTCTCAGCCAGACAATTAAAAGGCTCGTTTCTGTATTCTTTGCAGTCTGTGTCCTGAAATGTCAATGGTGGAGACCTTTTTTCCATGTAAAGAACTAGGAAGTTGCAGTAATCCTCACTTCTCTTAAATACAGTGGATTCCCTCACACTGGACAGTTTTAAGACTAACCTTGACAGGGTGATGGGCCGTCTCATTGAAACAGTATTATTACCTAGAAAGGCCAGACCAGATGATCCTTGAGGTCCCTTCCAGCCTGGCATTCTATGATTCTTAGTCTGATTGCTATAGTTAGAAAACTCCTTGAGAAATGTAAAGCTACCATGAATCAATCTTCCCTTTAACTTTCAGTGTGAGAAAAGGTCACTCATCTGCTTCCACTTCTTCCAGCAGTTCCTATGGGATCCATCTGCTGCAGTTGATGATAATGTGACAGGAGAATCTTTCTTCTCAAGTGTGAACAGCCAGGGCTCTGCAGGTGCTTTGTGTAATAGCAAGGCACTGCTGCTCCCCTCAGGCTAGCAACCAGGGGTGACATTAGACACAGATGTGGCACTCCAGTTATTCCCTTATCTCCAGCCAGTGCTCTCAAGCAGAGAGTTTTACCTAGCAGTGGTTGTTCAAGAGGCAGTAGCCTTAAAAAACACCTAGCTCTAAAAAACACCTAGTTCTTAAAAACAGCTATTCTATTCTATAGTTCTTGAAAAGGGAAAGCTATGCAATGAGGACTCTCTGACGCTCTCTTTGCCTGATGCTGGCTTGTTTGCCCTGAATCAACTGAGAAGCCTCAACTGCTTGGAAAGATAACAGAAGATAATACAGAATGACAGCTCTTCATGAAGGACACATCCTCCAACTTGTTCTGTACAGGGCTCAATAGTTCAGCACACAGCTACAGAATATATTATCACTGGAGGAGAAATAGCCTTTATGTATGGGGAATGAATCCAAAAAAACTTTTCAGGCATAAGGTCAGGGGTTGAAGGAGCAAACAGGCTCTCCCTGGGAGACATCCTTTAAGTAGTGCAATTAATATACTGGGTAACATAAGAGTATTGTTGTGCTGCCAAGTAGATAATAATAACAGATAAAGGGAGAGAAAGCTGCAGGCTGTGTGAATAGCATTTGCATGCCTCCCATAATGTGTCTGGAACAAGTTCAATTTCTGATAAGTCATGCTGGAAAGAAAAAGCCTTTGCAAAAACAAAAATGGATTTGGAAGATAAATGGTCAGTGGTAAAAAGCTTAAAGTGATGCCCTTGCACACACAAAGGGATTGAATCTTCCAAGATTTAGTGTTATCAACCAGTTGCAAGAGACTCCTAGGTCCATGCTCCTTTTTTACATTCGACTCTTAGCAACATCATGCCCAAACAGAAGACAAACTTGAAATAAACCAGAAGCCATAGCACCTGCTCTTAAAGCTGTATGTCTCATTTCTCAGATTCTTTTTTGAAATCTTGGTTCTGTAGGTAACCACACTAAGATCGACACTTCCCTTATTAGGGCATCTGGAACAGCCATACAGCATTTTCCTCGAAAATATGTCTGAGAAATGAAGTGGAAATCCTGGTAAAGTGGTATTTCATTTGGCACAGGTCCATACCTCAGAGCTGCATTCATGTAGTCAAATACAAAGAAGCATATAAAGACATTACTCTTCCACAATTCCCTTCTCACAGACAGCCCAGCATGCTGTTCAGAGGAATGGATCAGGCCTGTTATATCAACAGGGACAGCAACTCCACAAAAGGACTTGGGGGGACAATTGTAAAGCCCTTGCAGACTCTGGTGACAGAGATCCCAGGAGAAAGTAAAACTCCTGGATGACCCCTCTCAAATCACTACAGAGAAGGAAGGCAATTAGCCAAAGAAGGCTGCTCTGATTGAAATTAGTGGAGGGGAAGAAGAGGAAAACAAAAGGGAAGCCCCTAACACAGAAATTTTTTGTTACACTGTATTTGTGAGGTGCTTCTGAAAAATTAAATTAAAATGCATGCTTTACATGAAGCAGAGAAAAGATACTGCAATATGGAAGCCCCAGACAGCTACTTCTTTCAACATGTGACTGGCACAGGTTGTGACTCAAAGCAAATGCCTCTGCCTACAGAGTGCAGAAGTTACAGCTCAGAAGAGAGGAGGGTTGTGCACAGAGGCTGAAAGGTCAGAGAAAGGGTTTGGCAGTCTTCAGCATGCTCAAGATGACTGTTTTGGCCTCAAATACCTTTCTGGCAGCAGGAGAGCAAATACATGGAAACATCACATGCAGATGGTGTCAGCGTCTGTTAGACAAGATAAATTTCTCAGTCTCAGCCATGAGCTGACAACTAGCATGGGAGGTTTTGGGTGGGAGCACGCAGTTAGTCTGGTTGTCTCACCAGAACAGAGGGGTTAAAGAGCTGTATTTTTTTTATTACGATGCCAGTTGTTCCCCTCTTGATACACCTTGTCATTTTTTCCCCTTTCTCTCTCTAGTAAAACATGATTTACATTTGCAAATGTGAAGGATAAACTTAACAAATACCAGAAATTTTTTGTGAGGCTTGTTTAAGGGTTTTATTAGTGAACTCTTCACATTTGAACCCAACCCTTGATGCTGCCTATCAAGACCTAGCAAAAAGGATTGTTGGATGACCCTTGGTCCTTTCCACAGAAGGACAGTAAAATAGCAAAGCACTCCCAAAAAAGTGCAAGCTAACTTGATAGACTTATAGGCTTTTACAGGTGTAATAACACTAGTTATACTTCAGCTTTACTCATCCTTGACTGGCACATTCGCCAGCAAAACTGCACAGCAAACACAGTCTCAGCACTTTAGCTCACACAGACCTATTGCTGCTCAGACCTTAGCTTGTTTGAATGCTTGAATATAGCTCTCTGTTTTGAAAATAAGTTCTGGATGCTGCATCACACTCACAAGTCACTGGCATAACAGAATCCTTACAACTGGCTAACTTTTGCACACCATCTTTTACACTGCTGCCTTCTCCAGTAGTGAAAACACCACAGAGCACTGAAAAAAAATTGCAGGCCCCATCCCACCATTTTGTTGAAAGAAATTCCATCGCTGAGCAAAATCATTGCAAGATGTGGCCATTCCTTTATGGATACATTTGTTTTCTTTAATGAACTCACCATCCTCTTGGTTTGCAGAGCTGCTACATCACTTTGCCAAAACCCAAGTCCTAGAACAATGAAAGAAATCTTGTACGCTTGACTGGAGACCTTACTGACCAAGAAGAACTTTACCTGTAGTTACCATATTTCAACATTGTTTCTCAACCACCTGGGTCAAACCAAGCATTTCGACCTTTAGTATGCCTAAACCAATTGTTACAATCTAATCTGCTTAAAAAAGGTTTTATAGCAAGCAGTTATAATCATAGTCAGAGATAGCTTCAGTGCTTTCCAATTCATTTTTGTAATGACTGAGATTCTTTGCACTGATCCTCCTTTGAAAGTAGCAATTAGCCCATTTCCAAGGAAGGTGTTCGTGTCTTCACCACAAAGCTATTTCTACACTTCTTGCAGACACATCCAAGTTGACTGCCAGCTGGGGTGCTGCTAGCAAGGCATGCCACTATCTAGTGCAATGCTCAGCTTGCTTGTTCCTCTGCTAGGCTACGCAAAATCCCTCAGAATTTCCCCTCTCCTCTCCACCACTGCTCCAGCCAAGCATAAAGAATGGGTGCTTAATGACAATAAAATGCAAGAGAAAGAAAAGTAGCATAATGAAATGAAACATAAGCAGCTACAAATACTGCAAGGAGAGGAGAAAACACGGAGCTTCAGAGATGACTAAAATTTTCCTAGAGTCAATTTAAGACTCCCACAAGAAAAAAATTAGGGCTCTTTGCAATAACAGAGAGTGAAATTTGAGGTCAGGTCATTCCTTAACACAGAAATCACTGTGACCAGTTTTCTGTGAAGAAAATTTTGCAGTTGAGTAGTATTACTATAGTCTATCATAATAAGACAGCTTTATTTGTAATGGTAAGATTTTACTTATAGAAGATTACCAGTATAGAAGATAAAATAAATCACAGCCATAAAGAAACAATGTTTACAGTCCAAATATATGTGCAGCAGTGCTTTTTAAGTGGCAGAAAGTTATCTATACCCAGCTGGTGGGTTGTTTCTTCACAAAGTTAACTAAATCAATAATTTATTCTACTGTTGCCAGGGCCCCCTCCCTTTGCTCTTCATCTGCTAACATATGGATATAGCTGAGGGTGGTGCTACTACTAAACAAGACTAACTGAAGTCTCAAGATATCACTTAAATGACATTCAAAATTAGGCTGTAAACCCATTCATTTTCAATTAAGAACACAAGATAACTCATCTGCATACAGATATTTCTCCAACATTACTTCACAGTTCCTCATAAATGCCTAGAAGGATCAATGTTTTCTTCCAAAATCTCCTGGGAAGGAATCATGCTGCTGCCTATCTCCAAGAAATTTGAATGACAGAGGACTGAGGAGAGCATCCTGTACGCCTTCTGTGTGAACATGTGGGGAGGAAGCTTAGAGTAACTAAGTAAGCTTAGTTACTCTAAGGTGCCAGGCAGCTGAATCAATTCTCCCATTAGGGAAGAAAAGAACCCCAAATACAATCTTTTAACCTGGTTAAAGTAGCATCTCTCATATCCTTACAGACCAATTTCCACACGCTTCTTGTACATATACAGATGAGTTCAATGAAATTATTATGATTTGAAGAACAAGGAGATGCATTCAGAAATAAAAACAAAAAATTCCAACCAACCAAACAAAGAAAAAAACCACAAATGCAAAAAAAACCCAAACCCAAACACTGGTTTTGTAAATATTTGTCCTGAAAATAATCCTTTTGTTGTACCAAGTGGCATGCTGTTTGATTTTCCTCTGAAAGACAAATTATTATATGTTACAGCCAAGAAGGTGAGCTGACCTATAATTTCCTTTATTGTGGTAGGGTGTAGTGACTTCTTTTCATCCGGGGTATTTGTTTGATTGCAAACATATCAGTCCAATAACTTCTCTGCTCCCGATAATTTCATTTCATGTTTGCTTATTTCATTACTGGATGCAACTTCTGCATTCTGGTTAGTGGAGAGTTTAAACCAGTGCAGTAAGTTATTTCAATATAGGATGTGTGGAGCATTTTTGTCCTGACTTTGGTTACCATTCAAAAGGCATTGTAACTAGTTCCAGTTCTTGGAGATACCAGTGTGGACTTTCTAACCAAAGCTACAATCCAATCCATATTTGGGACACAAAACTTGCTTATGGTAGAAGTAAGTTATACACACCTATCCTCCTCTAGCTATACTACCTTTGAATGTCACCTGACACTTTTAATTTTAATTTCAAAAGCAGCCTCATAAAACTTCTCACTGCATCAGGATGTGGACTGTGATGATTATCAAATTGTTTTTTTCAGGGTGAACACTTTGCTATGTCGCAATAAATTCATAACTACCTGAGAAAGCCAAGAATAATACGAACATGTGATAGTGATAATCTGCTCTTTTTTACAATGTGAACTCAAGGTCAAGATTTTGTCAGTGAATTTCAGTTCCTACAGCTCCTGATGTGGGTATCCCTTTGCAGAGAGAAGCAAACCTGATCTCTAGCGAAGCACCTCAACTGTAGAAGCTGGTAGAGACCCCTGTTTTAACAGAAATGACAGGGCGATGGTCTTTCAGCCAAGAACATCAAGCTGTTGTCTGTGATCTAAACCTCTGGCAGATTCTATGCTTCTATGGTAGCTACCATTCCCTGCATTACACCCTATCAAGAAAAGAGAAGTGACGGTCACACGACCTATCAGGAGAGCAGAGAAAAACATGCTCTTGTGCAGGTACTCTGCCTTTAAAGCCACATGTCTCTCACTTCAGGTCTACAAAATTTACCCATGTGATAACACACAATGGTGGGTTGACCCCAGCCATCAGCCAAGCAGCAAACTCCACCTTTTGATTGGTGCCCTTTTCCAGGGGGGAGAAGATAGAAGGAAGGCAAAAAGACTCATAGGTTGAGGCAAGAATAGTTTAATAAGGAAAGCAAAAAGTGCATGTGAAAGAGAAGTAAGAAAAGGTATTTATTCACTACATCTCATTGACATGCATATGTCCAGCCACTTTTTTGGGAATCTGGACCGGCCTCAGTATGCGTAGCAATTGCTTTGAAAAACAAATGCTGTAACCGCAAACGTCCTTCCCCTCAAAGGAGTCCTTTGCCTCCTTTTCCCCACCTTTTATTGCTGAGCATGATTACATATAGTATAGGATATTTCTTTGTTCAGTTTGGGTCATCTGTCTCAGCTGTGTCCCCTCCCAATCTCTTGCCCACCTCCTGCCTACTGGCTTATGGATGAGAGGCTGGGAAGAGAGAAAGAATTGACTGTACAAGCACTGTTCAGTGATAGTAAGTACACCGGTGTGTTATGAACATTGTTATAGCCACAGATAAAAAGAACAGCACATACAGGCTACTCTAAAGAAAAATGACCTAGTAACTTCATCCCAGACAGAACCAGTATCAATATAATGGAAAAAAAAAAATTAGTTATCAAACAACTGCTTTCCAGCTTTTCTTTTCTTCTGGGGAGCAGAGCAGAACAGAATGCTTTACTTTCTCTTTAAAGCACAAGACAACAAAATAAGAGGGCAATCTTTCTTTATCTTGAAATAAGGCCTTTGACTTAAAGCAGACTTTCCCCCCTACTAGCTTCCCAATTAACTTCCACACAGATACAAAAACTGTAATTGTGGAATACTAGCAAATTTATATGTCTAATTTCAAGCTGAAATGAGGCAAGCTTCAACACCACTGCAAAGTTCTGAGTGGCCAAAGTAGAAATAATGAAGACTTTTTAAGCCTCTTTCTGTGTCTGGCTTCTCTGTTACTTCGTCTCTTTAATACTCAAAATATCTATCAAGCAAAACAAAAGAAAGGCCACTATATTATTTTAAGCAGAATCAGGTGTCAAAGTGCAGAATGTTAGTCTGTGAATACAGATTGTAACTTCCAAGAATGATGGGGAAAACCCACATTTATTCTGATTTGACAGGCTTATTCTGGCTTAGATCATTTTGCCCTTTTTTGTGCTCTGCCAACCTTCAGCGTAAAAAGCAAAGTGCTTTGCCTTGAAAACAGGGCCACTAAAGACATTTTGTGCAAATATACTGAGAACTGCAGTAAAATGTTGCAGTTTGAGGACAGTGTGTTGGTTTAGGTTGCAGCGGGGTTAGGGGAGGTTCTTGCAAGCAGTAGGATAGACTGAGATCTCCACCCCTTTCTGCAATTATAAAGGCACTAACATCCAAGGAAGGAGCCAGGGAGGAGTTGAAGGGCCATCTCGTCTCCTCTGGAGCACTTGGTGAGGACTACGAAGAGTTGTTAAACTAGCAGGCAATCAATTGTTTCTTGGGAAGAGAGCTTATCTCTTTCTTCTATCTCACAGTGAGAAAAATGTGGCTGAAGTTTCTTTTGGCTATTCTTCTCTTGCAAGTAACAGCTGCAAAGGAACCTGAGCCGTAAGAACTACCATATTATTATTAATAATATCCAGTATAATGTTTTCAAGATGGTGTTAATTACTTTAAATATAAAATACTGTCATGACTTGTCTGTTCTATCTGGAGAGCAAAGTTAAACTGCAGTGTGGATGGAAAGTGGATGGTGCTCATTTAATATGGAGCAGACCTGCTGCCTATTGCAGAATTTCCTCAGAAGTTGATGTTTCTGTTCAGAAAAGACAATACCATCCATAATAGGAGGTGCTTTGCTAAAAGCAAGTGGGTCCAGGACTCAGATAAAAGGCAAAAGAGCAGGAGTTGTGGGTGCTAGCAGAACTGTGTGGGGAGCCCAGGGCTGGGCTAGTTGGGAACTGAAGGGCAGGAGTGAGGGGCACTGGCAGAGTGTGCTGTGTTCAACCTAAACTAATCAGCAAGTACCTAATAATAACACTAATAATTAAAAATAACAATACCATGTATCTGCTTTTGTGCTGTTGAGGCTATTTCTCCTTTCTCCATGATGTGATCACTTTGATGTCTGGATCTCACAGGCAGTATGTTCTGATGGTGCCTGCTGTCCTCCAGACTGACTCTCCAGGTCAGATTTGCCTGCAGTTCCTTAACCTCAACGAGACAGTATCCATCAGAGTCATCCTAGAATATGGTGCTGTTAATACCACTATTTTTGAGAAAAAAATGATGGCAAGCAATGGTCTACAATGCTTCAACTTCATGGTAAATTAATTTTAATATATATATCCCAGTGAAAATTAAATTTAAGGATGGACAAGGAAATTAGAGCAGTGAGCACAGGAGAACAGGAACAGAGGAAATAACATTTTTCCACTTTGTTGATGGAAAAAAGGAAGCAGAGGAGAGATATATAGTAACAGATGAGGAGGTATTTTTAATACATATAAGAAAAAAGAAATAAGGTGATGGAAATGAGACAGGTGTCTCACTGTAGATGTCTAGGCCACAGGTATAGCTGTTGAACAGGATCTGGAGCTAATTACTTCCAGACTAGCAACCTCCCTGTGTTTTTCCTCTTCCTCACAGATTCCTCCTGTCAGTTCTGCCCCATTGGCTTTCATTTCCTTCTCTGCCAAGGGCACCACAGTCAGCCTAAAAGAGCGGCGGTCAGTGATGATCTGGAAGGTGGAGAGCATTGTCTTCGTGCAAACAGACAAACCTATCTACAAACCAGGGCAGAATGGTGAATATCTACTTAGTTTATATCATGCCCCCTTAGGAAGCAATTTCTTGAGATAAAACTTCTCTGCTGGGTGTTTTTCAGACTGAGCTACAGCCTAGGCACTTTTTTTTCAGAGTTTCTACTAAAACCATTATAAGTACTTTTTGTGGAACTCAGAGACATCTTCAGGATGGCAGGCAGGATACTGCCATCCTATGGCCTCTATTATTTTCTTTGTCCCTTCCTCACAGCTGGAAGAAGAGAGGAGCTTTTACTGCTGCTGTTTCATTGCTGATGACAGGCCAAGGTAATAGCAAGCAGTGATTAGATCACTACTTACGTGGCTGGCATGAAACAATGCTCTCACTGTCTTCTTCCTGTGATGGTGATCACCATCAAAGACAGTTGAAAGACCAAGAGTCAAATTCATTACTTTAAAATTAATTATAACTTCTAAAAGACAAAAGTATGATATTTACCTTCTGGGTTCTAATGGGTTTGGACTTTATATTTTCATGTTGTTGTTTTTCCTGCACTTATGCTATTCCCCTATCCATACTTCTCACCTGACCATTGAATAGAGCTCCATGTATGCAAAGAACCATTGATCTATTTCCATTCTTTAATTCACTTCTAGATTTTAAAGCCTCCAGCATACAGATAGAACACTGTAGGAAACACTATGAGAAACCTGATTTCCAGAGGTCAGCCAAATAGCATAGCAACTAGACTAGATCAGCTATACTATAAGTAGGGATGAGGTCTGTCTATCTTTATGTATACATATCTTGAAGGAAAGCTTACCAATTAAAATTTGGTGCCACCAAGTTGTCCCACAAACATGGCTACATGGCTTGATTATGTATAGCATGGATTCATTTTGAAGTGCAGAAAGCAGTAGATTAAGTGAAACGATGAAAAGGTAATACTTTGTGGGAACATTTCTGAAACGTGTTTTTATGTTTTTCCTTGTGCAGTAATTTAACATTCTATTTTCTGTTTCTCTCCTAAAAAAAAAAAAAAAATAGATGTGAAAAAAAAATGAACTAAGAGGAATTGCACTGCTTTAGGAAAAACTGACACTTCACCTAGTTCCAGTAGTATTTGGAACTTTCATACATTCAAGGCAGCAAACTCTGCTTTAGACATAGTAAAAAGTGGATCAAATCTCCCTATATCATGTAGACAGCCACTGTAAGAGTTATGTTGGTCATTTGAGGCTGCCTGACCTGCACAGCAGTTCTTACTCATCCAGTCATCCCTTTCTTGATGCTCGGGAAAAGCCCCCTCAGCAAAGTCTGGGTAGTATTCATTTACCTACAAATGCAATGTATTACCTTCATCTGGTGCAAGAGGAGTTGTTAGAAGATCCAGTGGAACTGGGAGTACTAATGGATGCAAAACTAATGGATGCTTAGTCAAATATGCTATGGTTAATGCTAACACTCTGTTCCTTGTCTTACCAGTGATGTTTCGTGTGGTTGCTCTGGATTTCAACTTTAAGCCTGTTCAGGAGATGGTGAGTGACCAGTAGTATTCCCCTGCATTTAAAATTGCTGGGAGAAAACTTCCTAAATTTTAAATAAGCAGCTAATCTGGATAAAATGAGATATTGCAGTGACTAAATGTCAAGAATCAGCATGATTTCCGAAGCACATGCTATAATCCACCCTTACATTTGAGTCACAAGGAAGAGTGAGTGCAGGTGTGTAGCAGGTTGGATTCCTGACACGACACCTCCTGCTAATGTTGAGAAAGAGGCTAAAAAATCCCTCAACTTAGTTGCTGCAGCATTGTTTTAGATCTGAAAAGAAAGTTCAGTTTCCTGCTATTACTGCTCAGTAATTGTAGCTTGCAAAAATTGGTTGTCATCCACCTAGTAATTTGAACACATTAAAGATGGGGAAATGAAAATTAAAGTTGTTACCACAATTGTTTATCTCATCAGAGGCACTGTTGTCATTGCCAGGAAGCTGTCTTCATGCTTACAGTACATAAGCTAAGAAATTGAAAGGTCTTTACTCTTTTCATGTGTTTGTAATGCAGAAGACCACACAATGTCATCAAAAGAGTTCGTGACAATAGGATGAGGATATAAAATCCAGGAATCCCAAATCACAGTTTAGATGGATGCTTATAACCTCCTAAGCTGCTCTGGGGTTGCACAAAATCCAGTATGATTAGAAACTGCCCAACATTCTCATTTCAAGTCTTTCCTTTATGTAATCTTATAAAGTAAAACTGCTATTAAACTAATTAAAATAAGAGATGAGGATCTCTGATTGCTGGCATTATGCTGATTATTGCCTAAATATTTTTCACAGTCCTGAGGAAAATTATTTTGTGTTTGTTCAGCCACCTAATCTCTCACTTTATTTTTTCCTATTCCAGTATCCCTTCATTGCAATTCAGGTAAGAGACTTTTTCTTCTTTGCACTGTTTTATGCATATAAAAACAGTTCTTGGGCACATGTGTTTACATCAGTTTGTATGTGTCCACACACAGCCAAATTCTGCTCCTGAGCACACTGGCAAATATTAATAGAAGCTTTACTAACATGGAAAACATACCTATATTAATCTCAATAGTCTAAAGCTGTACTGATTTTATACCTGCCTTTGACTCCCCTCCACTCCCTCCAGTTTGTCCAGCTTACCCTGGGGTGTGTCTTCTCATAATTCAGGTTCTGCTGAAAAAGAACAGAGACAGGCTGTGGATACAATTGCCAGCAATGTTAGCTCTTCTGTGGCACTTTGTGGCAGATTTTAAAACAGCAATCACAGTTCATTTCTAGACATCATTGACATTCATAACCATGAAGTTAGGCGACTTTATTTTGTTTGCACTGAAACATAATTATTTGGAGCTCTACATGTGGGGTTTTTTTCTGCAGTCAGTGCTTTAAACAGTTCAAGGAAATGGTGTGAATGAGTTTTCTTCAGTCTAAGTGGCATAAATGGCAAATTCAGTGGCAAATGACATCTCACTGAATGCAAAAAAAATGCTTCCTCCCTTCCTACAAGAGCTAAAAAAGCTGGGCTCGCTAGAGACCAAGATCTGTGTAGGATAAGATCAGCTAAAGGGAAGCATGAAGAATATTTTCTTTCTCTCCATTCTTGACACAAAACTGGAGTAACAATTACTAAAGATCAGGGAAGAGCAGTATTTGGCAAATTCCTCTCATAATGCAGACCAACACCAAGGCTGGGAGTGGATGCCTAATTCTGAAAGCAAGTGATGAGAATCTAGAAACATTAATGATCAGAGTAGTAAAGCATAATTTATCTCAATGTATGCACATTAAGTAACTTCCCCAACGAGTTAAAGCCATTTGCCCTATTTTCTTCTTTGTTTCTGGATTTCTGATTTCCAAGGCAAACAAACTATGAGTCATATTCTTTTTTACTTCAGGATCCACAGGGCAACAGGATCTTTCAGTGGCAAAATGTGACTTCGGAGATTAACATAATCCAGATTGAATTCCCGCTAACTGAAGAGCCTATCCTGGGAAATTATGAAATTATCGTAACAAAGAAGTCGGGAGATAAAACAAATCACTCGTTCCTTGTGGAGGAATATGGTAATTGCCACCTGTTGTTCTTATTCAGAGTAGAAAACATTATTAGAGATGAGCTCCTATCAATCAACCCTTTTCATTGCTAAAATTTCAAACAGCTTCCTGGCAAGTGCAGCTTCAATTAGTTGTCATGAAGAATTGGAGAGGAAAACAAAAGAACCATAGAAGGCTGGAAGAGATAAAGTAACTGTTTTGCACAGATTAAGCCAGGAGAAAATACTCTGCATAACCAATAAACTGATTGCAAATTTCCCTGTGACAAACTAACATTCTTTCATCCACGTCCACAAACTTTCTCAGCCAAAGCTTTGCAGGGGATTTAGACATCACCTTAGAAACCCTAACTTCTCAAAGCTTTGTAGTAATAGTTTAATGAACCTTCATAAATGAGGCAATTTCTTGACCATTTTGACACCACAGTTCTGAGATCCCATTCCATCTGTGACTAAAACTGATGATAGATTTTCGTTTTTACTTTCAACTCAGAAAGGTCTGCCACTTGACAATGTATCAGTATTGCTATTGGTTGGGGTTTTTTTGGTTTTTTGGGGGGGTTTGTTTGGTTGATTGGTTTTGTTTATTTGATTTTTGTTTCATTTTTATTCTTTTTCATAGTGTTGCCAAAATTTGAAGTCACAGTCACTGCACCAGAAAGCCTTACTGTGCTGGACTTAGAATTCACAGTGAAAGTCTGTGGAGTGTAAGTACCAGATACAGAGTGGTTAGGAAATATGCTGAAAAGAAAGAACTCCTCAAGGACTGGGTAAAGAGACAGGCCCTAGAGAAGAGACAACAATAAATAACACTTCAGAAGAGGTTTCCATTTGATGGCTGGAGTTTTCTTTTACTTTTCATTTTATTGTATGATGTTTCAGGGATTGAAAAAATCTTTTGAGAGGTCCTCTGCTAAAGTAGGATGTGGTGACTCCCAAGAGCACACTTCAGAGGGAGATCTTTAAATACCACAGCACCTTTACATTCTAGAAGGGGTGCTAGGGTTTCAGCTGCCTTTAACTTCCCCTCCAAAATTAATACTTCAGAAGGACCTTCCTTACTCTAATGTCAAGATCATGTAATTGAGAATCTGTGGTTGAAACCTGGTCCCCTTGCAGATATCAGAAGCTTTGCTCCTCTTATTCCAGCAAGTCTAGAACTCCAGTCTAAGATGAATAGTGGAGACACAGTGATAATTTGTTCAGTAGCCATGTCTGCCCATCATGCTTATAGAAGAATTTGTTTTGTTTAAGGTGTGGTTTCAGTTCATGGGTTTAGGGATGAAATAGAACTCAGTAATATTTCAGCTTCTGAATTATATTATCTTTTGTTACAGCAGAAGAGTTAGGAAAAACCCTGTGAGACTATACCATGACTGACTTCCCAACTCACTGCTTGTCCTGGGTCTATTCCCCCAAATGTTAGCTTAAAGTCAGTTTTTTAAGCATCAAGTCATGGACCTCTATTTCCTCTTCCCCTAGGTATACCTATGGCCAGCCTGTTGAAGGGAAAGTCCAGCTCAGCGTGTGCAGGGATTTTGATACATATGGGAGGTGCAAGAAAAGTCCAGTTTGTCAGTCATTTACCAAAGATGTACGATTCATAATTATTTTTCCTCTTTATGTTTGTCCTCTCTCCTCTGTTTTTACTTCTCTCTCTTTTTTTCATCACACTTTCCTTTCCTTGATGTTTCACTTTACTCATTTATTTTTTTTCACCACTAGCTTGGAACTCTGGGCACATCATTTCTTCTCTTGGTTTCCTATAAATCCAAAGAAGGACTGACATGTTCCTTTTTCCCATCTGAAAAGTGTAGACAAGGATGTCACCATCAGTCCTGCATGTTAAAATTTAAGTCATGTTAAAAGTAGTGGGAAAACACTTCACTCACTAATGAAGGGCCCCATGTATTGCAAACATCCTTTGAAAGCTGTGATCCATGGTAATGGGATTTGTTTTCTTCCCTTTCCAGCTGGAGGCAGAAGGCTGTGTCTCACAGGTTTTCAGCTCCAACATCTTTGAGCTAAATCGCATTGGTTACATCAGGAATCTTGACGTGAAAGCCACTGTCACAGAGAAAGGCACAGGTAACCCTTTATAGACAGTCAGAAACACCAACAGTGGTGTGGTCAGAAAAGAGGGTAGCACCTATTAAGCACAAGGTTGTCCTCCTGAAGTTCCATTTTTCTAAGGACAGTGACCATCACCAGGAAAATGCTAACACTGATGAAGCAATATGCAAGGAAAAATATATCTTCTCTTGATTCTGAGCTTGTCTTACAGGCCTGCAACTTACAGAGACTCAGTCTATTTCCATAACTCGGTTGATGAGCATTGTACAGTTTGAGAACATGGATCGCCACTACAGAAGAGGAATTCCTTACACTGGACAGGTAAGCAAGAGTATTGAGACTGTATTGAAGGTGACTGACAGGCAACCACATGACAACAGTGGTGGGAACATTTCAGGGACTGTTTGGGGCTGGCATTGTTCTCCACAAGTTTCTTTACATTGAGTGTCCTGTTGGTAATTCTGAATACTGAAGTGTATAGTATGGTTTTATTCTGGGTTTGATTCTGCCAGGAATACCTCTAAACAAAAGAATTCATTAGCTAGCATTTTTCTATCATGCATTTTAATCTTCATATAAATCACTGCCTCTCCCTTGAGATTTGACCATCATTAGTGAGCCAAAGATGAATATAACACTGGGGGATGAGGGAAGAAAGAATGAATGGAATTTAAGAAAAAAACCCGAAGAAAATAACAACAGTGTCTGTCTCAGAAAGTTTTTTATGATTTTATGTTCCTGAAAAATCACATAATTCTGAGAGTGGTTTGAGAAGAAGGGATAAACCTCTCTCCTTCCTTCACTTCAGCTGTTTTATTCAGTGAGGAAAGGATAAGGGGACATCTTGCCAGTAGCACTGAAAGGAGAGAAGACATTGCCTTTCAAAAACATTTTTTCCCCTCTGAAAGATATTTATGAAACTTTCTCACATGGTCTCCACTCCCTCTCCCTTCTTCATTTTGCTGTACACCTTGCCACTCCTTACTGGAAGGGTCAACAGGCCCCCTGGGGTGTGTGTAAATTCCTCAGAAACACACATTCCCACACACTCTGAAGTTGAAACATTCTGAAAGTCATGTGGTAGCAGGCTGGGATGTCACATGTCAGAAACAGCTTCTTTGTTTTTGTGAAAAAAAAAAAAAACTCAACCCAAAACAAACAAACAAAAGCCTAAAAAAACCCCATACAACCTGTGAGGGTCGTATCAGGGGAAATACTGTCTGGAAGCCACTGATACCCATACTTTCTCAAAACGCAGCAGATCCCAGTCCCTGTCCTGGTGCCATCATGTGCCATTCACTGTCCTTCCCTTCACTATGAAACATCAGTTGATGGCTATGTGTTTTATGCCTGCACTCTTGTTGTCTTAAGTTCCACTGGAGCCAACATCTGCCTGAATACTTTTAGTTTCGTATTGTTATTTTAGTTTCAGAGATCATTTGTCTCCATGCTCCTGGACAGTGAGACTAGCCAGTGTCTTATTCAGTATATTATTACTTCTGCCATCTTTTTCTGAAAAAAATCAAAATTAATGCTCATTTCTACCAACCTAGAATCTATTTAATGGTATCTGTTGCTTTTTATATTTTTTTCAAAACATTAACTATATAGACAGTGGGGAAAGAATCAGAAAGTGTTCAAAACAAAGATATGGAGAAAAGGCCTTCAGACATTGAAAGTATGAGCAGCAGAGTCTCAAGACTAAGAAAGGAAAAAAATGGAGGAAAATAATTTTATCTTTAAATTGCAAATGTATAGTCAGAAGGGACTGACCAGGAAAGATATGAGATATAAGCTCTTGTTCCACAAAGGGATGTAATTGACAGTACAGCAGATGATGTGGAAGCTCCTGCTACAAACTTCATGATAGCTGCCAGAAGGTGAAAGGGAGACATTTCAGTTCTTAAGTATTGCTTTGAAGGGAAAAAAAAAAAGAAATTCTCCTGTGGAGAGCAAAGGGGTGAAAAATATTACTGTATACACAAAGATAACACACGGAACATGTCTTTCGTTTATATAGATCAAGCTGTTAGACAAAGAAAACTCTCCTATTTCCAATGAGGTTATTCAGCTATTTGTCAACAACAAGAACACAGACAACTTCACCACTGATGATAATGGAGTTGCAGAGTTCAGCATTGACACGTCTGAAATGTTTGATCCTGAGATCACTCTGAAAGTGAGTACAAAGGCTGGGTAGAGACAGAGAGAAACGTGTCAGCACTCAAACTGTACCCAAAACTGATGGGATGGGTTTTGAATTCTGTTAATAAAAACGTGCTTTCTCTGTCTTATGTAACAGAGCTCTCAGAAATTACTATAAAAGAAGTGAGGAAAACACTTGAGTTGCGGCACGGCTGAGAGACTGTGTGATGCTTTTTCCTTACCAATTTGTCTTTAGATAATATTCTTAAATATATGCATTTGTGAACAAATCATTCTGATATCGGTATGTGATAATGATTTCCTTGGTGATATGTTTTTCTTTACTTTCTCACTCCCCCTGCTGATCAGGCGACGTATAAAACCAGTGACCAGTGCCACTCTGAAGGTTGGATAGAGCCCTCCCACCTCGATGCATCTCTCTCCATCCAGCGCTTCTACTCCTGGACCAGCAGTTTTGTGAGGATTCGGCCTTTGTGGAGAGATCTTAGATGTGGTCAGGAAACAACAGTCACTGTGGACTACATCTTGAACACAGAAGGATACAACATCAACACCATGAGTTTCTACTATGTGGTGAGTGTGGTGTTGTTGCGTGGTTTGCTGAACGGGCTTGACACGACAGCAATCTGACATTCCCTCTTCAGCAATTATGTCACTGAGTGCTCTTTCAGCTTTTGAGTTACCAGCCAGCACAGTGGTCAACCACCCTAGGACAGAAACTGTATTGAGGTGGTTTGGCAAGAAGAATGGCCCCTTATATTACTCTCTTACTCTATTTTATTCTTACTCTATTTTAATATTACTCTATTTCATAGTAAGGAACCACCTTCGTAATATCTAAGGCTAGAGTTCTTTTCCCTTCCCTTCAAGAAGGTCTTTGTGGTATACCCTGCATTACTTTCCTTTCTCTTCTGCTTCATGACCACCAACAAAGGGCTCAGCAGTGGCAGAATCCAGCATGTGTTAATGCTGATGTTTAAGTGTTTGAATCCATCTCAGTAAACATGTCTTCACTGTCCTGTTAATGCACATTTAGCTTGACTTTTGCTCTCTGCCTCCAACCACTACCAATCCATAAATGTATTATTCTTCTCTGCACAGGGCATGGCAAAAGGCAAGATTGTCTTTACAGGGGAAATTACAGTTAATATCCAAGCTGGTAAGTCAAGTTGCAATCCATGTTCCTGTGACTGGAAAAAAAAAAGAGGTATGGTTAAGCAGAGGACCAGGGGAAGGCTTCTCTCTATAAAGTCAGATTTAGTCCAGCAACTAGTTCATCTGATATCAGTCAGGGTTAGATTGATGAATGATTGATGAATGCAGGATATGTAGACTATCTGACACAGGAGGGTATCTGAATCTGGCCATAAGTGCAAGCCCACAATAAGTATTAGAGCATCTGGATCTAAAGCCAGGCATGTCACCTCCTGGCAAATCCATGATTTTTCAATTCATCTTCTAAGTACGGATTGCTCCACTGACTGGTACAGCTACATGCCTGTTGAGGATGTCTAATATTACAGGAGATCTTTGCTCTTATCTCATTGCTGGTCCCTTTGTCTCTTCTAACAGACCAAAATGGTACTCTCACTATCCCATTTGTGGTCAGTGAGAAAATGTCTCCAGCCCTTCGGTTGCTGGTATACACCTTACACCCTGCCAAGGAGCTGGTGGCAGACAGTGTCCGATTTCCTGTTGTGAAGTGTTTCAAAAACAAGGTGAGAGGCACTGAGACAAAGCAGGTCTTACCTGCTGTCAGATAAATACAAATTATTTGTACACACATTCACAACAGATTTCCAGTTTCACTTCTTGTTTCCATCCATTTCTCTCAATGTTAGCCTCTTCATTCTCTCTTTTTCTCTTTTTCCTTGCGTCTTTTCTCTACCACTACCTCGTGGCACTGTAGTCAAAAGGTAAATTCTCTTTTAATTTTAAAAACTACTTTTCAGGAAACCAATACTACTCCCAGATGATTCCTGCCTCTTTTGAATCTATAGTGAAACAGGTTCACTTGAAATAGTGTCCTACTTCATTCAGACTGTCTGTTCTTTAGCATAGTGAGTGTGATTTATTTTTATTTCACTTCACTAACTATATTGATTGCCCTTTCTGTTGAAAAATGAAGTTTGTGATTACCAGAACTAAATACATATGGAAAAGAAATAAAAAATAAAAGCCTGGGGTTTAAGTTTGTCTTCCATGTTTTTTCTACTGTTACATTTTCATTTGTCATTTTGAAATCAGATTTCAATAATTTGTTCCTAAAAGTTGAATATGAAACATTAGGAGAAGAAAAAACAAGTGAGATTAAATAAAGTGTTTCCAGTTACCTCTGTGGTCCTATTTTCCCTTCTTTTCTAACACAATCATGAAACAGATTTTGCTCTGAATGGATTCAAAACAGAATCTGTTTTAAGTATTTACTTAGATGAGCCTTGAACTTATTAAAAAGATTATTTTCTCATTGTAGGGATTCTTACATTCAGTCTATGTCATTTTAAGATTTGATTTGATAACAGCATCAAAAGAATCACACTTTATTTTAAATCACTGTGAGCTACCACAGAAGAGTTAAATGTGTTTCTTGCCTAAGCCCCTCTACCTGTAGCAGAGGCCTGGTAAACACAGGCAGCGGAGATCAGACATCCTTCTCCAGGCAGATCATCTGTGCTTTAAGGGAAGAGCCTCCCAGTGCCCTTCTTGCCCTCCATTCACACACATCCAGAGAAGCCCCAGGCAGCAGGGATCAGCTATACCAACATCTGTTTGATGAATTTCAGGTCCAGCTGCAATTCTCTGAAAAGCAGATGCGCTCAGCTTCCAGTGTCAGCTTAGACATTGAAGCTGCTGCTAACTCCTTCTGTGCTGTCAGGGCAGTGGATCAGAGTGTGCTGCTCCTCAAGTCTGAGGCAGAGCTGTCAGCAGACATGGTAAGCTGCCCAAACACACACATTGTCTCCATCCCCTGTGGCACTGCTCCCTCTTCCTCCCTTATGTCTCTCAGCTTGAGACTGTGTGAGACTTCCACAGCTTTTTGCATGTGCTTGTCATAAACTGACTGTAATGGTCAATTGCTTTTTGGCATCTGGAAGTCCTCTTTCATGTGGGATTTGATTTAATCATTGGCTGGCTTGTTGCAGCATAACCCTCTGGTGTACCAGCCACTCCTCCCAGTTTTGTGTCAGCATCAGACTTGCTGAGGGTACACTGCCCCAACATCCAGGTCATTAATGAAGATGTTGAACAGTACTGGACCCAGAATTGACCCCTGGGGTACATCACTGGCTACTGGCCTCAAACTAGCATTTTTGCCCACTGTTCACAACTCTCTGGTTCCATCCATTCAGCCAGTTTTCAATCTGGAAAATTGAGCATTGTTTCAAATAAGATGCTTTCTCAGCTTTGGAAATTTGCAGTCCATGATGGTGTAATCAGAATTGATCTTTCCAGTCACACAGATTTTGTATTTTCTTCCTTCTCACAGATATACAGACTGCATCCCCTGCAAGACTTTCAAGGCTACATCTTCAATGGGCTCAATCTAGAAGATGACCCCCAAGACCCCTGTGTCTCATCTGACAACATCTTTCACAAAGGCTTGTATTACACACCTGTAATGTCTGGATTAGGCCCAGATGTATATCAGTTCCTCAGGGTAAATGTCTTGTACATTACTTAAATCTGTTGAAGTGAGTTTCCACTTATGTAGCTTTAGATATTTCTGCAAATGATGGTGTTAGTAAAACTCATACACAATAAACTCTCCTCATGGACATATTTTCTCAATTGACTCTGGTGCCTGCTGTGATTTACCAGCATGCATAAAGTTCCCACGAGTCTCTGCATAGGTGTCTCTGGACATCTCTGTGGTGAAAAAGCAGTAATGGGAAAGAAGGAGGAATGGGATAAATTTCAGATAGAATAAGTTTATCATTAACAGCAAAATATGTTTTTCATAGGATATGGGCATGAAATTTTTTACCAACTCAAAGATTCGGCAACCAGTCGTGTGTACAAGTGACACTGTAAGGCCTCCAACATACTTTATGAATGCGGGATTCATGGCTTCTTCACACCATGCCAAATCAGGTAAAGTAGGGGACAGCAAAGAGACCTTTTCTCTTTAAATGAAGTGATATTGATGTGACATGTAAAATGCTAATGAATCACTTTGGTATTGATATTGAATATTGGTCTAACAAAGAATGAGAGATAGCTTAGGATAACAGCCAATGCCCAAAAAGCCTTTTAGGTCTACAGTTCTGATTCATGTCCAGTGTCATACTGAGAAGTGCTGGCAATTAAATATATAAAATTAACACTGTTGAAGGGCCATGAGGATGATCAGAGAACTGGAACGCCTGCCATATGAAGAAAGACTGAAATAACTTGATAAAAGCCTTGCTAAAAGCTAAAAGCCAAGCCTTTAGCCTTGATGAAAGAATGCTTAGGGAAGACCTTATTACAATGTACCAGTATATAAAGTGTGGCTATCAAGGAGATGGAGACTCCCATTTTACACAGAGTCACATGGACAAGACAAGGGGTAAAGGGTACAAGTTCCTTCTGGGGAGATTTCAATTGGAATCCAGAAGAAAATTTTTTATCACAAAAACATTTAGACATTGGAATAATATCCTAAGGGAAGTGGTGGATTCCCCTGCATTGTACAGTTTTAAGATTCAGATTGACAGGGTGCTGGTTCAGTTCATTTAAACCGTATTATTACGTAGGAAGTTTGAACCAGATGATTCTTGAGGTCCCTGATAACCTGGCATTCTATGATTCTATGGCACTGATTCCCTCCTGACCAGCTTGTTTGAAAAGAGTGCAACAGAGTGGATAGCAAACAGCTCTAAGAATCAAGTGACCTGAGTTCTAGCTCTAGGTCTCATGTTCGTATCTGGAGAAAAATTAACACTTCAATTAACACTTCAAGTGTGATGTCAGGTTATGCCTAACTCGGAGATACATCAGTGACCTTAAGTAATATTTTTTGTGGCTTCACTGATAGTCTCAGTTAGAAAGAAATGGGTAAACCCTAATCATCCTTCATATTGGCCCATGCATATTAAAACATGTCCTTTCTGGGAGTCTTCATTATATGAACCAGGTTTGACTAAAATCTTTTACCAGCTGAAGTTGCTAGAGAGGAACATGGGAAGAAACTCATCCTTGAGACTATTCGGGAATTTTTCCCTGAGACTTGGATTTGGGATATAGTCCTACTAAAGTGAGTACTGCTTCTTCCCTCTCTTACCTTGTTTTTAAGAGTTACTAAATATGTCTCTTGAGGTTCTTCAAGGTGCCAATTCCTTCTTACCTTTCAGCCAGGAAGACCCAGTTTTTTTCAATTGTCACCTGACAACCCACCCACCTTTTTTTCCATAATAAAATTATCTTGTCTCCAAAGACAGATATTCCTACAAAGTGTACCAAGAGTCATGATCCCTTCCTAATAAGGGAATATAGAAGATAGAAGACCCTATTTAAAATATGGGTCTGCAAACCAAGAATTCTGAACTTTCTTTTCAAACTCAGGGAAATTATGAACAGAAGTTTTAAATGGGCTTTTCTCAGAAGATTTAGGTGATAAGTTTTTTGGGGGAACTTGGATGTGAGATTTCTGAAGACAGAAGTAGTGCTGATTTTCAAAACCTGATGAATCTACTAAGAAGCAAGGTGTATAAACTTACCCTTTCTAAACTCATCCTTTACCCACTCTCATCAGCTCCACTGGAAAAGCCACTGTCTCATACACCACTCCTGACACCATCACCGAATGGAAGGCCAGTGCCTTCTGTGTGGAAGAGCTGGCTGGATTTGGTCTATCTGTACCTGCCACCTTGACAGTCTTCCAGCCTTTTTTTGTGGACTTGACCTTGCCATACTCTATCATCCGAGGAGAAGATTTCCTGCTTAGAGCCAATGTCTTCAACTACCTTGACTACTGCATCAAGGTGAGTACTTTTGCTTGCACTTCATCTCCAAAGAAGCTGCAGCCTTTGTAGGCTAGAAATTAAAAAAAAAAAAAAGCAGTACCATGATTGGTGTAAATTACTGTATCTGACCCTTCTGTGAACTGATGCACTTCTCATTCTATCTGATGATTGATTATCCTGATTGGATTTGTCCTCCTAATACACTACAAAGCAAAGGGAGATCTGTGTAAACAGTGACTAGGATGGGAGCAAAAGCTACTGTCTCTAGGGATCCATATAGGAAGAAAACAAGAGCTTTACAGAATATCATCCACTATTCACAGTCATGCAAGCTATGGATGTATTTAGTGGGGTCTTTTCTTTAGGGGTATATGTGGATGTGTGAAGAAGTGAAGGGCTTGTGCTTGCCAAACAGGAGAAAGTTGGAAGATCAAGAAGTGGAGAGCAGATAAACCCTTCTTCTCTGGGGCAAAAGTTCCAAAAAGTACCAAAACAAGTACAAAACAGGAACAAAAGTCCAGTACTTGCCCTACAGAGGGCAGGTCTAGCTAGAGGGTCCCTTGCTCCCAGATGCTGGGGGGCTGTGCCCTCAAAATTCAGTACTTTCCAGGCAAAATGCCTCCAGACCACAGGTGCACTGCACCTCTACACATGCTTTAAGGATACTTGAGGAAAGAAAGTCAGGGATCTTCTGTGGCTTCTGCTTATGCTTTACATAGGAAACCTGAAAAAAAGAGGCAGGCATAAAACCTAGAGTTGTTCTGCTTGATTTTAATGCTGAAAATCAGCTCTGCAGTCTCACAAGTAGATCACCACTACAGGAGGAAAAATCAAGGCACAATTTAGGAATTTTTTTTTTTTTTCCAAACTGTTAACAGTTTGACTTAACAAAACAGATAGCCCTAGGGATTTAAACATGATAGAAAAACAGATTTCTGTTATTGAGACTTTCATTTCTTTATCTTGTTTTTCAAGTATTCTGACAATGAGAGAAGAACAAACACTAATCAGCGGTTTCTTTTGCAAGTTAGTTTAAAGCCAGTAGCACCAGGTTAGCCCAACATAACTTGATGTCCTGGTCAGAAACATCATCATCCCAGGCTGTAAATCTGCTCTACACTGCTACCACCAGACATAAATAGAGACTATCTCAACCCCTTCTAACAATAAAGCACCATTTGCCTATTGTAAAAAAACTTCTTTGCATCACTCTCTTTCTGTTCTCAGATTGATGTTTTACTGTCAGATTCCATTGATTATCAGTCCAAACTCATCTCCCCAGAGGATGATGGATGTGTATGTGCCAAACAAAGAAAGACCTATGTCTGGAATATTTTGCCCCAAGAAATTGGTAAGTGCCTTTGAATCTACCTAATTTGTACCTCACCTGAAGAATCTAAACTTCTTCCAGTCTGGAGAACTTTGTCTACCACTGGTATTTCCAGCTTTCTGGGCTTAAGAGCTTGTCCACAGCTGTAGTGCCTTTATCATTCGCATTTTCAGAGATCAGTTCTCTTCCCAAATATCTCACCCAGAATGACTGACTACTGATTATGTTGTACTTAATATTTGTAGATTTTCATTATGAGATGAAATTTCTTACTTTAGCCATCATTTTGCATCATAGAGGTCCATTTTTCCCTACTTTTTCTGCTACTATTTAAGGTAATATAGTATTCAGCATTACTGCAGAGACCAAGGATGATGGGACTTGTGGAGACAAAACACCCATGAACATCAGTATTGACTACAGGGACACCCAGATCAGAACATTGTTGGTTGAGGTACTGATGACAGCTTACTGTTTGCCCTGTACTCCCCTCCACGAGGAAAGAAAAATGCAGCATAATTACCAATAGCACCTAAGTTTGTCAGGTTCCCTGAAAACCTCATGGTTTGGTACCACCTTCATCTGTCTAGGACAGGGTCTGACTGTTCAATCTAAGGCCAAGTCCATTCCTATCTGATGTCCTCTTCCATGAGGACAGGTGGATGTTGGTAAGTGCAGATCTCCCTCATGCAGAGGACAAACTAGAAATGTGGGATTCCATCTGATGGGAACTCTCTTTCAGTAGTAGCCACAGCAGATATGAACCTGTAAATTGTTGCTTCATTTAAACTGTCTTATGATGCAGGTGGATGGGGCAGCTGGTGGCTTTCTGTCATTGCATTTCTTCTGTACACTTTGTTCTCATCCATTGCATATGTCTCTTCTTCCCGTTGTCATGCAGCCTGAAGGCACTAGGAGGGAAAAGACCAGAAATTCCCTAATATGTACAAAAGGTAAGGGTTCTATCTGCTGCTGTCCTCAGGGGAACCAAAAGGAAGGTTGGAGTTCACACTGCTTTTTGCAGTGCTCATTGTATGTTGTGCCTTGCCTTTTCCACAGGGATGCCCAAATGACAAATAGTTGGAGTGCTTAAAGTTCAATCCCCTGCTATAAACTTCCTGTGTGATCTGGTGCATTTCATTTTGGCAGTGTCTGTGCTACAGTCAGCAGTGTTCTGTTGCTGAAGCAAGGCTGTTATGGAGCCAGCAAAAGAGCTGAACTTTTTGTGCAAAATCCTCTCTGCATTTCATGTGCTTGTTTTCCTGCTGTCCTCTGTTCCAAGGATACGTATAGATTTCAGCTTTCCACTTCTAGTGGGAATGGGAGAGGGATGTAACATTCCCTTCCACACCATCTTAATGCTGACTGCAAAAAGTTCCAGTTTCCTGGAAGGTCTTCCTAAAAGAGAAAATAAAAAATTCACAAAAAGAATCCTTGACATTGCTCAACCAGCTCTCCCCAGTATCTCTCTGAAGAAATTCAAGGTTCACAAGCACTACAGCCTCGTAGCATCAGACTTACCTTGTTCAGCTGATTAATGCTTTTCACACAATTAATATTTTTCTCCACAGATGATGTCATTACTCAGGAAGTTGCTCTAGACCTACCTCCAAACGTGGTGAAAGGGTCAGCCAGAGCTTCCTTTTCTGTTGTCGGTAAATATATAATTAATAAAATATAAAAGAAACAAAATATGAAAACATAAAATGAAATCTTCCAGTCATTGGGTGGTGAACTTTTAAGGAAAGAGATTGATTCTTATCTTGTCCAGTAGTGTTTTTTCTTTCATCAGAGAAATTTAGTTTCTAAACATTGGTTACACCCTTCTTCACTTTAAAATTAATTGCATTTGAATGTTTTGCTCTGAGTTAACCCAGTTCTGAGTTATGGCCCCAGCCAGATCCATGCCAGTAAGGCTTTTTTTCCACTCATCCACATGTAAACCAGAGATTCTAGTGGAATCCTTTCAGTCTTTTTACAGGAAAGGACCTGGACTTGGTTACATGACTACTGATTATAATATCCTTGCTCTGTAATGTCTATGATTTCAGCTCGTTCCAGAAACTTCTTGCTGGGTCTGCACAATCTTTCCTTAAAATAGCAATTTAAAAGTGGTCTATGATGCATCTGCATAACCAGTATCCCTTTTCAGCATTAGTTGTTAATTATGCAACAAGTAGTTCACTCCAGCATCTCTGGGCTATTCCCCTCCCCTCCACTGGAAACAGAAGTTTACTGGAAGTTCTTTTAATTTCTATTAAGAAGTATCTTTTTGAAGAGGCACTGATACAGGTATTGTTTCTGGTGTGGGCAATTTAGGTAAAGTAAGGAGGGGCAATGAAGGGATATCTTAGTTTATTGCAAAACAGAACAAAAGAAATCATTCAGTCAGCACTGAGAGCATCATGCTTGTTGGAAATACCTGTAGTACCACACAGTTTTGCAGCCCCAGCTCAACTTTCCCCAGCTTTGTCTACAGAACAGAAATTATTGATTATTTCAGCAGCCATGACTTGTGCTAATCCCTCCAGCATCTCCTCTTTCCCAGGTGACATCATGGGCAATGCCATGCAGAATGTGCACCAGCTTCTCCAGATGCCATTTGGCTGTGGGGAGCAGAACATGGTCCTGTTTGCACCCAACATCTATGTTCTGGACTATCTGAACAAAACAGGGCAGCTGACTGAGAATGTTAAAGCCAAGGCCATTGGATATTTAGTGAGCGGTGAGAGTTTTGTGCCTCCCTTATGATATATGCTGAAATTCCCATGGAGGCCCAGTGAGCCTCAAGTAGCACTGATGGTGCTACTTTTATTGGTATCCTAACAATACAGCACTCCTCAGTGACCCACGGGACTGCCCTGATCGAGACATTTGTTTTATCTTCTTTCCTGCATTATCCTCTTTTGCCGAGACTCAAGTGTCATGTTTCCTTTGTGGTTCTGTCTTTCAGTCCCTTCCTCCTTTTCTACTCAGCCCCAGCACGTATACTAATCCTGTAAGCTTAGTTGGAACACAAAGTGCTAATCCTGTTAGCTTAGTTGGAACACAAAGCTGATATAGCTCTGCCTATTCTGTAACTCGATGTTTCTGTAGGACAGGATGTTCTGTGCTTTCACTTAAGCTCTGTCAGGACTCCTCTACTGTTAGATATATATTGTCTTTCTATGCTTTACTACTGTGGTTTCAGACAAATCTTAGAGCAAACACATATGGATTTATTTTTTAAAATTAGGGAACACTTCCTTGTCCATGTTTTTGCAGGCTACCAGAAGCAGCTGTCATACAAACATCCTGATGGGTCCTACAGCATCTTTGGTACCAGAGATAAAGAAGGCAACACCTGGTTAGTGACTGTGAGCACATATGATTCAGTTATTAATTTGCATTAAATTTACATGATGCAGTTAGAAGGCATCTTTACTGGTCAAATCAGATAGATAGAGCTGTGGACTTTGTCACTAGGACTGTGACTCTGCAGCTACTGAGAAAAAAAACTCTCCACCCCTTGCCAGGTTGAGTACACACAGAGAAGGTGATCCCTACAGACCCAGATGACTTCTTGATTCATGCTCCTGATGTGTCCCGTGAAACCCAATGCACTGCTGGAAGAGTGTTCTGGACACCCTTCTTGTGTCCCTTCTAGATACTATTCCTTTGACTACCCCTCTCCTGGAGGAGCTCATGAAGACAAAGCAAGCCACCAACATGTTACCTGTAGCTCTTCATACTTATACCTACCATGAATGGAAGGGTTGACTTTTTTTGTTCCTGCTTTCAGTGCTCATTTCACAGCTTCATCTTTCCCTTTTAGGCTCACTGCCTTTGTGTACAAATCACTTGCACAAGCGAGTCACTTCATATATATCGATGACAATGTCCAGGCTCAAACCCTGATGTGGCTGGCAAGCAAACAGAAGCCAGATGGCTGCTTCCCAAGTGTTGGGACACTCTTCAACAATGCCTTGAAGGTGGTAGAGAGTTACTTCTTTGTCAGATTTATGCTCTTATCAATAAGATTGTGAAATATTTTCAGCTCAGTCAGCTTTCCCACACCGCTTTATATGTTACAAGCATCTGAGATAGGGTTACAGGATTGTATGTGAAGATTTTTTTTAGGTGATAGCATCTGGCTTTTCTTCATTTAAGAGCCATCTCTGTTTTGTGTATTCTCTCCTTCCTTGTGTACTGCATCCAGAGCTGACCACACTCTCCCAGTTGGGATATAGCAATTCATATTTAGAGGCTTCTCACTCCTGTCATTCACTGACAATTCCTCTCTTCATATCCTTTTCAGGGAGGAGTAGATGATGAGCTGTCACTTTCTGCCTACATCACCATTGCCATGATAGAAGCTGGACACTCCAGTTCGGTAAGGAGACCTTCAGCTGCTGGTGTTCAGCTGAAATTGGTCCCCAGTTGTTGGCTTGGCTCCAGTGTCTACTACAAACTGTTTAGAGGGAGAGAGAGGTAGATGGGGAGAGAACTCCCAGGGAATGGGAGTTCTGCTCTGTATCTGCACTAGAAACTGTGATAGAACACTTTCCCATCTATATACCGCTTCAGCCACCAGGGTTTAAGTAGAAATTGTACAGACCTCAGTGGGATTAGACCTTATCTTTGAAAGACCGAAGACATTAAGTGACGCTTTTTAATTTTCAGTACAAAAACTGACCAGCAGTAGCCCACACACTACGGCTTAGCCTCGAGCATGACTCAGTCAAGAAAGTAATAGATTGCAGGTAAATCCATAAAGTCTACAAATGGTAAAACTAAGGTCCATCAGAGTTAAAAGTCAGTCTGTTCTTTTAAAAAAGTGGCTAGTATAAAGGAGACTGCAGCAGAGATGTTAGGGTTAAATAGAGGAGTTTCTCTGCCTCAAATTTTTTCATCTCCTTTTTGAGGAACTTCCTCAAATAGAGGATAATGCATTAGCAAGACATAGGGTCAAACTGTGAATGTTTGAACGTTTTTTAATTGGTGAAAACCTATTATTTTACTTGGTGAAAACTACAGAATTAAATAAAAGTACACCAGAGTCACTGAGGCTAGAGACTACTAGGTTGAATTTGTTAGAGACAATAAACTCTTGACTATCGAAGTGCAACCTGAATTGCTATAATGGAGATAAGCAGAAGAAATTAGCTCTGAAAGAAACAAAACTATCTTTTGCTTATACACCAACACCTTCAAGAACTGAAAAGTTACTTGATTTGAGGAAATACAAGTGACCATGTTCTGTTTATCAGTCTGAAATCCCTCCTTAATTAATTCTGTGGTCATTCTCCTGAAGTTATTCTGTAAATTTCATTTTCATTGCTGTAATAGTGAAGGGTTGAAGAACAGGTTTAAATAAAGCATATGTTTGGCCAGATAAAGGGTACTGTCCTGAATTAGATCGGTATGTCATTTTTTGTTTTGTTTTGTTTTTTTTAAAGTATCCTGTAGTCCGAAATGTCTTCTTTTGCCTGGAGACTGCATCTGAGAAGAGTATCAGTGTTGTTTACACTCAGGCACTCTTGGCCTATGCCTTCTGCTTAGCTGGCAAGGCAGAAAAATGTGAATCATTTCTTAGAGAGCTACAAAAATCAGCAAAGGAAGTAGGTGAGTTTCAGACATTTTGCGAATTTGAGCAGTGGGAGGAGGGAACAGATCCTACTGATGTCTTGTGGTCTGACCTTGACAATACTGAGAGAATAGGCACAGAATCAACATCTGCAAATAATCTATTGAATTAATTTGCAGTACATCTGTTGCTTTGTAGGGAGTACTTGTGACAAAGAGAACAGGACACAGTATGTCTCTGAGGCAGCAAAGAGCAGTGACACCTATAATCCAGTATGGTTGCTCCTGACCTTCTCTTTGCTTATTCAGATGGCTCACAGCACTGGGAGCAGGAGGAGAGGTCTCCATCAGAAAAATCTCCCTCCTTCCTTGACCATGCCCCATCAGCTGAAGTTGAGATTACCAGTTATGTGCTGTTGGCATTTCTCCACAAGCCCAACCGGAATCAAGAGGATCTCACAAAGGCCTCAAGGATTGTGCAGTGGATCATCAGACAGCAGAATCCCTATGGAGGTTTCTCTTCTACCCAGGTGTCAAAACTCTCTTCTACTTCGCACCTAGTCCTAGGAACTGGAAGACTGGTTCAGGGTGTCAGTAAGGCTTTGACTATCTGGTCTTATTTGCCTCTTGTATTTGTTGCCTAAAACACAGGGGCCAAGTCTTTATCTTGAAGAAACCAAAAAAAAATTTTTTTCTCCTTAATTATGGGAAGTCGAAAGCCATACAGGAGTGATTTGACTAGCAAAAGCCTACAGACATTTATGTTGGGGACAAGCCTACAAAGCACCAGGTCCCACTCTATATGACCAAGAAATGTTCTGTAGTTCCATAGAAAACATATGCTTCACCACCATGAAAAACTCTGGAAGTGTGCTCTAGTGCTCAGATTTGATGTTCTGAGACCTCCATGTGAGCAGGAAGATTTCTTCCACTCTAAAACCTTCATACCAAAATTAAACAGTTCCTAATGTATGGGAACTTTGGAGTTATAGACAAATTTTGTGTTTCTTTAGCCAGGATGAAGTGACTGTGCTTCGTATTGGACCCATGACTTTGACCTGCAACAATCACATTGTGTAGCTAATTGTCTTTTATTATTTTCATTTCCTTCAGGACACAGTCATTGCTCTCAAAGCCCTCGCTGCTTATGGTGAGGCCACCTACAATTCTGTTACACAAAATATAGTCAAGATCACTTCCAAAAAGCCTTTTGAGAAGGTGTTTATTGTCAACAATGAGAACAGGCTCCTGCTGCAACAGACTCCCCTTCCAGAGGTCTCCGGGAAATACAACCTAACAGTGAATGGCAGTGGATGCATACATATGCAGGTAAGTGTCTGCCCTCCTCTTCTTTGTGTCTCACATTCTGCATATTATACAGTCATGTTTTTGATGATTCTCCATCACACTTCTCTTTGTAATTATTTGTAATTATTCTTATCAGCAATTTGTTTCTTTCTGGGATATGATTCTGGGTAGCAGAAGTGGTTCTGAAGAGCAGAAATCTCATGTGTCTGCCATTGATGTAAACAAGAACCTTCCACATAAAACCAAAATTGCCAGGAAACTTCACTAGGTCTGACACTTGTTTTTTAATGCAAGGATAATCCCTTGGCATACAAAAAAAAAAGGATTTTTTCTTCTTCCAGACAGTAATGAGATACAACATTCACCTTCCAGAAGGGGCCTTTGGATTTTCACTATCAGTACAGACGTCAAATGCATCCTGTCCACGGGAACGACCAGCAAAATTTGATATTGTCCTCACAAGCAGGTAAGGTGCCTTTGGCAGACCAGATGCACTAATGACAAGGCAGAGAAGAGTGCTGTGTATTCAGTTTTGCTTATAAAGTCAGGAACCTTTAGCTAATCAACATGTTAATAATATTGGCCTTTAAGACAGTATCCCAACAGACCTCCTGATACACCCAGTAACTGATGGTTTTAGCACATACTTGGCCCTTTCATACTAAGGGCCTTCCTAGTGTCTCTCATCTGAGCTTATCAACAAGTGCCTGTGACTCATCCTTCCCAATGCCATATGGGGCTAGGAGCAGAAAGCTGAGGTTTACTTCCACAGGCACAGTCCAGACTGATGGGGACCTCTGTTCTTTCAGTTACACAGGGAAGCGCAGAAGCTCCAACATGGTCATTATTGATGTGAAGATGCTCTCTGGCTTTGTTCCTGTCAAGTCTTCCCTGGATAAGGTAAACTATAGGAGCAAGATTAAATGTGTCATCTCAGAGACAAAGAAGACTGCTCATGATGAAAACAGAGGCCTAATTGAGAATCATTCACCTACAAACCCTGTGAGGTGTTACCATGGCTGCATGTTCTTCATTACTGAGTAGAGGGAATTCCCTGCAGTGAGTTGTGAGCACACATATCTTAAAAACATGAAAAGCTAGGCAGGGTTCCAGCTAGAGCTTGGCCAACTGGGTGCTGCAACTTGGAGCTGGCATTGCCCATGTAGGGAAAGGATGAGAAATCTGCCAGACTTGTTCTAAAACCTAAACAATATTGGAGGCAAGACAGTATTCCCTAAATGAACTGCAGTGCCTCTCCTGCACTCACGAGGTGCCCATACTCACCACTAAGACAAGTGGAAGTTTTTGCACACTCCCTCTAATCAGCTCCCAGCCCTTGATACTGGGCTAGGAACAGGATGAATACCACATCCACGTGGTGGTAGGCTCTCAGGTAACACTTGGTTTTTAATGGTTTAAAAATATTTCAGTTTATCTCCATTTTCTTATTTTAAAGCTCATTGATGGTCATGCAGTGATGCAAGTAGAAAAAAAGAAAAACCATGTTCTCCTTTATCTGGAAAATGTAAGTTCTGATCACTGTTTCTTTGCCTTGATAAAAGGATGAAAGAAGAACGTAATAGGTGCACCTACTGAGTGTATATAGTCTATTATAAAGTATATTTATCATGTTCCCTTTCCCATCATTTTTCCCCTGTAATCATGAAGCTGCTTGCTCCTCAAACTGGTTGTAACATCCTGACAGACAAAACAGCTTTGAACTGTTGCCTGCCATACTATCACCTAGAAATAAGTTAATAAAAAGATCAGAACCCTTTCAGTCAATAGTAGATAAACACCAGAAAAGGGGTTCTCTTGTGTATATGTCCAGTTGGAGGCTTCTCATAAAACTCAGTCTCTTCAACAGGACACAAAACACTGCTCTGATCTCCTCTGGAAAGATACCCTTTCCATCTCTTACACTAGTTAATTCCCAAATCTAACCTGTAATGTAATCCATAGATCAGAATTTATATAGTAAAAGTGCATTTGTTTGCTGCAGAACTACCAACAGAAGCCAATATCCCAGTGATGTTCATCAGATCCCAGTTTCTTGGTGGCATATAATGTTCTGTCTGAAATGGGAGGGGTTGGAATGCCAGACTTTATCATCCTGACCATTGGGAGGTCCTGAAAAATTAAGCTCAGTCCTTTGGGACATTCTTTCCCTCTATGGCAACAAGACACATAGTGACTACAGAATCAGGTAACACAAGCAGGATAAGAAAGCTTTTCACTTCAGTGTCAATTTGGGCTCTCCAAACATACTTCTGATCCCAGTTTGAGAGGCAGATCATGGACGTCCCACATCTGTATGTTTAGCATCGGTAGGATTTTGAACATAAAACAAGTCAGTTTCCCCTCTGGTCTGCTCCAGGTGGTATTCCACAAATAGAAAAACTTACGTGATCTCTACCCTTCCATTCCCAGATCTCACACAAGAAAAGGAAAGAGATAGTTTTTTCAGTTGAGCAGGACTTTGTAGTGGCCCATCCCAAGCCAGCTCCTGTGCAGATCTATGATTACTACGAAACAGGTAGGTCCTTGATTTTAACCAGGATGAAGTTTGGGGGTGGGACAACAGAAACACTCTGTACATTAAGAGAGACCCACAACCAGTCCTTCTGGAACCAGCGTTCCTCTGAAGAACTCTATCAGGATCTGGGTATAGTGAGAAGGGAGATACTTGTTTCATCTTAGTGAGCTTGGTATCATGTCCAAGGTTACAGGTGGGCATGACTGGAAAGCTATGAAAATGCATGTGCATTTCAAGGATCGCTAGCTTAAACATGTGTAGGGTATATCCACCTCCAGGGAAAGGCAAAAGAAGAACATTTATTTCCTTCTTTTCCAGAGGATTATGCTGTTGCTCAATATATATCACCTTGCAAAGAGGATGTTGAAGAAATAGAGTAATTATTAGGAAAGGTAAGTTAAAGGAAAAAAAAACAAACAGGTAAGAAGGTGAATTATACAGCAGCATGGGCAGAGGGATTGATAAGGTCAGTAGAGCAATAACTGTTCTTGTAGAAGTAGTCTTCAGTCTCCACCAGGCTTCTCAGGGAGCCATCAGACACACTGGACAGATCCTGTCCCATGCCACATGCTCAGTGGGCTCTTAAGTGGGTACCACTTTGCTGCTTGTGGGAAGAGCTCAGCCTCTAGAATGAAAGCCAAAGTTCAGGATAATTGGGAGACTGGGAAATACTTTCAGAGTTTCCTCAAAAGCATCAAGACTTAGAGAGGAATAATCTATGTAAAGCTTGAAAGCCTCTTCTCTGAAGTCTGCATTTTGTGGGCACAGGCAGGGTGCTTCACACTGACTCCAAGTAACTCCTTCCTGATCAGCTAAAACATCATCTAAGGAGAACACTTGAGGTGATGCAAATAATTGAGGTGGTGTGTTGGCCAGGCAGAAGTTTGACACTGCCTTGCCAATGGGTGATCCAGGTCTGTGTTCTGCTCAGCACAGCAGCTATTCTGGATCTTATCTCCTGAGCAGCTCCCAAGATATACAGGCACAGCTCACTGCCAGCTAATGGTCCAGCTCTTTTCTGTTTTGCACAGAAGGGGATGACAACCCAGTATCCTGAAGCTGTATTTTATACTCTGAAGCTGTTGGTTTGTTCTCATTAAGGCTATTTTCTTTTTTTTATTTTCCCCTGCAGGATGATCATAAATGTTGAACAAGTGGTCAAACACCCTATTTTCTTATGTTATTAGGTCCTGGAAAAGGCCATTTCACCTCACGAATCACATTGGGAGTCTGTGACATCATTTGAGCCAGTGTTTGATTCTCTACTTCCTTTCACAGTGTCTCTCTCCATATCTGCAATCATAATCATGTATAACTTTCCATCAATAAACCTCCTTTTTACATTGGGCATCGCTTATTTTAGTGTCACAGAACAAACATTTTGACGAAATTCTGTATGTTATAGATGTGGGCTGAGGGAGGATACAGAAAGAGATGCATCCATCCTGCCAGCAGCAGTCAGCCTCCCTCGTAGCCATACCAATGACCCCTGTCAAGTGCTGCAATACACATCAAGTCAGTGTGGCTACAAAGAAGATGGAGACACCCTTTTTACAAGGTTTCACATCAAGAAGATATGGGGTAATGGGTGCAAGTTAATCCTGGGCAGGCTGATTGGACACAAGAGGAAATTTTTTTACAATAACAACTGTCATAACAACTGGGATAATCTCCCCAGGAAAGTGGTGGATTCCACAACACTGGATGCTTTTAAGATTCAACAAGACAGGGTGCTGGGCCATCTTGTCTAGACAGTGCTTTTGCTAAGAAGGTTGGACCAGATATTCATTGAGGTCCTTTCCAACATGGTATTCTATAAATCTATGTGCAATCACTCCCAAACTCCAACCTCCAGAGCACAGGCTGAACCACCCCTCAGCTTTGCCCATCCCTGCCAGGGTGCTGCTTCTGCCCCTGTGGCATAAAAGTAGGGGTGTACCTCTGGACAACGTGCAGTGACACTGCATCATGCTTCATAGAGGAGAGAGTGAAAAAAGGGGCAGGCTTCAATCCAGGCCTCATGATTGCCCAGCCCCACATCCTGGATCACCCTCTGCCAGGGCCTCCAGTCCACCAGACTGGCCAGAGTTGGACCAAAAGAGGTAGCAATTGGGATTCTTGTCCCAGCCACCAGCAATGGGCCTCCCCATTTTCCAGCACCTCTCATCATCCCCCACTTCATAGAGTTGAGGTTTCTGCAAACATGTGGTTTCTGCTCTTGGGGTGTAGTGTGCCAGAGTTGCTGGATGGGTGGGAGGACCGTGATGCAGGCAGTATCAGAGGTCTGGCAGAGGGGATAAAGGGACAGGGAGATGGCTGGAGACAAGGGAGCAGAGCAGCACTGGCAGAACTCACGGAAGAAAGATGGATGTGGCTGCTCTTTGCCAGAAGCAACAATGGCACCAGCAGTCCTGAGCCATCCTCTCCAGGCTCCCATGGGTCAGGTGGCAGGAGCACAAATGGAAACAAGGCCAGGGCCAGGGCCACTCATGGCTGGTGGGATCCAGCCCTACTCTGGCTCTTTTTCTGTGTGTCCCAGGGCAGGAGTCTCTGGGCTGTACTGGTGGCTGATCATCCATCATGTAGGAGTGGGGAGGGAAGGATGAATCTGTCATATGGGACCAGGAGAGGGAACAAAGGACCTACTGTGCAAGGGCATGAGCATGGATTTACGTGAACATGAAAACTGTTTGAGTGAGGAGGACTATAGTATGTGCTTTGGAAGGATCCATTTCATCAGGCAATTTACTTAAGTTGTGTGTGGACTTGCATTTTATTTCAGTGAAAATTATTCATCATGCCAGCCCAGAATATCCCTCTTCCCAAAATTTTTTTTTTCAAAAGGTACTAAATAATTTTGGCATTTCTGAGTTACTCAGGACTGGATCCTTAACAAAACAGATGTCAGTCTCTGCAGAAAGCAGGGTACTCAGATACTCATTGCACAGGACTGGTCATCCAAGATATGCGTGATGTCAATGTTATAAAAAGCCCCTTCATTAAGTTTCACAGACAAGGAATTTGTGGGGCATGAAATTGCTTTGGGGAGAGTGCAGGTTTCCATGCCAAGTTCCAAAACTAAAACTTTGTTGGCAGTAGGAGGGAAACAAGAAGGCTAATATGTGAATTTTGCTTTCCTGACACAGCCCAGACTGTAGCAACTGACTCAATTTACATGACCATCAGACAGAAGGAAAGCAAGAATGAAACTCATAAAAATCCCCCTCAGGTCTGTCCAAATGTTATTTTGTTCAGCCAAACATTGTTTCCTGAGAAGAAACAAGGTCCAAGAAAAAAAAAAAAAAAAAAAAAGAAGCTGCATTTTTATCATTCCTTTGGAGAATTCTTTTCCTCTGCAGGCAAACCTGAACTATTAAACATCAAGAGCATATTTCTCACTGCAGACTCTTCCTGTGCATGCCAAAAATGTAGTGTTTATTACATGTTTTAATCCTGTAGCTCAAACAGCTAATTACAAGTTGCAGTCAGATCTAATAAACACCCTATGTTCATACTCTTTCTCCAGATGTTTACCATTTTCTCCCTTGCTCCTGCTCCCACAGGGAACAGCAAAAATCTTTAGAATGCATTCCTGCACCTCCTAGATTTCTGAAACCTGGTGTCTTTTTCGGCTGTATCTTTTGTGGCACACACCTGAAATTGAAGGAAGTTTATTAATTATTGTTTAAGCAAGACAGAGACACTCACTAGATTTTATGTAATTTCTTTTTCTGTAATCCTATAATAATGAGGCTTCATATCAGTCACTCCCAGAGACTCAGGAGTGTTCTAGGTCTCAGAAGGTCAAAACTACTTTAATTTTTGCAAGACATATGAGGTATTCAGTCTCTGTTTCCCCAAGTTTGACAAAACTAAGCTCACTGGCCCAAGAAGAGCTCCGAGCTACCACACTACTGCCTCCCCAAAGGCACAGGTGCTGGGTTACTGTGCTCAGTTTTACACTTCTTCATTTAAAAAAGGTACTAAAGAAGGGAAACAGATATGAGTATCCACTGAAACTGTTGTGCAGGCCCTTGAGCTAATTCAGCAACACTGTGAGAAATGGGAAATTCAGAACTTCACTATGGTGGTCTTCCAGTGCCCTCATGCCTGCTCTGCAACTTCTGTATCTCATGCAGTTCTGTGAGTTGCTCTTTTAGAAGTATATTAAAATATACTCTGAAATGCATGTTCTTATGAGTAAAAAGGGACAACAAGGAGTATAATCACATGAGAATATCTTTGACTAAATTGCTCTGTCAAACTTACTTCCCTTTGTGTTAAAACCTTTGTATTGTGACATGGAAATGGTTTTGCTGCTCGTATGGAGCTCACACTAAAGGCTCTGCTAAAAGTTGATGCCATGGCCTACTCAAGAAGAAGAGGACTTAAAATAACTACACTTGTTCAGGAAACAAAATACAAACTTTTTTGCTATAGATGATGAGTCTAATCCACAATGTGGGCAAGAGGTTGCAAAATCTAGAGAAAAACACATGAATCTCCCCAGAAAGATAACCTTTGGTGTAGCAACGCTCCTTTCCTTTGGTCTCTCAATTGCTTACCCAGCACCATTGTTAAAGAAGTTCTTGGTCCAGGGAATTTGGTTGCTCCATCTTTCGGCTCAAATTGTCTGTTGTCCCTGCAGTGTCATGGGTAATAGTGACAAGCTGTCAAACAAGGGCACAGGGAGACCTCAGCTGTATGACTTCTTCTATTTTCCAGACCTTGTTACCTACTTGTTGATGTCCAGGTTTCTCCTCGCCACCCTTCCTCTGTCTTATACGCAGTGTGGATGTTGACCAACAAATTCACTGCTCAGAGAGGATCAGAGGAACCTTCAGTTGAGAAATTATGGTGTCAAAATGCTCTGAGGAAAAAACTCAGCCTTCCACTCTAATCATTTCTTGATTTCATCTGCCACCTATCTGGCTGGCAATTTAGGAGGCAATCAAGTGACCTTCACCACTGATTCATCAGATGTGACATAGAAACCTGATCACATCTCTGGCACCGCTGGCTGTGAAATGCATTGCAGGGCTTCATAAGGAACATCAATAGTCTATATTTTAACTATTTTATCCATAGTTGCAGTGAAAAGTTTTCTAAAAAAATTTCTAAAAATTTTCAACATTGTGTCTGCTAATCCTGCAGCTCAACAGAGAGATATAGCTTCCTTCTGCTCGACCTCCTAAAGGGTCACTTTTTGAGGGCCAAGAAAATCATAAACATGTGACATTACACTGGATACTGGACCTACCACTCTCCTTCAAGGAAAGGTCTCACTCTTTCCCTTTCTGATCCTCTTACAAACTCAACACAGTGATCTCTTTATTCCCTTTGATCCTGCCCTGGAGTCCTTCACTTTCCCTTCTCCACACCAGTGTTCCTGCTGGGCAGACCACGATGTCCCTTAAAGAACATGATTTCAGAAAGGGTCCTGCACCCCATGTTGTCACAATGTGTGACTCCTGGGACATTTTAAAAATCTTATTTGAGAATGAAGGGAGGGTAAATATGAACAAGGCAGGCAGACATGGAGGGACTAAAAATCACTGCATGCTAATAAAGTGCTAACCTTGCATATTTTTTTTCAGCCTCCCACTCTTTGGCTCAGTACCCACAGGGAGGTGAAGACTGGGTTATTACTGGAGGTAATTACACAACCATGCCACATTTTGGACTTCGCTCTACTGGAAGTGACCGGATCTAGAACCCACTGGTTCCCCTTGCTGTCCGTCATGGAAAGGTGTTTCTGCACTTACTCAGTGAGCAGAGGTCTGTGCCATGGTACAGCTCATCTGGGAAGTCCTGTACACTGAGTGTGGGATTCACACCAGGCTCTCTTCTCATAGCCCCTCACTGCTTCAGCAGAGTCTTGTCCTGGTCCCTTCCAACCACTTGTTGGCCAGTGCAGGGCATCCCAAAACAGCAGGGAAATGCAGCCATCTAATGCAGCCAAAGCAGGTTCTGTAGCAAGGCATTAGGTCCAAAAGGATCTGGATAAATGATATGTTCTCCAGACACGTTACAGCATGATGGCTCATACCCCTTTCTCTGACCTGAAGGGCCGAATGTGACCAGCTATGCCCTGCCTAACAAGGTGCAACAAAACAAAGCGGAGGTGCAGGGAAAAGGGTTAAATGATATGAAAATATCTGATTTCCTTGCCTCTTACTCCATTAAGGCTTCTTGTCTTGATTTCCTGTAGCATCCTCTGTCTCAAAAATTTGGAGAAACATTTAGCTGAATCCCAGCTACTCTTGTAACTGGGTGAAGACCCATGTCATGAGCATCAAATGACACCTGGCTTAGCTGCCATACAGAGAGACGCCTGGATGTGCCCACTGATACCCAGCCAGTCAGTAACTGGTGTAAGCATAAAATCTTCATTCCACCTACCTTGAACATTGAGGCCAGCAGAAGGACCTTCATGAGATGCCTCTACCTCAGCTGAGGAGAGAGGGAGCCCAAGCAACAACATCACAGCTAAAGCTAGAACTAGACACAGTGTCTAAACGCATTCTGTATGTCTTATTATATGGTAAAGTTTTATCTGCAAAAATGAGTCTTTTGACTTAAAAGAAGTATAGTTAGTGGTTCCAAGTTTTGTTTTGAGACACATTTGTAAATTCTTTGGTTTTTTCTCTCCCCTTCCTTGGCAATCATCTAAGTAACACAAATGTATAAATTAAAATAACTTTTAACTTTTTAATGCATCGGGGATTATCTTAATTCTCTGAAATATCCCAAAAATACCTGTGAAAATAGAGACAGTTTCTTGCTTAGATTGTATATCATTTATTACTTACCTTTAATCACAGAATCACAGAAAATTAGTGGTTGGATCTCAAAAGATCATCGAGTCCAAACCCTCTGCCCGAGCAGGGTGCCCTAGAGGAGATCACATGGGAACACATCCAGTCAGGTTTTGAATGTCTCCAAGGAAGGAGACTCCACAACCTCTCTGGGCGGCTGGGTCCAGCACTCTGTCACCCTTACAGTGAAAAAAAATTTTCATCGTGTTTATATGGAGCCTCCTATGCTCAAGTTGATACCCATTGCCTCTTGTCCTGTCATTGGGCATAGCTGAAAAGAGCCTGGCACCATCCTCCTGGCTCTTCCCCTTTATGTGTTTGTAAACATTAATGATTTAAGAGGGTTTAAGAGATTTATATAATGGATTTAACACTAGGATTTCAAGAACTCATTCTGTGTGTTTGTGCTCTATAAGTATTAGATAGACAAACTGCAGATTCTTATGAGAAAGGGTTAACAACCTTGGTTGCAGCCTTTTTTGCAATATATAATATAGGTTCCTTGTAAGGCAAGACAAAGTTTATATATAGAGGTGATATTGTTATAATACAGCTAGGGAAGATGGGTAAACCCTACTTTGTATAGGGCTTACCCTGCAAATGGGCTATCCTTACATCACACAAAATGTAGTCTCAGGACTAGTTATAAAATCCATTTAACTATGTGGTTTGCAATTTGCATTAAAATGAAAGTAATTCACCCTAGCCTTTGTGTAAATTTATTCATTTGTTCATATGACATCACAGGAATATGAGCTCTATTTTGCAGCCCAGCTTTCCACTCCTGGGGAAGGCAGTCAACCTGCCACCAGGCCCTTCTCACAGGTTAAGATATTTAACAGGCCACAGAAGTGGATTAACTTTATTCACTCTGATATTTTCACTTTCATTTGAGCTTTAGCTGGTGAAGCCTTTTTATGGTGTTTCATTGCATTGTATATCTTCTGCAAGTTCTTTTTTCTCTTAAATGATTTTCTTCAGCCTCACACTGAACATTAACAGTTTTGTTAACTGAAGTCTCATGTTTTACAGTGCAGTTTTCTCACCTCTCCCGGCACAAAGCTGATGCATGCACAGAAGAGACACAATCCTTTGCTGCTGGTTTCCACTCTGCATTCTTATATGAAAGTGCATGGACCACCTATCCCAGTGTTACCCAGACCTGTTTCCTCAGCTTTTTCTTTTAGCCTTTTCTTGAAAGCCAAAAGCTGAAGTTCAGTTTATTGCTTTGGTTTGGCTTTGAGACAAGTGTTGTGTTGCAAGTCCTTGTGTAGAACAGGAATATAGTAAAGAAGCAGATATCTTTCTGGGGATTATTTACCTTTGGTGATAGTGGTTTCAACATTGCTTAAGGCTGCGGGAGCAGAGAAGGATTCCTGCACATAATAGTGTTGTGGTTGTATTAAGGGTATTCAGACCCACAGACACCCTCTCTTTCTGCAGCTGCAGTGACAAGTGAGCCACTCTGCTAATGGACAATTGGTAGATACTGATAAAGATGAACAGCAGACACTGAAAAGAAGTCACAGGAAAATAAACCAGAACTGAAGTTACACGATTAAATTGCACAGCTCAACGTCATACTTTATTTTCGTGGGGAAATACAATTTCTATAGTGGTCATAAACTTCAAGGTACAGAACACTTCACATTTTTCTCCCATCTTTGCTCATTAGTGCACTGAATACTGTATGGCCGATTGGAAACTTGCAGAAGGTTTGCTGTGACTGGAATCTATCAATATGTATGCTGGCCTCTATTAATTTGTTAATTGCATCTTTTGTGTAAGTTAATCCAACTCAAACTAATATATCTTACAGCATGGTGGGGTGAAACCTGTGAAGGAAATATTGTGAAGAATGAAATGCTCCAAATTGTATAATAATAATATTAATATTAATAATAATACAGTCAGGCAAATAATTCCATGGCATCTGTATCTTACTGGCCTGGTGTCTTCCCTATTTCAATACAGTAATACCTGGAAAGGAAATTCAGTGCATCAACACATGTAACTTGCCAGTTACACTGTAGCCTCTCTGAGAATTATCTAGAATTAATCTAACTTTCCCAAGTTTTCTTTGAAACAAAACAAAACAAAATACAAACAAACAAAGAAAAATTGAATATGCTACAGTTTTAGCTTAGTTTTGGAAGTAAATAAGTTTCTAAACTTTCTGTGGAACAGTCAAAAGATGTTCTACCTTTATATGTGACAGTAAACATATGTAATAATTGAATTTCAGCAGGGTGAACCAAAACTAATTACTATCATTTAGTACAGAAATTCACTCTTTTTGGAGGATTAAAGGAAATCAGATTTAGGCATTTTGGCTATTTCAAGCGTTTAATGTGATGTGAACCTATTTAAATTCCTAGTGATCTACAGTTATATACTATTATTCATTTATGGTTTGTACCAGCTTAATATGGGGACCGGTGACTGCAGATATCATATAGCACAGACTGCCTCTTGATCTGCCTGCTGCACCATGATCTCAGACATGAATGAAGTATTATCATAGGAGGAAATACCTTTTTTCTGGCTAAAATCATAATTCGCAGAGTCACAGAATTCTTGTTTCACTGAAGCTATCACCATGTATGGAAAAGATGCTGCATGCTTTTCTCTGCAGTGATATCTTTTCTGAGCCCACTTAGCCTGGTTAGAAGAAGTAGCCAGTCTCTCAGACACAGGCTCTCTGGGTCTGAAAAAGCATTCTAAAGCTTTCAGGCTTAGAAATTCAGGCCACTTGCTTTGATCTTTGTGAGAGAGAAACATACTGGCTGGAGCACTAAAGGGCAGTAGGTGCTTGTGGAGCAAAGTAGGCATGAGGGTGTCGGAGAGCTGATCCCTGGGGAACGAAGAAGAAGCAGATCCTCAATACCTTGTGCTTAATAAGGTGGTCAGTAGAAGGAAGAAGACAACAGATCTCCACTGAATCCCTGTTTTTTGGTGTCTCTTCATCTATGAATTTTAGTACTACATGTTTACCCTTAGAGCCTGTTTTGCATGTGTCCATTCAGATTTCTTTTTCTCTTCAGTTTACAGCAGCTTGAATGACAACAGGCAGCTTAGGATGAGTCATGTTTTCCAGCAAGTGCCCAGGACACTATTGCTTAGAAAACTGCTATTTTGCAGTAGTCATTTACTGGAGAAGTTGAAGACAAAAGGAGAGACAATAGGGAAAATTTCTGGAGAAAAATCAATGTGGTTTTATTACTTGGCAATTACACAACTACTTATTTATCAGTATTTCCATCTTTAAATGATAATCTGCCAAATCCTTTTTTTTTTTTTTTTTTTTTTTTGTGAGCATGTGCTCATTCCTTCTCCATACGACATTTATATTACACTTCCCCCCTGCAGACACTGGCTGTCTTCTGACTATTTTCCTGATTTTTGTGGTTAAATTTTATTCCACAAGAAACTGCATATGACTTTTTAACACCATTCTTCAGCTTCCTTTCATCCCCATACACTCGTCCTCATCTTTTGAACTGCTCTTCCCTGCACTTTTGTGGCTACCACATCAGAAACTAGACACTGTATAACTAACATTCAGTCTTAACATTCGCTCTTTTTCAGAGCTTCAGGATAAGAGCAAATAGGGCTGCCTGTGCTGTTGTGATCTAATACACACTCTTGCACAGAACAAAGAATCTCTGCCATTAATATGGCTTCAGACAGGAACATTTAACATAGGTTGTGCTTAAGACTTTTCTCTGCTGGGTTATTCGTACGCAACAGAAATCTTCACAGAGGTCATTAATTTCCAGGAATTGTTACCAAATTCTTTCACTGTACAGGCACTGGAGCCCATGCTGCAGTTTTGCAGTTTTCCATGGACTGGCACAAGCACCCTACCTAGTTAGGCTTCTCAGGGAGTGCTAGTAGTTTGGAATGAATTTTTCTGATCATTGACCTGATAGAATGTAGGAAACCTTTTTTTTTTTTTTTTCCTATTAGATTCTGCTTCTGAATAAGCTGCTACAACCAGAGGTTTGCAGAATACTGAGCCAAGTGAGCAGCACAATTTTTATTGACTTTTTCTAAAAAAGATGACTCACAGCAGCACAGATCTAAACCTGGGAAGGGGAAGAAGGAGCCACCTGGAACATCTGTGCTCCAGGTTATACAGAATGGCAGAAGATTATCACCATCCTGGGGAGGCAAGGATGTTTCCCAGCAGCATCATGTAATATCTGTGCACATTCATAGAGGAAACAGAACTTAGTTCCATACCTAGACCAGCACACCACTTCATTTTGGGTTATAGACAGATTAATTATCTAACCCATAATAGCTCTGTTAGCAGCTGTGTCAGTAAACTTCTGCAGTACTCTGTTTACATAATATGGGCAATGTTTGTATCTGTGGGTTTCATTTTGATCATAAAATACCCATAAACCTGGCTTTTATCTTCAGAAAATCACAGTACCCCACATCAGAGTGCTGTGACAGGGCACTGCACACAGCAAATATTACCCTGTGTTGAACACAGTTCATTTTCTCAACACTGTGAATTCCTGATGGGTTAAATAAATCAGGGTATGAATCACTCAGAGATTTCTAATACAAGCTGTATCCAATAAATGTCATTCCCCCACTTGGAAAGTCTCTGGCCAAATACTGTCCCTCTATTCCAGCTCCTCCTTACCGCCTCTCCCTGTTTCCGGATGGGCCCTGGCCCTCAGCCCTTATCTCCTCCAGCCCCTGGGCTGTTTGCAGAGAGCAGTTATAAAGAGGCTGACCCAGCAGAGAGTGGAGGGGAATTTCAAGAAAACAGCAACACTGGACCACGCTGAGTGCCTGCTTGACTCACCACGACCTGCTCTGCAGCATGGGGGACGACAGGCTGCCCAGAAAACCAAACATCTTTCTCCTCCTTCTCTTCTTCCTTCCTGGAAATACCTCTCCCACCACAGAACCGTAAGCTACAGATGCGGAGTGGGGAGGGAGGTCTTAGTGCTCCTCTTTTCCTTCAGTTTTCCTCCTTTCTATCAAGCTGCTGTTCCAGTTTCTTCCACTCCCGCCCTACATCCCACCACTAGCCAAGCCCTGAGCTTCCTTCACAGCCATGTCAGTGCTTCCTGCTCCCACCCTGCAACCCCTGGTTGTCCAGCTCTGGGACCACCCCTGCATTTCTGCCAGTGCCCATCTCCTGCCCTGCCACATGCATGGTGGTCCAGCACTGGATCCTCACAATGCCTTTGCCTCAGTGTATTCTTGCCTAGAAACTTTCATTTGCCTTGGAAGTTTGAGGGTATTCTGCCAGAATCTGTGTACTTACCTTTCCTGTAGTGCCCTTATTTCAGTCACTGAGTTATTTCTCCCTGCTTCCCAGTTGATTTCAATCCAGCTTGCTTCCCTTTCTCCCATTCCTTTCAAGCCAGTGTGTTTTCCTTGGCAGCACCAGACGTACTCATTCCCAGAGAGGATCTATGACCTAGATTCTCTTCCTCCAGCACAGATCTTGGCACGGGCACCCTCCCCTGGGTCATCTACCACAGGGCTCTGCAGCCCAGCAGCATGGCTGGAAAGCCCACTTTGCAGAGGGCCCCAAGGAGAGGGTGGCAGACTGCAGGCAAGCATCCCCACGCCTGCCTCACCTACCAGAGAACATGCTCCAGAGCCTCTGGTCTGGATGGGAGCAGCCCCTCTCTTCAGACCCCGGCTGCTGTCACACTCTGTGACTCTTGCTGTGCGTGGGTCTCATAGCTGCAGAGATTTCGTGCAGACCAGCAGCATGGCAGTGGTGGTAGCAGCTGTACTAAAAGGTGCAATGCTTCTGCTGCCTGCTCTGTGGTCAGAGGTGAACTGCTGACTGCCTCAGACTGAGGGACCTTTGACTCACACTGTACCATCTACCTCCCATTCATCTGCCCTGTTTCCCTGTCTGGGTGTGTCTGGGGGAGATAAGACAGCCAAGTCTGCTTTAGGATCAGGCTGAGCTCTCTGGTCTCCCTAGAATGGTCTGAGGTAATTAAGTAGTTAAGATTAAGTAATCTGAATGCATTCCTGCTTAAGATCAGGACAAAACAGTATTAATTCATACCTCTCAGTCCCCTCCTCCTGTGATCAAAATGTTTTGCTTTATGCCTGACCTGAGCACCATTTGGGAGGGGAGAACACAGCTTTCCTCCTATGCCTGCAGTGGTAAATGTACCCTGCAGACTGAATAGACACCAGCAGAAATTTTGCTCAGCGTGGGAAGGATTTGGAAACCTGAATAAGCAAAGACAGAAGCAGCCAGGCAAGTGGTTGGTTTTTTCCACCCTAAAACTGCATATTTTTCAGCCTTTTTTAGGCAATGCCTTTGAGTCTCAATACAAGATTGTGGGATATACAAAAATCAATTAACAGCCTGGAAACTATCACACCATCCTCACTCCCTGCTATGAATCTGAACAAAACATCCTTTGTAAAGAACTCTCTATTAGCATAAAAATTACTCCTTCCACTGCAAGTATTTTCCTGCTTTTAGTCTAAGTAGTCAGGCAGTTTTATATGTAAAAACCCAAAATAAAATGAATGTTTGTGTGTAGTGCATGCAATTAATGGCAGTTAATGGATTAGACATGCTGATTTGTTAATTGCCTTTCACTTAATACTGTTTCCTTAAAACTCATTCACAATTCTGATGCTTCTGAGTCTTGCTTCCCTCTCTTTCTAGGCAGTACATGGTGCTACTGCCCTTTCTGATACACACTGAGTCTCCTGGGAAAGTCTGTGTTCAGCTGACCCACCTGAATGAGTCTGTGACACTGAGTGCCACACTTGAGTACCAAGGAGAAAACAGGAGCTTGATCAATGATGTGGTATCAGAGAAGGATGTCTTCACCTGCATCCCTTTCTATGTGAGTATCTCATCCTTCTGGGACTGTGTTTACTGATGTGGCACAGTAGATTTCAGTAGTTTAGCAATGATAAATACAATACATTGCAATTGGACACTTCTAAGCTAAGCCTAACAAAAAAGGAATTTTACGTGGAAAATTAGCTTCAGTAACATTATGAAAATTCTGTGTCCTACATGACCTGTGCATGCATGGCTTAGAGAACTCTTTTGGGATCCCTCATCCTAGAACTCTGACTGACAAAATATACACCATGTTTGTCTGACTTGTGTAAGCCTCAGAGGAAAAAAACTCCCAAACTGGAATGAAAACACTGGAAGCTTGTGAATGGTTAAAGAGAGTGGGGTCCATGAGATCATTTGTCTCCTTCTGGAGCTTATTTATGATTTTTTCTTGTTGAACAATGGCTGTTGAGTAACATAAGTAACTGGTCCCATCCACTGAATAATGAGTCTGCTTTGATTTCCATTATGATACATCATAGAATAGAACAAGGTCAGTTTCAGTATTTCTTTAAGGAAAGTGTATAAATTAAGGAAGAAAAAATGGCTTCTAGTGTTCAAAAGAGGGGAGGAAGCAGCGTGGAGGAAACTCAAGAAAATGGAGATCTATTATGGCAATGATTCCTAATTCCTGAAGGATATTTTCTTGAGAGACAAGCCCTCCAAAATTCATATCAGAAAATCATGGTTTTGTCTTTCTTACAGCACTGAGTCTTTGGTGTCCCTATGGGGAATTTTCTGACCTAGCTAAATATTCTGTCTTTCAAAGACTTAGTAAAATGGGGTAAATCAGTAAAGTAGTTATCTTCTTCATTTTCTTTAGCTTCCAAAATCCAACAGCACATCAGTGGCGTTTCTCACTGTGATGGTAAAGGGGGCAACAGTGCAGTTCATGAGTCGCAAGTCAGTGCTCGTCCAGAATTCTGAGAGCTTGGTCTTCGTTCAGACAGATAAACCCATCTACAAGCCTGGACAGACAGGTATGGGTAATTGGGTTGCTGTGGACTCTGAGAGCAGAAAATCTTACGGCCTTCATTCTCCAAGGCCCCATACTTTTATTAAAGTTTTCAGGCTTCTTCACAAGGGGAGTTATAATGCTCAGTGAATCTTATTTCTGTCAGCTGAGGATCTAGGGCATATGGCTGTTTACTAATTGCTGTTCTTCATCCTCTGGGCACAGCATCTCATCCAGATGTAGGCACAGGCTCAGATTCATTTTACTCAACTAGAGGCATGAATCTGGGATGACTTCAAAGCATTGTGTCCCTTAGCTGCATCTGAATCAACAGTGCAGGACAGGCAATCCCAAGGGATAATTCATTTCAGCCAAGACCTGATTATTCTTCTAAATTTATCTGCTTCTCACCATATGCAAGAGAGAGAGACTGAAGTAATTGCTTCCATAACTTAGAGATCTCAGTGCAGAGCCTGTTGATTAGTGGAATGAATCTAAGTTACAAATTATTGAAACACTGACATTTCCTGGTAATGGCTACAAATTTAACAGTAGAATGTCCTTATTTTCCATTGCACCTTTCAGTTCTGTTTCGGATCGTCTCTCTGGACAAAGACTTCCACCCGCTGAATGAGAAGGTAGAGCCATAATTATTTGTTGTTTACCATGAAACTTATTTCTCAATTCACACCATTACTGTCAGCATCCAGAACCACTGAGGACTGCCTTTCAGCATGCAGTCCTTTCGTACTCACACCATCTTTGACTCATTACATATCCTGTCCTGGAACAGACTCCATTTAGCCCTCTTGAATGTTTCTCATTTTTCAAATTGATATAGGTGTCTAAAACCAGATTTGCAAAGGATTGTATGTGATAAGCATGTAGGCAGGGCTCTCATTACTGAAGGAATGGGTGGGACAAGTTTGCATTGAAAGTGACACGCAGATACTTCTGATAGTGAGTGCAACCATAGGCAGACAGTGGCATGACAAGGTCAGGGGTATAAGTCCACCTTTTAGCTTATTTTGCAATCAGCTCCTCATGCAAACAAGCTCTTTAAAAACTCTTACCCCATCACATTATCATACTGTGTAACACAAAAAGTCTGGGTTCTAAAACATTATAGAAGAGATTCTCTTAACCATCAAGAACTAAGGAAACAGAGCAAGTGCAAAAAAGGAAGAACTCAAAGGATTTATTAGAAGGTGTTCTTCTGCCTGTCAGTCCAAATATGGAAATAGCTTCCATCTACATATGAGTAATATTTGTAATGGTGATTTTCCTTTGTTTTTTCTCCACAGTTTCCACTTGTCTATATTCAGGTGAGTGGACAACTACATGTCAAATATTTCAGCAGAAGATGCAGACATAGAGTCTCCAGCAGTGGTGTTTGCAGGCAGAGATGCAAAGGGAAAGAGCATGCACACATAATCTTTCCTATATATGTAAAGGAAGGTTGAGTAGCTGGGAATAAAAATAAGTTCCAACAATCATTCTTTAACTGGGGAATGTGCTGTAGGGATACAATAGTTAATCAGTGCAAGACATGCTGTGAACAGAATTACACTGGTCCTGTCAGGATTAGTCCTCCTTTCAAGCAGAACTAAGATTTTCTGTTTGCCAAGTGTGGTTGAAAGCACAGAACTGCATTAAAAACACTAGAAAAACTAAAGAAACAAAAGTGTTGAAATGTGAGGATGAAAAGTTGAGAGCTGTAGGATGCATTTTACTGACTGTGCCTTCCTCCCAGGATTCTTCCTCAGAAGAAGCCTCCACTTCTGCCCCCTGACCAGTGACCTCCAACAGGGGGATGTCATACACATCTCCTTTTCCCTAAGCTCCAAGATAAAATCTAAGTGAAATAAATGCACACAGTTGCATATCTTGAGCCACATACCTATCTAGAGCAAATAGACTTTTGGTGACAGCCAAGGTACAATGCAAAGAGCAGGGAGAAAATGAAAAACTGCAAACATTTATTAACCATCCTGCTGAGGACCCTGGAAAGGCTGGATCAAAATATGCAGAGCCATTGTGTTTGTTCTGTGATTTCTACAAGATATTTTGGACTAAGCTAATGCATTTGGAGCACAGCTACTGATAGCGAGTTAATAATGAGCAATACTCACCTGTAGTAGTCACTGGATTTCAGCTGCAGCATTAGGAGCAGGGAGAGACAACAAGGGAGAGCATCAAATAGATTTATATATGTGGGATATGCTTGCCTCTGTTCCTGTCCCCACTGTCCCCCCCTACCAAAAACCTTTGGTCTCTTACACATGTACATTTCTCAGTCCCATAGATAGCTCAGGTGTCTCATTCCTCAGCAGATTACTCCCTAGTACTCAGAGAGTATACCATTTGAGGCATAAGAAAAAACTCTTTTAGCAGGCTGTATAGCAAGTGAAGGAGGCTGAAATTTCCCTCCTTTCTCCCTGTGCTCCACTTACTACTGCTACTCATCTCTTTGTCTTCTTAAATTGCCAGTCCCAGCTTTCTGGCATATTCTTCTTAAGCATGCAGGTAAAGCTAGAGGGGGCACAGCACAGGACCTCCAGGGTTAAGAGGTTTTCTTACACACCAGTTATGCAGAACTGACAGGTAAGCACTCATAGTTGCTCACAGTTCCTCACAGTTTGTTGAATAATTACAGCTAGGCATTTCCAAGCCAGGATAGATGATAGACATAGATAGATAGATAGATAGATAGATAGATAGATAGATAGATAGATAGATAGATAGATAGATACTGGGCACTGCCCTGTCCCTGGGGGCATTCTGTACTGTCTTGTGACCTTGAGTTCTCCACACCTGCAGGATCCCCAGAGGAACCGTATCTATCAATGGCAAGGGGTGGAACTAGACACCGGCCTTACGCAGCTGTCCTTCCCCCTTGCCTCAGAGCCCATCCAAGGCTCCTACAAAATAGTGGTGCAGAAGAGTTTCTCATCCCATGTGGAGCACTCCTTCAGTGTGGAGGAATATGGTAAGGAAAGGGGTTTGGGCTTCCACCAGGGCTGAGAGAAATGCCTTTTACTGTGACCTGTCGACTTGGGATTTCTTGAGGGACTGAATACATCAGAAATGTGCTTCAGAGGGACTGACCCAGAAGGTGTTGAGTATCAGAGGTGGTTGCTCACTTCATGGCAACCTGCCTGTGCTTGCATTTACTCATAATACTCTTGGAAATACAGGACTTGATAAGCTTCCTGTGTATGGTTTGTGCCACCAATTTCAACTGACTCTGTTTTAGGCACTTTTCAGTCCAGCATCTTGTAGAAAATATCGCTAGGTAAAGAGTAAGAAATTACAATATTTTGGTGACCCTGTTTTGCCTCTCACCATCTGCATCAGTTCCATTTCTCTCCTTTCAGTCTTCTCTTTTTCCTCTTCCTTGTTTCTGCAAAAGCTTAGAAAATGTGCTTGGTAGAAAACTTCAGCTTGAACAACACTCCCCAAATGCTAGACAGATGTGAACAGTCTAATGGTCAAAAAATGAGTAATGTGCTGCCTCAGAGAGCACTATAAGCCCCAGTTCTGCTATAAAACCTCTCAGGTGTTTGCTATTGTGTGTTGCTCTGTGTAGTTGAGAAGGTTGCTTGACCTGTGCTCTGCACTCCAGGCTCCCCCCAGCTGTACATGGAGCCCCAGTAACACAACACATTGCTCAGAACTTGCTTTTTCTGGAATATGCAGGGTTCAGACTCAAACAAGATTTTCACCGAAGTCCATGGGAGCTGGCTTATTTAGTTTAAAGTCAAGCAAGTTGGCCCATAGACATAGTGAATGATCTGAACAAAAAACAGGTTAGAGACTTCAGCCTCCCATGGTGACAGATGGACATCTGCCCACGAAGATAATTCTCAACACCTCCCAAATAAAAAATTAATGTCCCTTTCTTAGCATCACACTAAACTAATTTTTCTTTTCTTGTTGTTCTTTAGTCTTATCTCCATGAATCTCTCCTGTTGTTAGTTATACAGCCTTTTGAAGAAAAGTGCTCTGGGGTTGAAACACTGACCTTTGTCTCCCTTCATAGAGGCAAATTTGTGTCTAAACTATATAATACAGGTTGCCTTCCATTTGTTGGGTCTCTGTGTACATCCTGCCTGTTCATATTTCCATGCACTATGAAAAAAAACAAAACTGGAAGCAGGCCATTACATACTTCAGTGCACTTCTGGGCTAGTTGGGGGCTTAGGGTTACAGGGCACAAGAGGGGAAGAGGGATGTATGTACTCAGGAGCAAAATATACTTTTCACTTGCCACACTCTATATCAGGCTTTGTTGCTGTCTCATCCACTTGAAAACCTAGACCTGAGAGCCTGTGGCTAGATACCATGAAATTGTCTGAATATGCTAGACAGTTTCACATGCTATGTATTAGTATATATATGTATTAGCTTGGAAGCTCCAGAACACTAAGAAACATACAGAGAATTAATGATTTGAGCCATTTCAATGTGGTAAAGGACACAGGTGGTAAACATGCTACTTCAAGTTTTATTTGTAAATTAAACATGGAACACAATGCACAGGACCAATATGTCCTTATGAATGGGTGTATGTAAGGGATCTACACAGGTGTCTGGTGTCAGTGGGATCACATAAGCATGTGCTGCAAGTAAGGGAAGGTAAGGCTAAAGGCTCCCTTTAAATCTAAAACAGTGGTGAAGGCTCAGAAAATCTAGGGAAGGGTTATAAGAACTCTGCTGCAGACAACAAAGAGATGATGGTTCATATCATGATGATCCTGGCTGTTTGTTTGGGTTGCTGTGCAGTCTCTCTTTCACTCTTCTCATACCAGACTTTCTCCCATTTAGTGCTGCCCAAGTACGAGGTGCTAGTGAAACTGCCCAAGACGATCACTATTAAGGACATGGAGCTTCCAGTGTCCATCTGCGGTCTGTAAGTCACAGAACTGGAATAAATCTCCCTCACTCATCCTTCATTCCTCCTTTCTGCTAAGGATCTGAAGAAGAGCTAGGGAAGGCTTTTCATACATTCCCCAGACATCTAGTGCAAGCTTGTTCCACCCTATCAAACCTGAGCCTGCTACTTGGCCTGAACAGTCATGGGTTCCTTAAAAGATAACACCAAACCAATCTGCAGCTCTCTCATTCCAGTTTACTGTACATTTTCTTTCTGTCTTTACATTTCTTCAGTTAGAGCTTCTCTACCAATCCTGAAGCCTCAAATACTCGGAGATGTCAATTCAGACATCACTTAGAAGGGTGGTGTAAACGCAGTGTTCCCATTTTTAATTCATAATTGCTTCTCCTGAGCCCTCAATTGCCTTTCTGCTTCTTCACTGAATCCTTCAGGAGTCTGTGATACAAGGATATGCCTGGCTGAAATAATTTTCAGCTTGACAGTCTTTTAGTGCATTCCTGAAGAGACCTCCCACCTAGCACAGATATTAATGGATCATGGAAGAATCTCACCCTAGAATTGGTGGAAATCAGCAGAGGCATTAAAATATCACATTAATCAGTCTTTAAGAAGAAATACTTGGAAGTCATCCACAGAGGTCTCTAAGGAGGTGTGTCTGAGTGAGACTTTATGACTGATTGTCTCATCATCTACTATGTTATTTAACAATTTGTGGTTGTAGGTACACTTATGGGAAACCTGTTCCTGGTCTGGTCAGTGTCCAAGTGTGCCGGAAATTTTCCCATTCTGCTTCAAGTTGTTACGGAAAAGAAGCAGAAGCTGTTTGTGAAGAATTTACTAGGCAGGTGAGTCCCAGGTTAAAATGTAGGGGTACAGGCAATGTTCTCTAAAGAATGTGACCGCTGGGAGATAGTAGGACATGGGAGGTAGCACTCTGTCTGGGAAAAAGTAGATGTTCTCAGAGGAATGTATTCTGAAGAGGTGGGTTATTAAACTGGAAGCAGAACTGATGAAGAAATCCCACAGATAAAATCCTGACCCCATTGAAACTAGTGATGAGTTAGCAGATGTGAGGTTCCAGCTATTGAACCTCAAACTGAGAAAAGAATGGAAGGATGGTCAGGGAGAAAAGCGCAAAGATGAGGAGAAAACAAGAAGGCAGTATTGTATATGGGTCAAACACAGGAGAAAAGAGAAACAGTAACAAGGAAATGTGTGAAGACAACAGGAGAAACAGGAAGAAAACCAAAACTAGGTTAGGAGAGAGGTAACAAGTAAGGCAGTGCATGCCTTAGAATCACAGAATCAGCCAGGTTGGAAAGGACCTCTGAAATCATCAAGTCCCACCCTTGATCTTTACCACCCTGGCTACCAAGACCATGGCACTGAGTGCCACATCAGTCTCTTCTTAAAAATCTCCAGGGATGCAGAATCCACCACCTCCCTGGGCAGCCCATTCCAATGTCTGATTGCCCTTTCTATAAACAATTTTTTCCTAATATTGAGCCTAAACCTCCCCTGGCAGAGCATAAGTCCATGCCCTCTTTTCCTACTGGAAGTTGCCTGGGAGGAAAGACTGACCCCCCTGGCTACCACCTCCTTTCAGGGAGTTGTAGAGAGTGATGAGGTCTCCCCTGAGCGTCCTCTTCTCCAGACTGAACACCCCCAGATCCCTCAGCCCTTTCTCACAGGACTTGTGCTGGATCCCTTCACAGCCTCCTTCTCGTCTCTGGACCTCCTCCAGCACCTCAATCTCCTTCCTGAACTGAGGGGCCCAGAACTGGACACAGGACTCAAGCTGTGGCCTCACCAGGGCTGAGTACAGGGGCAGAATCACTTCCCTGGACCTGTTGGCCACGCTGTTCCTGATACAGGACAGGATGCCATTGGCCTTCTTGGCCACCTGGGCACACTGCTGGCTCATGTTCAGCTTCCTGGCAATCCAGACTCCCAGGTCCCTTTCTGTCTGGCTGCTCTCAGCCACTCTGTGCCCAGCCTGGAGCTCCCCATGGGGTTGTTGTGGCCAAAGTGCAGGACCTGGCACTTGGCCTTGTTGAACCTCATCCCACTGGAATCAGCCTAACTCTCCAGTCTGTCCAGGTCCCTCTGCAGAGCCCTCCTGCCTTCCAGCTTATCCACACTCCCCCCTCAGCTTGGTGTCGTCTGTGATTTTGCTAATGGTGGACTCAATCCCTTCATCTAAATCATCAATAAAGATATTAAACAGAACTGGGCCCAGCACTGATGCCTGGGGGACAGCACTGTTGAGCAGCCACCAATTGGATCAGCACCGTTCAGCACCACTCTCTGGGGGTGTGGATAAAACACTAGATAAAAGTGTGGATAAAACACTAGAAAACAGGCTGTAAGCAACTTCTGGTGTTGGAGACAATCTTAGAACATAAGGCCAGGATTTCATGGTAGAAGTCCCAACAAGGTGCCAAATTTTTTAACGGAATTCCAATTTTCTCTGTAATTCCCTGCTTAGGCAGATGCTCGTGGGTGTGTTTCTGGTGTAGTAAGGACCAAGATATTTCAGCTCCAGCGCAGGGGATATGAGATGAGCATTGAGGTACAAGGAAAGATCATAGAAGATGGCACAGGTATGTGTGACATGGAGATGGCAATAACAGGAGGAAAGTGAAGTGTCATGTCTAGAAATGTTGCCATTCATTAATAATCCCTCTTTACTGTTCTCTCTCTCAGGAACAGAGATGACTGGAACAGGCTCCTGTACAATTACATCCGTCATGAGCAAAGTCAGCTTTGACCTGCTGGACTCTCAATATAGACCAGGGATCCCACTCTTTGGGAGGGTAGGGAACTTGTGAGACCTTGGACAATTAAGGGCATGGCAAACTCACAAGTGCATAATCCTGTAGGATAGAATGGCTGTGTGCAGATGAGACTGTCCACTTTGCTCTGTCTTTGCACAAGCAAAAAGATTACTGTCAGCTGAGCCACAATAACAGACACATGACCCTGACAGCCCAATTCAGGGTATGTTATTCTGAAACATGAGGATATCATCAGGTAATAGCAAGTGTGGGGTATTCCACAAGGGAACATTATCCCTTTGCAAAGGGTGACTACAATGCAGGTAGACATAGTGACCTCATCAACATGGGCATAGTCCTACAGTAGGTGTGGCAACAGTAATGGGTTCCAATGTGAGGTGATGAATCAGGGCTGAACTCAACCAAAGAAATCCAGTTAAGCAGATAGGAATGGCAGGAAAAAGGGCCAGGTGTAGGTCAACCTCCAGTGTAGCTTTAGTCAAGAACTAGGGCAAGGCACAATCCTGAACTTGAAGACACTGAACCAAGAAGTAGATAATATCCTGTGGATGTCCAAGATGAAGTTGGTCAGTGGAATGAAAACCTACTGAGGGCTATGATAGATAATGTCCCTAGGCTGATGAGATTGTTTCCCTGAGAATTCTCTCAGTTACTGCCTCAGACAACTCAGGACTCACACCAAACATTTCCGCATTCATTTATTTTGTTCTTCTTCATAAGAAACATCCTGTATGGCAAGGAGAAAAAGGGCAAAGAGGCTTTAAGACTTGGAAAATTTTTTCTGTTTCTAGGCTAAGACCTGAAGTTTGGTTTTTCTTTGTTAGGTGAAGCTGGTAGACGGCACTGATGCTCCAATTGCCAATGAAACCATCACGATTTCTGTGGATGGAGACAGATACAGAGAGAATTATACTACAGATGAGCAGGGGCAATCCTGGTTTTCCATAGACACTGCCACTTTCACACAAGCTTCCCTGGAAGTCCGAGTGAGTAGCTGGGATGGGCCAGAGGGATGGGAGTAAGCCTCTTTTTTACAGCAGGGGAAATATCTATCCATGGATTACCTGTTTTTCTGCCAGTTGGAAGATAAAGTTTCTTGGCAGATCACCTCTCTTATCTGTGTCTCCTGCACACGTTGTCTACTTTCTTCTAAGAGTGGGAAATACAGAACATATCCAGAGTTTTCCTATGGGCTTTCAAGTGATTTGTTACCTGGTTTTGGCCAGCTCTGAACTTTTTGTTCTTCTTTACCAGGCTGATTATAAACCTGAACTGAACTGTTATGACAACAACTGGATCACACCTTCACATGAGCATGCCATACGTAGAATCAGTCGGTTTTACTCACCCAGTAAGAGTTTTCTCAAAATTGAGCCAAAGCCTGAGACATTAAGTTGTGGCTCCACAGCGGAGGTCCAAGTACACTATATCTTCACACAAGAGGCCCTAGGAGGGCAGAAGAGCATTGTCATTTACTATCTGGTAAGAAATATTGGTGGTTACTTTGATCCATGGTCAGAGAGGTTTGTGGCACATACAGCTCTCTTCCATAATGAGAAACCACAGCATTGCTATATGGTTTGTCCTTAGACAGCGATGCTTGAGAGAGCTTGAAATGGAAAGCATGGCCTGTGGCAGTGGGATTTAGACACGTTCCTGTAATGTTTCTCCTGTTGTCTTCTGTGTGCAGACAGGGGTAGTCTATACATATTTTGTTATGAATAGAAAAGAGACAAAACATTGATGAAAAAAGCATTGTCTTGCGTGCAGCCATCCAAGACTCTTATTTCATAATACTCAGCTTCCAGATTCCCCTATTCCAAATTCTGGTTCATACATAGTCACAGCTCAAAAAACCAGAACCCTACAACAAGAAGGTGAAAAAGGTGAAAGGAGGAAAGCAGTCTCCTACTCAGTTTTTTTCTTTGGTAATCATCTGACCACTGAAACTAAAGCAATACCTCTAGCTAGAGCACCAGAAAAATCCAATAAACTTAGAGGTTAGGTTATATTTTCTGTAGTGAAAAGTTGGGGATACTACAGTAACTGGAACAGACTATAACATATTGTCATCAAGAACTGTGAATCAGTTCCTTTGGGGAAGGGGGCAGGGAAAGCAGAGATGAGAGATGAATTCAACTGAGACTGAACAATGAGTGATCAGAGTTTTTTTCTGAAAGAACATGAGGAATAAGATGAATATTCAAATTTCTTTCTCCCTAAATCTGTTTTTCTGGTTTTCCTATTTAGTGACACTATCAAAAGAGTTGAGAATAGATTTGGAGAGCTATAAGAAATCAGTGGAGCAGACACTCCTGTTCTGATGGATTGTACAGAACACTGGGGACTTAGACTGAGATTACAAGAGCAGTAATATAAACCCATTGTAAAGATGTTCATGTGTTTATTTTCAAGAGTGTTAAAAAAACCACCAAATCATAAGATTGCCACTTATCCCAGAAGCCTAAGAAAGTTGGTCTTAAGTACATACATACAGCAGGTAACCCATGTGGGAATTTACATTTTTATAGGTGGGGATCCCCCCTCATTAAATTACTTACATGGAAAGTAATTGTATAAAAGGTGATTTTGGTTGTAAAAAAGGAAACTATTCCTAGATAAGAAGAAATTACAGCTAGCATGTACGCTGTTACTGCCTGACTTCAGGTACCTCATTCAAGCTCTTCTTATTTACAGCCTTTTCTCTCCTCTTCCAGCTCTCTGTGAGTTATGAAACTAATACTGACTAAATTTTTCTCCAGACTGTTTCACAATGCAGCTAAGAGTGGAGTGAAGAGAACTTTTGATCATGAGTCTGTTCCAAATTGTGAGAAATGTGTGTATGAATCCTACACTTAATGTGTACTCAGAGGCAAAGTGCATTTAAACCTGATACACAACATGCACAAAAAGGAAAGCAGGTCGGTCCAATAAAGAAAGAGTGGTTCTTCTAGAAGTGAACATTTCTGTCTCCAAAGACACAGTAAATTCCAGTCTGACATTTGTCTAGTGTCTTGTTGGCTTTGCTCACAGCTGGCAAAGTTATTCATACTCAGACTCTACAGCTGACCCAGTGAACTTGCATTCTCCTTCCCTTCAACACCAATAGCAGTAATTACAGAAAGATTTCTTTGTCACACAGGTCATGGCCAAGGGAAGCATTATATTATCAGACACCTATGATCTGACTGTGAATCCTGGAGATGGTGAGGAAAATTATGCATTTTTAGCATCTTTGTTGATAAGGGGTCCGGGGGGTGTAGAGAAATTCTTTCAATTCAAACATTTAATGCTTCAATTGAAATGCATTTTCAAAACTAAATCTTTTTTCCTGAAGTGGCTTGGGCTAATTTTGTTTTCTCTGAGTGTTATTTTTTTACAAGAAAATTAAGAAAATTTGACAAGTAATATGCATGATATATTGGTCATTTTTCCCCCAAACAAACATTTTCTGCTGACCACTCTAGTCTATTCAGATTATGGATGCTTACCAGTTTTGTGAGACTCACATGTACAGTGAGCAAGAAGAACATCTCCTTTGCTTTCTCTCTCTCTTTCACTTTCCTCTTTTTTTTTTTTTTCTTATTGTTTCTCCCCTTTAAGCATGCAAACACGGGCCTCTTCTAAACAATACATCTAATTTTTTTTCCTATAAATATCTAAAGATGACATATTTCAGTAACTGAGGCTAGCTATGGTTCATCTTTAAAAGTTTTTCAACAGTGAGATGAAGGAGACATTTTGGAAGTCTGTGAGAAGGAATAGCACTGCAGTAGGTATAAACAAGAAACAGAAGTAAAACATCTTGCATGCTGAATATTAATAGAAAGTTCTGCATCCTCACTAGTAGCAGTCACTAAACTAACACTTAGATCATAGCAAGAGATGTTCTATCACCTTTGTCCAGATTGTGACACGAAGCTCAGGCCCAGCTATGAAGAGACTTTCAACATAAGGAAGAATTTTCCACTGTGGTTGGAGTGATAGCTTAGTGTTCCAGCTAAATGCTTACTTAGCAATAACTTCACAAAATTATTCTTTCATCCACCCATATTTCTACTTTTTGTCCCCCCTCAAATATTTCCAAAAGATCTCGAAGCTTGAGGAAGAAATAGGTTTGGAACATCAAGAAATTATGCCAAGTATTAACTGGGTAAAATCTAGAAGGCATGTTGAAACCAACCTTATCTCATTGGTTATTACATGATCACTACTTGAATGCAACAACAGCCACAGACTTAAGTCATGCATACCTGCCCCTGCCAACAAAAACTATTCAGCATGAGTGAACTTGACTTTTTTATCTTGAGAAGCAAATGCTTATACTTCAACTTCTTGTATGCTGCTTGGTGTTTTTTCTCTCTGTTAGGCTATGGGACATTTCAGCTGACCTTCCTTGTTGATGCTGCAATTGCTCCTCTGGCACGGATGCTTGTGTATACCACTTTACCCAGTGGAGAAGTCATTGCCAGTTCAGCAGATTTTCAGGTTGAAAGCTGCCTCCCCAATAAAGTGAGTTTAAGTCAGGGTTTATTTAACCTCTGTAACCACAGCCAGTAGTTGAGTTATCAGTTCTGTCATGGAGGCAGAATTCACAATGAGCTCATGAAATGGTCTGACCAAATGTTAACTGAGGATTAGTGACTGAAACTCCAGAATAAGTTAGAAAGACATAACTAATAAAAGCAAAGGAAGACAGAACAAGACAATTGCTAGTCATTGTTTGTTACACTGGTCAAAGTTGATTATATCTTAGAAGATCTGCAAGACATTAGCTCTCAAGGCTTCAATACAGTAGCAGGTAACAGTGTCTGGAAAAATGTCTGCTTTAATTTCCTTTTGGGGTTGCAGGTCAGATTGCGTTTTTCACCCAAGGAAGGTCTTCCTGCCTCCAATACAAGCCTGCAACTCCATGCCTCACCAGGATCTCTGTGTGCCCTCCGTGCTGTGGACAAGAGTGTAGTCCTTATGAAGCCTGAGGATGAGCTCTCTTCCAGCTCTGTAAGTCTTGATAATTTCTCCTAATGAGCAGCTACAAGAATGAACCAGTTCTTCAACAGTTAACACTACTATGGATGTGGGGCTGTGTATTTTTATAGCTGCATTCCCTACACTTGCTTTTTAGAATCTGACTGTTACCAGGGAGTCTTAAGTAGTGTCTGTGCCCCTGTAAGTGCTGAACTGCCACACTTTTGCATTTCCCCAGGTGTATGATCTTCTCCCACTGAAGGATGTCCGAGGTTATAGCTTCAAGGACTACTACCTGGAAGAAGACAATGTAAACCCTTGTGTGTCACTTGACAACATATTATTAAATGGATTTGTCTATATACCCACATCTCCTGATGGTGAAGATGATGCCTATGACATTCTCAAAGTAAGCTCCAGCCGTTTTTTTTTAAATTTGCTATTCCTTTTAGAAGAAGGTCTCCTCTCCTTTCTCTCCTGGATTTTATAGTGAAATTTACTTTAAGCGTGATAACTTCTGTATGCAAGACAGTAACCAGTTCCATGCTCTGCACGTATATAGCCCATCGTTGGTGCCTGAGAGCTTTTCTGAATCGTTAAAACTTTGAAGGGTCTCCCTGTTGCTAGTAGGAATACATGTGAATGGGCTAAAGTAGGGAAACCATTCTAAGAAGTGACCCCTGGTACCATAGTGTTAGAAACTCTTCCTCAGGCTTGCACATGATCTCTGTCTGGTGTAGACAGGTCTTTAATAAAGCACCGGTTACTTTGATAACCCACAAACACACCTATACCTATCCAGAGATGTCTGCACAAGACTTTTTTGGGTATCCTCGATCTAATACATGTCACACATGACATTTTCACTCAGACAGATGTCCCCAAGGTAGACCTGTGGCATTAAATTTCCATCTGATCATGCCAAGATTTAACCTAAGGATGAATATGACATAATAAAACCTCAACACCTGGTTTGCAGTGGTCTCTCTGGCATGTATACACAAGCCTTTGGTATTCTAATCAATACCAGACATAAATTCAGCTATTCTTAACATAATAAAATCAACGGGTATTTTTCATATCTATGTCTGCATATTTTTTTGCTCTCTTTCTCTTTGTTTACCAGGAATTGGGCTTAAAAGTCTTCACTAGCAGCAAAATCCATAAGCCTGAAATCTGTCAGCATTACCCAGGACACATGATGGAAAGGAGTTACAGTAGTTCTAGTAAGAATATGTGCTTCATTATACCTCCCACACAACTACCTAAAAATTACCACTCTGCTTCTTTCCTCCCCTCTACTTCTTTGAATGTCAATTATACCAGGCAGATCAGATTCTCTTGTCAGATAATACTGACCTCATTCAGGTTCACTCCCTTCTGGCCTCAGTCCTGAAATATGAAACTGATACACCTCTCTCTGCTTCCAGCAGACAGATGCACCTGGCTAGAACTTTGTGACTTCTATGGCAGCCCCTACAGCCTGTAGGCACAGGACAGTCTGCCTACGTTTTATGGACTGTGCCAGCACAAAATAGTGGCTTTTTTCCATCAGATCTGAGTCCAGCTATGGAAACCTTAAAAATTAGTCTTTGCTTCCATGAAGTCATATTCTAGCAGTAACTAGAGGAACAACTAGAGCAAAAGTGGGCCAAGATAAATGAGAAGGTGGTACAGTCCTGTGGGTAGATATTTTACCAGTGGGGACTAAGAAATTTGGTTCTGTTTCTAGCTCTCTCTCTCACATGGCTGTTAGAGCCTGAGTAGGTCACATCACTTCTCTGAAGCTTTAGTTACTGTGAATGTAGTATAATGATATTACTTTTTCTTTTCCTTTTTTAATTTTTTCCTGAAATTAGAAAGGCCATACAAAACAGTTTCACCTATATCACTTCCAGTCACTGACTTTGCTGGTGCCGTCTCTCATCTCTTATTAAAAAATGATAGCTTCTAGCCTTCTATTCATAACATACCAGATCTTTGGTTTTGAAATGCAGAATTTGTCTTCAGAACATGGCCCGAAACAGCTGTCTGATTTTAGAAGATATAAAGACTTCTAAGGCTGATGGAAAGCCTTTCATTAGGCAAACACTATTCAGCTCTGTGAGAAAGCATCTCACTGTTCTGAAACTGTTTATTTGCCAGAGATGTAAAGACCCATATTCATCTCAAAAGAATCTTAGATGGAGGAAGTTAGGGCTATGCATTGTTTCTGTTTCTGGTCATATATAAACACAATTGATTCTTCAACTAAATTTAATAAGCTATGTGCACTGGAGACAGTAAATTCCACATTTGACTCTGTATTGCAGTGGAAATGTACGTGCAATAATATCATCATACAGTGTTCTTCTGGCACTGCTGGGTTTGCTGGCAGTGGGGCAAGAATGATTAACCCCATCCAATCTCTGTAAGTAGAGCTGCAACATTAGGACAAAAAAAATATTTAGATGAAAACAGAGAAAAACATTTGTTTCCAGTGGACAAGGTTTCGAAGCTGTTCTTTCAATTTTAAAGTTTTATCTAGGAATGAATGCTACCTGGAAAGAATGTATCCTCCTGACTTAGAATGATTTGACACATCTTTTCCTTTCTTCCTGTCCTTGAACAACTTTGCTAGTCACTGCAATGAGTCTACTTGATGAATTTGATGAGGATGTGATAAAAGATACGGTTGCTGCCAGTCCTGTGGATACCATCCGGAAGTACTTCCCCGAGACATGGATCTGGGACTTAGTTTCAGTGAAGTAAGTGACTGTAGGAATGTAAGTGTGGTCACTGGGGCAAAACCTTGGAAGATATTTAAAACTCAATGGGAATATCAGTATTTCTGTGAGAGGAATATATCTAGTAGACAGAGACCTTTTTCAAGGTCCTTCAGGATAGGATTCTTTGGAAGGCCATGCAAGTGTCCGTATTTCAACTAGTCAGGAATTTGCTGTCAGCAATTGTTGTTCAGTAGACTGGGAATAAAACCAGAATATAACTGAAATCTTGTTCTCTGTCCCTCATCAGCTCTGAGGGAAATGCTGATCTAGATGTGACCATCCCTGACACCATCACCGAGTGGAAAGCCAATGCATTCTGCACTTCAGCAGACAGGGGCTTTGGCCTGTCCCCAACAGTGTCCCTCAGAGCCTTCCAGCCCTTCTTTGTAGAGCTCACCATGCCCTACTCTGTAGTGCGTGGTGAGTCCTTCACACTCAAAGCCACCGTTTTCAACTACCTGGCTGCCTGCATCAGGGTAAGGAAGGTTTATATCCTCTCTGTGCTTGTGTATCTTCTTGTGCACTTCTTGCCTTCATCTAGCCTTCTTATCTCATCTCTGATAAGGGCCCTTCACCCCTGAAATTCAATTTCACTCCATCTGACAGCTCAGGGAAGGCTATAAATGGGCTACTCATAAATGGGTTTCCTAAGCTAGGTGACTGAACTCTAAATACAGCTTCATTTACTTATAACTATGTAGGCATTTTTGGTGTATTTAGCAAAGGGCAAATACACTTTTCCAACAAAGTTATGCCCCTGACCTTGTCATCACATTTATGCCATTGTCCTATAGAAATACGAAACCTGGGTTATCCACAGAGCACAATTTCATTGCCTACCCACATGTAAACTAGGTTCACCAGGGCAGACAGCTATGTTCAGCCATTAGTCTCATCTCATATAAACATCTCACAAAGTATCATGCCCGATTTCCTGGAATATCCAGACTTCCTGTGGTTTATTGCATCTGCCCCTACGATGCTGAGCAGAGCCATCTAGTGTCACTATTCTCATCTACATTCTTTCACCAATAAAAAAGACGAGAATTTAGGAGGTGATTCATACAAAATCTCATTCACCTTTGCTCATTTTTTTAATAATTTTTTATAGATTTTTATTCTAAAAGGAATGAGGCTGAAACATAGAGGGGCTCTGATCTATCCAATCCAATGCACGGTCATTTATTTCCTCCTCTTTTTTGTTTTGTTTGCTCTCTTTGGGTTCCTTATTCCACACTACCTTGTACCCTTAATATCTTTCCCACTGCTAGTATTTCACCTCTTTACCTAAAAAATCATGAGAGGGGTCTTTAATTACTAGTTTGTAGTCATTGCTATAGTTTTACCCCCACAAATGGTCCATGCTCTCCATTTTCCCAGAATCAATTTCCTTTCCAAAGATACACATTCTGTTCTCTACACTTACATCCCTACCTTACAATTGCACATATCTCAGTCTTTTCCAAATTCATCACCCATTTCTTGCTCTACAGTATCCATAAGGTTCTCAGTGTAACTACCTCTATGACCCATTTCCATATAGTGCACTGTCTCCAGTACCCCCAGCTCCTCTGCCATCTCAGTCTTTATGACACCTTTCTGTACAACTGGCAGGTCAGCGTGTCACTCACTGAATCTACCAATTTCCTGGCTACACCAGTAGAGAAGCAGGAGGAATCATACTGTGTCTGCATGAATGAAAGAAAAACTGTGGCTTGGGTCGTAACACCAAAGTCTCTAGGTAAGAAGTGGGACAGCAAGAACATCCTGGGATCAGATACTTGGTGTGAGGAGCTAGGTGACTCCAAAACCATCTGGATGGATCTTTTCTATGCCAGAAGTGAGAAATACAACCCTGAGTTTGAGACAGTACACCTGGTTGCACTATTTAGTTTTCATGAGCCATTGTTTTCTTAACGCTTGAATAGAAATCACAAAATCCCTTAATGCATGCAAATCTCTCAGACATTCCTATTGTGGAGCTGAGAACGTGGTAGCTTAATGTGGCTGGGTCTGAAATATTTTAACGGAAACTTCCTTTCTTTGAAGTCTCCCAGAATAAGCATGTTTGATTTACAAGATCACTGCTTCACTTAGTGATGGACTAACACCTGCTTGAGTGTCCATCAAAAAGATCATGGCCTAGAAGACTGCAGCTGGACCAAGATGAAACACTGGCTCAAATTTAGTTCTTCTTTTGGAAAACCTTCTTTATAAAGCACCAGAAAGTGCCCATCACAAATACAAACCCGCATTTCCTTGGCAGTGCCTGGCAGGGCTGGCTGACCCCACTCTCTTTCAGGGCAGGTGGAGTTCTCAGTAAGCACTGAGGCCCTGCATAACCAGCAGCCCTGCGGGAATGCCATCGTGGAGACCCCCAGGAAAGGGAGAAAGGACACAGTCATCAGACAGCTGCTGGTGGAGGTATGTGGGCTGCAGAGTTTGGTGGCAGAGAAAAGTAATAATAATTTCATGCTTCGCAGCAGCAGTTGCTGTGTGTAAAGGTTTTCTGTTTTAGCCATGATAGCAGCAATAGTCACTTGTGTGACTCTTATTCTGCATTTTATAAAAGAAGGGTTGACAAACCTCCCACAATCCAACAAAGCTCATAACTTGCGATAATTGTCATTTTATTGTAAAAGCATAGTATTACATTACATAGTGAGGCAGAAATAATAAGGCAGGCAGGAATGACAGGTTTTTTCCCAGATACATCATCATGGAGATAAATGAGAACTCCTCACTTTTGCCTGTAATTAATCACAAGGATAGGTTGTAAATGAAGGACTTCTCAAAAACCACATGTGTCTCTTTCAGCACTCACCCAGTACCCTGAATATGAAATGGTCACCACAATCTACAAATAATTCCAAACAAAACAGCCGTCATTGTTCTGAATTGTTTTTATTGTATTTTTAAGAACACTCAGAACAGTATGAGCTAACTTTTTAGTTTGCATTCTTCTATATATTTTAAGTAGTGTTTTGCAGTAATAAAACCACAGCTTGATAAATAGTCAGTCATAAAATTAATCCACAGTATAAGGCTCCCCATGATATTAATAGAAAACAAAGAGTACTAGCTCGTTGAACCTATGTCATGTTATATATCATAATATTGTCAGTCCTATGCATGATAGAAAAGAATAATAAAATTTTAAAAATTTAAGTCAGGAACAACATATATTATTGTAACTTCTTACATTGCAGACATCCCAATTTTCCGCAAGGCAGAGTTAGCATTCATGTAATACGTAATTTCAGAATTATGTTTTTCTAACCAGAATCAAATGTGGAACAACAATCCTATCTGTTAGGCATTTGGTGTTGTTTGGTTTTTGTTTTGCCTGGGTTTTTTATTTACCTATTTTAAATTATTTTACTTAATTTACTTTACTTACTCCACTTATTTGCCAATTAATTTTATTACATGGATCATTTCAGGTACCAGGGCACAAAGAACTGTTTAACATTTCAGTAAAACTTCACAATTTCATACATTCCTTTGGGAAAAAGAGTGTTTACTTTGTTCTTTGAAGATACTGGAAGATCGTAACTGTAAAGACTTTTCTCCCAGAATGCAGGGGAGTGAAAAACAATTGAATGAGCACTAAAATTACTTATGTCAGAGTGTCTGAGAGATTACTGGTTTTATCTTGTTATTGTAATGAGGTAATTAATCTACAGCAAGCTCTGACTGGATAGAATCAGAGATGTCTGATCCAAATCTGAATAATTAATTGTAAGGGGTGGATACAGTGCATTGTTCTGAACACATGGAAGTCAGTACCCTCTGCAACAAGCAGTGTATCCCAGACAGACCAAACTACATGCTCCAGAGCCCCTGGGGCATCCTCTTGCTCCTTGGGAAACCAAGACTTGCTGAGAGCAAACTGAGAAACAGGATGTTTTTTCCCCCAGTAATTTCTCACCTGGAAAGGAAGATCTTTAAAATAGCCACAGTTGGAATGTTTTAGTTTCCTGTTGAAATGTTCAAAATCAAACAAAACAATGGCTTTTTCATTTAGTTGCATTTCCAAATGACATACAAAAACAAACAGGAAGGTGCCCTTTCGAACAGCAGCATTTAGCTCTGTTATACTTGACAGTAAAAGCTTTTCCTTTTTTCTGTCTTTTCCCCCTACATTTTTAATGTTTCTCTGTATTTTCATACAGAAGAATGAGAGACAATGTATTTTAACTATGTGAGAAAGTGAAGTTAATACCATTGTTTACATGCTGGAAATAAATTTCAGATGGCAAAATTTGGGAACCAGTAATGAAGCAATGGGAACCTTCCTCTCTGGAGAGGATTAAAACATATTGATGCAAGAATCTCACTGAAATGAACTTTGACAAAATATGTTCTCTAATAAATATTTGATTCCTGAGTTTTACACAGAATGTTTTTAACTAGTTCAATAGAGAACACATTTTTGAAACAGAGGGATGCAATCACTAGTTAACCTTGGAATTTCAAATTTTGATCGTTATCACATGTCACTTGTGGGTGCATTGGAGTGCTCCAGTTATCTGTCAAAGCTCTTGCAGTGTCCCAGGCCCTCAGCAGTCATCACAGCTTGAATTTCTGCTAGACTGGACCAAGCTGGGTGGCACCTTCAGGGATAGAACTCTGTGACTTGATCAGCACTGTTGGTAACATTATGTTTCATCATACCCTGTGAAGCCACAAGGCCACTCTCAGTAATAAGAAAGGAGAAAAAAATGCATAAAATTTCATATTTGTAATCTGCCAGCATGTTATAGTCCTCAATTATCCTCAGTTTAGCACACAGAGGAAAAAATTTTGTAAGCAATTTCTAAATATTTTTCAGTATAATAAAGTTATTATAAGTATTTCATTTTCTTAGAGTCCCTTTTAGTTTCCCTCTTGATATTTCTTCCTGTTCTTTTTGTGTTTCTCATGGGTTTCTTTTCTTCTTGCTTTTTTTCCCAAGCCTGAAGGAACTGAGGTGGAAACTACCTACAACTCTGTTCTCTGTGCGTCTGGTAAGAGTGCTTTGCTTTCGAAGACTTTATTTCCTGAGATAGAGACTAAAGACAAATGGACGAGACTAGGTTTATGAATGCTCCACTCTGAGAAGACAGGTGGAAATCTGATCAAATTTAACAAACTAGATATATGTCCAACTGGCAGTGAAACTAATTCTTCTTGAAGACAAAGTGAGGCTGTAATAGTCCCTGCAATTACAGAGGCAGAAGTATATCTCTCAGGAATTGAGAGATACTAGCCAGGTCCCTCTAGGGAGCGAATATCTGGGGTTTGATAGTGTTATCTCTAACATCTTTCATGCAGTGGGTATAAGATCACAAACTGGACTCTGCACTAAGCCAGGTCTGCTCATCAAAGCAGAAGAGGACAGAAAAATAGGCTGAAAATTATAATTGTCAGTCAAGGCCAGCTGATTCTGTCATGTAGAATTCTGTGACAGTCCCTGTGCGAGGGTTTTGCAGACCCAACAAAAAATTTGCAGCATGAGAACTCCCTCAACAAAATTACAGACTAATGGATATGCCAAAGGCAAAAAACTCAAGTGCAGCAGCTGTTGTCTCATCCTTTTATCAGCTACCCATGCTTGTAGATACATCCAGAATTGTAATGAAACTGATCTGTTTTTTATCCCAGAAAAGTCAATGTCGAAGAGGATCTCCCTGGTTCTTCCAGAGACTGTGGTGGATGGCTCAGCCAGAGCATATTTCTCAGTGTTAGGTAAGTGAAACATTGTAAAAGTGTCATATGGTATTTTGAAAAACTTCTCTGTTTCTTCAGGCTGTGGTCAGACTAATGGCAAGTCCTGAACTGGACTAATTTACTATGGAAATTATCCCATTCCCCAGGTGACATCATGGGCACTGCCATGCAGAACCTGCACCAGCTTCTCCAGATGCCATTTGGCTGTGGGGAGCAGAACATGGTCCTGTTTGCACCCAACATCTATGTTCTGGACTACCTGAACAAGACAGGGCAGCTGAGTGAGGAGGTCAAATCCAAGGCCATTGGATATTTAGTGAGCGGTGAGCTGGGACATGGCTTCTATTTCTCTGTTCATTCCTTCCCTTGTTGACTGGGTAAGGGAACTATTGAGCACTGGAATGAGAAAGGCTTTCCTGGTGCATTAAAAGAACATCTGGTAGGCCAGCTGAATACGATATATTATAAGACTGACTACCCTATGCCTCTCTTACTTCATGTGGAGGTGCAGGGTGAGAGAGAACAGCACCCAAACAGGAACACAGAAAAAGTTCTGGACTGGTAATAACTCAGAGTTTTCCCTGTAAGAGAAGGGATAGGAAACACATAAATCAGGATGTAACCACTAATTATGGCAGCTTATTATGTGGATCCTGCACCTTCATTAGGAAAAAGATTTAGAAAGCATCACTCTCCTGTAAATAGGCCAGAATTCTAATACTGTAGCTAGGACATGTTGGTAGGTGTAACATGGTTACATGTGGACAAAGTGGTTATCTTCTGACTGAGAAGGGACTTATTTCATAGAAAAATTCACAGAAAGACTGCACTTCCTCCAGTGAAAATTATCTGCATCCCTATATCCTATGTCCCATGCACAATTTTCTGCCTCCCTATCCTGTGTGGTGCTCATCTTCATATTTAGTTCACCTCCAGGAACTGTTTTTCGATTTCTCTCAAGTGTAGGATACATTTACCTCCCCTCCTAAAATCTAGTGCAGAGGCCAGCAATGACCACAGCTACCCAGTTTGTAGGTGTTTTAGGAGAGAGAAAGAGCAACAGAGATGGAAGTAGCTCACCCTTGTGCCACTAAAAGGGGCATGACCACTACTTTACCCTTGCACGGCTCCTTGAAATGTAATGTGACAGCTAAAATATTCTTTAACTCTTAATTTCAGGGTATCAGAGACAACTGAACTACAAACACTGGGATGGTTCTTATAGCACCTTTGGGCCCCGTTACGGGCAAGCTGGGAATACCTGGTAAGACTTCAGTACCACTGGATTTTAGTTACTGTTTTTCATGCCCTTACTTTCCTCATTGTTCTTTTGTGGTTGATCATTGTGGAGATTTAGATGGATGTGGAGATTAAATTATAAACATAACATCATAACATAATCTTGTGGGATAATGGAGCAAGGAAAGATGCTGCAAGAGTTGTCTTAAGTTTGCAATACAGCAGTGATAGCTACTTAACTCCTCTGACAACCTTCTTCAGTTTAAGCGAGACTGACCTGGAGAATGCCCTAAGCAGTTCTTGTTAGCAGAAGATGCTGATGAATTCCCAGAGTACCACTGCCCCCCTGCCTGCAACCCTCAGAGCTGTGAATGGCACGGCTCCATTTGCAATTGATCCCTACCTCACTGAGTCACTAAGCTAGCTTACAGTTCCAGCCAGCCCACTGTGATCAGTTCCTGTAACCCCTTCCTCTTTCCTCCAAAACAGTGATGCCCACATGGGTTCTTGATATAGGGCCTACTCAGGCTGTCTCAATTCCCTCTGTCCCTTTCAGGCTCACAGCCTTTGTCCTCAAGTCCTTTGCCCAAGCCCGGCCTCACATCTTCATAGATGAAAAGCACATACAGGATGCTTTGATCTGGCTTACTCAAAAGCAAAAGGAGAATGGCTGCTTCCACAGTTCTGGGACGCTCCTGAACAATGCCATGAAGGTAAAATGTCTGCCTAGTTGGCACAGTATGGGATTTGTCAGGCTGTAACTTGGAGATTGCTGTTAAATATGAGCTAAAACATAAGCAGGAAAAAGCCAACAGCAGTTTCTGAAAGACTTACCATGAGAAAAAGGTGAGGAAGAATTTTTCTCTGCAGGATGTATAGGGAGAAGTGATGCTGTGTGGGATTAAGATCTACTTTTGTGTTTCTCTGCAGGGTGGAGTGGACAACGAGGTCTCTCTGACGGCATACATCACTATTGCATTGCTGGAGATTCCTCTGCCTGTAACTGTATGTGTCTGCACCCCACCCTCCCTGAGACACACATGGTACTCACCTACCCTACTAGTGGCCCAACAGATTATTAGGGTCCCTTTCCTTTCAAGCCTAAACTAGAATAACACTTCTCCATTCTCCTCACCTGTACAGCCCTGTCTCCCATATACACATTTCACTTAATCTTATTCTGAGTTCTTCTGTGGAGAATCATGCTTTTGCTCCTTTAAAAGAATAGTTTCCATGACAAGAAAGTTCAATTATATTTAAATCTCTGTATTGAGCTAAATGAGTTTTCTACAACACAAAAATCTCCTTTTCTTTGTTGGAATAGTGCGCTCACATCTGACCACTTGTCTGGGTCTCCTGTGCTGACACAACAGCACAGCTCTGTGAAAAAGGCAGCACACTCAGGGATTCATTATCACTTTCTCTGCCTTTTCACGACTGGATATCCCCATTCTTAATGCTTGGGGAAAAAGGTATAACAATAGGTAATAAAGCATACCTACAGGAAATACCATGAATGGTACTGTTTGAAAAGCCTGAATCCTATTTTTAAAAGATGTGGGTTTGATCCTTCTGATCCCAGAATCTGTGATCCCCTCACTGTGAGACAAGCTTCTGGAGCAGGTAAAATTCAGCTGTGAACTGCAGCAGGACTGTTGAGCTAGGATGGTTGCCAGGCTGCTGTAATCCCTCTGCTCCAAAGGTAGTAGGGATTACTTTGTGTTGAAAGTTTTTATTGTGTACTGAGAAGCAGCAGGAGGAACTATTTTGTTAGTAAGGTGATATGGATGACATTAACTACACCAGAAGAATATTCTTCCTGGGCAATGTGTCATGTATAGAAGGCAAGTTCTCAGAGAGAATTGTAGTGCATAACAGGGGTGTTTTCCATCTCCTTTTCTGAGCCCAGAAGTGCCTAGAATGGGAAGGGATTTCTCAGGATGTTTCTGGGATATAGATGCATTCAAGCACAGCCCTTAGGTATCTAACACTACTGTCAAGCATACAGAGTATTCTTGTACGTACAATAAACCATATTTGACCCCTCATAAAAGACTTACTAGTACTGTCCTGAGTATGACTGAAACGATCCTGCCATGACTGAAATCCTCTCCAACACCTAACCTTACCAGCAGTAGGAAGTACAGGGTACCTGAGGTGAGGCAGAGACCCAGCCAATTTTATTTTTATTCTGTATTCTCAAAAACAACTGAATTGCTACTCACAAATTGACCACCCAAGATTTTCCAGTAAACACCCACTGAGGGCAGAGTGCAAAGCAACTGAGAATTATGTCTTTTCCTTCTATACCATTGATTAAGCTGTAAATGTGATGCTAGGCTTCAGATCATGGCATGGCCCTCCCTGCAGTGGTATTGGTTCGATGTTTTAGTAGTTTTTTGTAGCATGTGGAGTGGTGGTGTATATTGGTGAAAGGTCACGGGGTCACATTGCCTGTTATTTAACACTGTAGAGTCGCAATGTTTTGCTTCACTGCAGTGATTGCCCTCTTAAACCACACTTGAGATTCTGGCTTTAAAAAGACATTCAATGATGATGTTAACATAATACAAAATATTCTAGAAATAGTAAAAAAAATAGATTCTTTCCTATGCAGAGGCACTTTACTTCCAATCTAGAAGCAACATTATCAAGTTCTAGGAAAATGGAATTATTTTCAGGGGGCTATAGAAAGCTGAAAATAAACAATAATCAAATGAAAAGATAGAGAAAAGGGTGAAAGCGTAGAGCAGTCCTAGAGTGAGAGGTATAGGTGGAAAGGAAGTATCCAGTACCTCTATAAAGAGAAAATATATTAGAGGACACCCCATGCCCTGAGACATAAAGTGGTAAGGAATTATTCCTAATGCAGGACTGGTGCTTTACAGTCTTTAAAGCAAAGAACAACAAAAACCCCAGGCAATAAATAAAATATATTAAGGAAAAACATAGATAAAACCTAAAAAAAAACACAACAAAATGGTAAAATCTTTATCAGAATATATCTGTCTATATACCAGTGGGGATATAAAGTGTCGAGGGGTACCAGATGATTCCTCTTGTTCTAAGATGAACTACAGTGTAGGCACTGTCTGTTCTAGCTCAGTCTCTCTCTCTCCCCAGCACTCAGTGGTGCGTAATGCTCTCTTCTGCCTGGAAACAGCAACAAATGAGAAAGAAAACCACGTGTACACCAAAGCACTGATGGCGTACGCCTTTGCCCTGGCAGGGAAGGAGGAGAAGAGGAAGGCATTGCTTGGCTCTCTTGAAAAGGAAGCTGTGAAAGAGGGTGAGTGCTCCAGATGGGATATCTCTTTCTTTCAGCTCACCTGCCTTGCGTCTGTGCTTGGTAAAATGGATTTAACTGGTGAGGCAGTGGCTGCAGGAAGTAGCTTCTGTGGGTGGGGAAGGATGAAGGGAGAGAAAAAACTTGTGCTAAAGGGCTGTGTTTTTGAGAATTCCCTCACAGTGCCCGGTCCTACCTCCTTGCTTCCCTCAAGAAGCACCATGCACCATCCCAATCAGTGCAGAACTTTAGGGAAGCTCTCCCTCAATGCTCTCTACTTGCCACACACTGCTTAGCAAAGGCTTGGCAATGTTTATGGCCACTTCTTCCTTCCAGTGCATGGTGCTGATATAGAGCTGACCTTGCCCAGCACAATGGATGATGAATCAGAGAAGAGCTGGGCGTGCTCAGAGAGAAAGGAGACACACAGGTCATTTCAGAGACTATAGCACAAGCTCTGAGTCTTTCAGGAATTTGAGAAGGACTTGGCATCCTGAGAAAGTCAAGCTAGACAGTGGGACAGAGTTTAGGACAAAGTGGTTTGCAGGCCTGACGACTGAGCCTCTGCAGTCTCAAACTGGATGTCAACCTACAGCAGGTTTCATCTGAAATCTTCCCATTTCCTTCTGCATGACAAATGCATCCGGGAGCTTCTGTCCTCCCAGCTGGATTGGCAGCAGGGCAAGAACTCCCTTGCAAAACCACCACTACTAATTTCTTGTTATCTTGTCTCCACACTCCCTGCCTCCTATGAAGATGGGACTGTACACTGGCAGCGGCCTGGGAAAGAGCCCGAGGTTGATCTCCCGTACTATCGCTACCGGGCTCCCTCTGCTGAAGTGGAGATGACAGCCTACGTGCTCCTTGCTCACCTCTCCGTGCAGCCAGCACCCTCCCAGGAGGAGCTGTCCTTGGCGTCTCTCATTGCAAAGTGGATCAGCGGGCAGCAGAATCCCAATGGAGGCTTCTCCTCCACCCAGGTGGGCTGCTTCCTTCCCACAACCTCACGTATCGGAGTCGCAAGATGGGCAGTGCCAGAGACCCCAGTGAGAGCACCATGAAGGTCACCAGAGCAGGGACTGTACCCCCGCAGTTGATCCCTGCAGTGTACACCATGGCTGCCAATTCTCAGGAGCCTGGAGGCTCCTATGACAGGTGGCACCTCTGGGAATGATGGTAATTGAATGAAGGACCTGGCTTCCTTGACACAGTGGGGCAGAATGGTAGGGACGCAAGGGACAGGAGTGTGTGCCATTGGAGAGGGCTCCCACTGCCATTTGTTTGTGCATTTGGTGTTGCTGCTTCACCCTGTGGGGAGGAAATGAGGCTGTGCAGAGCTCCAAGCTAGAGGGCTCAGGAAAGATGCAAGTGCTGTGCAGATGGCACAGGAAGGGAATGGGAATGTGCAAAAGCTGCTCTGTCCCTCTGTCCTGTGAAATGAAAACCAAGGAAGGGGAAGAATGGAGGGGCGTGTGCTGTCTGTCAGCAAAGGGCAGGCTGTGGGCAGGCTAACTACCTCTCTGGGTGTCGGGACCTGTCTCTTGCAGGACACAGTGGTGGCTCTCCAAGCCCTGTCCCTGTACGGAGCTGCCACCTATGCCAAGAGTGGAGCAGCTTCCATGGTGACCCTGAGATCTGCAGGGGACTTCCAGCAAGACTTCCGAGTGGATCCCACAAACCGGCTGCTGCTCCAGCGCGTGGCCCTGCCCCAGGTTCCAGGGGTGTACAGCACGGAGGTGTCAGGAGAAGGATGCGTCTACCTGCAGGTGAGGGTGATGGGGGCAAGTGGCATGCTGGAGGGGAGCCTCTTGCCAGGCAGGAGCCAGGGAGATGCCAGACGGGGCAGGGGAGATAAACTGGGGTTGGAGGGGGTGAGTTGGAGCAAAGGCTCTGGGAGAGAGCAGAGGAGAAGACTGGAGGTGTGCCAACAGGAAAAAGACTGGGAGGGAAAGAAAGGAGGGAAAGAGAGAGGGATCTGCAATGTGGAGGAGCTGTGAGGATGGCAGGAGTGGGGGAGGCTGGATGGGGAGAAGGTGATTTCTGTCACATACTGAGCGCACACACACACACACACACACACACTCATACAGACTTTGCTGCTTCTCCCCTAGACAAGCCTGAAGTACAACGTGCAGCCCACTCAGGAGGATGCACCCTTCAAGCTCAATGTCTACACGATCCCAGAGACATGTGTGGACTCCAAGGCTCACAGGGTCTTTGACATAGGCATAAATGTCAGGTGAGTCTGCGTGTGGGTCTGAGCCTTCCTGACAAGCGATGGGAGATGGAGGAGGTATGGTGGCCCTGGGTGAGCCACTCTGAAGCCCTGGAGGAGCAGTGCACCACTGGGAAACGTGTCCAGGAAGCAGCTGGAGTGGGCAGAGAGGCTGTGGAGGAAGAACATGACCTGCAGTGGCAGAGCTGTGTGGGGGATTGCCTTGCTCTGCCAGGTTGCGGTGGGATGCCAGGAATTATGGAAAAGGTGGAAATGCTCCCAGCTGTGACTTGAGGTTCACTGAATGTTTGTTGCTTGTTCCCTTAGTTACACTGGGGAGCGCAACAGCTCCAACATGGTGATTGTTGATGTGAAGATGCTGTCAGGATTCATCCCTGTGAAGTCCTCCGTGAGGAAGGTAGCCTGAAGAAGTGTGAATCATCTCTTTGTGCATATCTGTCCTTATTCATGGCCATCCATTTCCTTCTTTGTTGGAGCACTTAATTCTTCTCCTGACATCTTCTCCACCTTTTGGCCTGTCCCTCTTTTCCTCCAGTTCTTCCACTCTTTAGCTGTGGGGGATTGATGCATGAGCTATGCCAGCAGGAGACTCCTCAAGCACTTGTGGCCACTTGCTGCGGCTCCAGGATATGCACAGTTTGTCCCTATGGGTCCTCTCTGAGAGGACACTGTCAGGTCTGATTTCAGAGATCTGGGAGCCTTGGGAGAAGTACAGTAACTGTGACAGTGCTGGGCCCTCACTCCATTTTTGTGTTGAGGAGGTGAAAGAACATTAGGTGGTGAGAACCGAGGGATGGCACAGCATGTGTCTTTACACAGGAGGGGTTGATAAGTTCCCTGGGAAATACTCTGCCTGTGCTGAACTTCTCAGCATCCACCTGCTGAGATTCTAGGGATGGCAGGAAGCCCAAGTGAGCTGAAGGGCAGTTGACGAACTTCCCTTCAGACTACTCACCCCTACCATGTCTCCTCATTCCAGCTCTCAAACACCTGGCTTCCCCAGATCCAAAGGACCGAAGTGAGCACAAACCACGTTCTGCTCTACATCGAGCAGGTGAGGACTGACCCAGAGCTGCCAGGGGGAGGGAGCACGGGGAGCTCTGCAGCTCGCTGGCAGTCGCATGCACAGAGATGGAGAGCTCAGCATCTCTGGGCTTGTAAATGAGAAACATCAACCTGCCTACCACTGATGCTGTCTGTCTGAGCGTTCCCCCAGTGTGGGGAAAGACCCCAGCATCTCCCCTCAGCCCTCGGCCAGGCCTGCAGCCCACCAAGCCCCCAGGGCCCAGCATGGGTGGCAGGGGAGAGCAAGGAAGCCGGGGACAGTGAGGAGCTGTCCCTGAGCCTCCACCTTTCCCCTTCCTCAGCTGAGCAGTGAGACCCTCAGCTTCTCCTTCACAGTGGAGCGGGATGTCCCTGTGCAGGGCCTGAAGCCTGCTCAGGTGAAGGTCTATGACTACTATGAGACAGGTGAGTGTGGGGATGGGGTGCAGGTGGGAGCGAGGGTAGGCAGTGGTGAATACGGAGGGGACAGGAGCTCTGGGGACTGAGCCCTTCTGTGACTCTGTGCTGCCAGAGCTCCCTCAGTGCAGAGGGGACTCCACCCTGCCCTCTGAGCATGGTGTCTGCAAGGCCCATACTTCACCCCTGGGAGAGCAGCCATCATCCCACAGGGCAGCACCATGGGTGCTAGATGTTTCCTTGTGTTTCATGTCTTGTCCCAACCCCAGAGCACAGCTGTGCCCGTGATTCCACGCAATCTCATTGCTCCTTGTGACTCTCCTGCCCTTCCTTGGGACTCTCCTGCCCTTGCTGCTGCGCCAAGTGGCAGTGAGAGAGTCCTCTGTGTGTGTCCCCTGGAACCCCCATGTGCTGGGCAGAAGGTGCCTGAGCAGCTCCTTGGCCATGCTGGGTTGCAGACCTGCTGGGGGCTACCGCTGTTGGGTGGCTCTGCCTTGTTGCCACGGCCTCTGGACAGGGCTGTGTCTGGGACTCCCTCCCATCCAACTGGGATCGTCGAGGGAAGCTGGGGTTGGTGGCAGCAGTGGCCTGCAGTGTGGTCTGGGAGAAGCATCTCTCTGGCACACCTCCCTCTACCAGGAGTGCTGAGGAGCTCTGACACCCTGCTCTCTGCCTTTGCTTCTCTTTTCCAGATGAGTTTGCTACACAGGAATACAGTGCTCCCTGCACCACAGGTGGGGTACCAAGAGCTTTGCAGTTTTCTACATCTTTCTTGTGTTTCTGATCTTGCAGCCAACATTTGTCTCTTTCTACTGATGGGTAATATGGTGAGATTGGACTGATTTACTTGCACAGATTTTGTATGCAAAACTGAGAGCACAGCAGGCACAGTGTTGCTGACTCATTCAAAATCCACCATACCTGAATTCCTAGATTGGCTTCCATAATCAGATTCTTCTGGCTTGGATGAAGGTTCTGTCCCTACTTTTCTGTTACTACTCTTTTCTTTGAATTTCTTTCCTCAATTTTGTTGTCTTAGATTTGAGATATCCTCTAATTCCTCCTGAGAGCTCCAGCTAGTGTAACGTCATGCTGGGAGGACTTAGCTTTTTCATGCTATTTGGCTCACTCTTCTCCAAAAGTGTTCTGTCTTGAACCATGGATCAAATTAAGGCCATCAAAACATAGCCCATAAAGCCAAAGGTCATGGTCTGACTGACCTACCATGATTTCATGCTGTGCTCCAGGACTTCTTGCCCAAGTCTAGCATACTGTTGCACTAAAGCTTTAATGTGCTGCTGCTCTCAAACACTCATTTCTTACTCCAAGCCACACTTGCAGTAGGAAGTCCTCGTTACAGAGGAATCACTCCCAACACATGCTATTGAGGAGGTGGTTTTCTGTTAGAGGAACTTGGTCTTGCCTTTCTTCCATGGTGGCAGAAAACTGTCCTAGTGGTAAATCCCCACCTTTACTTACAGCCATATATTTGTCTGTGGGGGGAAGTCATAGTTCTCCGATATGGCACCCTGTCCTGCTGAGCAACTGTCTGTGGCAAAGCCCACAGGGCACATTGCAGCATGTGTTTAAGCAATCCCATTCTCCCTGGATCCCAAGAGATGGGAAGTTTTGCTTTGGCAGCTGCTGTCTATAGCAACAGCTGCCTGCTGTTCTGTGACCGTGCTGCCCAAGCACTAGAGAGGTCTCTCAGGAGGAAGTTACTTCTCATGACCCTTAGCAGCCAGCCCTTGGTTTGTAGTCTGAGCTGTCAGGATGAAGAGGTTATGGTCTCTGAGGGGTTCTCACTTCAGCAGTGCTAGGCTGCATGTGTTCGCTTTAGGAGCACAGGTAATGTAGGAGGTTCTGTGGAAGGCCCTGATCATCAGTACTTCTCCTGTCTTATATTCCAATACAGTATTCCAATACAAATACTGGATGGTGTGGCCTCCCAACAGTAGCTCAGGTTCAAGTGTTTGGAATATGGAGCCTTCTGGAATAGCAGAAGGAAGTTCCCTTCTGGAAGTGGTTTTTCACAGTGCCTGACAGTGACATGTGAGAGCAAAGAAGTGATTTGGACTTGGGGACAGCAAAAGCTTTGTCTCTTGCTGGTGGTAAATGGTGACATGTATTTCCTTTTGTTTTCATATCCGGTGTCTTGGAAAACAGCCCAAACTCTCATATTTTTATTCTGTACTGCTTGCTAGCCTGGCCTACATCTGCAGGTACAGCTGTGTTCTGCTGATTCTGGGCCTGCAGCCTCCCTTCATGGGAAAAAGGTGCATAAGTCCTAGGACACTGTATGAACAGTAAGGCACTCCCAAAGATTACATTAGTAGTTTCATTTGATTACCCAGACTGAGAGTAGTGGCTAGGCTTTACATTTTAGGCTACTCTTCCTCATGTCAGTTAAAAGGCAGAGATTATATCTTCCTTCTAAAGGGTGATCAGAAGTTGCTAGTTAAGAGGTACATCCACTTGTCTAGGTGTCCAAAGGCAGGCTGCACTGATTAAAAGGCAGAAAGTTTCTTTCCCTGCTCCAAATAGTGCCACTGTAGTAGATTCCTGGAGAGAATTAGATACACTGTAAGAACATCTCATTGCTGAGTGAACATTCTTGCTGCCTCTTTGCACTGTGCTCCTGTGTCCATCCCAGTTGTGACAAATTCCATTCTACTTACCACTCCCAGTGGGTCAGAATCACAGCCCTCTCTCAGCCTCATGAGGCTCTGAAGTTGACATGAGTGTTGAGTGCTATGAATGACCCCAACCCTGGTCAGACAGCAGTTCACTATTCTGCACCATGGTTCACACGACCTGGATTCCCAAATCCACATCTTGGTCTATATGTCTCTTGGTCTGAGGGAGGGAACTGGCATATGTCTCTAGTTCCAATACCCTATCATCTCTCATCCTTGCAGAGGAAGTAGACCAGGACAATGCATGAAGAATATTCCCAGTTGCTGAAACCTGCCAGCCTCACTATCACCAGCACCATCTATGGAGAGGATGGATTGACAGATGAATAATGCCTGCAAGAAATGGGAAATGAATTTACAAATAAATTGACTGTACTCAACAATGGTTTTTGAACAGCTTACTCCCAATTCTGTTTTCTCCTGCTCAGCTTCCAGTCACAGCTTTAATCTCCCTGGCTTCTTAGGCTGAAGAGCAACGCACACAGCCCTGCCTGTATGCAGGGCAATGATCAGACAAGTGAGGGGAAAAAAAACAGGAGGGGAAAAAACGAGATCAGAATTATTTGTTGGCTTCAGACTTTCTAATGTAGCTCTCGGTGCTATGTACTCTGAACTTGTCATCTGAGATCCTGTCTAATTAACAGAGAAGGGTGGGTACTTCTTCAAAAAAATTTCTCCCTTGGATTAGAAAACATAACCTTGATTGAACAGGTCTCTGTAGGCACCTATCTGTATCTCCCACCAGTAGGCAGCTTGGTGATCTGCTAATGTTACATGAAATTCTGCCTCTCATGCACTTCATAGACCCTTTCCAGGATTGTTTCTTGTTTGCAGAAGGCATGGAGGAGATACAGTCTGCCCTCTCCTAAGGCTAGAGTGTGCTTGGAGGGGCAGGAGGAATGTGTGCATGTATTATGCATCCAGCTGCTAACTTATAATGGCCTGTTCTACTCTTGAAACTTAAGGCTTCCATATTCTGTGCCTGCTGCTTCTGGTACATCCCCAGGAAGCTGTGGGTAAACACTCTATTGGCAAGCAACTTGGCCTAGAACCTAATGGTATTTGCTGGTAACCTAAGTCTAGTTTAAAAGGCACATTTATTTAAATCATAGAATTGCTTTTGTCAAACTGCCCATAATGCTCTTGCAGTTAGGTATCTTCAGGAATGCTTCCCCTCCTTGGGTTTGTCCCATTCATTTCTGTTTTTAACTTCTGATTGGCAGAAAGATCTTATGTGACTTCTCATGAAATGCTTATTGGTAGGTATCATGGCTTATCGTGTATCCAAAGTACACAGAGAGTTTTTAGTGTGCCTATCCAAATAGTGTTATTGAGAACAAATAAAGTTCTTCATCTATTTTGCTAGATATTAATCTTATATCTCTGTCTCCTGTGGTGTTTGGCATTTATTCACTCAAGACCTTTTGGTACCTCATATTCAGATAAGTAAGTCTATGGAATGAATTAGCTTCAGTGAAAGCTGAGCAAATTTCTCATCAAGCATGAATACTTCTGGCATTTTGTTTTGACTTAGAAATATTAAAACCACCTAATTTCCTACCATGAGGCTATTACTTTTCCAAAGCAACATAGTTTTCGATTGATGAATGAAGCTGTTTTGATTTTAGACCATTGTGATTTGCCTTCAAAGCATGCAATCCTGGTTCCACGGAGACAGAAATTCAATGTTCAGACATTCCTGTACTTCCTTGCAGTAGCCTTGCTAAAGGCATTTCCTACACAATATACCATGGAGGACCTGCAAGTTTGATGATTCACAACCTGGTCAAGCAGAGGGATGTTACACCAGTTTACAGAGATGGGATAGCAGGGAACCCCAAATGATGAGTGGTGTGACTGCCCATGGTCTACAATGAAGTGTTTAATTTAAAACAGGCATCAGCAACACAGTGTTAACTGCTTTCCCTGCAGTGAGGAATCCTTACTCAGGAAGGGGAAAGAGGATCTTAAGACACCCATGTGGACAATGACAGTGCAAAGAGCTTTGGTATCACTGAAGCAAGGACAAATTCTTCTCTGCACTGGTGATTTGCATTTTTCACAGCCCGGGTCTGTGTATCTGAAAGAAGCTACATGAGGGACTCCTATAGGTGTGTTTGCTTAAGCTGATGCTGGCAGGGTCAAAGGCATCTCTGCACACCAAACCACATAAGTAAAATATACAAAGTGCCATACGACCTACTGAACTAAGGCTGGCCACCTTTGTATCCCTGGGAAAGCTCTAGACTAAAGAGAATGTGATAATTTGGAAAACTGACAAAAAGCTTAACCCAAACTACCAGACAGGAATCCAGGGCCTCCCCTCTGAATTCTGCTAAAGCACTGGTAGCCTAGTTGTGAGGTAGGAAAAAATGTATTAAAATTAACTCAAAAAACCCCAAAATAGACCTACAAGCCTCCACTAATGGTAAAAGAAAACTCTTAGGAAAACAAAAGATTTGGCTCACAAGGGAGTTCTTGGTTGAAATTCTGACTAATGACTCTGTTAAGTTCCCAGTCCCTCTCTGATTTCACTTGAACTGTTCAGAAACAAGCAGGCAACATCTTCATTGCTAGAATGGCCAAGTCCACAGGACTTCACTTTTATCTGGCCTGTGGCAGACCAGATTGTACAGATTTACACTGTCCTTCCACCTCTTCCCCTTCCACAGCACTAATTTCACTGTGGGATCAAAAGCAATATATGATCAGAGGTTCATGTCCAAGGATTATCTTACAGTAAACATCCACATTTTAGATGCAGGGAGCCAAGCTTCCAGTGCATAATGCATCAAGAAGGATTTCCTCTCCTCCTGAGAACTGGCAAGTATGGAGACTAACCTCCCCACTGTCAAAAGCTGTCTGACTCCTGGTATTCTGGAGGCGTTGCCAAACATCACCTTGCAACAGATGGCTCTTAATTTAAATCTCAGGCCATTAAATAGTTTGAGCTATGGATAGGAGATACAAGACACAGCAAAAAAAATAAGTCCAGAGGCATCTGATGAGAATCAAGACTTAATTTATTTGTAGCGTTACTTCCTTTTTGGTGCTGAAGTGTCCTCAACCTCTATAGGCCACCTCAACAAGATCTTCTAGGGGCACAGACAAACAATCTGATCCAGAAAGGCTCAGAGAAGATCTGCTCTTCAGACATTTCCTTGTTCAGCTTTGGCTGGAGATGAAAAAAGGACAGAGAGAGATAAGTATCCTAGTGATCATCAGAGTTCTTTGTCTTCTCTGTGTTCTTCGTGGCTATGTGAGTTCAAACACTGCCAAAATGTGGAAAACTGTTTCACCTAAAAGTCCCCAGGTATAGACAGATAACAGAATGGGAACAGCTGGATACTTTCAAGATATCCATGCCTTAGAGAGGAGTGGAAGAAATATCTTGGAGGTAAAAGGGCAATCCCAGTACGTATTCTTTCTCAGCACAAGGGGTTTACCAAAGAATGGAAAAAAATAACCTGGGGCAAAATCTGAAACTACCCGCACAATGACATGTGAATAACACCAAACATTTCACCAAAATGTTTGGGAGACAATTCCTCAGTGCACTTCTTTTTCTGCAGAAGAGCAAATGTGGCCCAGAATAAAAAGCAGAAACACAAAGGCTGAGTAGTGTTCAGTACCAAGGGAATTTCAATCCACTTTACACACACAATCCACAATGTGACACACAAACAAGAGAAGTGTCTCTGTGTGAGTGAAGGCAGTAGCACTAGGACTGCCATTCTCAGTGAACCTAAATGAAAGCTTTATCTAATCTTGCACAGAACATGGGGAGGCGGCATTTCTTTTCTTCTCTGTACTGAAGCTTGGCAAGAGAATACAATAGATACAGTGAACATAAATGCTGAGAGCATATGCAGGCCCAAGGCATGCAAAGACGCTCATTCCAGATAATGTGCAATATCCCATTCAACTCCATTATTCCTGTACTCCCTACTTGTGGTGCAGAGAGCAATCTAAGAATTCAGGTATGGTGGATTTTGAATGAGTCAGCAACACTGTGCCTGCTGTGCTCTCAGTTTTGCATACAAAATCTGTGCAAGTAAATCAGTCCAATCTCACCATATTACCCATCAGTAGAAAGAGACAAATGTTGGCTGCAAGATCAGAAACACAAGAAAGATGTAGAAAACTGCAAAGCTCTTGGTACCCCACCTGTGGTGCAGGGAGCACTGTATTCCTGTGTAGCAAACTCATCTGGAAAAGAGAAGCAAAGGCAGAGAGCAGGGTGTCAGAGCTCCTCAGCACTCCTGGTAGAGGGAGGTGTGCCAGAGAGATGCTTCTCCCAGACCACACTGCAGGCCACTGCTGCCACCAACCCCAGCTTCCCTCGACGATCCCAGTTGGATGGGAGGGAGTCCCAGACACAGCCCTGTCCAGAGGCCGTGGCAACAAGGCAGAGCCACCCAACAGCAGTAGCCCCCAGCAGGTCTGCAACCCAGCATGGCCAAGGAGCTGCTCAGGCACCTTCTGACCAGCACACGGGGATCCCAGGGGACACACACAGAGGACTCTCTCACTGCCACTTGGCGCAGCAGCAAGGGCAGGAGAGTCCCAAGGAAGGGCAGGAGAGTCACAAGGAGAGGTGGGACGGAGTGGAATCACGGGCACAGCTGTGCTCTGGGGTTGGGACGAGACATGAAACACCAGGAAACACCCAGCACCCATGGTGCTGCCCTGTGGGATGATGGCTGCTCTCCCAGGGGTGAAGTATGGGCCTTGCAGACACCATGCTCAGAGGGCAGGGTGGAGGCCCCCTGCACTGAGGGAGCTCTGGCAGCACAGGGAAGGGAAGGGAAGGGAAGAGAAGGGAAGGGGAAGGGGAAGGGGAAGGGGAAGGGGAAGGGGAAGGGGAAGGGGAAGGAGAAAAAGGGGAAGGGGAAGGGGAAGGGAAGGGGAAGGGGAAGGGGAAGGAGAAAAGGGGAAGGGGAAGGGGAAGGGGAAGGGGAAGGGAAGGGAAGGGGAAGGGGAAGGGGAAGGGGAAGGGGAAGGGAAGGGAAGGGGAAGGGGAAGGGGAAGGGGAAGGGGAAGGGGAAGGGGAAGGGGAAGAGAAGGAAGGCTCAGTCCAGGGGCAGCTGAGTGTCCCCACAGCTCTTGTCCCCTCCGTATGCCCCACTGCCCGCCCTTCGCTCCCACCTGCACCCCAGCCCCACACTCACCTGTCTCGTAGTAGTCATAGACCTTCACCTGAGCTGGCTTCAGGCCCTGCACAGGGACATCCCGCTCCACTGTGAAGGAGAAGCTGAGGGTCTCGCTGCTCAGCTGAGGAAGGGGAAAGGTGGAGGCTCAGGGACAGCTCCTCACTGTCCCCGGCTTCCTTGCTCTCCCCTGCCACCCATGCTGGGCCCTGGGGGCTTGGTGGGCTGCAGGCCTGGCCGAGGGCTGAGGGGAGATGCTGGGGTCTTTCCCCACACTGGGGGAACGCTCAGACAGACAGCATCAGTGGTAGGCAGGTTGATGTTTCTCATTTACAAGCCCAGAGATGCTGAGCTCTCCATCTCTGTGCATGCGACTGCCAGCGAGCTGCAGAGCTCCCCGTGCTCCCTCCCCCTGGCAGCTCTGGGTCAGCCCTCACCTGCTCGATGTAGAGCAGAACGTGGTTTGTGCTCACTTCGGTCCTTTGGATCTGGGGAAGCCAGGTGTTTGAGAGCTGGAATGAGGAGACATGGTAGGGGTGAGTAGTCTGAAGGGAAGTTCGTCAACTGCCCTTCAGCTCACTTGGGCTTCCTGCCATCCCTAGAATCTCAGCAGGTGGATGCTGAGAAGTTCAGCACAGGCAGAGTATTTCCCAGGGAACTTATCAACCCCTCCTGTGTAAAGACACATGCTGTGCCATCCCTCGGTTCTCACCACCTAATGTTCTTTCACCTCCTCAACACAAAAATGGAGTGAGGGCCCAGCACTGTCACAGTTACTGTACTTCTCCCACGGCTCCCAGATCTCTGAAATCAGACCTGACAGTGTCCTCTCAGAGAGGACCCATAGGGACAAACTGTGCATATCCTGGAGCCGCAGCAAGTGGCCACAAGTGCTTGAGGAGTCTCCTGCTGGCATAGCTCATGCATCAATCCCCCACAGCTAAAGAGTGGAAGAACTGGAGGAAAAGAGGGACAGGCCAAAAGGTGGAGAAGATGTCAGGAGAAGAATTAAGTGCTCCAACAAAGAAGGAAATGGATGGCCATGAATAAGGACAGATATGCACAAAGAGATGATTCACACTTCTTCAGGCTACCTTCCTCACGGAGGACTTCACAGGGATGAATCCTGACAGCATCTTCACATCAACAATCACCATGTTGGAGCTGTTGCGCTCCCCAGTGTAACTAAGGGAACAAGCAACAAACATTCAGTGAACCTCAAGTCACAGCTGGGAGCATTTCCACCTTTTCCATAATTCCTGGCATCCCACCGCAACCTGGCAGAGCAAGGCAATCCCCCACACAGCTCTGCCACTGCAGGACATGTCCTTCCTCCACAGCCTCTCTGCCCACTCCAGCTGCTTCCTGGACACGTTTCCCAGTGGTGCACTGCTCCTCCAGGGCTTCAGAGTGGCTCACCCAGGGCCACCATACCTCCTCCATCTCCCATCGCTTGTCAGGAAGGCTCAGACCCACACGCAGACTCACCTGACATTTATGCCTATGTCAAAGACCCTGTGAGCCTTGGAGTCCACACATGTCTCTGGGATCGTGTACACGTCGAGCATGAAGGGTGCATCCTCCTGAGTGGGCTGCACGTTGTACTTCAGGCTTGTCTAGGGGAGAAGCAGCAAAGTCTGTATGAGTGTGTGTGTGTGTGTGTGTGCGCTCAGTATGTGACAGAAATCACCTTCTCCCCATCCAGCCTCCCCACTTCTGCCATCCTCACAGCTCCTCGACACTGCAGATCCCTCCTTTCTTTCCCTCCCAGTCTTTTTCCTGTTTGCACACCTCCAGTCTTCTCCTCTGCTCTCTCCCAGAGCCTTTGCTCCAACTCACCCCCTCCAACCCCAGTTTATCTCCCCTGCCCCGTCTGGCATCTCCCTGGCTCCTGCCTGGCAAGAGGCTCCCCTCCAGCATGCCACTTGTCCCCATCACCCTCACCTGCAGGTAGACGCATCCTTCTCCTGACACCTCCGTGCTGTACACCCCTGGAACCTGGGGCAGGGCCACGCGCTGGAGCAGCAGCCGGTTTGTGGGATCCACTCGGAAGTCTTGCTGGAAGTCCCCTGCAGATCTCAGGGTCACCATGGAAGCTGCTCCACTCTTGGCATAGGTGGCAGCTCCGTACAGGGACAGGGCTTGGAGAGCCACCACTGTGTCCTGCAAGAGACAGGTCCCGACACCCAGAGAGGTAGTTAGCCTGCCCACAGCCTGCCCTTTGCTGACAGACAGCACACGCCCCTCCATTCTTCCCCTTCCTTGGTTTTCATTTCACAGGACAGAGGGACAGAGCAGCTTTTGCACATTCCCATTCCCTTCCTGTGCCATCTGCACAGCACTTGCATCTTTCCTGAGCCCTCTAGCTTGGAGCTCTGCACAGCCTCATTTCCTCCCCACAGGGTGAAGCAGCAACACCAAATGCACAAACAAATGGCAGTGGGAGCCCTCTCCAATGGCACACACTCCTGTCCCTTGCGTCCCTACCATTCTGCCCCACTGTGTCAAGGAAGCCAGGTCCTTCATTCAATTACCATCATTCCCAGAGGTGCCACCTGTCATAGGAGCCTCCAGGCTCCTGAGAATTGGCAGCCATGGTGTACACTGCAGGGATCAACTGCGGGGGTACAGTCCCTGCTCTGGTGACCTTCATGGTGCTCTCACTGGGGTCTCTGGCACTGCCCATCTTGCGACTCCAATACGTGAGGTTGTGGGAAGGAAGCAGCCCACCTGAGTGGAGGAGAAGCCTCCATTGGGATTCTGCTGCCCGCTGATCCACTTTGCAATGAGAGACGCCAAGGACAGCTCCTCCTGGGAGGGTGCTGGCTGCACGGAGAGGTGAGCAAGGAGCACGTAGGCTGTCATCTCCACTTCAGCAGAGGGAGCCCGGTAGCGATAGTACGGGAGATCAACCTCGGGCTCTTTCCCAGGCCGCTGCCAGTGTACAGTCCCATCTTCATAGGAGGCAGGGAGTGTGGAGACAAGATAACAAGAAATTAGTAGTGGTGGTTTTGCAAGGGAGTTCTTGCCCTGCTGTCAATCCAGCTGGTATCAGCATTTCTCTTGGACTTCAGGATAATGGCAAGGGAGGATGAACATGCTAACAATGTCAAAAAGGCTTAAAATTTTGCATCCAAGAAACTCCTCTTAATGCTTTTGTGGATTTCAAGCTCTAAGTAGGAGAGTTGTTATGCAAATGCATTAAAGAATTCGAACTTGGCAAGTACACCCAAGCACGTTACTAAACTATATATGCAGAAAGTGATAAATACAAAATTAAGAGTCCTTCCGCTTCTCTTTCTAGCATTGAAAATTGACAAAAAACTTGAGGACAGCTTTAAAATATTGCCCTGCTGCCAATCCAGCTGGGAGGACACAAGCTCTCAGATGCATTTGTCATGCAGAACGGAATAGGAAGATTTCAGATGAAACCTGCTGTAGGTTGACAGCCAGTTTGAGACTGCAGAGGCTCAGTCGTCAGGCCTGCAAACCACTTTGTCCTAAACTCTGTCCCACTGTCTAGCTTGACTTTCTCAGGATGCCAAGTCCTTCTCAAATTCCTGAAAGACTCAGAGCTTGTGCTATAGTCTCTGAAATGACCTGTGTGTCTCCTTTCTCTCTGAGCACACCCAGCTCTTCTCTGATTCATCATCCATTGTGCTGGGCAAGGTCAGCTCCATTCTAGTGCACTGGAAGGAAGGAGTAGCAATAAACATTGCCAAGCCTTTGCTAAGCAGTGTGTGGCAAGAGGAGAGCATTGAGGGAGAGCTTCCCTGAAGTTCTGCACTGATTTGGATGGTGCATGGTGCTTCTTGAGGGAAGCAAGGAGGTAGGACCGGGCACTGTGAGGGAATTCTCAAAAACACAGCCCTTTAGCACAAGTTTTTCCTCTCCCTTCATCCTTCCCCACCCACAGAAGCTACTTCCTGCAGCCACTGCCTCACCAGTTAAATCCATTTTACCAAGCACAGACGCAAGGCAGGTGAGCTGAAAGAAAGAGATATCCCATCTGGAGCACTCACCCTCTTTCACAGCTTCCTTTTCAAGAGAGCCAAGCAATGCCTTCCTCTTCTCCTCCTTCCCTGCCAGGGCAAAGGCGTACGCCATCAGTGCTTTGGTGTACACGTGGTTTTCTTTCTCATTTGTTGCTGTTTCCAGGCAGAAGAGAGCATTACGCACCACTGAGTGCTGGGGAGAGAGAGAGACTGAGCTAGAACAGACAGTGCCTACACTGTAGTTCATCTTAGAACAAGAGGAATCATCTGGTACCCCTGGACACTTTATATCCCCACTGGTATAGATAGATAGATCTAATCTGATAAAGATTTTACCATTTTGTTGTGTCTTTTTTTAGGTTTTATCTATGTTTTTCCTTAATATATTTTATTTATTGCCTGAGGTTTTTGTTGTTCTTTGGTTTAAAGACTGTGAAGCCCCAGTCCTGCATTAGGAATTATTCCTGACCACTTTATGTCTCAGGGCATGGGGTGTCCTCTAATATATTTTCTTGCAGACACCATGCAAGAGGTGTCTGCAAGAGGTACTGGATACTTCCTTTCCACCTATACCTCTCGCTCTAGGACTGCTCTACGCTTTCACCCTTCTCTCTATCTTTTCATTTGATTATTGTTTATTTTCAGCTTTCTATAGCCCCCTGAAAAAAATTCCATTTTCCTGGAACTTGATAATGTTGCTTCTAGATTGGAAGTAAAGTGCCTCTGCATAGGAAAGAATCTTTTTTTTTTACTATTTCTAGAATATTTTGTATTATGTTAACATCATCATTGAATGTCTTTTTAAAGCCAGAATCTCAAGTGTGGTTTAAGAGGGCAATCACTGCAGTGAAGCAAAACATTGCGACTCTACAGTGTTAAATAACAGGCAATGTGACCCCGTGACCTTTCACCAATATACACCACCACTCCACATGCTACAAAAAACTACTAAAACATCGAACCAATACCACTGCAGGGAGGGCCATGCCATGATCTGAAGCCTAGCATCACATTTACAGCTTAATCAATGGTATAGAAGGAAAAGACATAATTCTCAGTTGCTTTGCACTCTGCCCTCAGTGGGTGTTTACTGGAAAATCTTGGGTGGTCAATTTGTGAGTAGCAATTCAGTTGTTTTTGAGAATACAGAATAAAAATAAAATTGGCTGGGTCTCTGCCTCACCTCAGGTACCCTGTACTTCCTACTGCTGGTAAGGTTAGGTGTTGGAGAGGATTTCAGTCATGGCAGGATCGTTTCAGTCATACTCAGGACAGTACTAGTAAGTCTTTTATGAGGGGTCAAATATGGTTTATTGTACGTACAAGAATACTCTGTATGCTTGACAGTAGTGTTAGATACCTAAGGGCTGTGCTTGAATGCATCTATATCCCAGAAACATCCTGAGAAATCCCTTCCCATTCTAGGCACTTCTGGGCTCAGAAAAGGAGATGGAAAACACCCCTGTTATGCACTACAATTCTCTCTGAGAACTTGCCTTCTATACATGACACATTGCCCAGGAAGAATATTCTTCTGGTGTAGTTAATGTCATCCATATCACCTTACTAACAAAATAGTTCCTCCTGCTGCTTCTCAGTACACAATAAAAACTTTCAACACAAAGTAATCCCTACTACCTTTGGAGCAGAGGGATTACAGCAGCCTGGCAACCATCCTAGCTCAACAGTCCTGCTGCAGTTCACAGCTGAATTTTACCTGCTCCAGAAGCTTGTCTCACAGTGAGGGGATCACAGATTCTGGGATCAGAAGGATCAAACCCACATCTTTTAAAAATAGGATTCAGGCTTTTCAAACAGTACCATTCATGGTATTTCCTGTAGGTATGCTTTATTACCTATTGTTATACCTTTTTCCCCAAGCATTAAGAATGGGGATATCCAGTCGTGAAAAGGCAGAGAAAGTGATAATGAATCCCTGAGTGTGCTGCCTTTTTCACAGAGCTGTGCTGTTGTGTCAGCACAGGAGACCCAGACAAGTGGTCAGATGTGAGCGCACTATTCCAACAGAGAAAAGGAGATTTTTGTGTTGTAGAAAACTCATTTAGCTCAATACAGAGATTTAAATATAATTGAACTTTCTTGTCATGGAAACTATTCTTTTAAAGGAGCAAAAGCATGATTCTCCACAGAAGAACTCAGAATAAGATTAAGTGAAATGTGTATATGGGAGACAGGGCTGTACAGGTGAGGAAAATGGAGCAGTGTTATTCTAGTTTAGGCTTGAAAGGAAAGGGACCCTAATAATCTGTTGGGCCACTAGTAGGGTAGGTGAGTACCATGTGTGTCTCAGGGAGGGTGGGGTGCAGACACATACAGTTACAGGCAGAGGAATCTCCAGCAATGCAATAGTGATGTATGCCGTCAGAGAGACCTCGTTGTCCACTCCACCCTGCAGGGAAACACAGAGAGAGATGCTGAGTCCACCTAGTTTCTTATCTTCATTCTTTTCTCCACTCCAGTGGGAATACTTTACTCTGCATTGTAGACCCTTAGCTTGCTTTTTCCCCCTTGCAGCTGATGTGGAGATATCAATATCACTTAAGAAACATCATCAAGCCCTCATTTATCACAACATATTCATGGGACATCATACAGTGGCTATCATAAAGAATTGCCTCTAGCTCTCTTCTTGCCATTGACTTGGGAATTTCCCGTCTGCCTGTATGTCCAAGAAGCTAAACTGGACCCATGTGACTTATGGTCAAGTTCTAGCCACACACGAAAAAAACCAGAGGGAAATATGTTACCTTCATGGCATTGTTCAGGAGTGTCCCAGAACTGTGGAAACATCCATTCTCCTTCTGTCTGTAGGACAACCAGACCAAAGCATCCTGTATGTGTTTCTCATCTATGAAGATGTGAGGCCGGGCCTGGGCAAAGGACTTGAGAACAAAAGCTGTGAGCCTGAAAGGGAGAAAGAACAGTGAAAGTGCCTGAGCAGGCCTGTTGTCCATCTCAGTTGACAAGGCCCATGAGAACATCACTAGTCTGGATAAAACCAAAAAGGCCCAGGGAACTGTAGAGCAGTTAGTCAGACCATATTTATAGTGTATCTTCTGTCAAAAGCCTGCTTCTTGATTCCCTGTCCCACTCTTGGCTCCTAAAAGCCTGAGATCCCTTTATTTGAGGCTACAGTATGAAGGACAACGATTGTTTATCTGTATCTAAAAAAATCTCTTTCGAAAAAGTAGGGAATTGCATGCCAATTAGTTCAACATCTGCATAACAAAATTACAAGGAAGAATAATTAAATGCCTGCTAGCTCATGGTCTGCCAGCAGGACTCTTGCACTAGAAATCCATGCGTCACAGGTTTCCCATGCTTTTGCTAGGAGTGTTACCAACAATAGTGAAGAAAAAGCAGGCATGTGGGGAGAAACCAACACCAACACAATGTCAAGAGAGAAGTATTGTTTCAGAACTAAATTAAAGGCAAACCAAAGGTGATTAAAACATTCTTTCTTACTCTTACTTAAAGTTGAAAATGCACAGGAAAGATACACTTGCATACACTACAGCAACTCAAAGCTCTGCAGTAAGTCACACTGGGAGCAAATACTTTTCCAGGTTGTCTTTGCTTAGCAACAAACACTCTTGAAAAAAACCTTAGAGCACTGTTCTTGGATTTTCATTCTTTCCACTTTTATGTAGACACCTAACCCATCAGCCTTCTCAGCAGATACTAGTCTAGAAGAGCTCCCACTCAAACTCTTCAGCCTTCCCCAGTCAAGATGTGAAATCACTGCTTCCTTCTTCCCTATTTTATCTCATTTCTTTTGTGTCTCTCATGGTCCTCAGAGCTACTGGTGGGAAGATGTGCTTCAGATACAGAACTGGCTAATGCAATCTATTTCATCAAGCATGAGCCAGCATATACATGGGACCACACCAGCTCTGGAAAGCCTGTTGGTCTACAACAGCATTTCCTATTTACTTTCCTGTAGCATTTCTTACAGCTGTGTAACCGAGAAAGGTGAGCATGTAGGAAAGATATAGATGACAGTGAAATCTCACCAGGTGTTCCCCGGTTGGCCATAACGTGGTCCAAAGGTACTGTAAGAGCCATCTGGGTGCTTGTAAGTCAGCTGCCTCTGATAACCTGTAACGGAGAGTTAAAGCAAGATTCAGATGCCAGGGCAATGAGGGAACAGAAAGAAATCTGTTTCAGCACAGGCAAAGGAAGGAGGTCAGTCATATCCTGGCCAATAAGGACTGGTACATCCACACATCCATGTCTGTGTATAAGGAGAAGCAACACCTGCCTTCCTTCAGAAGGAAGGTAGGGCACATAATTACATGCATTACATTGCATTAATTACAATGGACAAGTCACCGTAGCAAGTCATCTGCTAACTCTACATTACATTGCAACCCAATTAGGGAGAAAAAAAGTGGGTGCAACAAGCGGGCACCCTAATGCTTAAGCAACAGAAAATAATAAAGGAAAAAGCAGTGAAGGGCCTTCTCAGGCATAGAACAGAGACCATCTGTACATGAGAGAAGCTCTCTTTCCACAGCTTCCCAACATTTGACAGAATCACTCCAGGCAGGATCTAGAAAAAAGCCAAAGCAGAAGCGAAAGCAATATGACAACTCACCGCTCACTAAATATCCAATGGCCTTGGATTTGACCTCCTCACTCAGCTGCCCTGTCTTGTTCAGGTAGTCCAGAACATAGATGTTGGGTGCAAACAGGACCATGTTCTGCTCTCCACAGCCAAAAGGCATCTGGAGGAGCTGGTGCAGGTTCTGCATGGCAGTGCCCATGATGTCACCTGGGAAGTAGTAGATACAAGAGGGATATTAACAAAACTCAAGGCTGGTTGTCACAATCAGAGAGAGCTACTGAACAAGAGAAGTAGGAGATGACAGAAAAGAGAGAAATAAAATATGGATTGGTAAAGATCTTTGAATGAAACACCGAACATCAGAGAAAAGGAAAAGCGAAAAGAGAAAGGTTTGGGCATTGGCAGAGAACATTGAACAAAACAACATGGAGAAAGGGGAAAAGGAAACACACAGCTGGAAAGGAAAGTGCTTGAGATAGAAGGGATGAAAGACAGAAGTGAGGTATGCTGGGACTCAGGAGAAAAATCTGTGATGGACAATAAAGAGGAGCAGAAACAGCACATGGTACTTCTCTAAGACTGCTCACTCACCCAGCACTGAGAAATATGCTCTTCCTGAGTCTTGTACCACATTGGAGGGCAGCAACAGGGAAAAACTCTCTTTCACAGGTGCTCCTGAGAGAGAAACAAGACCCAAAGAAGTTCAATGCAGTCCCAAGAAATGGCTAATAAAATGGGGGGTGGGAGGAGGGGAAGGGAGAGAGGTTGTGAAACAACAGGAACATTTCCTATTAGAAATGCCCAGATTGCAGCCACTTCATTTTTTTCTTGGCTATAAGGCAATTTCTGCATTAAACCACCCTCAGCCACTGTTACACACTGTAGGTCATGTCTGTACAGATTTTTCTTAGGCATGCTAGAAAACAAGAGACAGCACCTTTAACTCCAACACAGGCACACTAGAGAAGTCATGACAAATCTGTCCTGGCTCATATCCTGGCACTTAGGCAGGATGGCCCATTCTCTAGGGCTTTCTTTTGTATTAGGTCTCATACTCTCAACTGCTGGGGCATGTTTTGATTAACTGAAAATATCTGTCTATCTGGAATATGATAGAGGTATCACTATCTTTCTCCTCTAGCCACCTTCCACCCATCAAACCACACAGGAACAAATGGAGGGGTGGGGAGAGAGGACTTTACCTTTTACACAGAGCACAGAGTTCTGGGCTGTTTCCTTCTCAATTCCTTCAGGCTTGGTTGAGATGAAGGAAAACAAGAGAGATGAGAAGTTAGTGAGATAAGAAGTACAGAGAGAGAGAAATCTTTAACATGGAGAGAGGGATACATGAAAAGAAAAGTGAGTGAACTGGAGACCAAGACACAGTCACAAACAATGCCTGCAATACAGAGCTCTGAAATAATAATTTAAGCAAGAACAAGAAACATGATTCTAAGTCATTGGTGTGGTGTTGGAAGTGGAAGAAAAAGAAAAAAAAAAGGAAGGGAGACATTGTCTGACTATCATGTGGATGACCTGCCACTACTGTACTCAGCAAGAGACAATTAACATCCTTGTAGCAACAGGACAGCAGCATTTCAGCAACTACTTCTGTTAGCAAAAGCTCATATTTGCTCTAGAGGGCTGTCCTGAAGAGATGCCTGTAGTGCTGTTTATCATAATGCTGCAGATACTTTAGAGGAAAAAGTGTCTGTTAATAATAGAAAGGGAAGATGTTGTGCACTATAACATCTGGTAACACTACTGATACCACACAACACAGTAGGAAAGTATTAGGGTTTTTTATGAATCAGAGAAAACCTAAGAACATAAAATCTACCTGCCAGATTCCCACACACCGAAAGCAGACTAGCATTTTCCTGTAACAGATATGCAATACTGCCACATAATATTTCCTTCTGTATCATGTAGTCCCAATGAGTCTTCTTCCCACAGGAAATGGAAAAGCTGTAAAATTTTAGCCCATTTGCATGGACTTTTATAATATCTTGAGTTCTGAGGGTACTTCTCTACAGGCATCAAATCACCAGAGGTGCTTATGAATCCCCCCCCTTTATCACTGTGCCAGACTATGGTAGAAAACCAGAACACTCAGCTTGAGGCTGTTTGCTTGGCCATTTAGCTAGCAGAAAGGCAGCAAAACCTACCACAAACTGGCAAACCTACCACAGCTGTCTCAAAAGGAGCAGAGAAGCAAAGAGGGTGCCCTGAATTAGAAGGGACAGGTAGAAGATAAAGGGAAGGATGGGTTGGGGTAGGAGTCAGGCTACAGTAGTGGGTAGGGGAACTAGGAGATGCTGTGTTATTGCATAGTGTTATTAAGCTGTATTCTTTCTTTATGCTGCTCTGCCAAAGTATCAAGATGCAGAAAGATCATCATATTGCCACATTGCGTAGTAGTCTCATAGAATAATAGGCCAGCCCAGGTTGGAAGTGACCTCAAAATACCAGCTGGTCCAGCCTTTTAAGGGAAAGGGAGTCTAAATGAGATTATCTATCATGGTGTCCAATTACATCACAGCATACAATCCAACCTGTAAGAAAGATCAGTCTTCCCTTTCCCACAGAGCACATACCTCCACCAGCAGCTGTCTGATGACTGTGTCTTTCCGCCCTCTCTCAGGGGTCTCCACAATGGCATTCCCACAAGGCTGCTGATTCTGCAGGGCCTCAGTGGTCACCAAGAACTCCACCTGCCCTGGAAGAAATAGGTGTCAGTCAGCCCTGCTGGGCAGTGGCAGGCAATAGGAGTCACTACCACTTCCAGGATTTTTAACTTGCAGGCTTCTGCAAGGGATTTTCTATCATATCTGGACCATGCCTTTTTCCCACAGCAACATAGCTATCTATATCAGAAGCCATTCTAAAGAAGATGAGCTGCACTGCTGTTAAAAGGTGATTCTATTTTGTTGAATCTTTTCCAGAATCTAGGACTCCAAAACTGTGGAACTTACCAACCCCACTGCTACCCTGTATGTGCACCACAGCTCCTACCACAGCACATCTCAACAGTGGAAAAATAAAGTATGATGATCCCATGGGGCAACCATCTAATGTCTGGGAGAGAAAAAGCTGGCAGAGCATCCCTGTTGACCAGAAATATCTCTGGCTTTAGAAGATGTTGTTCAAGGGCTGTGAGGTTTGCTAATATTGTATGTAGTGCTGGACAGACCCTTGGACATTGTGAGTCTGCCAGCCTTTGCCTCCCAGACAACCCCAGATGAGACAGACACTCGGCTGCAGTGTTTCCCAGGGAACTTCATTGCTCTAACACCCAGTAATGAACAGGCAAAACAGCGCAGATAAACCCTCCCTGCAGTTCTCAGCAGCCTGAGAATTTTACCTAGAGATTTGGGAGTCACCAGCCAAGCCACGGTTTTCCTCCCATTCTCACAGAGACAGTGAGATTCTTCCTCCTTTTCCACCGGAGTAGCCAGGAAGTCAGTAGACTGAGCCAGAGTCACACTGACCTGTTGCAGAGGGAGGTGCAATCAGGGAAGGATGATCATGAGAGACAGGGATCTAAGAAGCCATAGCAATAGGTATTTCTTCAGTAGCAAAGGAGTTGGAGCTGTGTGTTCTGCATTCAGAGTATATAGGAGCAATATCATAAGAATTTCAGGGGTGAAGGGCCTTATCAGAGATGAGATAAGAAGGCTAGATGAAGGCAAGGGGTGCACAAGAAGGTACACAAGCACAGAGAGGATTTAAACCTTCCTTACCCTGATGCAGGCAGCCAGGTAGTTGAAAACGGTGGCTTTGAGTGTGAAGGACTCACCACGCACTACAGAGTAGGGCATGGTGAGCTCTACAAAGAAGGGCTGGAAGGCTCTGAGGGACACTGTTGGGGACAGGCCAAAGCCCCTGTCTGCTGAAGTGCAGAATGCATTGGCTTTCCACTCGGTGATGGTGTCAGGGATGGTCACATCTAGATCAGCATTTCCCTCAGAGCTGGTGAAGCAAAGACAGCAAGGATAGAGGGATTATTTTTTATGACATTTTGGTAGCTATCTGTACCCCTTTCAGTCTACTGAACAGTACTGGCAGTGTGAATGATGGGGCAAATTATGCCTGTTAATGTAGGGTCACCCCATCTCTTCTTCCACAATCCCAACAACTCCTAGGACGAGTCTAATTATGACTGAAGGTAAATCCATCTCAGAGGATTGCCAAGCGATCTCTGCATTTAGAGCATTGAAAAGACTACGCAAACATGTGGGATTCATTTTTTCACCTTATAAAACAAATTATTATAAAGGAAGGAACTAGCCCAAGGTGCTTACCTTACAGATACTAAACTCCAAATCCAAGTTTCTGGGAAATACTTTCGGACTGTCTCTGTCAGCTCTTCAGGAGTGCTTGATGTGGCATAATGTCTTGGTCCCTGAGGGCCTGAATGTGAAGAGATGGAAAATAAATCAACTACTGATAATTCCAAACAAGCAAGGTCTCCATCATAATCATCATCATCATCACAGTTCAATATGTGAAAGCAATAATTTATGTGGCAATCAGAAGCTCTGCTGGCAGCACGTGTTTGCTGTGGCTGCCATAAGCAATGGTACCAGCAGCAGTGAAATTTCAGGGCCAGGACTTAGGAGCTAGAGCTAGAGTGTTATTTCCTTCTGGTCTTCAGTGAACCTCAAAGTTTTTGGGGCAGCACTTCAAAAGGCTAAAACAAGGATGTTAAAACAGAGAGCTATACATGTGGATCAAGGGTTGGACTTGATGATCTCTGAGGTCCCTTCCAACCCAGCCAATTCTATGATTCTATGATTCTATGATGTTCTGTGCAAACAGCTATTTCCCTTTCTGGTACAGTTATGATGTGACATCCTATCTCCATCCTTTACCAGGCTACCTAGGCACGGAACAACCCTATCTTGCAGTAGTTTTCATAGGGTCATTGTGACACAGAACACCACCTCCCTACCAAATCTATGGGCTACTCAGGAACTATATTAAAGGTGATCAATTTAAAAGCATACAGTTGGAATCTGGGAGGGGTTAAAATAGACTTTTTGACTAAAGCAAGGTTTTCCCACTAAAAAGTTATTCCCAAGAAAATATTCTAAGTTGGAGTGAAATTTGGTACAAAATGAGACTTTGTTTTAGTTTGGTTTTGAACAACTGGGAAACAAAGACAGGGTGGGTAGGACTTGGTTTATTTGGCTTTTACAAATGGAAGGAGAAATCCACCCAAACAGATAAAGAAAAGAAGTTCTTAACTAAATTCTAGTTTCAGTCATCTACTTTGGCTAAATTTATTTTTACATTCAGAAAGAAACTGTGTAGCAGGCAAGTATCCACACTATCTATGCAACAGTCACCTCCAGAGTCTGAAAAGGTCTCAGGCTACAAATTAAAGATGCTGTGAATCAGAGATGTATCACACAGCTCCCAGTAAGAGTGACAGGCAGCTTGCTTGTATTTGTTTCTCATTATATTTGAGTCTTCTTACTGCTGTCTATTGCAGTTTAAAATAATTAAAAAGCATCTATTCTGTATCTCAGCAACTTCTGTCTGAAGTTGAAATTGTTTTAAAACTGGATGTGTAAAAAAGCACAGGTTCTTGTGCCAAGGGAAAACTATTAGTCAGTCATCCAGATAGAATAACTTGAATTTTCTAAGGAATTTCCCCTTAATACGAGACTTTGGAGGATCATATGGGCTACTTTGTCACCCAAACATCTATATTTTGAGATTGAGTTGAGATAGCCCTCAGAATTAGGGTGTGTCCATCTTACCATTCTAAGACCCCAAATTCTAACAACTCGTCACTAAAAAATTTGTCATCTACTTCATGTCGTTTTGGCCATACATAAAACTGGATGAGGAGAATAATATTTTCTGCTCTGCCAGAGTCTTTGAAAAGCACATGGTTCTGCTGACTTTCTTGGAGTTATCAAAGCTTGCCTGTAGACTTTCACAACTGAGCAAAAGAAATAAGCCCTACACTCATGCAGCTGACATCTCTGAATCCAGCACTTTGGTACTACTTCCAAGGGTTCGGTCCTCAACCTCAGCTCTTATTTAAGTATCACCCTAAAATATAGACATCTCTCTTTTCAGAACAGAAGTGATAGTTTCTTTACCACTTGTCCTCATTGCATACATAGGTGCTCCAGCCATGCCTGAAGGTGCTGGAAGGCCAACTTCTGGAGACACGTACGTCTGAGTGCTGCAATACCGAGGTTTTCTCACTGCAGTGTTTGTGAAAACTTTTAAACCCATTCCCTATGGGAGACAATCAAGACAGTTTTTTGTTACTGCTTCAGGAAAAAAAAAATCATACCTGTGAGGGTGGTGAGACACTGGAAGAATTTGCCCAAGGAAGTGGTGGATGCCCTCTCCCTGGAAGTGCTCAAGACCAGGTTGGATGGGGCCTTGAACAACCTGGTCTAGTGGGAGGTGTCCCTGCCCATGCAAGGAGGTTGGAACTGGATGATCTTAAATGTCCCTTCCAACCCAAACCATTCTATGATTCTATGCTTCCTGTTAAAGTTTATACACCAGACCTGACACTGTTGTTTTACTGCCTCAAAAGGAGGAGCTGTTACTGTTTGTAGATTGGACCTTGGCATGGTCTTCCCAACTTTGGGTCTGGGCACTGGTTTCAGTCCAGTTCCAGCCTAAGGATCTGGATGATGCAAGGAAAGTTTTCTCTCTGGAAGGAAATGTCTGTGGCTCAGTTTGGAGCAACTGTAATGGCACAGGATTATATACATCCCATTACAACTTCATTTCAGATCAACATCAAAGCATTTCCTGTAAGAAAACTTTGAGGCTGATCCCTTCTCTAGCAAGCTGGGAGCAAAGTTGGAAAGACAGATGAAGCTCATGACTCACCAGACTTGCCTCTGGATAATAACTGGTGTCAGATCATTCAGATTCACAAACCCTTCCCTCATTAGGTTGCATCATTCTTAAGTATTTTCAGGCTGAAGTATTCTCAGTCCTCTCCCACACCAATTCCTAACCATGCAAGAGGGATATACCTTTAGGATGCTGTAAGTATCTTCTTCATATGTCTCCACAACTGGAGAATAGGTGATCCCATTCAAAACTATCCTTTTCAAGGGGACACAATTCTCCAGGGGCTCCTCCATGAGCGTGTCCGAACCATGGTGATAGTTATGCAATTCCTTCACTGGCAGTAAGCTATAGACCTAGGCAGAAAGAGAGGGGGAATTTGCCTCTTTTGGTGTCCACTGTCACAAAACACACCAACTGAGGGAATTGGATGTAAGTACTATAGCAGTCAAAACAGCTGCACATACATACACATTGCCATGGTCCTCCCTGTGATGGAAGCAATAGGAATTTGGGTGTCAAAAAGGAGATTCAAATTTGGACATGCTGCCTCTCGTGTTGTAGACAGCATGTACCCTGATTACTATGGCTCAAATACATAAAAAATTACACTGGCTAGCCCATTTGCAGTACTTCATAATTTGCTGTTTGGCAAGAGGAGAATAAGTTTTCTGACACTTCCAGATGTTACTCCAAGAAAACATGTCCAAGATTGGAGAGAGTAATAAGAAAATAATCATAAAATACACAAGTGTTTGGCTCAGGCCAAGAGAAGCAGTTCCCTTAAAAGAGCTTCCTAATTGCCATCCCTACAGTCACACAAAAACAGCTGCTGCCCAGTTATCATCTTTTTTGCTCACTGGAGAAAGATGAGAAAAAGCACAGGGCAGCTTTGTTTGTGTCAAGGAAACTGTTCACTGTTTCCACCCCCACCCTGGGCTGCACTTGCTCAGACCAGGCTCCGAGCTGCTTCACAGACAAAGCACTTACAGAGCTGGGTGACAGTTCAGCTTCTGGCTTCATGAGGAGAATGCTCTTGTCCACAGCACGGACAGCACAGAGGGAATCAGGGGAGGCTCTGAGCATCAAGCGAGCATCCCAAGAAGGCAGCCCTTCAGAAGGAGAGAAGCTCAAGTCCACCTATAGCCACAGGAAAAAGCTGTGTCACAGACACCCTTGCAGGTCTTTTCTTTCCAGTTGAGTGCTTTCAGTTCCAACCTTACAAAGCCAACATATACACATACACCCCCCCACACCACCACCACCCCCATGCTACTGCAGAGCTGGGTTTCCTCCTTGCAGTGCCAGAGGAATCAGCACTAACAGTTCTTGTCAATTTCACATTTGTTCAGAAAACTTTTAGGGCAGTTTTGAGTTTTATAACCACAGTGAATGTGCTGAGATAATCGCACATGGCAACTAGATCTGTTCAGGCAGCCAGGAATGGTCTTGAACTCGGTCCAGTCTCTGTACCACACCTAGATATTGTATGTGGAGAGAAAACAGACTTGCAAAGACCTTGCTTAGCAGATTCTTTGGTAACATGACAACTAGTGATGCCCTGGAGCAATATCACAGTATCTACTCTCTGGTAAGAATTCTGAAGAACTGCCCTGTTGGTTGAGGCCTGACAGACTTGTGTGCCTTCTCCCAAACCTGGCTCAGAACTCTAACATCTCCCTTCTAATATCTGCCGCAGAAGTTCTTGCTATCAGGACTTGTTATCATCATCTCACATGATTTTGTACTAAGATGTCTGGCCTGCATAAATCAGTGGTTGTGTCTAGTTTCTAAGAGGGGTTTTATCAGTGTAGTCCCTGCTAGTACCTTTTATCCAACAGCTGATCTCCTCCAAGCTAGCAAAACCTGTAAGCAGTGAAGCTACCTACAGCAACTGGTAGGTGGCTCGTCCAGTTTTAGTAAACCTAACGAAAAGACCTGAGCCAGGATAAATCTAAATAAATGAGGTTGGCTATGCTGCATTCAGGAGGGCTTCTTCAAGAAGTGGATGCTTACCTTATTGCTGAAACACTTCTCTACATTGAACTTGACTGAATCAGCAATCACCTCCATGCTGGGGGCAGTGGTGTACACAAGTACTTGGGCCACTGGAGCAATGTCAGCTTGTACAAGCAGCTGTAGCAAGAAGACCCCATTGGCTAGCAAACAAAACAAGAGCAAAAAAATTATATACAGGAAAGCTGAGGTTGGAGCAGTCAAACTGTTAGATCTGACTTCATGCTGAACTTCATCCCAGCCAGGCTTTCAAGTGGGATGGACTGGTGCTTACAGAGATGATTGTGTTCCACTATCTGACTGAAAAAGTGTGTTTCAACTCCTGTTTTCCAGTGTGTAGCCATACTGAATTTTGGTTCAACTTCTAAAAACAGACTGGCAGTCTGTGTTTCCTAGTAGCACTGGAACCCCAGAAATGCAGTCTCAGAAGAAAGACAGCTGACACGTGGGATAAGAGCAAAACTGCAAAGCCTAAAGGCAGAGAAAAGAAAGCTCAAACTCTTCCCATACCTCAAGGGACATGGAGATGTGGATCTCTGGACTTACATGGAGGCAGCCTGTGTGTCTGCCACAGTTGCCTAGCCTCCCAGGACAACAACACTTTATCAGGGGAGAGGAGGAACTCACCACTTTCATGGTCCAAATCCAGAATGTGGGTGCCTGCTTGCTTAATGATTCCCTTGGCCATCACCTGAATGGAAGGAGAAGCCTTGCTGTAAGTGGGAAACCTTGAAGAGAGAGAACCTGAGAGGAGAGCAACTGAGCTGTGCTTTTGCTGCTCGCACCCTGCTCAGCTGTTCCGTGCCTTCTTGGAGCAGAACCCCAGTGCTCACTCGGGGGGCACTGGGACATCCTGACGCCCCTGCTCCTAACCCACAACCTTTATTTAATTAATTAATTAATTAATTAATTTTTTGTGGGAAAGAACATACAAAGGATAACAGGAAAGTGTTTAAAGCATGCTGCCACAAACCACAGCTTCCATCTTCATCCCCCCTACAATTACCAGTGGCAACCTCACTGTAAACAGGTGCAAGCTTACCAGGTAGTAAAAGATCATTTTCTTCTGCTCTCCTGTGGCCTCTGGAGAAAGGATATAGTGCACCCGGACCTCTGTGGGGGAGCCACAGCTCAGTGTCTCAGACTTGGGCTCAATTTTGAGGAAGCTGCTACTAGGAGAGTAAAAGCGCTTCAGGGGAAGATAGCCTTCTTCATAATATGGAGCAACCCAGGAATGGTCATAGCAGTAGGGGTGTACTTTATGAGTTGCCTGGAGGATGAGAAAATGCACACAGAGATCCTCAAACACAGGTGGCTGAACTGGAGCCAAAATTCATGGCCTAATATTAAAGGTATGGTATTTTTTGTATTTAAGTATCAATGTAGTCTACAAAAAATCCATGAGTTTGGAATATGCAAGGCAGGGTGGTGGTATCCTTAGTCGTTGTGAGTTATCTCACTTCCAGAAAGGCTGGAATTCATCTCAAAACAACCTGAATCATATCAGTTGTTTGTTTACTATCAGTATCACCTCAAGGGCTCTTTACTTTAACACCTTTCCCTACCAATAATATCCTGTTTATTTAAAGATAAGCTGATTTTAATTTTTCTTCTCATTACCAGTGCTGTAGAAGGGATATATTACACTCAGTTCAAAGATTGCAAGTGCCAAGATCAAGCTAGTGATGGTATGGAAAAGGAAAAAAAGTCTCCACCTGACAATTCAAAACCTAAATTGAATGGAATTTTAGAAACTGAGAAAGTCCAGGTCTTCTTAAAAATGATAGCACACTTCACATTTGGAAGGGTGCTACTTCAGCATTTCATTTGCTTCACATGCCCTTATTTCCTTATCTTCCTCACTACACCAGGATATTCTTGCTTTTTCTTTACTCTCCAGATTTCTGAAAACTTCAAGCACCTAATGTCAACTTCTGGATAATTTTTAATGGTTTTAATCTGTGACAAGAGAAATGTAGGGAGAAGAGCAAATATAATTGTAAACAATTCTAAACAATTACAACATTGTTATCACCTTATGCCAAGGTGAGATATTACAAAACGTACATATTTCACACATACTGCATTTTTCACTGACAAAAGGATGTTCAGCAGCACTTATTTTTCCCAGATAAGCAAATTCCATACCAGGGAAACAATTTCTATGAATGTTCATATTCTTTTTCTTTTTATGGCAGGAAAAGAGATGAAAAACAAATGAAAAAAATTTTAAAAGGAGGACCACTTAGAAACTAGAAATGCTAAACTAAACCCTGAGAGCTGCAGATTGCCTTAAGTGACTGCAAAGGATATTTAGAAGTATACTAAGAAAATAATCTAATTGAAAAGAAGCACTAGCAGCACTCCACCATGGGAGCTGGACCCACTCTTGAAACACATTTGTATAGGTGATCCCTTGGATGTGATGATCACTTGGAGCAGAATGGACTATTATGATCTCCTGATGATCCTTCTAACCCTATATTGCTATTGCCAAGCAGAAATCAAACACTTGCAAGCCAAGTGCAATTGTGACATGGCAACCTGGTTTGCTGTATGGCTATTTCCACCACATTGTTGTCACAATTGGCACAGACAACCAGGAACAAGAAGCTAAGTGCTTTTTCACACATAGTAGAAACTTCAGTACCCCTCTTCCACCCCTGTGGCTCACTTTGTCACCTCATCTGCCCGCAGGACTCACCCTAACTCCAACAGAATCAAACTGCAACATGGAAGTGTTCAGGGCAAACTGTGCCCTGCCCTCTTCATTTGTTGTGTAGTTGTTTTCCTCGCCTCCTTGTATAGAAATCTTCACGATCTCATTGGCCATTGGAGTGCCAGATCCATCCACTAGTTTCACCTAGAGGAGAAAAAACAGCAACAGTACAGGAGAGTAATGCAGTCACCTGAACAGACTGACTGATAGACCACCAAGCTAAGGATGCTGGGCTCCTTCAGACAAGGAAGTGTCCTCTGCACCTTACATGTCCACCATCTACCTCTTTCAAAGAGAGCTTCAAACTTTCTGAATATTATTTCTTTGGCCCTTTATTTTCTCCACCTCTAGATGAGAGAAGTGGACATGGAGATTGACGTGTACTCAAGCCCTCTAGGCCTCCTATTAAACAGGAGACTGGAAGAGGCATATTTTATTTGAGTGGAGAAGTGGAAGCACAAGAACAGAGGGGTAAGCAGAACGAGGGCTGTGCTCTCAGTTGTTGTTCTTCACTGGGGTCCAGCATCTTTGCAGAGGGGGAGTGTGTATCTGTCCAGGAGATTCAGTAGCATGATCATTTGGCATTCATGGCATTCCAGTACTCATGGTTTCCCTACCTGCCCAAAGAATGGGATTCCAGGCTTGTAGTGGGAGTCTGAATGCTCAAAGATGATTTTACTTATGGTGGTTGTGATCTCAGAGAAGCTGGTTCCAGTCAACTCCACTCCTGCAGGAAGAAGCATAAAGAATTAAGCTGCCCTTGCCTGAACAGAAGTACTTTTATTCCAACTCTCCTTTGCTGAACAAACAAACAATTTTGTTAATGCTCCAGGTGTCCAGTAGAAAAACTAGGATTCCAGAAAAGCAGGAGTCTGCTTTTCTCCCTTTTCTCCCTCACCCTGACTTGGCATACCACTCTGCTGGTCTCTCCTCATCTTATTACACAGCTCTGTGATCCATATGATTCATACCTGTCTCCTCCTCTTTAATCTTAGCTTCCACATGGAGCTTATTCTCATATCCACTTCTCTTGAGCTGGAATAGCTTTGTCTTTACCACTTCAGAAATGCAGCCATAGTTGTCTGACTGTTGGAGGAAAACACAACACTATTACAGTCTCATCTAGATAATATTTATCCAGCTTAATGAATCCATCACTGTGTGTTGCACTGAACTAGAAGAGAAATCCACAACCTAACACTTCCCCTTGTTGTTTTTATCAAAGCTGGGAAAGCACATAAATAACTTGGCAAGGAACATTTTGTAGTATATGCCACAACATCATTGCAAAGAATTTGCAACCTAGAAGACTTTTGTGTATGTGTGTGTGAAAAGTTTGAAATTCCAAACAATTGATACAGAAGCACAGGGAATTGTTCGAGTGTGTGCCACACAGGAATGATTTGCCAGGCATCATGCACATTAGAATATAGCTACTGACTTAAAATGCACAAGCTGTATAAGTGATACAAAACCCAAAAGCTGTGTTTGTATAGAAGGAAGATGACAGCTGGAAAAGTATTTCCAAAGCTTGCCACCTCTCTTTGGCATCTTCACGTACAAGGCAAGTCTCCACAGAAAAGAGAAGAGATGCCTGGAGCAGAGGTTAACACCACAGCACTCTTATTTTCTTTTAGCATGGATAACAACAGCAGGGGCAGAAGCACCTGTGGGAATCATACTGTCGCAGACCTCAAGGGCGATGAATATGTCTTCTGCTTGCTTTCCTATTCTGCCATATTTCCACAATTGCTATTATCCCAGCTTCTCTCAATCAAACTATCACCATTGTACCTGTCCATGCTCCAAATACTATTTAATTTTGCTCTTGTAAACTTGTCGGTCTTAAGAGTGAAAAAAGTGGAGGGTCTTAAACACTGCTACAAGTCCATACTTATTTCAGCATCTCTTCTCCCATTTTCTGTTCCTTTCCTGTCTCTAACACCAACTTCTGATCCCACAAATTGTCTCTAATGTAAGCCAAACCCAACTCTGCTTGCCTTACTCGTGCCTTTTCTATTTTACTTCTCTCATACACTCTACACCTCATCTGACCTTTTTTCTGTTGTTTCTTGCATCTCTTCCTTCTCCATCAGCTTCTTGCCTTTACACACATCTTCAGTACTGCCCAGATCTTTCCCCTCTTTTTACCTCTCACATTTCATCTTGCACCCAACCCTCTCTCCTTTGGCTTGAAGTCTCTCCTCTCTCCATACTGTCAGAGCAGGCCTGTACCTGCCAGGCATACTTTATAAACCATACTTTCTCCTGGCACTCTGTCCACAAGAGTAACCATGCCTTACCTGTCCAGAGAACTCATCACACACTGCCTTAGCCTCGTCCCCATAGCAGGTGGCTGCGCGCTCAAATTTCCGGCAGACACGGAAGCTGATGAGGCCAGGAACAGGCTTCCCAAATGTGTATCTACCAGCAGGGAGGATTGAAAGAAAAACAGAGCCATTAGGAATGTAAGAGGGATGTAGAAAAATGACTAGCTCACCCCTGGGAGAGATAAGACTCTCCCCTAGAGCTGCCTCCAGAATACAGCAGGGTTATCACAGGAAATGAGAAACAGAAAGAAGTTTGGTAACATGTTAGGATCAAGCTTGGCAATGGGGGCAGAACACTATATAGTCCTGATTGCATTCCTGGGAATAACAGACACGTCTGCGGAAATAATTTACCCAAATACTGATTTAGCTGAGAGTACCCCTCACCTTGGATGGAGAGCATGCTGCAAATATCCACCCCATCACCCAGTTCTGATGAACTGGTTTGCCTATGCACTTCCTCTGGCTTGCTCTTCAGCCCAAGTTATGGCTCTCCCTGCAGGATCCTTGTCATGCACAATCAAATGAGGTGGAGCAAGGGATACAGAGCAGCTTCATCACTGAGTTTTCTCTCAGGATTGAGAAGCAGAAACCATAGATAAAGCATCATTCCCAAGTAAATCAAACTGAAGACCTCTTCCCTAACCCTTCAGTTGGTGAAGAATAATGTTTCCACATATGGCATACAAAGTCTTCCAAACAATAATTGTTAGCTTTTTTTTTTTTTTTTTTTAATGGTAGATGGAGTCTCTTTGGTTCTGGGAACCTCAAAACAATTAAGAAGTATAATAAAGTGCCATATCTCAGTCTCCCAATTGTATTTTCACAACATCCAAAATAAAACCTTAAACCAAGAAGGACTTGAAAGAATGACACTCACAGACCACAAACTGTCACCTTCAGTGTCTCATCAAGAATGGTGATCACCTTGGGCATTTTCACTGTCACTTCAAATTTTGGCAGCACTGCAGCAGAACCAAAGGAAAACAGTCAACATGATGGAAAATAATATAACAAGATATGAAGTATGAGGTATGAAGGCTGCTCAAGGGATATTCTAACAAATGTCCTGAAAGCATTTTGCATCTAAATAGTCATGTTTTAGAGGTTTCTATCACCTGCACATCGCATTGAAGTCAGTGAAAGCCACAGGCACTGGGAGAAACACTGTGCCAGGTCAGAAGACAGGAGACAGGAGTATTACATCAACTGTTAAGACACAGAAGCTCCTGATATAACACATGCATCAGTCCCACAGCAACAGGATACAGTAAAATGGAGAGCTAAGTCAATAGATGTCTCCCTCAAATAGACAGCTGGGACTGCAGCATGGTCTCTGCATTTCCGAAGCATGTATGTCTTTCCAACTTGCAAACTAGGAAGACCCCCCAAAATTTCCCTGGTGACTTCATGCAGGGTGACATCACATGAAAACCAGGATGCAGGAGAGGAAGTAGATGGTGGCTGTCTTGAAAGAACTAGGAGACATTCAGGGCACAGGGCATTCATACAACTGAAAGATGTCAAAAGGACATCCAGACTCATCTTCAAGGACTCATCTCTGGTGCATAAGGCAGATCATATCAGACCATGTAATAAGGGCTTCAGCTGGCTTACTGGGGTGGGAGTCTATGTTGGGGGTGACCATGTGCAGGTGTGCAATGGTATGTAATTTTCTATCCAAGCAGAAGGAACTGGCATAGAAGTAGCAGAGGGGGGTTAAGGTACTGGTGTGAGCTTCAGGCTTAGCTTGTGAGGAAGGACAGGCAAGATCTGAATTTACAGTCACAGCCTACACCAGTAGGTGAGGACTTTTGTCATCAAGCAGGGGAGACCCAGACACACATACAGCCAACCGGAGATGAGACTGTGGCCTTAAATCACCTCTAAAGGAGGTGAAGTTTGTGAATAGACTGATCCAAGTGGACTTGTTCCTCCTGATGGTAGCCTTGATAAAACGGGCAACTAGAAGAGCTGTGCTGAATGGCCTGGGGATTAGGGAAGAGTGAAGACAGGTTGCTCAACTCCTTCAGTTTTCACTCTTCAGAAAGGGATGATGTTTGGGAGAGAGAGGACACAGAAACATTTTTCCAGCCATGCTGGACATCCTGGTCAGATCCACCACCCTGCTAATTAAGCTTTCATGCAACATGGGGCGAGCCATTAGGAACTTGACACTGCAGTGACAGTTACCATACTCCTCCACAGAGAAACGATGCTGAATTGTCTTCCCTGACTCCTTCTGTGCCACCACTGTGTATGTCCCTTGCATAGGTTCAGAGGTGAGGTTGAAGAACAGCTGGATTAAGCCCCCCTTTAATTCTGCCTTTGTCCATTGGTACAGACGGTTTTTCTTTGGGTCCTACAGATAATGAGACCACAAGGAGACTGTAAGGACAGTGTGAGTCTGCAAAGAGAAGTAAAAGCACTAGCAGAAGTGAGGGGAGGCCCAGTCCCAGTGTTTCAGGAGGCTGCAGAGAAGGAGCAGGGGGCACCTGCAGAGCTTTTTGGGGAGAACAGGGTTGGACAAGAGAAGGAGCTGTAAGCAGGGCCCAGAGTACATTGTTGTCACCATATGGGTTAAAGCTCTGTATATTCAAATTAATGTTATGTGTCTACTTAATAAATAAAATAGATAAGAATAATCTTGAGGCAACCGCTAGTTATGCTGCCTACGTTGAGATGTGATAGATGTAACCACGAATTGAATATTTGTACATACCTCAATATACACCAGTGGAAACTAGAAAAAGAAGAAAACAAACAACATGTTTAGAATGCAAGTCTCAACAGAACACAAGCAACGTGCTCAAATGACCAGAGCTATGAGCACATTTCAGGGAACAAGCTGATCACCCAGAAAGTCTGTGGTATGGAGCAACAGATCATTTTGAGGTGCATCAAAAAGAAGGGACTATCCTTTGTCTCAGACAGAAAAGTCATCTGAAATTACTAACTCTGTATGAGCTGCAATACTAATAAGAGCAGGTATACACTGGGACAAAATAGAGTTGTTCACTTCTGAGATGTTTGCACCAGCACCATTCATTCAGTTTGCCAAACTTTTCCAAGAATGCAGATGGCACCTTAGGCAGATATCGGAAAAACAGACCCTGTTAACAAGATCTGAGGTAGCCCAGAAATTGTGCAATTATCTCAGTGTATTGAGAGCTCTTCTCAAAAGACGCTTTGCTGTTTTTCCCCATATAGATTACTTGAGGCCAAGTAAGTAGTGAAAAGGAAGTATCATACTTACCACCTCATTCAAAGGACGGAAATCTTTATCCAGAGAAACAATTCTGAAGAGGACTGATGGAGAAAGGCAGACAGTAAGATTCCACAGTGCAGCCACCAACAAGAAAACATCAAAAATTAAATCACACAATCATAGAATTTTAAGGGTTGGAAGGGACCTTTAAGATCCTCTAGTTCCAACTCCCCTGCCATGGGCAGGAACACCTCCCAATAGATCAGGTTGCTCAGAGCCCTGTCCAGCCTGGCCTTAAAAACTTCCAGGGATGAGGCTTCCACCACCTCTCTGTGCAACCTGTTCCAGTGTCTCACCACCCTCATGGTGAAGAATTTCTTCCTAACTTCCAATCTAAATCTACTCTCCTCTAGTTTGAATCCATTCCCCCAAGTCCTATCACTACCTGACATACTAAAAAGTCCCTCACCAGGTTTCTTGTAGTCCCCTTCAGATACTGAAAGGCTACAATAAGGTCTCCTTGGAGCCTTCTCCTCTCCAGACTGAACAACCCCAACTCTCTCAGTCTGTCTTCATAGGAGAGCTGCACCAGCCTTCTGATCATCCTCCTGGCCCTTCTCTGGACACACTCCAGCACATTCATGTCCCTCCTGTAATAGGGGATCCAGAAGTGGATGCAGTACAGAGTAGATGGGGAGAATCACTTCCCTTGACCTGCTGGCCACTCTACTCTTGATGCAGCCAAGGATCTGCAGCCACTTATGGGCTGCAAGTGAATGGTACAACAGAGAACAGATCTATTCTCTTCTACCTAAATTGCATTCACTAGAAAGCTAGGTTATATTAGAAAGTTTTTCATGTAAGAAATTACATGAATAAGAGGATGGAAAAAGCAAATCCATAGCAGTGTGAACATTTTACTAATCCTGGGCATGGGAATCTCATTAATCAGGATAAAAGTTAAATTTAAGTTGCCTTTATCTACTTTGCAACAATACTTTTTTACACTGGGATTCACAGGGGTCTTCTAACTTTCTTATAACTAGACTGACTTCTTAGGGTGGATGAATGAAAGCAATTTATTTCAGAATTTGGCTGCAAGTCTGTGTTGGCTCTGATTGGGTAGAGAATTCAGTGACTCTTTAAGGACATTAGTTCCTGTCCAGGCCAAGTTTTGGAGATCAACTGCCCAGAAGAAATAAATGGATTATATAGTTGTCTGTATTGAGCAGAATCAGATGACACTTTGAAAGCTATTTCATAACCTAGTCTGAATTTTGGCCTTGTTTTCTGTGGGACAAATCTGCAGCCTTTCTCTGATTTCAGTGCAGGCTGTGTGGATCTCAACAACAGAGACCCCAGTGACAGAGGGAGTGTGTGCAGTTGCCCTAAGTGTGTGGATATATATTAAGGTTCCCCAAGTTGTTTCTAAGTGGAGCTGTAAAAGCATGTAGCTCGGCCATGAGATTGCTTCTCTGATCCCTTACAGCACAGTCCAACAGTTTTAGTACAAGTGTTTGCTTCAGATGCAAATCTCTACCCCTTCCCCAGTACCTGTCTGTCCAGGCTTGTAGATGGGTTTGTCTGTCTGGATGAAGACCAAGCTCTCAGAATTCTTGACCAGCACTGACTTGCGGCTCCTGAACTGCAGTGTTGCCCCCTTCACTGTCACAGTGATGAAGGTGACTGGTGACTGTCTATTAGATTTGGGAATCTGGAGGGTAAGAAGGCAACTGTTATGCATCACCTGAACTGAACACCTAAAGGGTTCCTGAACTAAATGGGTCCTCATGAAATAAGAAGTCTAATACAACTCTAATGGACCAACACAGAAGTGAGGGAACAAGAGACAGACTTTTACATGTCCTGTATTCCTACTGATTTCTGCTGCTGTGCAAATATTGTGCAGCAAAGAAACTTCCAGCTCTGCTATCCAATTATAAGGAATTCTTACTGCCCTGACCGAAGTATTTCTGCCCTTTTCCTTTTGACATTCACAGGGGCAATGGAATAATCTCCGATCTCTTTCAGATAACATTCCTAGTCCACATAGAGCATTTCCTTTTCCAAACCAGACATGACAGATCTTTATACATTTCTCTCCAAGTAACAAAATTGAACCTTCAGTCTTTATCTGACAAACCCCGACACAGATGCCAACCTTTGCGGTAACCTGAAGGCCAGTTTTTCAGCCCTCAGGCCAAAGGCACAATCTGTGTTCTGAATTACATGACCGACTTTCCTGGTTGCCAGTGATTTATTTTAGACCCTGGAGCTACCAGCTTCACTGAGATACAGTTTTTCTACCATCACTCTTTTTCAGACACAGGCTGTTCTCACATCAGGTCCGTGTACTACATCCATGAGACAAAAAGCGTCTAATGTTCATATGTCCTACCCCAATTTGAAGGCATTCACATAATGGATGAAGGATAAAGGGAGAAATAAGGATGAAATGAGACTCAGCTGAAGAAGCTGTTCACCAAACAGCTATCATCAAGAGTATCCTTACTAAAACCACTTATTTCTCCTTGCCTGTCCTGCTCATGTCCTAGAGACAGGCTGGCTTTCCAGGATTCCACATGTCCCATTCAGGTAGCATGCTAAGGAGATCTCATCAGTGAGAGGACACAGGATAGATATGAACATACTTTTGGCCAAGAGGGATGTGAATACCTACACAGTCTTACTCTGTTCATTACTACTCAGTGCCCTTATAGATTATCTCTGCCACAAGGATGAGATACTCACATAGAAAGGGATGCAGATGAATGCATCCTTCTCTGACACCACATCATCGATCAAGCTCTTGTTTTCCCCTTGGTACTCAAGTGTGGCACTCAGTGTCACGGACTCATTCAGGTGGGTCAGCTGAACACAGACTTTCCCAGGAGACTCAGTGTGTATCAGAAAGGGCAGTAGCACCATATATTGCCTGGGAACAGGGGAAAAGGACAGGTTAGAGGAGCAGGAACAGGTAACAAGAGCTACACAGAAAGAGCAGAATAAACTGATCTGATGACTACAGCCTTCACTGCGCAGGGAGAGAGGTGCATTTTCTAGGAGTGTAGCAAGATTTCCAGCATGTCTGTAGCAGCAGGGAAAAGCATAGAGGCTGGTCTCATAAGCAAAATACCATGGGAAACACTCAAGGCAAGCATCTGGAAGGGAATATGGTTTTTCCAAGTTCTGGCATAACAGCAGCACATCTTTCTGGGACCCTAAGTAAACCAGTGGGGAAAAGTCAACAGAGACCTTTTCAAGACACTGCTAGTAGGATTCAGCAGCAACACAAGTGCCAGTACCTAGTGGATAAATGCCTATGACTGTCTCTAGCATTACTCATGACCCAAACTTTCCACAGTGTGGTGCCACATCTTAAGAAAAAAACATTGGAGTAAATTTCAGTTTTTCAGGCACGCAAGCCCTCTGGCTAAGCCCAAGAAGGGTATCCCTATTCAGCCCTAAGCATCCTCCCTCCCAGTGGACAAACTTACCAGTTGCCTCCTGGGGTCCAGCACTGCATCTGGGAATCAAACCTAATCTGCCTAATGGCAATAGTGATCCTTTTTGCCTCTGATAGGAATCCTCAGAGCAGCAAGCAGCTGGGAAAAAAGCCCTCGATATCTCTGCAACAAGGCAGTATATTGCCTGTAGTGTAGGGGAGGCTCTGACACTTTTATGTCCATCATCTGCTCTTCAGGGAGAAAGCTCTGGCCCCCCCAAATTCCAACCTCCTGTCTGCTTAGCCTGCATGTGATGAAAGTGCTGCAGCACAGCCCTGCGTTGCTGAGCAAGAAAAAACATTGCCAAAAAGCTAAAGAAGAAAACCTCTGGTGTGTCAGGGCTCCTCCTGCAGGGCTTCTGCCATAGCTGTACACACATGAACACAACACACATACTCCTTTCACATACAAACAGGGCAAAAGGGGGTGAAGTAGGGATTGCATCACAATACACTCTCACAGATATGAACATTCACAGTCTTACAGTGCCGCATAACCCTGGGTGAGATGGTAATTGTCATTATATTGGTCAGGATAGAGATGGGAATTGTCATTATATTGGTCAGGATAAAAATGTATTTAAAAATAATTTCTGGTCATGGCAGATCTATTATTTGTTTCTTTTTTTCTCAGTATCTATGAAAAAAACACTCCCATCTTCCAGGCACTTCCAGCTGGAAATAGAGTAGTCAACTGATAATGAAGCCCTTCATTGTCCTTTTGAAAAAGTCTCTGTCTTCAGAAAAACTGAATGTGTCAACAGTTATTAAAAGTTGCCTTTTAAGTAAATAACTCTTGTGCAGAAACTTTTGTTGATATGCTGTGATTCTCTGAAGTAGCAAAAGGTATTCTGATAGACCTTTCCCTCTCTCTCTCTCTCTCTCTTTTTTTTCCCTTCCCTGAAGTTTTACTGATACCTCAGTTTCAAAGACTGTTTTGTGTCCCCCTGAAGCACTGGAGTTGCTGTTTGCACAAGAAACTTTACCCAGCCCTGGTGTCTGTCCTGTGTAAAAGAAAGGAGACAGAAGAGACAAAGAACAGATGCAGGAAGACAACCCGGATCTCCTGCCTGCCCAGAGGCCCTCCTGCATAGCTTACGGCTCTGTGGTGGGCGAGGTGCCTCCAGGAATGAAGAAGAAGAAGAGCAGAAGGACGATGTTTGGCGTGATGAGCAGCCTGCCCTTCCCCATGGTGCGGAGCAGGACGTGATGGGTCAAGCCTGGTCCCGTGCTGGTGCTGCTTGTACTCTCACTCCGCTCTGTGGGCCAACCCCTTTATACCCTCCTCTGCAAACAGCCCAGGGGCTGGAGGAGATAAGGGCTGGAGTCCGGGGCCCATCCGGAAATTGGGACAGGCAGTAAGGAGGAGCTGAGCTGGAACCAGCAGCTCCAAGTCCGGGCAGAAGGCCAGGAGCTGGGGGGAGAGGGAGGGAAGTGTGCCCAGCAGGCTGGAGCTGTCTCTCTTTAGGCAGAGCAGCAGCAGCAGAGAAGGAAAGGTGGCCACTAAAGAAAGAAGGGAGAGGCCCTCACTTCTGGCAGAACTCTGGTATGGATCTGACCACAGCGCTGGTCATAGGGAATGCAGGATCATTGAACTGGGAGCAGGAGATCAAGCCAAGGTTTGGGAAACAGGAGTGGGTGTGCCTTAATGGGCAGGATCCTTGGAAACAGGGAATGTAGACTGGGATCCCTAACCCCTCCACCCACCCTGCTCTCTTGTGCTGTCCATTCCTGTTCCCACCAGGGCTAGTGCCGGGAAAAGGGGACAGGGAGTGCCTGGACAATCAAGCCATCTGAGATAATCTGACCTTCACCCTGGCAGAAAAAAGGACAGTGACATGATGGAAAGCTGCCAATAGTTCAACCCATTAACAGCATGTAACACATTAACCAGTTCCCCAGAGCAGCAGCTGCCCCCATGCTGCAGAACAGACATGGCCCGGGTCTTGCTTTGCCTGTCCTGGTTCTTGTTCTTGTTCCAGATGAAGCTATTAGTACATCCAGATCAAGTGACTGATGCATCCTGGTTTCATTATGTGAAAATCCACGTAGTGTACTGTGATGGGCAAAGGTGTATCAGAGGGGGAAAGGTCTTCTTGACCATTGTCTTTCTTGTAGTTACCTTGGAACTGAAGCCGGAGAATCAATAGCTCTGGCAATTATTACCTTTGCAAGTGGCAGCAGAACATCTGTCTTACAGCCCTGGACCAAACTCCAAAGAATGGAGATCTCTGGCAGAAGAAGTAAAGCATAATTTTCTGAAGAAATAGGGTGCAGGATAAAATTATTATCTGTCTGTACTTCCTCTCCCTCACTATCTTCTTTAGTGGAAGAGTTGGACTAGATGATCTCGGTATGTCCCTTCCAACTGGGAAGATTCTGTGATTATGTGATTCTGTGACTATCATCATCAGAAGTTTGGTAAGCTCAGGAACTTTGGAGTTAAGAAATCCAAGTGCAATGAGATAACAAATTGTCATTGCAGACCTCGTTCTGCCCTGCAGTGACCTGCCTGGGAAATGAGAGAGTAGTAGTGTACATCCAGTGTCCTTGGGGACTGTACAAAAGACAGCCCTGGCTTGTGTTTTGTCTTCTCCATCTTGTGCCTAAAGTTTGCTCTGCTTGACCCCCAAAAATGTAATCCAGGAAGATCTGCCCCACACATTTAAGAGGATTTGTATATGGGCAGGTCAAGCCTTTTTGAAGATGACTCTCGACATTGGTTTGAGCAGGTCAGGAGCTGCACTGATTGAACACAAACCTTAGGGACAAGAGGTGCAAAACTCCTTTCACTGAGGGGCTGTAGGAGCACAAGATCAGGTCACCTGTGACTCTGACTTGTTTGACCTGTTCCACTGTTGCATTGATCTCTGGTGAAGACATCTTTCCCTATGTCCAATATGAAGTCCCCCAGATGCCATTGCAGCCCTTTCCCCATGTTATATCTACTGCCCCTACCAAGAAAAGCCATGTTCCAGCACCCATGTAACTGCCTTTAAATAGTTTTTAGGCACCTATTCAATCACACCATCCTCCTTTTGGTGAGACTAAACAAGACCAGCTTCCTCTGTCCCTCCTTGTGGGTCACATACTCCATACTCTGGTTTGGTAGTCCTTCATTGGACCCTCTCCAGTTTCTCCACAAACCTCTTGAATCAGAGAGAGTCCAAGTGCAGCCTCAGAAATGCCCTGGAGAAGGAGTATTGTAACAGCCAGTCATGTTCCTCCAATATTCATTCATCACTGCTTACAGTGTTCATCCAAGAAGAACTTCTGAGAAAATTACTATATATCCATCACCAATATCAGCATGCTCTAGACAGAAGATTAAAAGCTCTGCCAAAGCTATTTGTTCAGCTGCTTTTCATGGAAGTGAATAGACTTGCTTCAGATCTCTTTATTATTGTGAAAACTTGAACCCACAGAGGAGCTACATGCACCATTAAAAGTAAAATCTGCAGCTGAAAATCCTTTCCCTTCAAAGAGCAATCAACTTTTGAGGCAATTTCATTTTACGTCTCCCATACACCTCCTTGGGATGAGACTGAGAGGCCACGTTTGGAGAATTCACCAGGGAAGCAGCCTACCATGCACAGCACTGTAATGTCCTAGGGGAGGCAAAGCTGCTGCACTATTCACAAAGTAAACTAGGTGAGCTCAGAGACACACTTACCTACGTGCACAATGATAATGCTGATCACTCTTTTAGCCTACCTCTGCTGTATCTGAACTGAAATAAACCCCTCTAGTAGGGGTTTATCCACTGCTTTCTCTCTCTGCAGTATGAAACTGCAGAGGTGGAGAGGGAAACACATTCTTGGTTGATTTAATAACACACAATTAACTGCATTCCTCAGACTCCAGAAGTCTAGACAGCTGAATTTCTGTGTATAAAACATGGCATGCAGCTGGTTCCTTCCAACAGAGAGACATGGGTACACACTTTTGGTCTGGTGCAGTATCGGAGGTTTATTTTCAGTGCTGGATTTACAGAAGCTGTGATCTCATTTCACCTTCTTCTCTCCCAGTCACAGCACTGGGGTGGAAAAGGAGAGGCTGCCACTGGGGCAAGCCTATTCAATTGTTACTGGAAGTGAACAGAAGGCTTCATTTCCCTGGGCCCTGCTGGCACCAGGCAATGGAGATTCAGGGAATGTAAATGAAATCTCATGCTCAGAAAAGGAGGAAAATAGCCAGCTCACCATCAGAGATATGAAGACCCTGCATCTGTTGTGAAAAAGCTTTTGTTTGCCCATATAGAATAAATAAGGCAAAGACTTAGGCAATATGTCCCAGGTCTCATCTGGTCACAAATAGCAGTAATCTAGCACATGTGGACTGGGAATGACCAAAGAGGAAAACTCACCCTTATGGGCAACAAGCCCATCCCTGCAAAGCCCCCTTGTGAGGGTGTGGAAAGGGTGAGTCCTTGATCGTGTGTAGAGCTTTGGTTTGCAGGGCAATGATTTACTTTTACCACTTATGAGATAGTTACAGTATGGAAATGCACATGGGATTTATCTGAGAGATTTCTCACAGATCCATGGAGCATGGAATTCACAGCTGGAGGCGTGGAAGCCATCTGCCATGAGGACCACACAGTGTTGCACAGGGCTGTTATAGAAGACCCTGCAAGAGACACAGAACAAAAGTGAGACTGAGAGAAAGTGCTGAGATTGTCTCCTGGAGGCAAGAAAGAAAAAAACATCTGATTTTGAAGAGTCGATCCCAGAGGAAGTGAAAGAACCCAACCTTCAAAAGGCAGCTGTTAAAAAATAAAATGTACACCAAAAATCCTGGAGATCACACATCTAAGTAATTTTGTCACTGGAGCACCCAAATCATACATAGACACAATGCCCTGCAGTGACAGTGACACCCACCAGCATAAGAACAACAGAGCTTCATGGAAAGCTGATCACCTCCAAGGAGATTGTAAGAACAGAAAGACGGATTTAAGAAGGGAACTAAACCAAGTGCTTGGAGTACTGACCTACTGACAGTGAGATCATGGGCAAGTGTGCATGCTGGAAGAGTGCTAGAGGCTAACTCATTGTATTAACTGCCCTAAAAACAAAGGGACAGGTAAAACCACTGGACCAAACCATAATCTTTTCTCTCATGCAGAATGCTGTGTTTTGCCAAGTAAATACTGAGCCAAAATTAATGTTCAGACCTGGGCTGGCGCCAGCAGAGCAGCAAAGGGCTGGGTCCTGGCACTCAGCGACACCAGTAGTTGGCAGAATGGGTCCAAGGTGGGTAAACCCAGTAAAACCAAGGTGGGCCATGTGCTTTTCTGAGTGAGCCATTGTGTGGGCAGTGCTCCTGAGATCTGGTGCAGGAAGCCTAGGTGGTGTGGAACACCAGGCAAGCTGATTTAGCACTGGGTTTTCCTTTGAAATAGAATTAAACTCACTTGATGCCACTGGATATAGAGCCATCTTCCCAAACCCAGCCAGATCCCGTACTGTTCCTCAGTCCAATCCAGAAAGAGCATGCTTGGAAACTCTTGAACAAGTCCTAGAGATGGTGACAAATAGCAAAGATGACAGCCAATCTGAAAATGGAGGTAAGGATGAGAAAAAAGAACAGAGAAGAAGATACACCCTCTTGGTGTATCTTATCAATAAGGACTGTTCCTTATTGGCTGAAAATGCGGCTTCTCCACACCTTCTAATCAGGAAGGTCAGCCCTGCAGATCTTGCCTACCATAACAGCTACACTCAAAGAATTAAGTGTGATCTCAAGGGTCCTGGGCAGATTCTTCAAAGGACATTTCTAAGGGCAATATGTGGGAACCAATTGCACCCCAGCCTCCTGGAGCTTCCCGCACAAAGCTTTATGTGGGAAGGTGTCTCGTTAGTATTAATATAAAGTCTCTACTATACAGCTATCTAGCAAGCTAATGCCAAGTATTTACAACTAAGGGTAAAATCAGGTCAGGGCAGGAAGCGCAAGCACTGGCAGTTCTGTGTAAAGAACACAGGACAAAAGCTCAGTAAATTCTATACAAACTTTCCTCCTACCTGTTTTCAATGTTCATTTCCTTTTGCCTCATCTTTAGCTCCTGTTTGCTGTTACAGGTAAAGTATGTAACAGCAATTTGGATCTCAAGTCAATTCCACTCCTCCTCCCTCCTCCCCCCACCCCAAGAGAGAGAAGTTTGTCCTGGCCACATTTGCAGTGAAACCCAACAGCAGCCTGTCATTGGTATGGCTGGGGCTCATCCTCATCTCCTGCTGCTATAAACAAAGGTTCAGACCAGACAGCTTCATGCAGAAGCACTGACAAAGCTGGCTTGGTAAAATGGTGGGAATAAGAGTAGCTTGAGGAAGGCTTGAATGTTACCAGTGGTTTGGAGGTGACCGTGCCTCTCTGGAAAGGGAGATTGAGCAGTCACAGCCTTGGCAGTATAGGGCACATATAGCCAAATAGCTAGGAAAGTCTTGCTTATACGGGTAGGAAGTCTGAGCATGGATAATGGGGAGGACTCTAGCAGCAGAGAGAGCAGTAAGAAAGCAGCTGAATAGGGGAGGCTATCTTCATGCAGAGAAATAGGTAATCTGTGTAAGGAAAAGATTTCCCAAGGAATTAGGATTTGCCTAAGGAAATGTGAGAGCCCAGTATAACTTCACAGTTGAGCAGAGACCTGGCTGTGTGAGCCCCACAGACCATCACACAATGCAACTTCTATCCAGGGGCTGGAAGATGTCCATGTTAATTGGACCTCAGCTAATAAGGCCTGGCTTGTCCAAAACCAGACCAAGTACTTCTGCTCTTCTTAAGCAGACGTGCCCCACCACCCCAATCATCAGCTCTAACCATTTCTTTAGTAGTCCTACATGCCCCTGCCCCCAGTGAGCACCTACTGGAAAGTGGGCAGAGGAACAGTTTCCGATTTCATGAGCATAGCTGAGTGGTTTTTGCAGAGTCAGAAGAACTGAGCATCAAAAACAGACCAAGAAAGAAGTGTCTGTGCATGGACACAAGGACTGCAAGGGTCACAGAGCAGGAGGGACTGGAGTGGTTGCAGTGTGAGCAGGCATCACTTTTGCAAAGGAGACATTTCTGAAGAGTGGGGCTGTACAAGCTTGCAGGCAATGAGTACAGAGACTGCACATTGCTGCAGCTTTTTGCTGTGATCATTCATGTCAGACATGATGGGGCTGAGAGGGGAGATGGAAAGGGGCAGTGGAACAGGCTGTCTCCTGAAATCCTTCCTAGGATTATTCTGATGAGCTGATAGTGATCCTCACCTCTCCCATCTCCCCTTTGCTTCTTTGATGCTGCAGACTTCTAAGGTTCACAAAGAAATGGGAAATGCACTAGAACTTAACTATAGTTGCAGTCATAAATCCTTGCTTTCCTCTATAGTCAAAATATTGCTTGGGTGACAGCCCTGCTTGCACGTCTGTCACTGAGATATCTGCAAGGAAATGGAAGATCCTCAAAGAATAAGAAAAACCATTACCATTTCACTAGTATCACTGATCACCAGGAGATGAGCTCCCTGTGCTCGGCAGGATTCCTGGCTGGAATGCCAGTCCTTTTTCTCCTGGGAGAAGGAGTAGCAGCTCCCTCTGTAGGCTACCCACTGCTCAGGACAGTGTGGGTGGGAGTCACCTGTGAAGAATAAAAGTACCACTTTTTCTCTACCATTACCCAACTGAAAGGCAGTCGTCAGCAAGGACCTGCTGAAAAGCAACTTGTCTGAATAGTTGCAATGCAGAAAACACAAGTCAGGATAACCATTTAAAAATAAGAATTCACCAACACTGAGCTTCAGATCCTCTGCGTAATTTCCAAATCTTCATAAAAGAGTCTCATGTACTCCGATGCTAGTACCCCCTGCTGCCTCCCTGCCCAGGTTTCCTCTCAAATACTCAAACATCTGAGGACCAGAATTGGCTATCTAAAAGCAGAATACACTCTGGGTGTGCAATAAGTAAGGGAAAAAATTAAATCATTCCATGGGTAAGGTGTGATCATGTTACACACCAGGTTAGTGTAGTTTAAGCAGCAAACAGTAGGTTCTCACACATGGTCTAGCACCTTTTGTATGCATGCAGAAGTGTTATAGAACTTAAGTATTTGTTCTACAATTTACCCCTATAATTAGAAAAGCCTAAAAAAAAAAACTTTTAGTGCTCTTTGCCACAGAATCTGAAATGGGTTGACTGGGGTCTTCACAAGGATTATATTCTACAAAATATTCTGTATAGGTAGCGGTTACTTAAGGCTGGTAGAAACCTAGAACAACTTTTAATTTAACAACATATAAGGAAGTTCAATATTCCAGTGCCAGTGCTTAGAAGAGACTCTGGTCCTTTGCTGTTGGTTGCTTGTCCTCAGTACTCTTGTGCACTTACTCATCTTCCACATCAAAGCAATTGCTAGGATGATGCTCAGTATCCCAAAGCCTACAACCAAGTCTGACACAGTGGCTGGCCTCAGACAGCGAGCTGTAAAAGAGAAAAGAAGCAACAATGAGTGGGAGCCACATGGAAACCGATGCTGATTTTAGGTAGTTTGCATATGTCCTGGCATTTCCAGATGGGACTGAACTATTCAGAGCATCCCTGTCTGCCTACACTCTGCACGTTGCTGCTATCACTGTCCCTTCCAGCCTCCTCAGGACTTCTCCACACCCCTGTCCACCAGACCAGGGCCCCATTTCTGCTCAGCTCAAGGCCACCAGTCCCTGCCTGAAATTCCCAAGATGAGTAGCTGTCTCCAGGTCAGCCACAGATCTGTCCCTGCAGGGCCATGGAGCCAGCTGGTCCAGCCAGAGTGGTGACTGACCCCAGGAGAGGAAGCACCTGCCCCAAGTCAGACAGAGCCCACTATGCGCCATGTGGCACCTTGTGCTGTTAGGAACATCCAAGATCGCCTGCTCCTGCCTCAGCATTGATGCTTGGGGTAGAAACATAGAGATGCACTGCTACAGACACTATGTTCCAGCTTAAATGCAAAGAGAAACCCAAGGCTTTTCCCTCAGCTCTCTCAGCAACAGTGATAGGTTTAACCACAGCATCCTGTTCACAGGCTTAGACACAAAGTCAAGTTACATCTTCCCAGGATGCTCCCAAGTCAGACCTACACTCTCATCCACCTCTCCCATGGCAGGTGGCAGGATGGGAGAGAAATTTTGGGAGGAAAAAAGACAGTGAAGACAGCAAATCATATTAAAGCCTTGAAAACTTTGGGAAGCCCCTTCACACTTGCACTATCACCATCTGTCATTCACTTGCTGCTGGTGGCAGAGAGTGGCACCTTGGGGCAGCATGGCTCAGCACAGCTTCCTTTTAAAGGGTGAGGCAGAACTGCCACATAGAGATCTGCTCTTCTCATCTACAGCCCAATGTGTTAACCTCCAGGTTACACCCTGCTTTTCCATTGTTGACTCCTGAAGCTGAGACACCCACTTTACATAAACTGCTTGGAATCCCAGCACTAAAATCTCCTCTCTCAGAGATTAAGAAGAAGATGACACCACCACAGGTGATCTCCAGTGGGGTTGGTTTGCTTGTTTTTCTAATCTCAGCATGACAGCTGCATAGGAAAAAGGACTTTGTAAGAAGCACTAAATGTGCAGCTAATGGTTACTGATGTTGAGGAACCCAGGATTTCTCTATGCTTCTCCATTAAGCATGTGTGCCACATCCAGAGTGTTCCATCCAAATCCAGTTGTAAAGTTCCTAGTCAAGCTCATGAAATATGAGGTGATTCTCTATCACTCATGCCACAAGACCCAAAGAAACATATCTGTACTCCATAAAAATTCCAGGAGTATTAGCAGTAAGATGGAGAGGAAAGGTAGCTTTCACCAAAGCAGTCACATCAAAAACTTGGTAGAAGAAGGGCTGTGAGTGGGATGTCATAGCAGTAAGATAAAAAACACATAGGAAAGACAGAGGACACTGTTCTCTACTCAAGCAAAATTACAACCAAATCAGTTAAATAGCTTCATCAAGCAGTAACAGTAAGAAGTGTCCCCATAGGAACAGACTGCTAAATGCATCATTTACACACTGCCAGACAAGGATGGTGACAGCACTCATGAACCAGCAAAAAAAATTCCAGAGCAGCTGTGAGAGAAGTACGGTGATGAAAAGCATCAATTAATTGCATTAAATTACACAAATGGCATGTGAGGGCACTCTGCTGAGACTGAATGCTTTGATGCTGTCAACAGGCACCTCGTGGAGTGGTGAGCTGGGAAACACAGAAAGCCCAGCAGCTGATGACTGCCCTGAGCCATGCCAAGGCTCATGGGGGCTCCATCCAGTAGTTTCTCTGCTGCAGTGAACATAAACACACTGAGATGCAACAAAGCAAAACAGCAACAACAAAAGGCAGTGTGGTATAGCAGTTTCAAAATGGGAAACTACATGGAAAATGAAGTTTGTAAGGGATGGCTAAAATAATAAAATATTTGTAAGCAGTAGGGGACACTTTTGTTTAGGATATCTCCGTGGAGGCTGAAAATGAATGCACATCACGTATCGAGAATATTGCAGGAAAGACAAAGAAAGCTAGCACTAAAACAGAAGGGGAAGGGAAGAAAACAGCAGTGCATCCTTTAAGCACTGGAAGCTGTGTCCAAATACAGAAAGTAGGCCAGATCAATAAATTAACAAAAAAATAATTTATTTTGATCACTTAGTGGTTTGCAGGTTTGACAGTTTTAAGTCTAGTTTCTGGTTTACAGCAATACATTTAGAGCTGCAGTTTTGGCTAAAAGTAGTTTCTAGGGTAACAAGGGAGAGCATGAGAGAGTTTTGTAGTAAGCATCAGTCTTCTAGTTTAAAAAAATAGCAACATTTATATTATTTCATCATTTATAAAGAACAGAAACCCAGCTCTTTTCAGTTACAAAATAGAGAAAGACTTTTCTGTCTAAACCTACTTCTCAGTGCAAGACAGTAAGAAAGCTGAAGGACTTCAGCTGGGTAGTTGTTCTCCCCATCTGCTCTCCATTCTTGTTGTAAGATCATGTTTGTATCTCTGATGAGGTGGTTTTTTGCCTCAGATTAAGTCTCAAGAGAATGGAGTCATCTCGAGGTTAAGGGGTAGGGTGGAGCTGCTTCTCTGCAGATTACAAATGAAAGCTAAGTCAAAAGGATTTAATATCTGTTGAAACATAATTCTTTGCTCCAAGACCGCATTTATGAGAACTGGCACTTCTGTTTTCCTTCTTCTCTTACCTCTCAAAAAATCTACCTCCTGCATCTTCCAGATTACTGATTTTAGGGAGAAATACTTTCGGGACGAGGTGACTGAGATGACAGCCAGTGAAACAGTTAATCCTTAAATGTCAGCCCCAGCCATCCGAGCTGGTGCCTCCTAGCAATGAATAGAGCAGTTCACCCTCTATTGTTTCAAACCAACTGCAGAAAAAAAGGAACAGACTCGGCTCTGCATCAGCACAAATTCCCGGGGAACCTCCGCAGCCAGAGCAGTGGGAGAGTTTACTACAGTTCTTCAAAACGTAAAAGTAATGCCACTGGGTAATTTTGTGTTGGAAAAAGGGAGTGAACACAGCGATTCAAGCCATTCAAGGTGAATTTGAGCCTCACTTAAACTGCAGTGATCAGCCCAGGGATGTGGAATTAAAAAAAAAAAAAAAAAAAAAAAAATCATAATCTGGATTTTTGCTTTTTTAAAACAGAGCCCCTGTAGTTTCCCTTTTTATAACAGGTTCAGGGGTTTGTGCTTGATTCTCAGCCCCTGGAGTATATATGAAGCTCTTCTAAAAGAGGATGGGGGAAGTATCTGGGATGAGTTTAAAATCAAGGAGAGAAATACAAATTTAGCATCCAGAAATATTTCCATGTACCTGCATGAGGAACTATCATACAGTCTCCCTAAAGGCAAAGAGGAGTGGTCTAGTGAACATTTAAAGTAAACATCCAGTGTTATAAGTTTCTTGAATACAAAACACTCAGGTCTGTCAGTGTCCCAGAAAAATGACTGATAATGCTACATTCATCTGCAAGCAACATGACCTTATATATTTTTAGGTTTGGGAGTCCAAATTCAATTCAATTCAAAAACTGAAAGCTGTTAGCATTTTATAATTCAGGTTCATCTAGGTCAATGGGAAGAATGTCAATTGTGCTGTCCCAGATAGCTCCCCTCAGCTCCTGCCTACGTCAGTATGGGAGCAGTGTGACTGCTGGGGGCCAGGACCTACTGAGAAATGAGGATCCTGTCCTTGGCTGCAAGTCTCTGCTAGGCCTGGTTATTGCTGTTATTGCAAGCGTGACACATAGGTCAATACCCTTGAACTGATGTTTTGCTAGTGTGGTATATCTAAGGCTATCTAGAAGCCAAACAGAAGACAGTCAGGGCATCTATTCATATTTGAGGAGTCCATGAGAGCCAAAACCAGCTGGTTTGACCAGAGTACTGATCTACACAGATGTGGTAACTTGGTAGCACAGGTGTGCATTTGAAAGCAGAAATGAAATACCTGAGAGCACATCTCTCAGAAGTGATGGAGAGAACTGAAAATGAGATCTTCTAAAAAAAGATACTTTTACTGCACTCTTTACTGGCTCATCACATGCAGAAGAGAAGAAGATCAGTTTCCTTATTGTAGGCCCTCTGACCTCACCTCAAAAGGATGAGGGTACTTAAAGGAATTTGGAGAGGAGGAATATTACAAAACTACAAACCTTTCAAGGGGACAGTGGGTAATCTCCCCCTCCAGCAGGGTGGGAGTGCACACAAATGGCAGAGAATGAAAGCATGTCCCTGTGTTTTCTGATGCAACAGAAAACATAATTTCTGATAAAATACATGCAAAAGCAAGACTGCCTTCCAAGCAGATGGAGTGTGATTATCAGACAGGAACCTCAGGGTTTCTGTGCTGACTTAGTTTTAACCGCAAATGACCAGGCTGCAGTAACAAGCACAGATACATGCAGCTATTCTGATCAGGGCACAGAAATCTTGTATCCCAGAGTGAGAGTAACAACTCTGAAAAAAAACTAGGGTCAACCACTAGTGTTGCAGCCAATGCAACACAGCTCATGTAAAGCAGATGCGCATTTAGAGGGAAAGCAATCAGATCAGCAGGAGGAGGTGCTCATGAGGAATGATCATAAGCATAAAATCTCACTCTGGTAAGGTGGTATTTCTCAACTAAGCAGACAGAAAAATTGCTTGGTGTGACATTTGCTAGGCCTAGACAGGGGGAATGGAGCAGAAAGAAGGGAAGATAAAATGTAAGGAGTACTGCAATAAATCCTTCCTGGTAGTAAAATGCCTTGAAGAACTATCTCAAGGCAAAAGCTGAAAATTTGCACAGTGGGAGGTCTGTAAAACTAGTACAGAGAAAACACAGGGAAAAATGTATCACAAAAGAAACTTGCAGAGCCCCACGGGAGAGAGAATAGATGATTTCATATGCCTCCTCTGTCTCTGATTTCTGATTAGCATACGCCTCTAATTTATCTGTCCTCACATCTTGCCTGCCCTTCAAAGAACTGTTGCTGACAATCTCTTACTTCTAACAAGCACACAATTTTAAAACTGCAAACCTCTTTTGGAGAAAAGGATTCCTGGGTTGAATGCCCATGAGTAAATACAGAAAGGGGTCTCACAGATAGGAGGAGAATAATGCTGGGCCTTTGACCTATCGGCTTTTATCACAGTAAAATACTCATGGTAATTTTAGAACAAAAGCAACAGCACTGTGAGCTGGCATGCAAAGCCACTGGCCAGCTCTGAGTGGTCTTGTTAGAACTTGCTTTCTCTTGATATAAAATGTTTTGCTGACCTACCTCATCCAGCTTCCTTACCTCTCCTTTCCTGTCCAGCTTTGGCTCTTGGTAGAGGTCTCTGAGAGAATTTGACAGAAGTATAAATTATTTCCTCACTCGCTTTGGCTGCAGAAGTTTCTGGTCTGCTTCCCTCCATGCCAAAGTATAGAGCATGTATGACAAGATGTTTCAATCAGGCTGTTGAGCGACAACAACATCTGTGAAACAGGAAATCTGAGGCTAAATTCAGACGACAAGAAATGTGAAGTTCAATCTTTATCTCCAGCTGATCAAAAATAACCAAATTTAAAACAGAATGGAGAGCAGTAGAAGTACAACTTCCATTTCCAAACCCGATGAGTAGTGTCTTAAGAACAGCTGTTATCAAAAGAGGTGATTAGTCACGAAGTTGATGGGTACTATAGTTTTTGTCAGTGCAAGAGGCTGTGATTACTTACACTGGAGCAGCATTGTCACTCTGAAGAGCTCCCTCTCAGGACAGACTCAGATGGATAGCAAAAGCACAGGGTGAAAAGGGGAATAGAGGAGTATCAGGTGAAAAGTGGGATATGCAACAGCTACAATGAACTGGCAGCCAGCTTCTTTCAAAAGGGAAGTAGTGGTGGACAGCATGGGTTTGAGAAAGTAGCTTTGTGCGCTTTGGACATTTCTACTGGGGACTCTTTCAATACCAAACACGCAATGTGGATCTGCTTGAGACAGAGGCAAGCACTGACGGCTGGCATCCCAGAAGACTGTCTGAGCCAACAGCAACACTACAAGAGAGACAGGGACATACTGGAGACTGTCTAGCGAAAGGTCACAAAAATGATGACAAGGATTGGAACATCTCTCCTATGAGGAATGACTGAGAGAGGGACCTGAGAGTGTTGAGCCTAGAGAACAGATGCCTTGGATCTTACGAATTTATATAAATACCCAAAGGGAGGGTAGAAGAGCCAGGCTCATTTCAGTGATACATAGTGGAAGGGCCACAGGTAATGGGCACAAAGTGTAACACAGTAAGTTCCCTCTGAACATCAGGTAACACTTTGTCCTGTGAGAATTGATCTGGCACTGGTTGCCCAGCGAGGTTGTGGAGTCCCCCTTTGTGGAAAGCAGTGTGGACACAGTCCTGGACAACTGGCTATAGGTAGCTGTGACTGAGCAGGGGGTTGGACAAGATGACCCTGAGAGATTCCTTCCAAGTTCAGCCATTCTGTGGCTGGCAATAACAGTGTTGTGGTTTTAACCCAGCAGATAGTTGAATAGTACTCACAGTTTTGACTCACCCTCCTCACACCCCTTGGGGAATGGAGGAGAGAATCAGGAATGTAAAAGTAAAAAGAGACTTGTTGAGAAAAAAAAAAAAAAAAAAAAAAAGGAAAATAATTGAAATACAGTAAGTATATTGAAAGTATAATAAGTATATTATTTCTCCTGAAGAGAGAGAACTTCCCAGCCAGCTCTCATCTAAATACCGAACGTGATATGGAATATGGAATATTCCATTGGTCAGTTTGAACCTGTTGCTCTGGCTATGCAGCTTCTTCTGCACCCACATCCTAGCAAAGCATGGGAAGTTGAAAAGCCTTGATTTCTTAGCAACAATTAAGAACATCTGTGTACTAACAACATTCTTCTCATACCAAGTTCCACACTAAGTCCAAAACATAGTGCTGTTCTAGCTATTAAGAGGAGAATTAGCTCTACCCCGGCTAAACAGGAAAGGAGTTTTCCTCTGAGGTAGTGAAGACTGATGACTGATGGGAATGATGAGGAGCACCAATGTTTCCAGCATCTTGAGAAACCTCTTAGTTGCTTTTTGTTCTGATCCAGATCCTGATCTCGCCCAGACTGGAGACATTTCCAGGATGAGGCTGTACATCTTCTTCACTGGTAAGATTCATTTACAGTGTCAACAAAGGAGTTTGCCACGATTTTTAGTTCTAAGACAGGGATGCTTGCCCTGATCCTGGTGACAGGCTATACATTTGGAAAGAGATTGCCCAGGAGGATGCTTAGCTTGATGTCAAGTCTTGTGGACAATATATTACCACACACATGCCTGGTACATAAGTTTTGTAAGGAGTAACAGAGGAAAAATGCTCCTGGCTCTTACAAGAGTTTGGACATAGATGAGAGCTACTCCTGCCAACCAGTAGCTGTGAGCTGCTCTGAGATCTGCAGGATCAGCCGACTCTAGGTTTGGGATGTGTGGCAAGAGGTATGTTAGCAGTGAAGTGCTGGAGAAGCAGAATGTGACACGGGAGTGGGTGTTGGTTGAGGTAATGGAAAATGCGAAGGTTCTGTTGCAAACAGTGCAGCAGAGGGGTGGGATTGCAATCTGGATTTGGGAATTGGTCCATGTACATGTCTTGGAAACCTAGGAGCTGTTGGTTCTCCTGCAAGTGCTGTTGCTTTCTACTGTTAACTACAATCATTGTGATCTTTGATAAATCTAAGTTTGGAAAGTTCCAGCCTAAGTGTTTGCTTCGTGTTGGACTACAACCAGTCGCATACTGATGTTTCGAACGGATATTTCTGCAAATTCCTCCGCCACGCGTTTCCCTCTGAGGGTGGCCCCTTGCGCCTTCACTAACACGGCCACCTGTCTGCGGGGGGATCCGAGCCCACCCCGGGGCCGGCGGCAGGAGCCGGTGCCTCAAGGGGAAGATGCTACAGCGCCCTCGGCTGAGCCGCTGCCCTCACCGAGGTCCCGCAGCACCGCCCAGCGGGACGGGCTGCGGGAGACGGACGGGGGATGTCACCGGGAGGGCGGGGAGAAGGGCGGGGTTTCTCCGGTATTGGGCGAGCGGCTCCCGCCCCTGCCGGTGGGTGGGGTGATCCCGCTGTCCCTACGGGTCCATCATCCCTCATTGGAGGAGAAGAGAGGAAAGGCGGAGTCCCGGAGAGCTTTTCGCCTCCCATTGGAAGGAGAAGAGGAAGGAGGAGGGCTCCGGCACCGCCTCCTCGGAGCCCGGGGCGGCCGCCCCTTTGCACCGCCGCTGCTCATTCGATGAGGACCGAGATGGTGGGCGCGGCGATTCCGGCGGTTTCCGGGTTCCCATTGGCGGAGAGCGCCGGTTCCGCCGCGCCTTTCCTGTTTCCGGCTCACAGGGTGGGTGAGGGAAGGCGGCTGGGGCGGCTGAGGAGCTCGGTGCCTGCCCGCGCCCTCCGCCGCTGCGGTCTCCGGGTCGCCCCGCCGCCGCCAGGCGCGCAGCATGGGATGCCCGTGAGTGGATGATCGCTCTTCCGTAGAAGCGGCCGTGCCTGTGCCCGGCGGGTGGAGGCCGGGCGGTGCGGCGGGCAGGGCCGGGCCGGGGCGGCAGCAGGTGGGGGCGGCGGCGGCGGTGCGGGCTGCGGCCGGGGAGGCGGTGCTGTGGTGGGGGGTGGAAGATGGAAAGCGGCGGGGGAGAGCGGGTCGGGCACTGCGCTCAGCCCCGGGCGGGCGGCTCAGCACCGGCACAGCGGCTTCTGCAGCGGCGGCGGGGAAGGCGGCAGCCGCGTCCCGTCGCTGTTTGCCTCAGCCTGAGTGTGCTGTCCGGAGGAGCCGTGTCTGGTGCTAGGGGCACGGTTCCGCTTTCGGCCTGGTGAGGGACGAGTCACGAGTTGTGTGTCACGGGCTTCCAGCGCATCTCACCTCCTGTGTGGCAGTCAGAGCTGTGCAGGCGGGAGATGTCGCGATGGCTCGGTAGGGGCTGGGGGTGGTCAGGAGGTTCAGCCCAATGGGACGGGCCGGGCCGCCCCTCTCGCCGGCTGCCTGCCCGGCCGGGCCCAATGCTCCTTTCACCGCGGGTCTGCCTGGTGCTTTCCCCAGCACCTGGAGCTTGACTGAAATTTGCGGTGAGAGAAGCAGAGGGGAATCTGTTGCACCGCTGTTTCAGGGTGCTGCAGTCACAGGATGTTTCATACGTGATTCTAGCCAGAACCTGAAAACAAAGTCGTCTCGATTTCGTGGTTATCTTCATTACTGCCTCTTCTGCTGGATCTTGCATAGGACGTCTCAGTTTCCTCTTTTCCTGCTTCTCCCGTGCAAACAGAAGACCGTCTGTGAAGTTGCATATTAGCGTTACTAAACGCTTTCACATCTCAGCCAAGTAGTGGTCAAAGATAACATAATTGTTAAGGCCCTTGAGCAGACAGAGCCTCCCTAATCACAGTGGTTCTTCCCTGCAAGCTCTACACATGAGAGCTGCAAAGGAGAGTGATTAGGGGCCTGGTAAATCATTTCCTGCTGACTGGCTTCTCAGTGCAATGCAGTTACAAGCGATGGCTTATGCCTGAAGCTTATTCAAGGTTCAGCCTGCTGGGCTCTGCTCTGGTTGAATCAATGCTAATTACTATGTCCAGCAGCAAAACTTTTTGTGGTCCTGAGGCAAAATTTCTAATGTCAGCCCAAGTGAATTGTCTTATACTATGCAAGACATTTCTCACCTCTTTGGAACTTGGGGAGATTTTGAGATTTCTACTTATTTTTGCAGTCAGCACTGAGGAAGTGGCCAATCATTGACTCTGTGACCCTAAAGTTGGTTTGCAGGAGGCTGAAAAGTTAATCCTCTGTGTTCTCTGTGGTGTGTGCCCAGGATGTCATCACCTTGCCATACCTCTGCTGTGCTGGTAATCTTCATGGCCTTGGCTGTTGTTGTGTGGGCTGAACAGCTGAATGAGAGGACCTGTGATGTGGTTGGTGAGGAGGGCAGTGAGTCACAAAGGGAAAGAGCTCTGCTGAAGAAACTAGAGCCCCTGAGCCAATTAAGGTACAGTACCACACCCTGCAGGCCTCTGGGTTGAGTGGTCCCATCCCTCATTGCAAAGGGAGGGGAAGATTTGTGGCCAAACTGCAGAATGGAATCCCCCATTAGTGTCGGCTGTGATTGGCTTTTAGATCTCTGCTGCTCTGAGCACTGTTCTTTGTATTCCTATGAGTTTTCTGTTATGTCCTCTTCCCTGCTGCAGGTTTAATGTGACTGCGGAGAAAGACAAAACAGAGAGCTATGTCTACCAATTTAGGGTGTGCAGGGAGGTCAACAGCACTGCCCGTGATTTTGGTGGCCTGGTGCAAACAGATAGACAGAGTGGGAAGAGCACAGTGGTAGGAAGAATCAATGAAACACAGGTCTTCAATGGAAGTAAGTTTCCACTTAATCCTTATTCAGGAATGTCCTTTCACCTCCTGATCTGGACTTGCAGCCGGTATTGTTTGCATCTTGGCAGGTGATTGGATCATGCTGATTTATAAAGGAGGTGATTCATATGGCACACATTGCAGTGGTGAGAAGAGAAGAGCTGTGATAATGATTTCTTGCAAGCGGGGAGTTACAGCGGTGAGTGACACGAAAGAAGGGAGAGGAGCAGGAGCACAGTTATTTATAAGCAGAATGGCTTTGAGGGGGCCACAGGGTTTTTTTTCTGACCGCCAGTATCTGTTGCCTACCTCTGCCAACACTGATAAATCTGTCATGTGAAGTTCAGCACACCTGGTCATATTTTCATGTGACTTATTTTTTCCCAAATTGCAGAGTTCATTCAACATTATTTCAGAAGAGAGGGAAAAGGAGCAGGAGTGTTTCTACCTCTTTGAGATGGACAGCAGTGTGGCTTGTCCAGCTGAGGATTCCCACCTCAGTGTTGGCTCCATTCTACTGATCACGTGAGTCTTTGGAAGAGCCTTTTGTGCCTGAACTGTAATCCTTTATGTTTGGAAACACGGCAAATGCTATATTTAGACTTGATAATTGTAGTATATCTATCCACAGCCACCGTTAGATGTTACTGTGCCTATGAGCTGGTTGGATGAAAACTCTTGCTCAAAGCTTGGTGCTGCAGAGCTGCTCTGCTCCCTGTAGACTTCCTCCTACAGAGTTTACAGTCAAGAGCACTGAAACATAGAAGATATGACTTTCTGAAACTGTACAACAATTCTTTGCCAGACCTGGAAATTCAGACCAAGAGCCTTGACTAATTTTCTGTATTTGTGCTAATAGACACTACTTTGTGTAATATTCTTGAAAGTTTTATATTAGCAGATCAATATTCTGGGGACCTTTTCTGGTCTGTTCCTGAGTGGTGCTTAGCTACTGGCTCCGGTTCCAATCTGATGCAAGTAGCTGGCTTGGAAAAGATTGTCTAAAGGATTTTTCCTCAGCTCTTGTATTTAATTTTGGCCTCCAGGTTTGCTGCACTGATTGCAGTCTACATCATTGGTGGGTTCCTCTACCAGCGCCTTGTAGTGGGAGCAAAGGGCATGGAGCAGTTTCCCCACTTTGCCTTCTGGCAAGATCTGGGCAATTTGGTGGCGGTAAGTGAAAAGCCCTTTATATTCCCATGTTAGGACAGGAGAAAATGGCATCTGCCTTGTATTCACAGGCTGTGTCTCTTGGGTAGTCCTACCAGGTTACTGTACCTTGAGGCAGAAGAGGAGGATATCTGGATTGGGGGTTTTTTAGTACTTTGTTTTTGAATCCTTGCTGAGACAGTATCCTGGAATTGCTATGTAACAGACTAGAACACACACATAGTGACTAACATTTTTCAGGTAGGAATGTTAAGCAGGGGACTGTGAAATGTTCATGTATGACTCCCTGAAGCCCTTCTTTGGTCGCCATAGGCAGTGCCATTTACCCTTCATGCTTGTTTCAGCCTCATATTGCTGCATAGTGTTAATCAGCATGCCCAGAGCTTTCAGGACTGAGTAGGATGTTTGCATGTGTGCATCTCTTGCCAAGACAAGTTTTGGATACCTGTCCCAGATAGCACAGGGATGGGCATAATCCCTACGCAAGAGAAATCACAGAAGTTGCTTTACTTTGGATGCTGAATTGATTGCCCACAGTCTGATTTCAGTGCAATATCCTCTGCTTTTAGGATGGCTGTGACTTTGTCTGCCGATCGAAGCCTCGAAACGCACCAGCCGCGTACCGTGGTGTGGGTGATGACCAGCTGGGTGAGGAGTCAGAAGAACGGGATGACCACTTGCTACCAATGTGATAGGCTTTCAAGATGGAGTTCTCTTCTCCCTACCTCCCCGGTGCCTCCCAGCCAGTTCTCCTTCTCTCACTTCTGATTTTCTTTACACTATTTGCTTTCGCTGTCTCTGGTGCACCAAGTGCCGTGGGTGCACACACCACTAGTGACTGATGGCACGTCTTAAGAATAGAATACTGGTTTAGGTTTTTAAAAAGGCAACAGAACCAGGGAGGGAAAAAAATCTGCTGAGAGCTGAGTGGAAGACAGCAAGAAAGCAATATGAACATTCAGCACTGAGCAGAAATAGGAGATTAATCAGTGAAAGGAAATAAAGGGCCATGGATGTGTGCAGAAAGGGGAGGGAAAAGGCGGCCATGGGTTAAAACAGCTGAGGATGTAGGAGAGGTCTTTTGTGTCTTCCCCCCCACCCCTAGGGTTTACAGGATCTGTAACACACTGGAATTATTTTTCCTTAATCACAATTTTTTTTTTTTTTAGCTTTTCTAGCTTCTGCACTGTTATGTGCTATTTCTGCCAGCACAACCTGCACAGAGTGCTCTATGCCAGACTCCGTGGGGACTGAGTTGGCATTAGCACCTCTGCAGTCTTTTCTTTTCCTAATGGCAATATATTGAAGACTACGCACCAGTTTCCATCAATAGATGTAAAGGGATGCATGCCACCCTCTCAGACTGGAGAGGGGCAATGCTAAAAAACCATAGGAGCTAAATAGTCTTGTGACTTTCCAGTTCAGTCAAAATACTCTCAAGTCTTCTCAGTCGTTAAGAAGCAAAAGGAAATAATGTGCTGCTAAGTAAAGAGAGCATTTGCTGAAACTGAAACAGAGGTCAAGGCAAATTGAGACAGGTAGCTGCCACTAGAGCTGTTACAAGCTTCCCAAGTTGACTGCTCATACAGCTCAGTCACAGTCAGCATGGTGATTTCACATTGCTTGTTTGGCAGAGGGCTTTCCCATGAAGCTACCAGAATTTACTTTAATAAAAAAGGAACTGTAGAAGCCAAAGACAAGAATGCTAACATGTTAAAAACTGCATAAAGGACTCTTGTGCTTTCAGGGTTAGCTTTCATGAACTACTTTCCCTTTAGCATAGTGCTGACCAGTCACCAAGACACTTGCCCTGTACAGAGGATACTCACATACTGCTACTGGCTGGGAGTGAGACAGCCCACATCCTGGGGCCCTGGTGAAAAGCAGGTACAGTCGAGTTGTAAGACTTTCTGGGAACCTTTGGGTACTTGGCACCTTGACTCCTAATTGCTTTTATGTGAGGGGCTAGACTCTAAGCAATCCCATTTTGCCCTGTTGTAGACTGGCAAAGACCTGCCCTCAGTCTGGAGGGCAGAGACTGTGAATAATAAGCAAGCCACTACTGTTAACAGCAGAGTATAGACAAGGTTTGTGTATTTTTAATACTGCCAAAGCAGTCTTAACAGTGACATTGAGGGAAAAGGGATGGACCTACTTTCTTGCTGGGTTTGGAGTGGATCAACAATTCCTGCTTTCTTTGACTTTTGTTACAGTCTCAATCTTTCTCATAACATGGGAAAAATAGGAAGTCACCAAGTCTGTTGTTACTGTTTTTCATGGTGGTGTTTAAGGTAATTTTTTTTTGTACAAAACACAACTTTCAAAAATAAAATGACAAAAAAACCTGGTGAAGTGTTGTGCTAATGTAATAGGAACTTTCTTACTTACCAAAAGATGAAAGGTCCTTAGTGTGTTCCTTGTGCCTGAACTACTCTTGCCAGGAGTGGATCTCTTGTTAGTATGTTTTTTGCTGCCACCTTGTATCAGTGCAGTTCCCCTTGGGCTTAAGAGGGAGGGATATACATATCTTTCAAAACAAACTTTAAAACAAACTCAGGTAGTTATGGATGGGAATTTTCTATACTGTGTACTTTTCCACAACAATAAAAATTCAGTAATAACTTTGATAAAGGTTGTACTTTTCAAACATTAGGTTAATGTTCAGGTTGGGGAGGAGGGTTAAAAAGCAGCCAGACCTGCAAAGCCTGAACAAGCATTTTTTTTTATTAAGAACATTTAACATGAAATGAAGAAATAAAGCCTTGCCATTTGACTGAAATAAAATTCGTTCCTCAGAAGTAGCCAGTAATGTAGGCGGGGTAGCTGCTTGCCTACATTGCCAAGGCTCAAATTAAACAGGAGTTTTATCACACCCAGCCTGCTGTGAATAAAATGCTTTGAGGGCAGCTTTCCGCAGCTGCTTGCTGTCAAGGTCTGAACCTCCCCCTTACCTGCCCCCCAATTACACCAGAGCAAATACTGTTATCAAGGTGCAACCATGGGCAGCATCCCTTGGGAAACCTCTTTTCATTCAAGAAGTCTGAGAAGTCTTCTTTTACTGGACCAAAGATGTCATTGAAGTGAGATTCAACAGTAATATTAGGAAGCTGCTGCCACAATTTTATCCATGTTCTAAGCACTTTCCCTTTTTCTAACATAGGTGAATAAAAAACCCATACCAAAGATTGCTAATGTTTTCCTACCTATCCCATTAGGCCTCTTCCCATGCCGCTACAGCTTTCCAACAACAGTAAGTACTTTCCATACAGAACAGTCTGAAGTTTCACTCAAATATTCACATGAAAGTTCTGAAACCAGAAAATCTGAGACACATGGTTTATAAAATCATCTTGCTTTCAGGTATGTGACTCTAGGAGCATTTAACTCTTCATACTTTGTGTAATTCTTTCAGGTTTTATAGCCTGTTTTTGTTTTGTAGCAGAGGTGCTTCTGGAAGAACTCTGCCCAGGTTTTCACCTTTGGCAACTGGGTTACAATAATTCAGAATACCACATTTGGTCCTTAATGAAACAAACCCAAATGTGGAGAGGCTGAAAGGGAAGGACACAGCCTACAGCATAATTCTACACCTTAGAAAGGAGAAGTAGCATTAACAGATTAATTGTTGAAGGGTGTTGTTTGTTTGTTTTTTTAATTGAGAAACACTTGTTTTACACCAACAAACAAAAAGAGCCTGAGGCAAGCAATACAATCCTGCCACCTTAAACTTTGTCCCATAAGCTCTCCTGAGGATAATTAAGACAAGACACAAAAATAATACAAATTGATATAAGAACAAAAAAAAATAGTCAAAACCAAAACCCCAGCACGTTATGAAGAGCCTTGGTGCTTCTGGAGACTGCTTTGGATCTGTAAATTATGCCCTAGCACAATGAGGAGACAAACCTAGTGCTGCAGGGCTCCCTAATGTAAGGCATCCCCCCCTCCCTTAGATTTTTCCATCACCTTGTCATAAGTACTCAGGAGAAATCCTCCTCTGACTTGTTCAGAGAGGAGCATCTGTAGTGAATAGCTGCCACAACACTTTGTCTTCACCAGATCTCTACACGAGATAGTAAAGCTAAGGCAGCTCCTATTGCCGCGGGCCTTCAAGTTTGGTATGCATGCTGGAATGGCTATTAAACCTAGTTCATCAACAGCCTAGGTCTTTTTCTTAAGACTGGAACAGCAGCAGCCCCTTTTGCTCAAATTCTTCTTCTACCTCTGTTACTTGGAATTTGCTAGTTCCCCTTCCTAAATGCCTCAAGCACAGCTGTTCTCAATGTCTGTGTGGGGCCAGCTCTTACTATGTCTAAAGTTCTGGCACAGCAAGATTCAAAACCAACATCTAGCAGACCTGCTGAAGCAAAAAGGGGCAAAGGCAGTTCCCTTTCAGAAGTCTGCTAAGACAGAAAGAGGTCCTCTTCCCATCTTTATGTGGTATTTGGGAGAGGTATATTCAAAATATAGGAAGAAGAAAGATGTTTCAAGGCCCCAGGTGGGAGTATTCCCCTTGTAGCACCATTAAGAGACCAAGAAAAGGGCTTGTGCATGGCAGTTTCACTCAGTTCAATTCCTTCTCATTCTTCTTGAATACAAGACCACAGGAGACTGTCCCATTCTTTCCCACCCCAGCAGAATGCTCCAAAGCTGGCAGCTGCCCTGGGGTAAGAGTAGGAGAGACCTCTGGCTTCAGAGCTGTTAGGTCTCTTTTAAAACATTGATCTTGGCACAGATCTTGAGAGCTGGTCCCAGCTTGATGTTCATAGCACTCATGAGGTGTTCCTCCTTCAAGAGCAAAAGGGCCTGGCCATCAATTTCCTGTGACCGAAACTCCTCAGCAATCTCCTGGCACCCTGTGAAACAAACAAATAAAAAACCCAGTAAGAAACAGATGTAGCCTGGGCACTCCCCTCATTCCTGCTCTCTGGACCTCTAGCAGGTACAGAAAGCTAGGTAGGAGTCTAACCAAATCCCCTTCCCACTGAACTTCACAGTCTGCCTGAGGACACAGGCTACTTGAAAAGTACAACTCATCCATCTGTATGACCTACTCCAATTCAGAAACACAAAATAAAAGCACTAGGCACCACGGACACAGCTTTCTTTCCACAAAGAGAGCCTAGAAATTTCCCTGTGCTACTCGATCACAGAAGAGCAGAAGAGGATCTTTATTTCACCTTGCAGTGATGCAATGAACTCATACACTTCTTCCACACTCCAACGACTGGGATTGCTGGACAGGAAGACTGGGTTGATACCATGTAGGTCTGGAGTAGGTGGGGCAATACTGGAGTTTGCCATGTCCCTCTCTCCATGACTGGCCCTTACTGACAGGGGTCCTGGAGATGTAGGGGACAAAGCTTCATCATAACTGGAGTTATCAGAGCCTCGACTTGAGTCCTCCTGGCCCTACAAGCCCAAAGAAAAAAAAAAGTGTTATAAAAAAAAAATCACAATTCCTAGGAGCAAAACAAGACACTGGGAACAGAAGATGTTGTCTAACTTCTGGGACAACTGTCTCAGGCTGTTGGTCATGAGGCAGCTGACACAAGAGCTCCCTGATGCCAGAAAAGGGAGAATTGACTCTTTCCACCCTTCATCTTCCCTCTCCTAATCCTCTGCCAGTCCATTCCTCTTCCTCACATCAGCTGTGAAGCTTATTCAGTTCTTCTGTAATCTGACTGAAATAACTCATGCGGAAGAACCAAATCAAATGGGAAAATTTTGTTTTCTACCAAGGCTGTCAGCTGATTCCACTCACTGAGACCTCCAAGATACAAGTGGGATCAAACACAAAGTGACCAGAACAAGTACAAATGTGATTCCACTTTTTGCAGTTGATGAGCAACCAGAACAGCTCACTGTGCCGTGTGTAGCACCTATGTCAGTATGCACTTAGCGTGTCCTGTACGCTGTGATAACATGGGTACATCCAGCAGTAACAAATTTTTACACTGAGACCTGCCTTGGCAAAGGCAGACAGGGCTACATCCTTACCCTGTGGCGCTTGCCCTGGATCTTTGTTCGGGCGATTTCAGAGCTGCTGCGCCGCGGTCCCCGCCGGCGCACTCGCGCGTAGTTCGCTTCCTGGAACTCCTTCATCTTCTTTCTCTGCATCCGAAACTGATGACTGCAGCTGACATTGTACCTCAAGTAAGCAGAAGCAGAGCAGCAGTTAGAAAACAGCAGCTATCTGAACCTACTGCTTCTCCTTTTCATCACCAAGTTCGGTTCCTCCTTCTAAGACTTGCCCTTAGAAGGAACCAGTCCAGACTTCTGACACAAGCAGTATTTGGACATCAGAGTCTTGATTTAACATCTAAAGGGTCAATTAAGTCATTCCCCTAAGGGAAAAAAGACCCATAACAAGCACGCTGCTATCAACAGGAGGTAGCAATAAATAGCCTAACTTTTCTCCAGGCTTTTTTTCCTGGTGCTCCTTCATGTCTTTGCCAATGCAGCAGACAGCTACCAGTATGCATTTGTTTAGTCAGTCAAATGTACAATTGACTGAAGAGAGGTTTTTGGGAATCAAAAGAACTCCCCCTTCCCATTTCATTTTCTGACTAAGTCAGAAATCCTGTTTACACACAACACCAAAGTCACATCTTCAGACCTAGAAGCATTCACAAATCATTTAGAGTCCTCAAGGACTGCTGTGGACAGTGCATTCCATGGAGGAAGGGCCAGATGTACTGAAGTGTTGTACACAATGAGAAAGGGGCGCATGTCCACTTCCAGAGAATGTATAGTCAGAGAAAAGGAACATTATGTCTTGCTGTTACCTTTTAGCACAAGTCATGGAACAAAATCTCTTGGAGCCACGGAACTGGGTTGCTGGAGCATACTTCCCACAGTATTCACACTTGAGCAAGTTTGCCTTCTTATCAAGCTCTAGTGAGAAACAGAGATACACACCAGTTGATGACATGAACCAAATTACACACAATGACTCTGCATTCCACTGCTCCTCCTCTGAGCCAAGAGATTCCAAGCACTATTCTCTACTGAATCTTCTTAGCAGTTAGCTTGGGGAAGACACTGAGAAAAGAGTCAGAATTTTCACTAATTAGGACCCCAGGATATTGAACAGAGAAGTTTCTTTCTCCCTGACAGTAGTGTTTTTCACTGAACAAAGGAAAAATAGCATAACCCTCATACCTTACAAGGCTGTGGGGGAAATCTCCATCACTCTCTGCTGTGTCCACACACCTTTCACAGCCTTCAGCCATTAGAGGCAGGTACAGTTCAAATTCTCCTGCTTACTACTGGCACAGGGTGTGTTAGATCATATTAACAAAAAGTATTGACCTGAGGCAATCAAGAAAACGAGATCCTAGGTCCATAGCTTGAGCCTCCAAGGAGTTAGCAGGAAGGCAAGTCCGTAATGTAGAGTCAGTAAGTAATAAAGTGTCAGATATCAGTAATACAGACCAGAAACTTTCTGAAACACGAGCTAGGCCTCCTGGTGCTGAAACTCACCAACAGAAGCACTGTCCTCTCCTGGAGAATTGCTGGACAGGTTTTCACTTGGGCCAGAAGGAGCCTCTCCCTGTAGCGGTTTCTCAGATTCTTTCAGCAGCTGAGAACAACCCACCTGGACAGGAAGAGAGTGTTGAAACCATTAGAAAAGGTTTCTCTATGTCCAGCACCTCTGCCAAGTATATGCTGCTCAAACTTCATTACAGATCAGAAGAGTCTCTCTGCCTACTAGAGAAGCAGGGATGCTGAACAAAGTTATTACTCCTTCCTGACTCACACGCTTGGTGATTCATTCAAAGATAACCAAGCACTGGCTGCCTTGAATATCCTGCAGTCCCATGTAACTGCATTTTCCCTTATTTGCTTTAACTTCACTTGCTGCTTATTCAAAACACAGTGCATCCTTCCCTCACTAAAAAAATAAAAAAAAAACAGAGAGAAGAACCTTTCCTGCCTAAGCTATTGCTTTGGGGACTACTGGAGAAAACAGTTCCCATCAAGTCGGTTTACTCCTTCTAACCCATTCTCTTTAATGCCATCACTTAATGCCTTGTTTCATGCATGACACTTTACTCCCTCTTTTATGTTATGTCTCAGGCTAAACCTGATGAGTTGGAATATCAGGAAAGAAACTCCTGCCCAGAGATGGACATCCACCATCCTCACAAGAGAGTGCTACACCTCCTTCCCCTACAGCAGATAATCCCTACCGGAAAGGGCTCTGCTCCTTCCTGGATGACAAAGCCTTCAATGATGTGTGTGAGGATCTGGGGCTTGACAATGGCTTGGGGAGGTTTGGAGTCTCCCATCTGTCGTGACACCATTGCCAGATTTGGGGTGGGAGCAGAGGTGGGAGTGACTGATGTTGCTTCACTTGAGGTTGTATTTGAAGCTCCAATGGCAGCAGGATCAGATTTATCTGCAAAGTTAACAGCACAAGAGTCAGTTGCCTTTGCTTCATCTTTTTCACATGGAATACAAGATCACATCATTAGCAGAGCTCCTCCTTTGTACCTCACCTCCAAGGCCACTCTTCTCCTCCATGTTTTTGGGGCTGTCTGTCACAGGAGAGGACCTGACAGGCACGACTGCAGTGACACTGGGTGATTCCTCTTTCTCCTCCTCTGATTCTGCCTTACGCTTTACTGCTAAGGTCTGAGACTTGCCCTGTGTGAATAAAGAACAGGTAAGCAGGGAGACAGCTCCAAAGCAAAGAACAAGACAGACTGAAGGCAAAAGGAAAATGCATCTTGCTCCACTGTACTTCATTTCCAGCCTGGTTCCTTCTAGAGATGCCCTTAGCTCTCTCACAGTACATACCTCCACTTAAGAACATTTGCTTATCAGGGAGCAACACTTCAGAAGACTAATTAGCATATCACTGAGACTAGGACCTGGTATCCCATTTCATGTTACGTACATTGATACATTGATATAATAGCAAAGCACATTGTGAACCTCTAAGGATTATTCCAAGAAGAAAAAAATGGAATGGCAGTTACCCAGCAGTTTCCAAACAGGATTTTCACTAAATCAGATCAGTTTCAATGAAGGAGAAGCAAAAGTGTAGGGGATGTATATTGGATAAGAGAAGATTATCCAGAAATCAGACAAATCCTGTGAAACCTTCTCAAAGAAGCAGCCAGAGTTTAGAAACAGTCTCGGCAGCTGGCTGAGGCTATCTGAACTGGCAAAGTGCTGCTGTCCCAGGGAGTTAAGCAGGCTCTAGCTGGACAATTCACAGCAGCACCATGAGGCCTGTAGAATATGAGACATCTTTGGTTTCCTCTGCATATCACGTTACTAGGGGTTCCTCTAAGGCATAGAGTCAATGGCTGGTACCACATACCAAGGGGTCTTTGACCCAGGGGTATCCACACCTAGTGAGGAGAGGGGAGTTCAGTCTTCATGGCCCACTCAGCTCTCATCTCTCCCCCGAGAAAGAGGCCAATTATTGTTTGTATTGGGCTTGCATAGCAAGGTTTTGGTAGCAGGGGGGTTGCAGAGGTGAATCCTGTGAGAAAACACCAGGAGCTTCCCCCACATCCAGTAGAGCCAGTTCCAGCCACCTCCAAGCCAGACCTACCACTGGCCAAGGTCCACACACAACACTGGTAGCACCTTTATGATAGCCAGGAGAGAGCAGTGACAACATGTGAGAAAAAAAGCCCTGCAGGCACCAAGGTCAGTGAAGGAGAGGGAGGATGTGGTCCAGGTGTTGAAGCAGAGATTCCCCCCTACAGCCCATGGTGAAGACCATGGTGAGGCAGGCTGTCCTGCAGACCAGAGGTCCACAGTGGAGCAGATATCCACCTACCATGGATGACCTCACACCAGACCAGGTGCACTTCCAAAGGAGGTTGTAACTTTTTAGGAAGCCCCATGCCAGAGCAGGCTCCTGGCAGGACTTGGGAACCCACGGGAGACCTACACTGGAGCTGTCTTTTTCTGAAGGACTGCACCCCGTAGGATGGACCCATGCTGAAGCAGCTCATGAAGAACTGCAGCCTGTGGGAAGGACCCACCTTGGAGAAGTTCATGGAGAACTGTCTCCCGTGGGAGGAAAACCAAGCTGCAGCAAGGGAACAGCATGAGGAGGAAGAAGCATCAGAGACCAGATATTATGACTGACCAGAACTCCCATTCCCCATCCTCCTGCATCACTCAGAGAGAAAGTAGAAGAGTCATGAGGGAAGTTGAGCCTGTGAAGAAGGGAGTAGGTGTTTTTAAGAATTGTTCTTCTCAGTATCCTACTCTGATTAATTGGCAAAAAATTAAATTCATTTCCTTAAACTGAGTTTGTTTTGCCCGTGATGGTAACTGGCAAGTGATCTCCTTGTCCTTATCCCCACTCATGAGCTTTTTGCTGTATTTTATCCTCCCTCTCCTGTTTTGAATGGGGAGTGATAGAGTGGCTTAGTGGTCACCAGCAGCCAGCCAAGGTCAACCCACCACATTGTTAAATGTGAGATTTAGCATGTGATGTGGACATCTACCCCACAAGGACAGGGTCTGAGCATCACCTATTTTACTTCATGCAAGCCTTTGAATGACAGCATAGAAGAGCAATGCTTGTAGTCACTAACTCTAAGGGTTGGACTGTATTAGTTTTTTTGAGAGGAAAAAGTCTCCCTACCCCTTTACCCAAACTGCTTTCCCATCCCACTGACCTGGGCCTGGACTGTGATTGGTGTCCTAGGAATGAACAAAGAGAATCCATATGCTACTCTTCTCAATGTTATCACTTACTGGCAGCTGGACAGACTGCATGTAGAATGCTGCTGGCATCTGAGCCACAACTGGAGAGGAGGCTGGGCTCTTCACCATGTGGGCTGTGCCTTGAACTTGTGCCAAATTCACCCCTGTGTTGAGAGGAGGAGCTTCCTGTGAGGATGCTGGAGCTGATGATGATGATGGAGAAGCAGCATGGGCTTGGGAAACAGGCTGGACCACAGCTGGCATTCCCCGGGATGTTGGCACTGCTGCAGCAATCTGAGCCAAACCCAGTGCTTGGGCTTGGCCTGAGCCCTGCTGCCGAGTACCTACCACCTGCACTGGGATGTGTGGTGGAGGCTGCTGTGATGCTGACATTTTGGTAGGTCCAAGCTGAGGTGGTTTGATGGAGGTGACAAGAGATTTTGACTGAATTGGAACCGGTGACTTGGTTGCTGACTGGCAATGACTGTCCTGGAGCTGCACAGGCTGCGGCTGGGACTGCAGCATAGGTTGCACCACGATGGTCTGAGCCTGCTGCTGGTTTTGAGGTGGAGCCTGCTGCTGTGAAGGTTGGGCCTGATGCTGCTGCTGGGTCAGAGATGGTGCTTGCTGCTGTTGTTGCTGTTGAGCCAGCTGAAGATGGGTGGCTGTGTGGAGGAGCTGGGACTGGCGGTGCTGGAACTGCTGCTGGTGATGAATGGCGATCTGCTGCTGGATAACCACCTGCTTCTGCAGGTGGATCTGCTGCTGCTGCTGGATCAGGGAGTGTGGCTGGATCTGGGTGTATGTGGCTACACAGGGTGGAAAAAGAGAAGAGCACAAAAGTCAGCAACACCGCAACTGGGAACAACAACAACAAAAAGGCAGGCAGTCACTGCACAGGTTTGAGTCATTAAGTTCCATAATGACTGACAGATTACTAGCAGAGGACATGAGAGACTAAATTAACTTCTCTTGCTAATAAGGAGAAATAACCCCTAGAGAAAAGCCTCCAGAGTCTGAGAGACATTTTGGGAAACCTCTCACAGCTGGGCTTTCAAATTGACTCTTATGAAAGCCCAGTGGGATTGTAGAGAAGGAAAAGGTCTGCACATACCTGAGCTGATCAGTGTCTGGCTGGGTGCAGGTGTAGCAGTCCTGGTCAGGTTCATGCCCACCGTTTGCTGCCCGCTGCTGTCTGTTTCACCCTTCTTTGTGGCTACATTATCTGCCTCTGTCTGGCTTCCCTGGCTGACAGTCACGGCCTGAGCAGCTGCTATGGGTAAAGGCTGAACCACTCCTGTGCCCTTCCTTTGGCAACTGCCAGCAGCGCCTGCAGATGAGGTCTGGCTCAATCCCGTTGAGGTCTGGCTCCCACCACTTGCCACCACACCCCCAGAGACACTATTGCTGCCTGCTGCCCCCTGGCTCAAGTTGAGGGACTGGCCTGCACTGCCGGAGGAGGTCTGAGCCACCGACAAGGTCTGGCCCGTGCTGGTGGGCTGTGGCAAGCCTGAAGCCTGGGAGCTGCCTGGCAGAGATGCCTTCTGAGCAGAGCTTTGGAGCTGGGCATTGGTGGCTGAGGTCTGCTGGCTCCTCACAGCCAGGTTCTGCACCTAGAAACACAGACACAAAACAAAATCAGTTTGCTTTACATCAATTACTTGCTGGAAGTTTGGCACAGAATGCACAAGCAACATGCTCTACTGGGATGTAGGCTAAGTTGATGCCTCGAGTCTCTCATGGGGAGCTGGCTAACACTGCAGGGCAAAGCTCAGGCATGGACCTCCCCAGGAAACATGTTATCCTGAACCCCCTCCTGCCCCATCTCTGATGGAAGTTAAAGATCTCGTGGCACTTTCTAAACAGCACATGAGGACACTGATTCTCTGAGGCACAGGACAACTTCCAGACATGCCTGCTGTGCCATTGCACTGCTAGGACCCAGTTTAGCATGGTTTTAAAAGCACTTAAAACCTCCTTTGAAGACCAGTAATTCCTTCTCAATTTTTTTGCCACCTGCCTCATTCTCCATGTGCAGGGCTTTTCACTCAGCAGGCCCACAGATCTACTCCTGGCCTGCAGCTCTTCTGATTTCACCAGTTTCCCTGCGCTTTGGTAGTGCCATCCTCTGTGTTTACTCATCCTTCTCCTCCAAATACAGTGTTGTAAAACTTCAAGTTTCATCACGGCTGACTTTCATTCAAAGCAAATGCTTAAGAAAAGAAAAATATGAAGTAACTGGAAATGCCAAGAATCACTAGGACAGAACAAGGGAAGCCATGGCAGCTGTCTGATCTGAAGAGTTGCTTAGGGATAAATGCAGGAGCTAAGACCTTGTGGCCTGTTTGATCTTTGGAATCTTTACAACAACAAAACAATTGCGTGAAGGAATACTACCACAGGCAAAGACTCTTCATTGCAGAGTGACTGAAAATTGGACACAGAACTTCAACAATTCTTGTCACAGAAGGACAAGCGAGAAACTGTGAAGATGTGACTGATCCAGCCTGTGACTCACCTCGGAAATTTTAAGCAGAAACATATCCCGTCTCCAGAGGCAAAAAGCAAACACGTAAAAAAGGTGGAAAGAGAGAACAAAATCTTCTGCCTGCACAAGGGCACAGGTTGGAAATAAAATAGAGCTAATCTGCTATACAGGGATGTGTGGAGACAAAGACCACCGTGTGGGGAGATGGAAAGCAGGGGAATGAGAGGATTTTGAGAGAGGGTGTCACTGACCTGGTCTGTGTCTGCATGGACCCCAGGAGACTGAGTGGGTGGTACCTCCTGCTGGACAGCAGCCACAGCCCCGTTGGGCATCAGGATGAGTTGGGAGGCAAGAGGCACATTGCGGCCCAAGGTCCGGTTTACCTGCAGCAGGTTCCCCAGCTGTGGCTGTTGAGGGAGGGTCAGGTGATGTGGAATGGAAGGAAAGGAGGGGAAGACAGAAAGAAAGAGCGAACCACAAGCAAACAGATTACAAAGCAACACTGGGCTGCAATGTCTCACATTGCAAAACCCCCAACCCTCCCTGCACTGAACGTAACCCTCAGGAACAGGAAACTGGGAACAGTTTCCTATGGAAACACTCTTCTATCAAACATGGGCCTCGGCCAGCTCCCACAGTCTGCTGAACGCTGGCTAAAAGACTGGGGCATCACTGAATTTTCAGATGTATATCTGGGACAGATTGAGAAACAGTGATAAAAGACATACATCCAAGACCAGGGTTGTTTGAAAAGAAGATTACAACCTGTATCTAAAGTCAACTGAGACACAGAAAATATTTTTCAACTAGGTAATGAAACCCCAGACTGACTATATAGTCAAGCATAATGTTTTCTATTTACCAGCACTTCAAAGTGATTAAAAGGATGACATATTTGTTCATGTTGATTCATGTTTCTAGACTTGCCTGATTTCTGATTTACATCCCTGAGCTCAGCAGAGGTAGAAGAGAGTAATTTACCGTGTATCTGTTCCAGCATCGAATCAACACAGTAGCTTTATTTCTCTGAGCTATATTCAAGTCTAGGACATTGTTTCACATTTACATGTGAAATACTTCTACATGTGAAATTCTTACTTCTAGTAAGAAGTGCCATGGGACCTTTAACATCTATGCAGAGCAGACACAAACATGATTCTCAACAATCACACCTGAAGCACAGAATTCAAAGCTCACTTGTCCTCGACAGGTGAGATCAGAGTTAAATTTGTGGTTTCAGGGACAAGAGCTTCCCCATCTGAATTTAAAATATAGTGCATCATTCTTAAACCTTGTGTTATTCCAAAAGTGCTTTATCATCCCAAACAATGAAATACTGAAGTGGCTAGGAAGTGAGGTTCATAGTCAGGGCACATTTTGTGTAAACAGCTCTTACCCGGAGATACATTTGGGCCTGTGACTGATTGAGAGGTGGTGAGGTGGTATTTCCAAGAAGCACAGACTGCGTCAGGGTTGTAGCGCTGGGGGAACTCACACTCTGTGACCGACTGATCAGCTGAGCAGCTGACGTGGTGGCTAGGTTGATCTTAAAACATAGAAAAAGCCCCAAAACAATTATGAACAGACGGAGGCAAAGTCATTGGGGTACAAACAGAACAGACATTTTACAGTTTTTTCCTGCATCCCACAGGAGATCAAAATGAAAAAAATTTCTTGTCTTAAGAGGGTTTGTCTTAGAAGTTACACAATCTAAACCAGCCAAAGCCCTGGATCCTAATCTCAGCTGTATGCTGAGCCTGAGTGAGTGTTGTTGCTATCATGTTGCTATCATGCACTAAGAGATCCAAAAGAAACACATCATTTTCTCGATGCTCCCAAGCAGAGGAGAAAAAACTCACAAAGCAAGCTCTACCATACCAGTTCTACTACTCTCTGAACAAATCGATACTCCCTAGAAAACCAGATGTCCTCTCATTCAACCAACTACTACTCTGCTCGAGAAAAAAAAGAGCATTCCCTGTCAAGCTGCTCATGACTCTTCCTTCTTAGCAGTCCTGATCCTTTTCTAATCCATAACACTGTATTCCCTCAGTGAAGAGAGATGAATGTCTCTCTCCCCAGCTAAAGGTCACTCCCACTCAGAAACCTTCTCTGGTCTCCTTGAAACCCCAACAAAAATTATAGCACCCCAAATCCTCAAAGGTGCCTGCACTTTGTGGATTCCCAGCATTCTTAGAAGTTGTTTTCCTGTCTGATAGCCTTCCTAAAAGACAGAGAGGAGAAATAACAAGGCAGGAGGTGGTAGGGAGACTTTTGATCTGGGTGTGAGGGAGCAGTTACTTACAGAGGCCTGGGTGGTGGTGGTCTGTTGTGGGGTGCTGGTGTTGGGGGAGCTGGCCTGTCTACTGGCTGCAATTGTAGCCTGAAAGAGAGATTGACAGAGTAATGAGTACCTGGAACAAACTTTTTGATCCAGCCCAGATATTTAGCTTTGTCAGAACACCAAGTCCCACCATCATCTTCTCCCATTCCTAAGACCAGGAGCACAATCTAGCCACACAACTCTCTGTTGTGCCCTACAAACCAGGTGCACCACCCCAGCAAGGCACATCCCCTTCCCAGACAGTTCAGTCCTATACACTACCCAAGGCAGTGGATAACAGCCCCTCACAGTGCGTGACATCCAGTCCTTCCACAGATGGGTATATACCCTGCTCTTACCCCACACTACAAACTGCAACCCTTTCATCCTGAAGATGTGATCTGCTGCTAACACCCAGACATTACCTGCAATATTAGCAATTTGCTGGTCTAGTTAGGCAGTTCAGTAGCATTGCAATGATAGCAATCCAAGTAACAGATTTCAGATGTACAACCAGTGCATGGAGGAACATAAATATGGTTTGATGTTTTATTTCCCCTCTATCATCCCATGGGAATGCTATTGTATGACCCTAGCTAGTTTTATAACTAAGAACTGTGCAAAACTGGTGAGAAGATTCTATTCCCTCTAGGCTACAAAACTGCAGGTAAGGATTTTGAGAACAATTAAATCCTGGCCTAACAGCCAAGGACAACAGCTACCGATACTGTTACACAGACAGTACTGTAATCACTTCACACATAATCCATCTTCTGCTGATGATAAATTCTGGTAGATAAGCAAAACTGCTAAAGAAAAAAACACACTCCACAATTACACATCATAAAATATCTTGATTTCTATAAACGCTATCTTAATTAAAGAAACACCCTCCTGGACAAGATCTATACCAGATCCCTCTGGCTAGCAACTGGTAAAGAAAACAAGGGCTACTAAGTTTCAAGATAGAAAAATCAGAGGATACTGTCTGAAATTTCATACACACAAGACCATGTTTATTCTCAGAGAAGTAACAATCCCTGATCCACTTTATAACAGTTTTTAAATACTACAGCATCCACTGCTGATTTAACCACCTGTCTTTCATTTAAAGAAGGTGTGAGGGTTAGTCATAGGCCTACAAAGTATACATTTCCTCATGGGGATGCCAAACTTCATCTTTCCCTGATCTGTACCTGAAAAACAAATGAATCTTTGCATTAGGCTTGCAGTTTACTAGCTGTTTGCATTAGCTTTAAGAAATGTGTTTGGGGTCTCATTTTGCGTCAATGCATCAGGATGACCTCAGCACACGTCACTGAATAATGAGAAAAACTCTGGCTCTTCCTCAGAGAATGATCCAATTCCTCTCCTTCTGCCCCTTGGCAACTCACCTGCTGGACAGCAGCCAGGCTGTGGAGCTGAGCACTGCTAAGCTGCTGCTGGAGCATGAACTGATGAAAGTACTGGGCTGCATTGGGCTGCCTCTGGAGTGCCTGCAGGGCCTAGAGAAAGAGGAAACCTCAACAGTCAATAATAGTGTGCCTCTGAAATGCAACTAGAGAGAAAAATGAAGAAATAAATAACAGCCACCCCAATGGGATCACCCCTAGACCCCACAAACCCAAGTCACAGGATTAGCACATCAAAACACATACTACAACTTCAAATTTGGTAGCAGATTGAATCACAGGTGTATTCTAGGATATCAGGAAGCACCCTTGCAATACTGTAATAACCTCCAGGAATTTGGAAACATGCACACTTGTGCAGGCAGACAAATAGTCCAGTGTAGCATGTATATGGAGGATATACACTACATCGAAAAAGTGGGATGATACATTGAATGGCTTGATTTAGAACAGCAATCTATTGGATCACAGCAAGGAATAAATCTAAGACACTGGCCACTGGAGGATTAACCTATAAAACATGAAGCAGAGTATCAGGCTACAGGAACTGAAAATCAAGCCTAGCAAAAGAATTTCTAAATCTGAAAACATGACAGTCCTTCAAGCATGCCCCCACCTCAACACACAGCAGCTCAGAGGAACACAAAGGTGCTCATCACCACCTTCCATTGATGCACACCCTATGCTGGTACATAACCACATCTCACCTGCACAGCCTGTCGCTCATAGAGAGACATTTGAGATATTTGAGGACGGGTGCTTCCTCCAGAACTGGAGCTCCCACTGGTGGAGCTGGAGTTCTGCTCACTTTCGGTCTCCATGGTGACAGGATCCCAGGAGCTCAGACTGAAACGGACTCCAGATCTACATCAAGAGAATTGGAAACTAAGTCAGGCTAGAGAAAGAACCAAACTGTATTTCACTGCATTACTCAGCTTTTTTTTTCTGAAGTATCCCAATACCAGGCTCCTTGCACAGCTTTCCTATTTCACAGGGGACCAATGATGCTGAGGTTCTGAAAACACCCAGAAATTATACTCACGAATTTAACCTTTTATCACCACAGTCAGAAATGTAACACATGCATTCTGATTTTTATTGCTGTGCTACAGTTGAAAGCGACAGCATCCTGAACTCTTAAAAAGGCAGCAGAGTGAAGGAGCAGATGCAGCTCATTCCAACTAACATTTGGTTACAGACCTAATCACTTCTCCTTCAAAGCTAATGAACTGATGCAAACTACACTGTGCTCCCTGTCTCCCCCTGCACTTTGGCAATTTTTGATCCCTTCTTCCTGCAGTCCTACAGGAGGTGTAACTGTATCACCACTCCACTGTCAAGACTGAAGATACATCCATTGAGTCCCCTTGTTTTTCTGGTTTATCCTCAAGACCTTGACTAGAAGAAGCTGGGATGTGTGGTGGCGAGTTGCTTTCAGGAAGAGTGGATGAATGGTTCACTGGCAATTCCTGTGAGGGGAAAGCTGCTAAAGAGGTCATGAGGGATCTTCCAGCATTGGAAAGATAAACTGCAACCAACCACAGGACTGAGAAAGGGGACTGGAGAAGGCTTTCATCAGCCAAGAGGAAGAGAAGCAAGATTGAATAGAGTGCTTAGCAAAGAGTAACATATTGGAATGAGTTTCCAGAAGCAAGAAACATTGGCTACACAGGTACGAGAAGTTAGAGTCAGAACTGAAGTGATTAGATTTATTCAACATAATTCCACTTAAAAGATGTCTTTTAAGAAGACTATCATCCAATGCAAGATTGAAAAAAGAAATAAACAAACCTTCCAATAGTCTCAGTGACTGACAGCCTGTTTGTTTCCAACACACCAGCTAGCTCACATGCAACCTACCTGAGAGAACCCTACAGAAGACCCCTAGGTTTCCAGGATCCCACAGCACAGGCACAGCCCTTGTATCTAGACCTTTCCAAGTCCAAAGATTTTGAGGTTCAAATCCTTCACCAAAGACAACTTCTTCTAGGTGCACAAACAAAAAGAGCAGTGCAGCAGAAAAGGAAGTGCAACAATAATCTCAAGCAGACAACTTTTTAAAGTAGGGCAGCAGCATTAGCACTGCAAAGGGTGGCTGGCTAAATCTGGGAACTGCCTCTCTGAATCTGCTCCTCAAAATCTGCCAAATTCTATAACTGATAAACAGCAAGCTGCTGCTCCAACCCTGGCTTCCCTATGCATCTTTACCTGTGCCCTCAGGTCCTGCCCAGGCATCTCCCCGATAACAATCCAACACCAGCTTCCTGGACTGCTTCAGCAGTGGCTGTCAGTAATTCTGCCCTGAAGCCATCATCTTCTCTTCATCTTCTCTTCAGCTGACCCTCGAGGTGATTTTCCCCTCTACTCTGCTCTCCTGACACCCCACCTGGAGTGCTGTGTCCAGTTCTGCAGCCATAGTCTCAACTTAAGAAGGACATAGAACTGTTGGAGCGAGCTCAGGGGAGGGCCACAAAGATGATCAAAGGGCTGAAGCACCTGTCTTGTGAAGACAGGCTGAGGGCTGGGGTTGTTCAGCCTGGAGAAGAGAAGGCTCTGGAGAAACCTTAGAGAAGCCTCCCAGTACCTTAAGGGGCTGTGGGAGGGCCCTTTAACAAGGCCATGTAGTGACAAGATGAGGGAGAATGGCTTTAAGCTGGAAGAGAGTAGATTTAGATTATAGGAAGGAATTCCTCACTGTGAGGGTGGTGAGATGCTGGAACAGGTTGCCCAGAGAAGCTGTGGATGCCCCACCCCTGGAAGTGTTCAATATCAGATCAAATGGGGCTTTGGGCAACCTGGTCTAGCGGGAGGTGTCCCTGCCCATGTAGGGGGAATTAGAATCTTTAAGGTTCCTTCCAACCAAAACCATTCTACAATTCTATCTGACCACAGCTGTTTTCAGGCACAGCTCCATTACAGCTAGAAACAACTGGTCAAAATGCCTATCAAGAACATAAAAGCTCTGGAGAAGACACTTGTCCTAAAGATCTTCCTCAGGGGACAGCACCACAAAAAGTAAATGAAGCCTGAAAAGAAATAAATTGAGAAGGGAGAGAATACAGACTTTTTGAAAGAAAGAAACCATGGCCGATAAATTAAATACTTCAAATGGGACTAAAATGCAAGTCACAGTAAAGCTACATACAATATACCAAGCTCTAGAAGTTCAGCTACCATTAGGAAACAATTTCTATTCTCTCGCCCAACCTCAGCCTCCCTGTGCAGGTTCCTTCCAGAAGTGACCTTGCTTCTGATTCTCACTAGATCAATTTGTTAGCTTTGCAAAAAGCTTAAACATCATTTTCTACCAGATTAGTACACTGAATTAGGTTGCTTGTGATACTACAAGTGCCATTGTGAGAGAGAAGAAGGTAACTAAGATTCACCTTCACTGGGGGCAGCACATTCTTGCCCCTGAAAGCTGCACCACAAGGAGAAACCTGGCTTCTGATTTTGTGCTGTTTCCTCAGTAAACAGCAGCATTGCTGGAACCTTCTTAAAATCAGGCCCTAGTATAAACAGAATCCTACCTTTAGGAGGCATCAATAACTTTAGGTTTCTGTTTGGGCAAAAGGCTTTTTGGGGACAGGAATGGAGAAAAATATTTTCCCTGTGGAGAAGAGTAGTAAGAATTTTAAGTCACGCATAGCATTCAGCAAAACCCTTTCCAAATACAAAGGTGAAAAGGCACAGCCTTCCCCCAGGCAAGTTCACTTAAGGATGTAGTCTAATCTGATCCAAACACAGGCGATTTCCACACAAAACAGCACAAATTCTTCACTCTCTCCCCTCCTTCAAGCCTATTTTCCAGCACTATCCTCTTAAGAAGTCTAGTGATCTTACTAGGCTGTCAGATCTCCTGATTGAGCTGGCTGCTCCATGAGATGGATAACCTATCAAAAGTAAGTTTTCGGAAAGACTAAGTTAACCAGCTCACCTTGCAAATGTAATCAGTAGATGCCAAGTTTTAAAACAACAAAAAACCAAACCCACACAACACTAACGCAGGGCAACAATATGGTCCTTGCTAGAAAATTAACATTTGAACAACAGCTAAATTGGATTAAGCCTAACATACAATTCCACCCCAAAAGGCAGGCACAGAGGAATAAAAGGCATGTTAACACCATGGCAGGAATAACAGCACAGCAAAAAGGAAGGAGGAGGAAAACTAACTCACAGAGCAGTACAAGCATGAAAACACAGGCCCATCGAGAGCCCAACCCGCACTGCTGATCTCAGCACACACCAAAACCACCACAGGTGCCCCGTCTGCAAGTTCCTCACCTTTCTCAAGCGCAAGAGCAGAAGGGACAGGGCGAACACCTCCTGCAGCCCCTGAACATTAAGCAGGAGGTAGAAAAGTTCTACTCACTCACCCCGTCCATTCCCCCCTGGTACGTGGCTGCTGACCGCAGCACATTTTCTAACCTCCTAACTGGTTTTGTCGTTCCATCCTCGAGAAACTCGGCAAAAAACGTGCACAGGTTTTACGGTGAAAAATCGCCAAGCGGGACCGCAGCAGACGGTCTGCGACTGCAGCTCCCTACAGGCCAGCCTCCAAGCTCCACAAGCAGAGCCGTGAAGCTGCCGGGACACTCCGCTCCGGGATGCTCTCCCGGGACTCTCCGGCACCGCAGGACACCCCCGCAACACCCGGTTCCCGCCCCGCCGCCCGCCTTCCCTCGCCGCCCTCCTCACCCGGCCGGCGGGGACGCAGGAGCCCGGGAACGGGGCTGGAGGGGCGTGGGGAGCCGGCGGCAACTCCGGCAGCAAAGTTAAGCTGAGAGAGACAGTGCGGGAGCCCGTGTGCGCCCTGCCCCTCTGCCCGCAGCACTTCTGTACCGTGCAGCGGCTCCGCCGCGGCGGGAGGCGGGGATCCGCCGCAGGATGCCCGCCGCGGGGAGGCAAAGAAAGGCGCGTATTTCACGCCCGGCCACTGGCGGTGGGAGCGGCGGCTGCCCAGGAGGCGGGAGCGGGGCTGCGAGGGGGAAGTTGTTCCTGGCCGCTGCTCCCGGGGCCGGCCCGGGCAGACAATGGCTGCTCCGCCGCCGCTGTCAACTTCCAGCCCGCCCCGGCCACAGGGAACTCTCCCCGCCGCGGCCGCCCGCGCCCCGGGCCCGGCCTCACCTGCAGCCGCCGCGGCACTGCCCCGCTCCGCTCCCGCAGCAGCGGAGGCGGCGCCAAAGCCCGCCCCGCCGGGAGCTCCCCGCGGCCCGCCCGAGGGACCCGCGCTGCCGGCGCTACCGAAGCCCCCGGACCGCCGCCGCCTGACACGCCCCCCGAGCGCGGGCAGCCAGGCCGAGCCCCGGCCGGGAGCGGCGGGGCGGGGCGGCGCCCGGGGGCCCGGTGCTGAGGGAGGGCGGGCCGGAGCCGAGGGCGTTACCTCGGGAGGGCTCCCGGCGGGCCCGGGCCCGGCCGTAGCCTCGCGGGGCGGCCCCGGGGGGGCCCGGCACTGCCGAGCGGAGCGGGGACCACGCGCGGGCGCCGAGCTCCTGAATGGTTCCGCCCCTTCCCCCCCACCTTCTCTTTCCCCCCCCCGGTTTTTTTGGGTTTTTTGTTTGATTTGGGTTTTTTTTTTTAATTTTTTTATTATTTTTTTTTTTAATCTGGGCCTCTGGGGCTCCCCGCCCCTCCGTCACTTCCTCCCTCGAGGCGCTTCCGGGCACGTGATCCTCATCCCCCGGCGCCGCTTGCCGTTGCCCTGGTGACGGCAGCCGGGGCCTGGCGGGAATGGCCAAGGCCGGGGCTGGGGCCGCGGCCGCCGTGTCCCGTCTCGCTCGCCTGCCGGCCTGGCCCTTGCCGGGGAGGGCGGCTCGGCAGTGCGGTCGTGGGTTTAAAGGGAACGATGTATTCAGGTTGTTGATGGCCGTGGCAGCCTGGCCGTGAGAGCATCTGGAGGGTGCTCTTCGCCATGTAGGGCAGGTGCCTGCTCTACTGGCACGCCCTCGGCCCTCGGTCCTTCTGGAGGCTGAGCGTGTTTAAAAGGTTTTATGTGGGTTGTATAGGATTTGCCTTGGTGCCTGGAACAAGCTTTGATGGGCAGACAGGACACTGCTGTAATAAGTTTCCCGGGCAGACCAAGCCATATCGAGCACATGTAGAGGCGCACAGTAGAAACCTGTATTAATAGGGTGAAGAAGCCCCAGTGCCAGAGCTTGCTGGCAACTTTCAGAAGAGAAGCTGCACTGTGCAGGCACTGGTGACATTCTTCCCTTGATTACTCAGAAGTAACATCGTTTCATCTGTCAGTTGTCTGGCTTACGGCAAGAATGGTCAATGAGGGTGAACTTCATTTTTAACAGTAGTGTTCTACTCAGCATGGCTGTTTCCAAGAACATGGGAAATGTGCTATTAAATCAGACAAGTGGCTCATCGTGATGAGAACTGGTGAGTTTCCTTTAAGGATGGTGGCTCATGCACCAAGGAAAAAGCAAAATGAATTGTACTGCAGCTGCATATAGAAGGTGCAGGAGCTCAAATCACAGCTGAGGCCATGAGCATCATAAATGCTTCTGCAAATGCCATTTCTGAGCGTCCTGTTGAACCTGGCTCAGTAATGCAAATGATTCACAGGACATGCAGTCCTGTTGATTCAGAATCACAGAGAAGCAATTTTTGTCTAGAAAGCAGCAAAACACTGCAGGAGAGTGGCTTTACCAAACATGCCTGCTCCAAATGATGAGGTTTCAGATGGAAAAGTATGCAGCTGGTTTAGCTGGTTTTCTTAAAAAAAAAAAAAAAAAATTAAATAATAATAATTTTAAAAGTTCCAACCCCCCTGCCATGGGCAGGAACACCTCCCAATAGGTCAGGTTGCTAGAGCCCTGTCCAGCCTGGACTTAAAATTTAATTCCAAGGATGGGGCTTCCACCACCTCTCTGGGCAACCTGTTCCAGTGTCTCACCACCCTCATGGGGACAAACTTCTTCCTAACTTCCAATCTAAATCTCCCCTCCTTGAGTTTGAATCCACTCCCCCTAGCCCTATCACCACCTGACATCCTTAAAAGTCCCTCACCAGCTTTCTTGTAGCCCCCTTCAGATACAATAAGATTTCCTTGGAGCCTTCTCCTCTCCAGACTGAGTAATCCCAACTCCCTCTGTCTTCATAGGAGAGCAGCTCCAGCCCTCTGATTATCCTCGTGGCCCTTCTCTGGACGCACTCCAGCACATCCCTGTCTTTCCGGTAATAAGGGCTCCAGAACTGGATGCAGCACTCCAGGTGGGGGCTCATGAGAGCAGAGTAGAGGGGGAGAATCGCCTCCTTCAACCTGCAGGCCACACTTCTCTTGATGCAGCCCAGGATCCGTTTGGCTTTCTGGGCTGCAAGTGTTCACTGATGGCTCATGTTGAGCTTCTCATCCACCACCCAAGTTCTTTTCCTCAGGGCTGCTCTCAATCCAGTCACTGCCCAGACTATACCAGTGCTTGGGATTGCCTCAACCCAGATTCAGGACCCTGCACTTGGTTTTGTTGAACTTCATGAGGCTGGCATGGTCCCACCTCTCCATCCTGTCAAGGTCCCTCTGGATGCCATCCCTTCCCTCCAGTGTGTCAGCTGCACCACACAGCTTGGGGTCATCAGGGAACTTGCTGAGGGTGCACTCAATGCCACCATCCATGTCACCAGCAAAGATGTTAAACAGGACCGGTCCAAATGCTGATCCTTGAGGGACTCCACTTGTCACTGGCCTCCCCTTGGACATGGACCCATTGACAGCCACTCGGTGGGTGCAGCCATCAAGCCAGTTCTTAATCCACTGAGTGCTCCATCTTTCAGACCCATGTTTTAGCAGCTTGGAGACCAGGAGCTCATGTGGGACTGTGTTGATGGCTTTGCTCAGGTCCAGATAAATTATGTCGGTAATCCATGTGAATCAACCACTCCCCAAACCCTCAGTTACTGGATGAACCACTGAGCCATTTGCCCTTATTAAAAAAAACACTGAAGTAAATTCAAGAGAGGAAACATTGGCATTTGTGCAAATGAGAGGGAACTACTGAAATAAGTAGGCTTTGGGGTTTACTGGAGGGTGCTTCAGGGAGAGGGATAGTGGATTTTGATTTGAGGATTTAAAAGAGAACACTGGTATGTTAGGTGTAAGTATTGGGGCAGGCAAATAGATGTTGAAGGAACAGAGGTGAACAAGCATGGGAAAATGGAGAGAAGGATAAACTAAGCTGGTCAAACATAATCACAATGTTTGTCTGGGCAGGTTTTGCACATGATCACCACAGTCTGTACTATATATTTGTAATAAATAAATTATTTCCTGTGTGCTTGCGCTCTTTGTTGAGGGCATGTGTGTGAGATCAAGTAATGAACTTAGGTCTGTCTAGCCAACAAGTAGGATAAAAGGGACGTGTGAAGGGGCACGGGAACAGGATTGGGCTACTAACACTGTCTGGGTGCCTTTGCAGTGCTGGCTACCCCCATCAGGGGTAGCCTGCGTGTTCCTGTCTGTTGAGAATTTGTACACCACCCTGCTGCTGCTGGGATCTGACACAGAGGTGAGAAGTTCCTGCTCCTCTCCATTGGCCCAGGAAGGAAGGAAGGAAGCCTCTGGACCTTTCAGTTCACTAGTCAGCTGCCCCTATTACCCTTTAGAGAGAGCTGGCACACCAGGGCAATATCTACTGCCCATTCTTCTTGTTCTGCTCCCACATCCAACCACAGGAACAGGGATGGTGGAGCAGACATCACAACCTATTCCCTTTGGTTTGGGCTGGTTTCCATTACTTTGTCTATAAGCTTTGCTGATATTACGGGCTTCCATAAGGCCTGCAGCAGTAGGTTCTTACAGTGTGAAGTATCATTTTGTTAATTTTAAATTGGTTACCAACTAGTTTATTACATGCCCCCAGTCTGCCATGGAAAAATTTGTGGAAGAACAGGTTTTAACTCACTTTATCCACCACTCTTACTGTTTTTGTAAATCTCAGTTCCACATCTGCTCACCAAATGGTGGAATCCCGGCCTTTTTAGTGTCTCCTAGTGAGCACTTGTTTGATCCCACAATTGCTGTCACTGAGTCTCATGCTACAGTTTGTGAGACTGTCTGAGCTCTGTGCTTAAGTATCAGGCAGGGTTTGCTCCACAGGTAGCGTTGCTTGCTCCCATTTTAGGTGCAGATCTTCCCAGCTCTGGGCTTCTCAGCAAGAAGCAGCCCATTTTCATTTCAATAGCATTTTTTTTCCATTTCAACCTATTTTAGCAGTGGAGGTTTCCTGAAGAAATGACATCTTAGAGAACAAGCCACAGAGCAATGGTGACACTCAGTGGCCCTGCAGGAAAAATGCACCTTTTAAGTTCACGGTTTTCCCAGTTTATCAGGAAGATAGTGGTAGTGAATGGACCTCATACACAGTAAACAGCACTGGTGAGCAAAAGGATGACCATGCACATTGGGCCTTACAGATTCCTGTAGTGCAAGCATATAGACACCTAGCCTACATATCTGCCTCCTTTCCCTGTGCCTTCAGTCCTTTACTCCCTCCAGTCTGTAAGTGAAACCATTCATCACCTCCAGGTGCCTCAGGCGCTTTTCTCTTGTGGTAGGCAACAGTTTTCATGCACACTCTCAGGGAACATGGCAGCTTATAGTATACTCAGCTTTAGCCACCAAGAGCCATAGCATGGAGGTGCAAGAAGAGTCAAAAGTCTGATCCAGACCAACCTTCGAGCCCAGGACTTCTTCCTGCTCAGAGAAGAAGCTGACGTGACATGCCCCAGTAAAATGGGAATAAGGGGGCTAATTCTACATTGCAGTTACTGCCAGGTACTTCTTACAGGCTACCTAGTTCTCTACTTTTGTCTTCCACACCAACCCATCCACAGCCTCACCACATCACTGGATCTCAACAATCTCCTTCTAGCCCTGACCAGTCTGGCTGATAAGCATCTCCAAAAGGAAGCTGCAAAGGAGATACCCATAGCAATCCCCAGGTCTAATTGCCATTCTGTCTCTCCAGCCACATGTTTCAGACAAGTCCTTACATACCACCACCTCTCCCTACATTTTATTTCCTGCATGACTGATCCTGGTATGAGTCTATTCTCCCTGTTATTACAAGGCTTCTTCAAGTTTACAAGCTGAGAAAGTAGAGAGGCTGCAACCACGTCTCCTTATCTTTGTTAACCATCCCTCAAACAGATCAAAGCATGCCAAACCACCTTTTTGCTCCCTGCAACAATTGGGAAGTTGGGACACATAAAAGGAAGATTAGAATGCTTTGTCTGTTTGTGAGGATCCAGCACCAGGGGGCAGTTATTCGCCATACCCTGAAGGCATCCTTTTCGTCACCACCACCTTTTAGACATGAACTGCATATGAAAGGAAAGCCAAGACAACAAGCAAAAGCTGATACGTATCAGTCTGCTTCTAAAGATTACTTGGCCTGGCCATAAAAACTACATATAAACTACTCATCCACTAAGTGCTCATCCACTAAGAGATTGTGGGATTAAGCCCATTGTGTGGCAAACTGTACAACACAGCAAGCCACAAATTTTAGACTTTCCTCAAGAAGCCTCTTTGAATGTCAAAGGTAAGTCACATTCCAGGGCTCTTACCCATAAATTGAAACAAACCACATTAACAAAAGGAATCCAAGCATGCTTTCAGTATTAATTATTCCTCTCTTGTATGTCTAGGCCTTAATTGCTGGTTCATACAAACACCTTGATGCAGTTACTTGGGCTTGGTAGAAAACTTAACCTACAGGAAAAGATTAAAAATAAGCAAGCCATCCTATGTGGGTCTACAGACATGCTTGCTAATGCTTGTTCCAAGAGCCAAAAACCTCACTGTCTTTTACTGTACACTTACATCTTAGGAAGCTTGCTACCCATCAGCTCTTTTTCAACCCTGTGCTTTGTCAACTTTCTCAGCCCCTTTCATATGCAGCTGAATATAATTTATTCTATTTGAAACAGCCTGAAAACATCTGTTTGTATGGACATTTCATATACTTTCATTACTTACCTACTCCACATACATATAAGGTGGAAAGGGTTCCTATCATCAGAAGGAGAAAAATCTTGGTGGCCCTGTTTCTATTTAGGTCTAATTACATGGTCATCTGATGACATAAACAGTCAAATAGACCCTTAACAGATGTCCATTTAGAGGTGGGAGAGCCTGTGTCATAGGCACACTGTGGCAGGTGTGACAGCCTTCATTTTTGATTTATAACCTCTCTATCTGAAATTCAACCAAAATTAGAGGACCTTCCTCCTAAAGTTCCTTCAGTCCAACCCAACTACCCAGAGGAAGAAACGTGCCAGGAAAGTAATAGAGAGATTGCAGGGCCCACTTTGTTGCCTCTTCCTTTCCTGTCCATTGGCAGAACACCATCAAGCAGTACCTACTGACTCCCACGATGTCTTAGGAATGGAAAATGCTAAAATAACACTCCTCAGAAGCCCCTTCCAGTTCCTTCATGTTTCTTCTTGCTTGAACTCAGCCATGTCCTCTTTCTGCATCACTTATCCACAGAATCACTGGTTTTCTACTTCAAAACCACTTCAGGTTTTCTACTTCCCCTACATGGTAGTTAGGCTCTGCTGTGAGACTTCTGTTTTCCATATTTCCTGTCCCCACCGAGAAGCCCCAAGAAAAAATATTAGGGGAGGAAGGGCTGGCTCTGCACACTTTATGGACAGATCAGTTGAAATGGTCAGAGAGAAGTAGATTTACTGCTTTCTTGAAAGCTGTTTTATCAGGCAAAGGGCTGCTATGCAGGGATCCTCAGAATGGCCCTGGTCACATGATTGTCTTCACTTTGTATTCTTTTTTGCCCATTTTTTTCCCCTTAGGTACTTCCTCTTTAGAAGCATCACCACTTCCCAAATACACAGTGCACCTTGTTCACTTTTTCTCCATGGGTCCTGGGCTTTTTGACTTCAAAGCCTTACTTTGTATTTATGGCATGACTGCCCTTGCAACGTCTCCCTTGGTAATCATCTTGATAAAACCAGTATCTTTTTTCTTATCTAGTACACATTTTATGGGTACTAATTTGCAAATGGCACTGCATATCCTGATAAGCCACTTGCATACACTCTGCTCTGCCACTGCTGTGTGTTGCATCCTGAAATTCCTCAGATTGTTATCTTTTGTAAGTAGTGCCACAGCTAAGGATTACCTGCCCTGGTTAACATCTTAACAGATGTGGGTGCTGCCAGTGACAAGCACAGTGACTAAGGCTGCTGAATGACCCATCCAGAAGGCCTGAGCATGGGAAGCTGAAATGGGAAAACTGAACTCAGTGGGAAAGAGTCCTTTTCCAGTCCCAGGTCCAAGACCATTCCCGCAGTGCAGCGCCATTCAGGTACTACCCCGGTCCTGGTGCTACAAAATGATGAAATGCAGCAGTCATTTACACAAGTCTTAGGCTGCCTTATCTCCATACGATATGCACACGAGGGAGTGGGAGTTGTTCAGCCTGGAGAAGAGGAGGTTCCAAGGACATCTTGCAGTGGCCATCCAGTTAACCGAAGGGGGCCTACATGAAGGTGGGGGAGGGACTTTTTACAAGGCCATTTAGTGATAGGACAAAGGGCAATGGCTTTAAACTGGAAAAGGGGAGATTTATATTAGATATTAGGAAGAAATTCTTTAGTGTAAGAGTGGTGAGACACTGACACAGGTTGCCCAAGGAGGCTGTAAATACCCCTCCCTGAAAGTGTTCACAGCCAGATTGGATGGGGTCTTGAGCAACATGACCTAGTGGGAGGTGTCCCTGCCCATGCAGGAGGCTTGGAACCAGATGACTCTCAAGGTCCTTTCCAACCAAACCATTCTACGATTCTGTGATGATTCTGGGATTCATTTGCTAGCTTTCTGAGGTGGTCTTAGCTAGCTGCTTGATCCACCCCTGAAAGACAGGTATATAGAAGAAGCTGTAAGGAGCCAATACTCCATTTGCCATGTCATCAGGAAGGTGAAACTCATATTCCCTTAGGAATATCATAGAACAATTTGGGTTGGAAGGGATTTTAAGCTTCACATTAAGCTTCCGATCCAACATAACCCTCGAGTCCTTCTCCTCATGGTTGCCCTCAGTCCTTTCTCCTCCCAACCTGTATTCATGCATGGGATTGCCTCTGTTCAGGTGCAGACCACTGCCCTTGGCCTTCATGCAGTTTGCATGAGCCCATTTGCAAGCCTGTCAAGGTCCCTCTGTATGCCATCCCTCCCCTCCAGCGTGGTGACTTCATCACAAAGTTTGGCAAACTTGCTGAGGGTGCACTCAATTCCACTGCCCATGTCACCAACAAAGATGTTAAGTAGTGCTGGTCCGAGTACCAACCCTTAAGGAACACCACTTATTATATGTCTCTATTTGGACACTGAGCCACTGATCACAACTGATCAATGCAACCACCCAGCCTGCTCTTTATCCAGTGAGTGGTCCATCTGTTGAACTGATATCTTTCCAGTTTAGAGACCAAAGAGATCATGGGCAGTTTACTACACGTGACATCTATTAATGTCTTCTCTTTCCATTAAACCTACAGCAGCTTTAGCTTTGCATGTCTTGTATACACACAGACAGCATTACTGCCTCATTTTGCTGTGCCTTCCAAAAAATGAAGCACAGGCCATAAAAAGCAGCCCTACAAACACATCAAGATCTAACCCTTCTTTTGTATGGCTTGGCAGACTTACTTTTTAAGCAAAATAGGCATTGAAGGAAAATCCTGGAGCCCTTGATTTGATGGAACCAGGATTTGAAAGTGAGATTTGCAGTATCATGCCTGTTTCTAAAATACTCCTGCTTGACATAAGAAATGGAAACAAACATAAATCCATACAACACATAGTGAATTTGGAGTGGGTGTTATTTTGGTTTCATTGGCCACCACTTGTATGGCCACCAGTTATATGGGCCTATTTGGCCTAGAAGAACTGGTGATGTAGTTCTCCCTTAACCTCCTCTTGCCTGTTCCTACTCTTCAATTGTGACAGAAAGATGGTTCATACACTCACTTGGTGGACCAGATCAGTGTTAAAAAATCCTTTTTTTTCTTGAAATTTGGTTACAAACTGTCATGTTAGGTTGTGAGAAGGTAGCCCAGAGACAGGACTTAGGGAGGAGAGAAATACCTAAGCCAATATAGTGACCAGAAGCAAAGTATGTAACCATGACTTAAGTTTTTAATCTTTCGCAGACATTAAAATCTGTGCAGATTTCATCAACTATCAAGTCATCTCCTTCTTTTCAGGTTCCACATACTTTATTTCACTTGATCCCAAACTACTGTCTATCAAGCCAGATTTCACATAAAAACTTAGGGCACAGATCAGTGGAAATAGGGTGCCATCAGGAAAGAGGAAAGCCAGAACAACGAAGATTTCCATATGGAAGCAGGAAACAAATTATTGGTTGCAGAGCCAGGGTATTCTATCGGGATGTCGTCTTTGAGACATCTGTGGAAAGAAAGGGCATGAAGAGGCAAAGTGCCTGATGAATTTTAGAAAGATATTTATGGACTAAGGGATCTTAAGGGATGTGTTGCAAAATCTTTTTGTCGTTGATATAGTAATTTCCAGTTGCTTTCAGATTTTGAATGCTGCAAGAACTGCACACGTAGATGTTTATAAATGGAATAAAGACAGATCCTTTCAACTTCCCCTGGCATGCTAAAGCATCAGTCTGTATTGAGAATATACCTGGACTAAAAACTATGCCCACTACTAATTCAGTAGATTCCAATTCAAACTGCAGCCCAGGAAGGTTCCAAAGGATGTGGTGGAATTAAATTGCAGAGGTGGGCTGCTTTCCTTGATTGCTGCCCATCCACAGCTTTAATTGTTTCCTCTGTTCTTACCTTGGAAGCCCTGGTAACACTAACCTGAACTGCAAGGGAAAATGTATTCTCTTGCTGTGCGGTCATCTGTAGAAAAAAAGAGAAAGCATGGTGAGCTACAGAGCTGCATGGTAGGGTAATACCACGGTTCTTAAAATTTTCACTCATCACACTGTTGAATGAAGGATCAGAAATGTCCACAGTGGATCAGAACAACTGTTTTTCAGCTTTGTATTTTTACTGATAATTAGTGTTTTTCTGTGAGACAATTTTTAAGCACAAAAATTCTTGTACCAGGTGGAATAGCAAAAAGAGCATATTAGGTGACAACATTTAACACTCTAAAGCTTGGATTAAGAAGTCTACTCTTCTTGACATGATGTGGGAAACAAAAATTGAATTAGGTATACAACTATGATTCTATGTAGGCCTGTGGTTCTACTTTCTAAATCACAGTGGTAGTTTTTTTCCATTTTGTTCTCAAATTCTTTTAATTTATTTACTTATTTATTTAAGAATCCTTAATGTTCCATCTGCTGATTTGTCTAATGCTGAGCACAAAATAATCCAGCACTAACAATTATTCAAAAATATCTATTTTCTGTGTTCCGATAGTTAATTTAGAGCTTTATAGGACAAGAAATGTCTTTCCTATTTCTTTCCTGTTCCATCTGAGACATGGCAACACCCAATGGATGGTAGAATTATTACACCATACACAAAAAGCACACAACTGAATTCTGCCTTCTGATGGATCAGAGTAACACATTTAAATAAATGCTTAAGTGTTTTCAAGACAGCTAAGGAACAGGAAACATGCTAAATTGACAGAGAATCTTCCTTTCCACAAAGAGGTAGCTTGAAGCTAAAGAAGTCAAAAAACAGCCATTTAAAACACATACACACAACAACATAATCATAGTGCCAGGCAGTCTCATCTCAGGAACAGAAATGCAAGTGATTCTGCTGCTTAAATGTAGAGTTAAGTACAGAAGAAATACAAGCTTAGAGCTGTAGGAGGAAGTGCCCTGGAATGAGGGCAGTAAGGGTGTAGACAGAACTGTCTTTTTGCAGGATATAATAATTATTAGTCTATGCCACTGAAATCTCACCTGGTTTATAGTAGTCATAAACATGCACTGTTGATGCTTTCAAGTTCTGCACTTCAGCATCTTGTTCCACGGTGAAGTTCAGCTTCAGAGGAATCTTACCCAACTGGAGACAAGAACAGAAGTGAGCAGACAAGTGCACTGACCATCTCAAAGTCACCTATGTACCAACTTTATTCCCTCTGCATCAAGGATTTCTCTCCTACCTTTCCAGGTTCTTCCACCCTCTTCCTCTTTTGCCATAATTTTAGCCCACTTGACCAGCCTAGAGATTTGTACTTCTGATTTCTGAGTCTCAACACAAAGTACTGCAGTCGCTACTACTTGAGTGGCAGTTGTGTTCTTCCTCTTACCTCTTCCAAGTAGATTGTGACTTTGTCTGGTTTTATCTCTGTTTTTTTCACCAGGGGTATCTTCTCCAGCTGCAGAGGAAGACAAGAGATCAGCTCACTGACCTTTCTTGTTTCCTCACACCAAATTTGATATTTGTCAGTGAACCACTGCTGACTAAAGCATTTAGCCTGGTCAAGGGAGGACCTGTGTTCCCCTAGAGTTTGTTAGGAGTTCACAAAGCTTAAGAATAGATTTTTTCATATTTGGAACAAGAGTCCTTGAGCCACATTCCCACATCAGAGGAAAAGATGGTTAGTAGGGAAATAAAATAGATCTTCATGGCTATCTCCTGGAACACTGTAGCATGTCATTGTCAACTCTATGGGGACTCAACATTGCTTTATGGAATATCTTTACAAACAGCACTGGCAGCAGCAAAGAGTCTCAGTGCACCCCAAATGGTTCTACTAGGTGCTCTTCAGCTCCCATCTAGCCTCTTGCCACATATGTGACCCTGACTACTGAACATGAAAAACTGCACAATTAGTTCTGCAAGTGGAAAGTTACTTTGTGAAACAGCCTACGATATCTGTACTTGCTTACATTAGTTAATGCAGTAAGATAACTTCATAGTAGCTACCAGTCTTCAGCAGTTCTTAGAGGTCTGGATATTTCTGTCTGTGCTACAACTCAAAACCAGATTTTGGTATCTTCAGGGAAGGACAGAGGAAAAAAATCTTACCTCTTTCACAGAGCTCTTCACAGGAATGAACCCTGAAAACATCTCTACCTCCACCAGGGCCATGTTAGTGGTCTCACGGTTCCCTACATAACTGAAAAAAGACAGAAGAGAGTAGATGTGGAAGGCATCACAGCATTTCTAGGAGATAGCAGTGAACACTTCCAAACTCTGGCCCGCCCTATATGCCTTAGCAGCAAGTCTAACTGATGGGACAAAGGGATAAAAATTCACCCCCATCTACTTGTTCAATGTGAAGACAGATCATGCACAAATGTGTTCTGATTAATCTTCATGCTACCCTCTACAACAGATGGAAGTGATCTTTGATGTTGCAGATTGAGAGTGGCAATGTTGGCATTATTCTTTTCCAGCACTGTAGAGCATGGAGAACATGGGCCAAGACACTCATCCTAGACAGATGTAGGCAAGCGAAATATGGACTGGAATTTCTTGTCTCTGGTTCCAGCTGAGGTTCACACTGCAGGAGAATTCACATCAGCACTGGTTTGCCCCAGGCTGTCCAGTGTCCCCCAAGGGGAAACTGACTTTTGGGAACTCTGGTCTCTCAACTGCTTGTGCTCTGGAGGCTGCTGAGTTGCTCCATGCTGACTGAGATAGTTGCTGCAGTTTTGCAAGCACTGCTAGTGAATATGCATGCTTCTCCAGACCTTAATTCTTAGTTTGCAATATCTTTGGGATCTATGGAAAAGAAGAGATTCTTTCCGTGTCTTTGATTCCATGGACAGAAGGCAGGAAATTTTTATGGGGTTCTGTTCATACTTCTGGTGCTCTCACTCATTTCCACTGATGAAAGAGCCACAAGGGATCTCATACCTGACAGACACATGCAGGTCAAGCTGTTTCCTGACAGCATCACAATCTCTTGGTACTGCTTCCACATCCAGGACAAAGACCTCTTCTGTTTTTTGTGGTGGGGTGTTATAGTACAAAGTGGTCTGGTAAGGGAGAAAATATCTCTGTGACATGACCCGAAGCTTTCCTGTATGAGCTAAAGGACTACCTGGACTACCTCCTGCTTTTAACAAATTGGTAGCCAGTAGCTAACACAGTTGCCCCCAGCTGCACTTTCTATTTAGACTGTTTAGCACATAGTGTCAGATACATCTGCCAAATGTAACCCTCAGCATGGGGGTTCAGCTACCTGTGATCCAAGGCTTCATACAGTACAACATTTTCTCAGTCTTATGGAAAAAAATACTCCTAATTTGTGAGAAAGTACATAAGCTAAAACCCTGCCCATAAGGAGAAAGAAGTGTAACAGTTAAACTGTTGACGTGGTAATTGTTAGTAGTTCTAGGTCTCAAGAGGAAAAACACTGACAAAGCAAGTATAAAATGCTTAAGAAAGAGAGAAAGATTAAAGAAACAGAAGACAATTCAGCAAGAGGGACGATCACACTCCAAAGAGCAGAATAGGTCAATCTTCCTTATCCTGTCTGGTGACTGACTTGTCTGGCCAGCAGGAATTTATCCAATATCTTATGCTTATTGACAATATTCAAATGTAGCCAAGTAGTATGAGTCCTTGTTACCTCCTACATGCATTAACAATAAAGAATTGTTGTGTCCTCTTGTCCACTGTTTGTAGATTCTCCGTGAGCATCATAAAATCACAGAATGGCTTGGATTGGAAGGGGCCTTTAAATGTCATCTGGCCCAACTCCCCCTCCAATGGGCAAGGGCACCTTCCACTAGAATAAGTTGCATTTCTTATAGAAATGCTTGGGCACTGAGGGAGGTTTTCACAGGGAGTGACTTGGGTTCTCTTGCTGAATGATTGTCTCATAAGCAGACCACTATCAAAGCTGACAAAAAAAAAAAAAAAAAAAAAAAAAAAAAAGATTTATTCTTCAGATGGACCAGCTGTATTGGTGTACTTGGTCATACTATAGGACAGCCTTGGTCCTACCTCACTCCTCACCTTTGAATGCGGTAACAACCCTAAGAATATTATGTCACTAGATATACCGTACTCAGCTCTGGAAGCAGTGACACCAGCAACATATGCTCAATATAGAAGCAGGTACTGTTCTGTGTCTCATTACTACTGACTTCAGCTCTACTGACCTCTTAACAGTAATGTGGCTCTGTAGCATGGGATAGGAAAGCTGAGACATTTCTGAGAAGAACATGGCACAAATGGTTGCAATAAAACCATGTCAACAGAGGATACCTGAGCTTCTTCAAGCTTGGCATGAATCTGCCTAGAAAACCAAACCCTACTTAGAATTTGATGCTATAGTGCCTGCTTAGAGCCCAACCTCACCTGACTAGTCAGTGGCAAAATCTGACAGCCCTGTTCCTTATATGCACTCACCTGAACATAAACACAGCCACTGCCAGTCGCCTGCACTGTGTACATGCCTGGGACTGCAAGGAGAGATGCCTGATGCAGGACCAACTTGTTGTTCCTGTGGATGTGAAACTCCAGCGGAGAAGCCTCATTGCTTTTCACTGTCACCTTTACATCTCTCATCTCCTGAGGAATCAGGGCTGCATACTGAGCCAGGGCCTGCAGGCTAACAACTGTGTCCTGAAGGCAGAGAGAGAATCACTTTGCTGTGGAGTGATGTGGTACAAGATCTGGCACATTAAGTCAAGCACTGCAGGGAGAACCACACATCTCATGGCCCTGAATCAGACTCTTACACAGGTGGGGCCTGTGCCACAAAGCATGCAGACAGCAGGATGACTTCTGTTATCTGGAAAGGGTGGCTTCTGAGCTCTAAGGCTAGCAGTCCCAGGGTAATCTTAGTTACAACACATAAAAAAAAGTGTTTCCCATTCCCAAGCAGGGCTCATGTGTACCTGTCTGCAACGGATGGATCTAGAGTGCCATGCATACAAAAGATGTGAACGTCACTCCAGACACAGTATTTCTCTCCTTCCTCCATGACTTTCCCCAGCTTATTACCTGCGTGGAAGCAAATCCACCAAAGGCATTTCTTTGTGCACTGAGCCAGCGCACAAGCTTGCTCACTGAGGCTTCATTGAATGCCAACTCTGCTTTGGAAACATGTGCCAGGAGGATGTAGGCTGCTGTCTCAATCATAGAAGATGATTCTTCACTACTGGAATGTGATGTCAGGAGCTCTGCTGATGGGGAGAGAAACATGTGAAAGAGCAGAACAGTAGATCCCTATTAACATCAGCTTTTCCTGCTCTGATTCCCCTCAAAGACTAGTTATTTTCTGTACATCAGCAGATATTTTTTTACCTTTCTGAGGAACCTCAAAGTGCAGAAGCCAATCCTTCCTGTTGTTTTTGTACTCTGAATGGCCTGCCATCTATGACAGGCTCCATTTCTCTCTTGAAAGCACAGACAGATCTGGGCCCAACTCCTCAGCCAGTTCCACTAGGAAATGGTTCCTCCAGAAGCTGGCTGACTCTGAACAGAGGCTTTTTGTTTAAAGTACAAGCCTAGTCTTATTTGCCTCTGTTTATATTCAAAGCTATGTCCTCCTTTGCTGCTTCTGCATTTATCCAAGGTAGTCTAACAGGGCTTCCTGTGCTTAAAAGCTCCAGGACATGTTTTCAGTCATTTTTATCTATTGCAAGATAGATATACCAGACGAGAACGGGTCACTCTTTGAGGGAGAATTGCTGGCAGGCTACCAGAAGAGCAAGGCTACCCACCTTACTTTGTTGGCAACCTCACTGTGCAATGCATAAGGCTATAACAATTCAAACTAGAGCTGGACTCCTTCCTGCCTATGGACCGAGCTCACAGGCAGTGGATGCATCTGAATCTGATTGTTTTGCTGTGGTGATAGTAGAGGCTTAATTGAAATTCAGCTATGAATTTAGCTTAATTGTGCCAGTGTAGAATCTTTTGATCTTGAGCCAGTGTGCAATCATTTTCTATGATTGTATGAATGTGAAAACCAGAAATGCTTTAAAAGTCAAAGTCCATTTGCAGAACAAACCTTCACTTTTGAAAGAAGAATCACAAAATCACTTTTTTTTTATAAAATCAAATAACTACTTTAAAAATTAACTCAGGGGCTCTGTGAACTGGCATTACTTCATTGTGTTTATCACAATGGCAGGTTTTTGCATAATAAATTTATCATTTGTTACTTCCAAGGTGACATTGGCAGGACATTTTTAAATTTATGTGGAATAAGGTGTCTCAGAGATACAGCTACAGATAACCTATAGATTAACCTTGATACTTTTAAAAGTACCAAACTCCTGCTTGAGATTGACTTTAATCCTTTACTGAGGCTATCAGAATCCCAGCCACCAGGCTATGGAAGGTGTCTCTAGCCAGAAGATAAACCTTTTGTGAAGAAATTCTCCAGCAGGCAAACTGGCTGCAGCTGATGGCTACAGTCACACCCTCAGACTCAGTAGGAAGAGAACAGACACATTTAAACGTGTATGACAAAACCCTTCCCTCACTCACAACTCTGTTGTTCTTTCCAAGTCATTTCTAACAATTTTCAGGGTAAGCAAGAGCCAAAGAAAAGCATCAGTTGCCGTGGAGTCAGTTTGTAGTGTTCCATGCCCAAGGGCCTTAAGGGGACGTTATCCAAAGTGCTTGGTAAATTAGAAGCATCAGACTGACAGGACATCAGTGAGGATCTCACAGGTAGTTCTGAAAAATTATAGCACTCAGTGTGTGCAATTCTACCCCTTCCAGTTCACCCACTACCCACCCTGTAAAGACAGTGGGGACGCTTGAGTAGCTACGCAGTGAGCTGCACCTCACACTGATAAGATGGTTGGGCTGAAAAATCTTTTCATCCTTTTTTCTTTTGTTTTGTTTTTCAGTCCCCAGTGTAGTTCACCGTACTGTCACATGAGCAGATGTGGGGAGGAACTTATTTAAGCCAAATCAGGTAATATTGTTACTGTTTAAGCATAGGCTTAAGTACTTTAAAACACCCACCTGTCATCCTCATTCAGGATAGAAGTGCAGATTTTTCCAAGTTAAAGACAGAAAAGGAAGAATCAAGCTCAGCAGCAGTGAGATAAGTATAGCAATGGGGAAGCAGTCAGCAGGTTTGAATTCTGCAAGTAAATGCCCTGACCAGCAGCTGAAGAGCCATGGTGAAGCAAGGTTCCTTTGCAAGATCTCTTGCATACATTGCTGAAGAATTACAGTAGCACCCCAACTCAGGTGGGTACTTTGACCACACTAATTAAGCCACTGTTGTTTTTGATTAGAAAAATAAAGATTTTCACAGATTCAATAAATTACTAATTTCTGACACAAAAGCCAATCTGGAAAAAGGTAAGTTTGGGAACCATTGTAATTAAATCTTATAGACATCGGGCCTTAAATATAGTTATCATCTCTATTGGGCCTTAAATATAGTTATCGTCTCTAGAACACATAATCTAAAGAGCAACAACCTACCAGTTTCCTTCTCTAGCATATCCAGGAGCTGCTCTCTCATCTCCATGTCCTTGTTCAGAGTGAAGACATAAGCCATCAAGGCCTTGACATAAAGGCTTGTCTTATCAAGCGTTACATTCTTGAGGCAGTGTAAGGCATTACCCAGCATGGTGTCCTGAGAAAGGAATTTAAACCCAGTGAATTTCTTCTGACCATTTTTTGTTGAGAAAAGCTAACCCCAACCATCAAGCATCCCAACTACACCCTAGGTATATTTCAGGGCTAGCATCTCTCTCAAGGCTGTGTAACATGGAGTGGACAAAACACCACTCACTGTGGGCTGAAAACAAAGATGTGACTGGACATAACACTGGGATGGGGCAATGTTAATAATTGCAGCTGTAGGAAGCATCTGGCAATAGGCTGGTTTGGAACTGTCAGACCTCCTTGATGAGGGTCTCCTATCTTCCTAGGGGCTCCAACGTTGTGCACCAGTAAGGCTGGAATATCAGCCCATAGTCTCCAGAAAAGTCTACACTTTGCTTGAAGATTAGTGCTTCTATTTCAGGTCTGAAGGGGAGGGGGTTTGCATACCTGAAACATGGCCCTTTTTTGTCCTTCAATTATATTGGTCTACTTCATGAATATTGTAGCCTTGCCCTGCAAGCCCTGAACCATTTTCTCAGGTAATTATTTCCCCTGAGATCAGCTGGGAATGGCAGATGCTCTGCTTTGCTGCAAATCAGGCCATTTATACTAGTAACTCCTCACCAAGCTAAAAATTTTCTATTGAGTTTATTGTCTATGAAGGTAGGACATGATAGCATCTTTCACTAACTCAGGCTGGATACTCCCTGAAACCACAGACCTGGGGAGGAATGAAGGGTGGGAGTATGCTCCCAAGCCCTGTGAGAGTTTGTATGTGACTTACATTCTTTTCCAGATGGAGCTCCACCAGTGCAGCAGTGATATAGGCTGTTAATGAGATTGTATCATCCACACCACCCTGCAAGTCACACAGACAAACATCAGAAAGGGACAAAAACAACCATTGTACTTCCTGTTATTGTACAGCTCCTGAAACTGCCTATGGATGGCATATCTGAGAGAGTACAGTAGGATACCTCTGGGCATTTTTGGACCTGTGGGTACTCCAGGCTCACTTTTACTCAATATCATTTAAGTCTGGTATTGAAGGCAGCCTCAGGACCATGTTGCACATTCAGCCTGGGTGTGCATTCTCATAAGAGGGCATGAAGAAAAGTTTTAAGCTATTTATTTTATTAAATATGTTACAAGAGAACATTTGAACAAAATTTCAATGGTGCAGGATTTGCATACAGGAAGCAATGAAAGTTTACATACAGTTCAGCTGACTGTGAGAAGCCATAGATCAATATGGCTCACAGGACCCTTTTTTCCCATCAGGCATCAATTCTTGGGGAAGCTCTGCTTATTTCCTCACACAAGACAAGACTGTCTCTAAAATGACGGGGAATATTGGGGCTGAGACAATGAGAAGCATCATTCACACTGAACAGTAGAAACTTTGAAGTGTAAGGAGAGTGGAGAAGGCAGGGTAAAACCTATTCCAAAATGTTTGGTTCCAACAGAAAGTCCAAGATGAGAAAATACTGGAAGTCAGACAAGGCTGAACAGTCTACATGTACACTCTGATGTTATTCTATACCAAATTATAAGGAAAATAAATTGTAACCCTTTGCTTTGATAAAATAGCAGCCTGATTTCTTTCATAACATGTTTTGTATTTAGTAAGGGTGATTTTGTAATCTGACCAGTAACGATGATTCTTACCTTTACAAAGACAATGAACTCAAAGACTGACATACAAGATGCACACTGTTCAGTAGCTGAGCACTATGGGGATGCCAGACATCAGAAGTGGTTACTTTTTGGCAGTGGAGAGACAACTAGGTCTTCAGATAATACCTTATTAGAGCACAGGGTCAGGCTTATTTGGAGAGTACTGTGCTTTGTAAGGTTTGAGAAGACAGAGAATCCAGTTAGGCTATTTTAGACAAGCACTAAAATATAAAATTATTTCTCACTGTGCCCTTGAAATGCCTTGGCACAATTAGCCATGGTGTCTTTTGGCTAGAGTGAAAATGAAGAAAGCCTAGCAAGAATTAAAACCTCACATAGAGAAAAAGCCTGCTGTTCTAGGCCACACTTCTTCATTCTTCTCTGGGAAGCTGCCTTAGCTATGCTAGGTACATTGCTTAGTGCTATTGTGCCCATTGGAAAAAGCCTGGGGAAGCAACCTTGTATCCTACATGGTATCGCTCCTGCTCTCACTCCAGTGTCTAGCATCCATACCTTCAAATCATTGTTGAAGAGTTTTCCCACACTCTGGAAGCAGCCACTGGGCAGCTGGTGCTTCTGAAGCCAGAGCAGAGCATCGCGCACGTGGTCTTTATTGATGTAAATGTGAGAGCTGGCTTGCCCGAAGGACCGGGCTACAAAAGCTGTCAGCCTGGGGGCAGAGCACAAAGGAATCCCAGTCACAGCCAGGAGACGAACCAGCAAGAACAGGTCCAGGATCACAGTACCAACCCTGATCACTCACCATGTGTTGCCCTCATTGTCAGCTTTCCCAAAGGCACTGTAGGAGCCATCGTCATGTTTGTAGAGAAGCTGACGCTGGTAACCTATGAAGGCAGGTGCCAGATTGTAATTCTCAGTGTGAGACCCTGTAGTATCTCAGAGTGTATCCTTGCTGTGAGAAGAAGGCTTCACAGCAAGAGACCCCACCGGCTCCTACAGTCAGAGACACCGAGGCAAATCTAGCATCTCACAGTTCCCTGTGCCTCCCACAGTATCAGCGCTGACAAGAAGCTGCTGCACAGCATCACTGAAGTGCTTCATATGCCTGTTCTACATTGCTAGTCATGTCTGCTCATTCCCCAGGGAACCCACATGGGCACTTTGCTGTGAATAAAAAGAGCTTTAGGAGTGAAGAGGAAGGTTTTTTCATGGAGGGGACCAATATGAAACCCTGTTTGTTTTTCAGTACTTCTGCTAGCCCTGCTGGGATTCATAATAGTACTTTTTTATGGGACACACATCAAGCAACAAGGTCATCCCTATATGCTCTGAAGTCAGAACACTGCCTGCATCTCACCCCACTGCTGCAAACATTCTATCTGGCATACACATCTCTCCAAGGTATCTGTCCCAACTCTTTATTCCACTTGATAGTAGCTGATGCCATTTCCCCAAGGGACTTTGGTCTGCCTTCCTGGAGACATTTCCCTTGTTCTCTGTGATATCTGCCTTTGCCATAGCTCTGGCCAAGCTTTCTTTCCTGCCACGCACCTCTGCACAAGACCAGTGCCCCACACTTTATTTATTGTCCCTTCGTGTTGCAGCAGCAGAAGGAAAGACAATTATTACCTGTTCTCAGGAATTTCAGTGCTTCAGCTTCAATTTGTGGGTCCAATTGTTTAGTCTTATTCAGGTACTGGAGTATGAAGATGTTTGGTGCAAACTGAACCATGTTCTGTTCACCACAGCCAAAGGGCATCTCCAGCAGCCGGTCTAAATTTTCAAGTGCTGGGCCCATGATGTCCCCTTAAGTTTGAGGTTGAGAAGCAGGACAAAGGAAAAACACAGACATTCAGCAGTATGAAAGGGAACTGCTACCTCCTTGAAACTCTACTAGGAATCCTGAAAAAGAGCCAGCCCTTCACTGAATGGTGATGATTAAGATTTCTGATGATTCCTCCTAGATTAGGCCAGCACAGAAAGGGAAGATGCCATGGTTCTGGGAGGAGGGAGGGAATTAGAAGATGAGAGAATCTGAAGAAGGATGCATCAAGCTGTCATTCCTGAGTGGCTGTCAAGGTGGGAAAAGAATTAGAGGCAAACTAGATCAAAATCTGCAGGAGTAGGTTTGGTGCACTTAGGTACATGGCAGTGACAGACATCAGAGAAGTTACTCCACTATTTGGGAATCAAACCAGAGCACTCTTTATTAGAGGAATAAATACTGAAAAGGATTGCTTGGCTCTCTTTCCAAAGGCCAACATCACACCCCATACAGTTTATCTCACGAGGAACAGGGTCAATGCACTGTTAAAGCCAAAACGCTGTGCAAATTCTTCCCACTGGTGACTCAAGAGCAGATAAAGCCTTTCTCACCTATCACAGAGAAAGTGGCTCGGCCAGATCCCTCCAGTACTTCTGCAGGCAACGTCAGGGAGAACTCCTCAGAGATGGTGTTATCTGAGGAATGCAGGACCCAGAAATTTATCCCATGGAAGAAGTATCACACAGAAGTGTAACATCCCAAGAAGACCCAGGTGAGGCTCAGTGTGACATTGAGCCACAGCAGCCAAGACTTGCAAGCAAATACCTCAATACAGTAAACTTTGCTAGGTAGAAGATAGACATGGACAAATTATAGTGATTGTTCCCCTGAGCATGGTTGATGCCACCACTGCTTGCTCTCTGACACCTCCCCCCCACCTCAGGCAGTAGCCCTGTCCCTCCCATCCTTCCCTCATGATCAATAGCAGCGAGGGATTTTTGTCCCATACCTGCAGCACAGAGAAAGGCATTTTGAGTCTTCTCTTGCAGGACACCTCCTGCCTGCAGATGGAGAAAGAGTAGTTCAGATAGGTAAAGCAAGAAAGGAAGTCAGGAGGCCTGTCAGTTTCTAAGAAAGGCTAAATTTTCTCTTAGCATCTCGCTAGCTGCTTCACAGAATGACCCACTGTTCCCAGATGCTCTCCACTATATGGTCTAACCTTCACAAGTAGAGGTTTTATCACTGTGTCTCTCTCCCCTTTCAGAGGTTTCACAGCAATCCTGTTACCACACAGGCTGTTTGAATCTTCTGCCATGCAGCTCACAGTGACATTCACTTTGCCTGCAATGAACACAGAGGCACACTGATGAGTACTTGCAGCAGTGCATCTGAGCATCAGGACCAGATGTGCAGAGGCAGGCAAATTCCACCCATTCTTCCCACCAGCTGCCACACATCCCTCTGCTCAACCTCACCCAGCTTGGTGGCGGTCACGTTCCACTCAAATGTTTTTGCTTCATTGGCACAGAGGCAGATGGTGAACTGGCAGTCAGGACAGGCATCCACCTTTAGTTCTGGGGTCTCCACAAGAGTGGTGTGCACCTGAGTGTGGTGAGGTAACCAAGCACACATTTGCATAGTGTTAGTACCAGGCACTGCATAAAGTAGAAGACACCATGTATCATGAAGAGAGAGGCTGTGCTTTCTGGACCAGATGCCAGTATCTAGGGCTTCTCAGAAGCTCATAACTTGCCTTTGGGCTTCAGTTTTCTGCTTCAACAGGGATGTGTGATTGGGGGAGTACTCACCTGCATACAGTCCTTGAGGTAGTTGAAGACAGTGGCTTTTAGGCTGAAAGTCTCTCCTTGGATCACAGAGTATGGCAGTGACAGATCTACAAAGAAAGGCTGGAAAACCCTAAGAGTAGTCAGAGGAGAAAACCCAAAGCCAATATCAGCAACACAGAATGTGTTGGCATTCCATTCTGTGATGGTGTCAGGTACAGCAACTTGAACAGACGCACGCCCATCATCCCTACAGCAGGAAGAGAGAGAGGAGAACTTGATCAGAAGCAGTCAGAAGTCTCCAAGGCTCTCTCTGGGAAAGGCAAGTAGAGGCTGCTACCAACCCGATGGAGACCAGATCCCAAATCCAGGTCTCTGGGAAGTGTGTCCGTGGTTTTGGCTTCCTTTTGTTAGGAGACTGAGGTGCAGAATCACTATAGGCAACAAAATTTTCTGCAGAAAAGCAAGTGATACCTCAGAAAACAGCACATGTAGCAAGGTGGAATTACTTTTTCATTCACAGGCAATTTAACACAAACTGTAAATGCTTCATACACAGAATGAGAGTGGACAGGGTAGGGTTTTCAGTGAAAAACTGACGGTGGCTGGATCTTTGAGGAACACAGCTTTAGGGAGACAGACTTGGATGGAATTTTGCTTAGGCTTAGCCTGACAGATCCAACAAGTTTGGTCTGGCTCCAGTAGAAGAGAGCATGCTCAAATGGATTTGCAATCCTTTAAATGATCTGTGAAAGTGCTGGTGGAGATCAAACTACATTTTCTGTGAAGAGTGCAGAACACAGAAAGAGTCAACAAAGCACAGAGATCTGAGCTTTTTTCTGTGATTTATGGATCAGGCCCACTGAATGGAACACAAGCTTTGTTCCTCTCATACACAAACAAGAAACACAGTAGGATGGGCATCTGCCATCTCAGCTGCAGGCTCGCCAAAACTGCGAGAAGGGATCCCCTTTAGTTAAGGGGATGGACACATCCATTCCTTACCAAGAAGTGTGGCTTTTCCATGATACATCTTCTTCTCAAATTCTGGTCGGATACAGGAAACTGGTTTCTTAATTCTAGCATTGGTTAATATTTTCATACGCAATTTCTGGGAAAACAATGAGGAGAGTGCATCAGTGATAAATAGAAACAAGGAACTTTAAAAATATCTAATGGTAGCAGGTATCATAAAAGGGATGGTGGTAGCTGAAACATTTTAAAATGCTGCTTGTTTCTATACACATGCATAGATTTACAGGCTCAGATTCTGTCCAATAGATGAAGAACAGAAACCAGCTTCTAGGGAATACTGGAGCCAATCATTACTTCTCGTAACAGTAAATGAAAACTTCATATACCTAACCCTTCATATACCTAACCCTATTCATATAACTAACCTATACAATGAGCCCAAGTCAAACACCACACATCCCACAAAAAATTTAAGAGAAAAAAATCATCAAGCTTTAAATCTCTGCACAATTTTAGAATGGAAAGATCTGACTGGCTGTTAAGACAAAATCACTTTTACACAACTTAGTACCAGTCTTGGCTTAGAAAACTGATGAGGAACTTGATCACAACTTAGTATGGATTCTGCTTTTGTCTGAATGAGACTCTAGCTCTCAGGGCCTGTGCTTCACAGGGTGGAAATATTGGATTGAATGTCACCTCATGTACATGGACTGAGAGGAAGACATAATCACATCAAAAGAATGCTTTTGATCCAGTGAGAAAGCCATGCTTTGGTTTAATGGTCTGCAAGATAGCGAGAACTCTTCTAGTTTCTTTAAGTATCAAAGTCCTTCAGGGAGAGTATAAGTCCTTACCTTCTCTGTGATGTTGCACATGCCTGTGGATTTAGTTATATATTGCAGGAAATTTATTAGTTACAGGATCACTAATAATTGAGATATAGTGAGATCTCCTTTAACTAGCATCCAACATAATCTAGGTGTAAACATCTAAATGTTGTATGGGGTAATATGGCTGAAGAAGTCTTTGAAAAAGGCAGAAAAGTAAACTGCATAATACTAGTAGCTGGTTTTGCTATAAAGAGAAGGGACCTGACAGATCCAGTTCCTGGGAGTTAGATGGCAAGATGGGCACTGGCACATCCCTATGGATGTGGTCAGCAAAATTGCAACCATGTCTTCACCCTCTAATAATAAAGAGAGACAGACCTTATTGGGTAGGGTGGGATTTTGGAGGATGCACATTCCCAGGTACAGTCCGATTGTAAAGCCCCTTTATAATGTCATCTGAAAGAAACACGGTTTTTCACAGGGCCCTGAACTACAAGAGGCCTTTGAGCAGATAAAACAAGAGATAGCCCATGCAGTGGCCCTGGGACCTGTCCAAACATGACAAGAGATTGAAAATGTGCTCTACACTGCAGCTGGTGAAAATGGTCCCATCCAGAGTCTCTGGCAGAAAGCACCCAATGAGAATCAAGGCTGACCCCTTGGGTTTTGGGGTCAGCAGTATGAAGGTTCAGAGACCAATTACACTCCAACTGAAAGAGAAATATTGGCTGCCTATGAAGGAGTTTGAGCTGCTTCAGAAGTGATTGGTACTGAGGCAATGCCCCTCCTGGTACCCCCTCTGCCAGTTCTGAAGTGGATGTTTAAGGGGAGGATCTCATCTACACACCATGACACTGATGCCACCTGTAGTAAGCAAATTGCCTTGGTAACATAGCAAGGTTGAACAGGAAGCCCTGACTATCCAGGCATCATGGAGGTGATTGCAAACTGGCCAGAGGGTAAAGATTTTGGAATGCCACCAGATGAGACAGTAAACTGTGCCAATGAAGCCCCTCCATATAATGAACTTTCAGATTATGAGAAGTTTGCTCTCTTCACCAATGGATCCTGCCCTCTTGTAGGAAGTCAGTGGAGGTCGAAAGCAGTTTGGAGTTCTACATGACAAGTCACTCAAGCAGCTGAGGGGGATGGTGAATCCAGCCAGTCTGAGAAGGTAAAAGCCATCCAGCTGGACATGGTTGAATGGGCAAAGTGGCCAATGTTTTACCTCTGCACTGACTCATGGATGGCAGCAAGTGCCTCATGGGGGTGGATGAAGGGATGGAAAGAGGAAAACTGGCAGTGCAGAGGGGAAACCTATTTGGGCTGCCACTCTGTGTCAGGATATCACTGCCCAGCTAGAGACAGTAACAGTAAGGGTACAGCATGTGGGTACCCACATACCTAAGAGAAGGGCCAATGAAGAACATCAGAAAAACCATTGGTCAGACCAGGCAGATAAAGCGTTTCAAACAGATTTAGACTGGGAGCACAGAACTGAACTGTTCTTAGATTACTTCAGGTCACCAAGGATGAGATGCAATGCACCAATGGGGCCCGTGAGCAGGGGGTGGATTTAACTTTAGCTGCTGATCTTCTGGTCTTTTATAGAGTATAGCAGGAAATGGGAAGGAATGGATCCCTCCCTTTTCATTCCACCCCTCTCAGAGTCCAAAAAGCTCTCCTTCTTTAGTTCTTCATGTTCAATTGGTGACAGATTCTGTCTGGGGGGAATCAGGATCTGTATTCATAACAGAGAGTTCTGTCAGCCTGAAAAGCCCATACAACTCAGACTTCACTTCAGTCTTCAGTCTGTTCAGTGTGTTCAGTGTATAACTCTTCTCCTATTCTGAGGTGCTTTTACTTGCATTTATTTCTTTAACCACCATTCTCCCAGCAGCAGCACTGCCTTGGGTTGAAGTTAGCAGAATGGTGTTTATCTTTTTCTGGCTACTGTGTTTGTTGGTGCATTAGCTTTCTGTCATTTGTCTTGACAGTCAGCTCTAAAGCTAAATTGTGAAGAAGTTTTTTATTAAAACTGCTTTGAGGAGAAGTATCAAGAAACTTAATGGAACGCAGAGTAAAGAGGTTTGCAAATAAAAAAATAGCTAAATGGCAACTGGGCAAGATATGGTGCTCAGGTCTCAGTGGGATATTTTTGCCACTCCATTGTAGATACGGAAATCTAGACTAAGATTATTCATTTTTACACCGCCTTTCTCTAAGCAAGTGCATGATGCTTACTCATAACTTTTAATTTTTTGCCATAGTCTCCAGTTGGGTGTGCCTAGCCAGATGCAAAAGGCACAGGTGACTTGTAGCAGTGAAAATCATGGCAGATGAAGCTTCCAAAGAGTAAATTTTTTTAACCATTCAGCATAAGCCTACTGGCAACTGCTGGCTCAGGAGAAGTTTGGTACAGGTGTGGAGACTCACCTTAAACAGATTGAAGACATCAGCATCACTTTGGTACCAGGGTGCTCCCATCAAAGCCTTTTTGTGGAGACCAGGCTCCTGAGGCAGGCAAGGGTATGCCTCAAAGTCTTCCAAATGATAAGGGAACCCTCGTCCTCCAATTGTGAATCTGTTTTCAAAGACCTCATCATAGAGCTGCAATGGAAAAACAGAGGCCTCAACAAAGGACTAGTATGAGTACAGGTCAAATATTTGGATTGTAGCCCCCTATTATACTTCATAAAACTTTGCCATTGAAGAACTTGACATTGGCCCAGTTTATACTTAAGTCCATGAAACACATGGAGTGGATGTATGCAAGTAGTTCCTAGTCTGCAGACTTTCATCTCTGACTGTTCAAGACTATGAGCTCTAGGGTAGAAGATTAGGATAAAACTCGTGATTCAGTTGGAGCACAAGTCATTGGCACATCTGACTTAACATATTTAACAATTATCACTCTATATACCTGTCAGTAGATGATGCAAGTGCTTTGCCCTAGAACAGCATGCCTGTAAAATGGAACACCAGATCATATGGTGTGAGCTATATATAGGTGCAGCATGTGCCCCTGGATTTGGTGAAGCTTCTCTGCAACAGGCTGGTCTGCTATAACTTAACTTACAACAATGTAGGATGCATATATATATGTATTATATCTTATATACATTGTGGTAATATGTTAGAATTTACAGTTCCTGGCGTTTTTTTGTTCTAAGTCTTGAATTAATTCCTCTGAAACACACAACTTTAATGTTATTTCCTTCATTCCTTCTAAATTCTCAGAATGCACCTAGGTGCCTACAAAATCCCTTTTCACCAGCTACTGTGTGCACTGGGTGCTGTTCCCTCGCTACTGTTTTATAAAAAATGGCTCAGGTGCACAGTCTGATCTGTCATATATTTACAATTTAAAAACGTTTGGGGCAGAGGGATAGATGGAAGATGGAAGAGCAGAGAGACAGGCAGATGTGAGGGAGGCTGCTAATGGCTCTCCCTCCCAGCAAAAAGTACCAGCATCATTTTGAAGCTGCTCTTCCTGTCAAACCTTGCAGTACTCTGCAGCACGGACCCCTCTCCAGGCAGAGGCCCACTGTGCAGGGCTGATGTATGGAGAACATGATCACCACATAACTGCTCAGAAGAGGCAGGGAGAAGGGGTAATGCCAGGGCAGCCACGTAACAGTGCAGCTGTGTTCTGAGACTGACTGTGGGCTTTCTCCCACCAACACATGGAGACAGAAGGCAGGCAGACACCAGGGTCACCACCACCAGCTACACTCACTTTGTCTGCTGTTAGAGTGTTATTCTTCTTCATGAGGACACTCTTGTCAACAGCTTGGACAGAACACAAGGACCCTGGAGCTGCCTTGAGGTTCAGACTGACTTCGGATCCTGGGACTTCCTCCTTCTGTGAGAAGTCCAGTGCTACCTGGAAAAGAAGACAGGGTCAGGGAGCACTGGTATGTGAGATCCTGTGTCTTAGGTATCTGGGCAGCAGAGGGAAAGACAGAATAAGATAGGGAAAGGGTCTGAGACGATGAGATGGGCTCTCTTAGAAACCCATTCAGAAGGTTACAGAGGCTGCAGTGCATACAGCCCAGCCAGATTTGCTCTATTACCACACATCCCCCCACCCCCTCTGATCCAGAGCTACCCTGGGGACTTAAGCAGGCAGGCTTCTCTGTCAGGGAAACCATGAGGGATAGTGTGTCCCCAAGTCATTCATGGGGAATGGAGTGAGAAATGGGAAAGGCTTGCCAGCCAGTGTTGGCAGTGGCAGGATTAGGAAATAGGGGAAGAAGGTGGTTACCTGTTTTTTTTCTCTATTGAAAATACTGGTTTGGCATGTAACCAGCTTACACCATTTGGCTGAGCATAAAACAAGACCAGGAAACACAGCAGGCCAGAGCACATCAACAATGTTATCGCACTCCCTGTGTTTCCACTAACCTTGTGTCTGAAGCACTTTTCTATTTGAAACTCTTCCGCATCAGCCACCACCTCTCCATCCAAGAAGACTGCATACAGAAGAAGCTTGATGTCAGGCAGGAAGTCATTGCCAATAGGCAGAGTCAATGAGAAGGAGCCCTGGAGATCTGCACAGGATAGAAGCAAGGAAGAGAGGGAAAGAATTCATTTGAATTAGTTCATTGAAGTAGAACACACAGTAAGAATCAAAGAGAGTATTTAATAATTTCTACCTGCAGATAAGAACATCCCACATAGACACTGTCACAGATTAACAATAAACCCAGGATACTGGCCACTTCTTTGGCTCATTTGGCAAAAATATTCCCTTTCCCTACTGCACCTTAGATAAACAGGCAAGCTACACAAATTTCATATCTTCTCAAAAGGTTTGAGCAGCAAAATCATAACACTGGATGTTAGATCAATTAGACAAGGCAGGAGAAGGGCAGTCACCTAGAAGGACACTGAACTGATAGCAGATTGTGTTGGTTTAATGAGATGGACCACCACTGAGAACTCAGTTCAATAGTTTCCACCTGTAGATAAGAATATCTACTCACTCTCATGCTGAGTAATTGGCACCTCCTTTTCTCCACTGAAAAGAATCTTGCCTTTTGATATCACCTGAAGAGCAAAGAGAAAAGCTATTTTAACAGTCAGAATTCTGACAGCATGAGGAGAGTGGGAAAAGGATGAGAAGAGAGAAGGACATCTGACAGATGCTGTCACAGAAGCTTCTCTGGCAAGTCATGACCCTAACAGCTCTGCAGCAGCGATCTAGGAAGGGATTTGAGAGGTGTTAGCTAGGCAATGAGAAGATGTGGCCTCTTACAAAGCCAGAGGTGTGTCTGAAGATACAAGCAGATGTTCTTAAGCCTCACTGAAGTCTGATCTTCACTTAAATGGATACAGTACTTTTTGACTATACCAATGAGCACATTTCAGTAACCAGGATACTCATAACCACTAGGCTAGGCTGTAGTCACACTCTGCTTTGGGCTCACACTCTTGAAAGTGTACTTAATCAAAACGTTATTACATACTTCTGGAATGCATCACAGTCCTGTGCAATTTCAAGTCTTTTCTTGTAAATATACAGGCTAGGGGAGGTCAGCCCCAGAGACTGCCCCCAGGTTCACAGGAAGATTGCTCCAGACAGAGGGACATGGAGTATACCTGCTGGGCCATAACTACTGGACAGAAACCAGGTTAGACCTTTACTAGCACTCATGTGAACACAGTAGAAAGTAAAGAGAATGGCAGGTATCTGTCACCCAAACTTAAGTCAAGGCAGTCCTAACAAAGTGAAGTAGCTGGGGTTAAGAACAGGTCCAGTAGATGGAAAACAGGAAGAGGTTCAGGCAGAAGAGAACTCAAAAAGTTGCTTAAACTAGCCTGGAAGTAGCTTACCCTTTCCCTTGTGCAGTTGGAAAATGGTAAAATGCCAGTAAGCATAAGCTTGCCCTGAGATATAGGTGACTTCTGTACTCACCAAGTAGCAGAAGTCAACATGGTTTTCTTTAGAGCTGAGTTTACTCCGGTCAAGGATATAATCCACTTGAACTTCTTGCTTTTGATCACAGGGCATCACATCATTCCTAGCCTTGATCTCAAGGAAGCTATTGCTCTCAGAGTAGAAAGGTTTTAGCCAGTGGAAGCTCTCCTCAACTCCTGTGTGACTTTCAGAAGAATCATTATTTCCAAGGCTGTAGCTTCCCTTCAGAGCACAAAAACATGAGCTGGAAATCAGTATCAAGTGATACAAGGAAGGCTGTACACCTGCTGAAAACACTTATTACCTGAGCCAATTGCAGACCACACATCTGTATACATAAATCATTCTTCTGTTTTAATTTAGCTTTAGAATCTTATGAGACTTTCTCTTACAAAGTTTTCGCAAAAGTCGAAGTCTAGCAGATTTGCCCACAATCTCATTTTTCCTCCTTTTTCCATGAGCACAAATCCCACACAAGACTATAACCCCACCACAGCACCTCGGTTTTATCAGCTTGTGCTTCTACTCAGTTGTTCTGAAGCACAAGAGGCACTAAAACAGCTTCTGTATAGTGAGGCTCTACCTCTCTGCTGATAATTTAGGGCTCTATGGACTAAATCCATGGACCTAGGAACAAGAACTAGATCCTGTCCTCAGGTTCTCTGAGAACAGAAACCTACCCTAGATTACAGGGCCACTAGTCACCAAATCCTACTCAGTCAAAATAAGGAGACCTCACCTTGGATGGATGGAGGGTTCATGGGAAAAGATCTGGAACAATTGTTCCTGTCCCTGAGAAATGGGTGATAATACGAGATGGTACTCCTTGGGCATACTGCCCACATCAGCTGCAAAAATGCAGGTAGGGGGAATGTGGGTGTTCTGCCAGGATGTTAATAGTGAGCTCCAGGTGTAGAATCAAAAGCTCTGAGAAGAAGCAGCTGTAGTGAAATGAGGCAATCAGGTGTTGCTAATTACAAGGTGGGAGGCGTGATCTTGTGCCCAATTAGGGCTTACCCCAGCTGCACATGAGCAGGATTGGGCGACCAATAAAAGGCCCATTTGGACCTAACCCAAGCTCACACCTCCCACCTTGTAATTAGCAACACCTGGTTTCCTCATTTCACTACAAGCAGCCAAGTGCTTCAAGGTCCAGTGTTGAGAGGGAGGTCAAGAGTAGCTATCTGCCAAGCTGAGCCTTGAAAAGCTACATGCCACGGCAGGGCAAGGGCAGACACTACAAGTGGAGTTCAACAGAGACAGGTGCCAAGTGACAGCTCTGTTGAGCCACCTCCAGAGTGGAGAAAGGGGGGATTTCCTCCAAGGAAGCATTCAGATTAGCAGATGTTTTTAGTGGAGTCAAGGGAAAGAGAGGGGGATACAAATTCTTAGGATCATGCTGCAGCTCAGGACAGCAGAACACCTTTGGTGACCACTTGGCTGAACTGTTGCAGCACAGCCTTCAGTTTCACTGAGGAGGTAGCACTAGAGAGTAATTAAAGATTCTTCTACATATGTAGTCAAATGAGACCAGGAGCCAGAGGACTGTGCTCTAAAACCTCAGATTTCTTCCACTTTCTGTACCATTTTTCAGTCTACCTTCACTCGATCTTCCTTTTTCTGTGGTCGACACTGACCTTCAGAGAAACCAAGGTGCTGTTCCAGTTGGTAGTATCCAGAGAGAAGTGGACTTCCCCGTTTTCATCTGTGAGGAATGACAGGTGTGTTTCCTCCTCATTAACATCAACTGTTAGGTAGACTGTTTCATTTTGGAGGGGAGACATGATGCTGTGGCAGAACATCTGCAGAGAAGGCGAGGAAGTTAACAGCCTGTTGTGCCATTCTCTGAAGCACTGCCAGTGCTTAACAGGTATTGCTCCTGTCACTGGGCTTTCTCAGCTCTTCTAGCTTTCAGACTGGTTGGTAGGATACAAATAAAAATGCAATAAACATGTAAAAACAAGAATGTGCTTATGTTAAGGACAAGAAATAAATGGTAGTTCAGCTGAATGAACCGGGAAGTCCAGAGACTGAAGTTGGCCCCAGAATTCCTGTTCAGGGAATATACTAGGTTAGGGTGGGGAGAAGAAATTGCTTCCACAGAAGGCCTCACTCATAGCAATCTTTCCTGAAGATTGTTGCTTTCTGCCTACAAAAGATTAGACTTATGACATATTCTCAGCAGAAAGAGAAAGGATCCATGGCTGTTACCTTCCCTGTGTATGGTAGTCCACGTTTGTAAAATGCATGGAGGTTGATAAACTCTATAGACTTCATCCTCGTTGAAATAGGAATTAAAACCACTTCCTTATTCTCTGCTCCTGGGTAGAGAGATGAGAAATGTGTTAAACACTAGCAGTGCTCTTAGGGAATTAGAAGTCAAGAAGATGCTTCATCATTACCTAAAGCATGTACAAAGTCTAAATTTAGGACAGAAAATGCATTTCTCAACCATTCTGGACTCTCTGCTTCATGACATAACCTGTAAGTATATATTTCTCTTTATCTATAATAAAGCAATAAACTAGATGACTTTAATTACAGACAGCTGTACTGTAGACACCTAAAAAGAGCCTTAAGGGCCCAACCCACAGTAACAGTTCAAACAAGGGACACCTCCAGTTGCCAGAAATAGGTGCACAGTAACACTGATGCTAAAAAGGCAGTCATTAATGTGTCAGACTAAAAAGGAGTAGAATGGCATTCCTTACAGCAGGAGTGTGCATAAGCAGCCCTGCCTCAGGCGTAGGAAAACAGAGGAAAGAGACTGTGGGGAGGGACTGTCAGGATCATAGGATCATATAAACATAAGACAGTGGGAGTTAAAAAAGACCTTAAAGTCTAGTTCCAACTCCCATGCATAAGCAAGGACACCTCCCACTGGACCAGGTTGCTCAAAGCCCCATCCAACCTGGCCTGGAATGAGGCTCCCTGGGCCACCTGTGCCAGTGTCTCACCACACTCACACTAATGAATTTCTTCCTAATGTCTAGCCTTTTCCAGCTTAAAACCCTTTGTCCTATTACTACATGTCCTTGTAAAAAGTCGCTGTCCTGCTTTTCTGTAGGCCCTTTCAGGTGGAGATGGAGGGTGGAGAGGATTATGAAACCTGATAATAGTAAATTGAAGAGGTACTAAAGACCACCATGCCAGAATATTTGGAAACCCTCAAGTTATTTTTTCAAAGGGAATTCAACTACTGCAGAAAGTCTAAAACCGAAAAAGTTGCTTATAAGGAAGAAAAAGCTTCACAAATTCTCTAGTACCTGTTCCCTCTTCCACCATTTCTGCTGCTGCAACTATGAAGCTTTCATCTTCATTTAATTGCAAAGTCTGCGTCTTCACCGTAAAAGTGGCACAGCCATTCTCATTTGTCTGTAGAAAGAGAGATATGAACGGAGAGAAAGAACATGATATAGAGGAAGGTGAACTGTTCCACAGATTCTGGGAAATCCTAAAGAAGTATTTCTAAATCCTTGGGGAATGAATGGAAGCTCAGTAACTTCAGAAACCCATGATAGATACCTCAGCCAAAGAAGAAAATCAACAAGCTTGGCTTGAACAGCCACCAAAAAAGTGGCAGGAAAAAAGTGCTTAGAGCAAAACATGTGAGGGTTAATTGTATCACAGACAAACTCAGGAGACTGGATCAGACTCAGATTCTGAAGCTGAAAGAACGTGAGCTAAATGTAACCTCATTCCTGAAGCCGTGCAGGCCTGATAAATAAACCCTGACAGTGTGGCTTTCCAATCATGACCATGTCTGTGACAAGACCATGTTAAACAAGCCAGCCCATTTACACTTTGCAAGAGCTTTGTCAAACGTGAAGGCAGAAACTGGGTACAGTCAGTCTGCCAGAGAGGGGAGGTGGCTGAACTGCTGCTAGACATTCCTGCTCAGTTCTCCACAGAACCTTGAAGGGCTTCTTACTTGCCATGTGAGAATGAACAAGCATTCACTTGGTATTTCACACAGCTAAGAGAGGACACCAGCAAGTTTAGAATGATTCATTAACTGCATGGATACAAGAAACAGGGCATTAAGCCACAGCCCACCTGATGCTTCAATAGTTTGTTTATTGGTAGGAGAAATCACAGGACCAAATAGACCAGTGATCTGATTGCATACAATATGATACAGACTCTTGGAAAGACCCCAGGCATCATTACTTATACAGAGCTTACACCTTCTCCTGAAACACTGACTCAGATATGGGCAGGTAGAGCAGTAATTCATGCAACAGTCACAGGAAGAGGAATCCCTGGTCTGATCAAGGCTAGTGAGTGGGAAGAGAGCAGATTAAACAGTCTGGTGTACAAGAGTTGTGTCGAGGCAAATGAAGGAGACAGATATTTGAAGCAGGGTATACATTCCACTTTCCTATTTGTCCACCTACCTGGCTGTCTTGCTTCATCTTAGAAGAATCAGTTGAATTGCTTTCCAAGTCCAGGGATAGCGCAGTCAAAGAAATACATATCTTCCCTTGAATGGGCTTCCCATATGTATACCTGTGTCAAAGAAAAGAAACTTTCACCTAAAGACTGGCTGCTTCAGCAGAAATATTGATCCAGGCCACACACCACCATCATCAGGGGGAACTGGAGCCTGAGCCAGCTTTGTACCTTGTTTCCTCAGGAACTTCAGCTCACCCCTTAAAATCAGTTTGCAACCTCCTCCACTCATTATATTCAGCATCTTTAGCATTCTTCAGCCTCACAGTAAATAACCAGGTGTGAGAAGGATCCCATTGCAGACAGTGATCTGCCTCCTCCAACCACAGGGTAATGCAAGAATATCATACTGGAAGTCTACTTCTCAGCTATGGGCTCCCTGGAGGTGATTGTGGAGTCAGAGGCCAGAGATCACAGAGGTTATCATGTACTCACTTGCCACAGACATTCAGCTGAAATTCCTCATCTGCTATAGTGATAAATGGAGGGTGCTCAATCTCTATTTCAAATTTTTTCAGCACTGCATAGAAGACAGGAAGATAAGGATGGAGGAAAAAAAGCAAGACTGAGTATGGACACTAACTATAAGCAGTTCTGTTATAACTACAGTCCAGGCAGGGAAAAAGACAGCAATGTCCCTAGGTAATCATCAACATGCTGCATAAGGTGATGCAGCCCTCCCTTCAACTACACTGCTCTTTATGTGCTGCTACAATCAGGTATGGGACTGCTTTCTAATCCAGATCAGCATAAACGTTTTAAAATGGCACAAAGCTTTTTCCTTACCTACATCACTGCAACTGAATGGGAGTAAGAAATTATGCCACTTCCTATTATAGCAGCTGATTGGAGTGGACAGTAAACCTAGCTTAGAAAAAGGTTACAGGGAGCAGCAGAAAGTGTTCATCACATTGCTCAGCTGCAGCTAGAATGAGATGTCAGACCACAGCCTCTCCTTTGTACCTTGTTCAACTGCAGTACTACCAGCCCAGCATAAGAAGTGCACCCAGACCCATCTGTCCCTGTCCCCAGTCTGCTGTTCTGCCAAGGCAAAGGCAACACGGCCACATCACTGTGCGCTCTTCTCCAGCTGCCCACACTGTTTTCCCTCACCTCTTCTGTCTTAAATCTCACCGTATTCATCAACTTGGAAGGTTTTCTCGGCCATGTTTTGTTCCACTGAGATGGTATACTCCCCAAGCAATGCTTCAGAGGCCAGAGGGAAGGACAGATCCACAATGCCCTGTCTTGACTCTACATGCAGCCACTCAGCAATGCGGTTATGTTCAGGATCCTATTTGGGAAGGACATGAAGAGCCACAAAGTCACAATGGAAGCATGGGTCCCTAGCAGGTCCAGCCATACTCAGGCACAAGAAGACACTATGCTGGCTTACCCTTGCCCAACTAGAGAGGATATCAGGTCACCAGGCAAGATTCCTTCTCCTCCCTCCAGTATCCTTTCACTGAAGATTAAATTGCAAAAGCTGCCAAGAATAGTAAAGCTACTAGGAAGTGGTAGGACCATAACAATGTAGGAAAGAGAAGCAGCTATGCTACATCAAGTGGTCACTTAGCCTTCTGATTTGTGCTCTGTGCAGACAGAGTGTTGGGCACAGATTCATTACCGCTCTGGTTCAGCTGTGTGCATCAGAGAGTGTTGGTTTGAATGAAGAACCTAGGCTGACAAGGTAAAATGTCAAAAAAAATTCTGAAAAAAGACTTCAACTGAACCTGAACAATAACCACAAAATTATGACTTTGCATTTCTGGCACAAGTCTGTCCAGAAGTTAAATGGAAGAGAGAATGTCATGGTTTGAGTGGACCAGGATGATTTTTGGTACCAGCACGAAGACCAAAAAAGAGGGTCTTTAGGACCCTGTGGGATCCACAAGTGGTGGCACACAGAGGGGTCAATATTCCCTCACATTCCCTGCCCATCCTCTCTCAAGGTAATGCAGACCATCAGCCCCTTCTCTCTTTTGCCCGCTCCTTTCTTCCCTGCTCTTCCCCTGCGCTCCTTTACCCTCAGCTCAGCACTGTTCTGTAGAATCCACATCCACCAGGTGCTGGGAAGACCCTTGAAGCCTCTCCTGATTCAGCCGTGCTGCAGGAGGCCCTTGGGCACCCGTCCCTGCCAGCATCGAGATAGGGCTATATATATATGTGTATATATTTGTACACATATTTGTATATATTCCTATACATTTGTATATATTTGTTCCTTATCCCATGTGTTACTGCCTTTCCCCTGTTCTAGGAAACCCGTTTCAGTTTTAACTTCCAACTTCTAAGGTCTGTTGTCCTTATACCCCTTTAACCTTCCCTCGGGAGGGTGGAGGGAGGGGTAATAGTAATTCTGTCCTCTGGTTTTTGGTGTTCCCAGACTGCTAAACCAGAACAGAGAGACCCCTCCCTTAGGTCAGTTCTTTGTCACTCACCTGCAGCCGTATCTGGGAATACTGTAAAACAAGAAAAACACAAGCTGAGTTTTGTACAAAGCAAAGCAGCATCCATATGAAACAATATTAATAATACTGCCTGATGTGAGCCCCTGCCCAAAAAGTTCTGGCCCATTCAAACCCCGTAGAAAGCCTCCTCCCACTAGCTTACACTGCAGTCTTTCTCTAAGGGACCAGTGGCTCCCCCTCAAAGACGATTTTTTTGGTGTGTGGTTTAAAAGGCATGAATGGAGGTGTCTCTTTTTCATAAGCTTCTCAACATGTCTCTTGCTGGCTCCTAGTTTTATAAAAGTATAAGGTGGTACTCACCTCATTTTTGATGACTTTAAGGTCCTCATCGAGGTTTACAATTCGAAATTTCACTGGGGATAAAAATAATAGGATAGTAAAGTATTTTGGCTGCAACATGTCCTTGGACAAATCTGCGTCTCCTTGTCTGTTTTATTTATCACCTCAGAAATATTGAGATCTTTACCCAAACAGCCCTCCTGAGCACCTTCCACCCCATGCATCTGCAGGCATAGTTTACTTGGAAAATGATGTGTTAAACAAGGGGGCTGGTCTGTCTGTAGCCTGTTCATATTGTGTAGACTGTGAAGTAACTCTCTTGTTTCTACAGATTGGAACTGTAACTCTAGGCTTTACTCAAATATTAATATGAGTTTTCAGAAAAGAGTAAGAATTTGTTCAGTGTCATGGAGTATTCTGGCTTGCCATTCAGGTCTCACAGGAGATAATTCACAAAAACCATCCAGGAGCTGCAGCCTGGGCATTTGGTACAGCATAACTCAGAGGGGAACATCCTGACTTACACTGTGCCAAATCCCAGAGATCTGCTCTCTTCCATCTCCAATAAGCTTAGTTTATTAAACTTGGTGAAATCTTCTCCCCAAATGCAGGTGATACATTGACCCTTCCCTCTCCATTTCCATATACCACCTCTTGCCTTACCTGTTTCTCCAGGTTTGTATAAGCCCTTGTCTGTCTCTACCAAAATTACATTCTTCTGGGGCTTGACCAGAACTTTCTTGCGACCCTCAAACAGCACATTGTCCCCACTGTGGATCAGGACATGCAGAAAAGCTACCTCGTCTGGCTGTCAGGTTAAAAAAAAAAACAAACCAAACTGCCTTACCATTACCTGGAAGGAGAAACAGAGGAATCTGCCGTACCAAAATCTCCAAATTCCCTCTTCTTGCTTCCCCTCCTGTGATTTAGCTGCCTCCCTTGTCTCCCCAGCTCCTCGTTCTCTTTTCTCTGCCTTTCTCCTTGTCATGTTTGCCTTTTTGCTGATTTTTTTCCTTCCCTTTTCTATCTTTCCCACCCTGCATCTCCATCATTAACATGGTTTAAACCCTCTAGTTCGTAAGAGGAGAGGCAGCCAAGAGAGGTGTCTTACGTGTGAAGTGGAGTCATCTCTTTTCTCAGGAAGGAACTCTGGCACCTAGGTTGATTGATACAAGGAAATGGAAAACAAAATTGTCAGAGGCTTTGCATCTTATCCCAGACATGAGACATTAGCTCACGGTTAAAAAATCCCCAAAGTTGTGGGCTCAGTGCCATCACCACATGTCACAGCTAAAATGAAGCAAGCTTGATGTCTATGCGGGCTGCAACTGACTCTGCACCTGCAATTAGAGCAGAATGGTTCTCTTTGAGATGGAGGGACAGGTGTCTGAGAAAACAAGGATGAAAAGAATATATTCCCAATACATTGACTGGCACTGTGACATACAAATATTTTTAGGGACTAAACACCAACTAAACTGAAAGTCAGTACTTTCCAACAAGTTTTAAATAGGATGAAATGGTCTGGCAGATATCAAAAGAACAGTTTTTTTACCTACACAGGAAAGATGCCCTACTTTGCTAGGCTCCAGGACACTGCTGTATGTTGCCTGGCACTGGTAGGGAAATATAATTAACCTGCTTGCAGCCCACGGCAAGGCAAAGGACAGTGTATGCAGAGAAGTGCTGGGCTCCTGTCTGAGGTGAAGGTCAGAGCATCCACTGCCAGATCAGCAGCCACACCTACACTTACCTGGAAGGTAATGCACTGAAAAGTGCCTGGCTTCTCCACATCCTGTTCCACCAGTGTGTGATTCTGAGTTGTCACCTGCAAGGTGACAGCCAGATGGACAGCCTCAGTCAGAGAGATGAGGTGAATGCAGAGCTTCTCCTCTTGGGAATGGTGAATGACAGCAGGGAACACCACCATATACTGACTAAAAGAGAGCAGGAAATGTTCGAAAACTGTTCAGAGGCTAAGATGGGCAGGCCAGAATCCATTTCTTCTGCATTCTTGAAGAGGTAGACCAGGGGTCAGAAACACCTGACTGGAGCCCTGAAGTGAAAGAACTATCATGTGGGTCCCTTTGAACTATCATGTGGTTCCAGAAAGAAGCAACATGCCCAGTGTGGAAATAGAGTGCTTCTGATATCTTGTCTGTCACCACTTTGACACCAGCCCAGTTTAGGATTTACGCCAATTGAAAGGATACAAAGCAAGACTTTGTGAGGATTGCAGATGAAGACTCAGTGGCTGAGGCATAAGGCTTCAGTCCTCACACTAAGTTTCACCCCCATCAGCACAGGATGAAGAGAGGCAAACCCTGTGGCTTCTGCAGCTTTGTGGTGTGTGCAGTGCAGTGCCTGCACCAGCAAACCCCAGGTGCTTCCCCTGAGATGCTGCTCGACACCCAGCACTCCAGTGGGATTCAGCAGGAGTTTCTGCTCAGCCTCCCTGAGAATAAGACCCCCACTTCTCAGCTCTGTGCTGCTGAGCAGAAAAGCACCACAGCACCACCCTTCAATGACAATCCCTTCCACCAAGCCCCCCAAAATCAAAAGGAGAGAATCTCACGGTTCCAGGCTTGCTGCAGCTGCCACTGGGAATAGGGTCAGGGCTAAGAGGAGCACTGGTGCTCCCATTGCTTGGGCTGGGTCAGACAGCTAACAAGATCCACATGGGAGGAGAGAGCTGCCTGTACTGATGGTCTGGAGCAATCTTAAATACTGCCCTCAGGTGCTCCTAAGTCCAAAGATTGGAGGATTTACTGTATGGAGGGACTATCTCATCCAGGCTAATGACGTTAGCTAATATTTACTTGCTTCCAGCAGCAGCAGAGTGAAGGCCACACCACACAATTCTCTTCCGATATCTGCCTTCAGATGGTATTCCAGGCCATGGGGTGCCAGAACACTGCAGGGAGGTTGGGGGTGGAAACGTGGGCTGGGTGACCTCTAACCCAGGCTGAAAGGGCACTTCATCTCAGCTATGGCTGGTCTGGATCTGATGAGAGCCAAAGCTGCTTACAAGCTACTGTCCTTATCCTGTGAAAAGAATCCTCAGTACTCTGTGCATCATAAATGATATTCGGCTCATCCAATATTTAATCAAAGCTTGGAGTAAAAACCCCTCAATTCACCTCCATTCCCTTCATCACTACCTACATCCCAGCCCTGTCTGATCCTCCTTTCTTGTCTCCTCCAGGGCTGTTTCTGTAAGTCAATGCCAACTCCCCTTGTAGCTCTACCGTAAGACACTTCCAAATAAAACAAGGCATTTTAAGTAAGAACATATTTTAGCATATTTCTGTGTCCCCCAAGCCAGATGTCTGGTCTTCTGCCAGCTTCCTCCAGACGTAAGGTAGTTATACACTGACACCACCGCCCATCTCCTCTAAACCCCTCTCAGGCACTGCAGCCTTGTGTTACCATTTCCTGGGTGGCAGCAGCGAAGTGAGCAGGGATTGCATTAATTTGTGCTCTGGCTGCAACCTCATTTGAAGGTGAATCCTGTCCTGGCTCCAGCTGTGTTTTTGCAGAGCATAACCGAAGGTACACAACATAGGGTGAATTTGCCATTTGCCACTCTTTCCTCCAAGCTGAAGCAATCTCCAGGATTTACTTTGGCACAGTCCCCGTCTGTGTGCTTTAGTACCCACTCTATTTAGTGCTCTGTCTGATGTAACAGCAACACACCAGCCTTTAACCTAGCACTGATATTCAAATAATCTGCAGGTTTAAAGCACTGCATGTCACTGATCTGGGAGCATATTTGATTCCCTGAAATCAACAGGGATTTGAGTTCAGGCCTAAACTAGCAGAACAAAATCCAATTGGAGTGCTGTCTGATTTCAGAAACGCTTCTCATTACTTTGCATCTCTGAGTGGTCACCAAGTTGACTGTAAAGCTAAATGGGAAAAAACAATGGTAATAAAAGGGAAAAATGTAATAACATGCTAAGTCTCTTCCCTTCCAGTGGTGGCACTGGCAGAGCTGTGTGTGGAGCCCTGGCCCAGGCTGGCCAGAGGCTGCAGGGCAGCAGTGAAATTTTGGTATGAAGTAAATATTACATGCAAAATAAGTTCTACTGAAGAAGAACTCTGAAACAAAAGCCACTGACATCACAAAGAATGAATTTGCTCCAGAGTGATTCCAGTGAAATCCTGGTAAAGACACCTTTATGGATATCGGGCTCTTGTAACTAATACAGTAAATGAGCACTCCTACTGCCATCAGCTGTGATGCATGTGAAGACATGGCAAGACGTATTCCAGAGAAATGCCAACATGCCTTGCAAAGCCTCCAAGCAAGTGCCTTTGGTGTGTAGACGACAAACCCTGTCTCCACCCCTTCCACCCGCCCACATCCCAGACCCAGCCATGCGCAGCATGATTTCCACCTTGACCTTGGTTTCAAAGCCAAGAGAGAGACAGGAGCCCTGTCAGGACAGGAGCTTCATAGTCCTTCAGCTCTGGATGAGGGATAGAGGGAAGAAGGAAAGCAGCAGAAGCAGGGGTGAAGTGGGGACAGAGGAGAGTCTCAGCTTCCTGTGGAGGCATTCGACCTGCAATCAGCTATGTGGAGCATCACTCTCCTGTGGGGAAGCATCCTTCTCCTGCCTAGCATGGCTGAAAGACCTGCGATGCTGTAAGAACTTTAGCTGCTTCACCTACTTGCTCTGGTCTGTGGGGAATCCTGGGGGGTGGCAGTGTGAAAGAAAGGACAGAAGTCCTAAGACCAGGACTGTACAACCAGAGAGACATAGTTTCTCATATTCCTAAGGTTTCACTTGGTTCTAACGCACCTTCCCCCTACACTCTCTCTGGTACCTGGCTTTCCTGTTAGTGCCTTTGATAAAAACCACGCATTTCTGTAAGGTCTCATTCAGAGCAACTCTACCAGCTTTCTGCATGTGTTTAATTATGACCTGCCAACATCTCACATTTCCTGCTGTGCTCTAGAGTATATTTCCTTTGGGGGCATGCTTTTTTCTCTGGAGTCATAGGTCACCATCGAATCTTTATGGTGCAAAGCCTTTACAAACCAGGGAAGTTATCTAATAGGGATGCTCTTTGTAAAGCATTGTGTTCATTTTGGTTTGGATGGCTATCTGGTCCCTCCATCCCTTTTCTCAGACCTTCAGCCAGGACAATCCCCAGCAGTGCTTCACTTTCTATACTTTATTGGGAATGCAAGTCATGTTACAGTAGGCACTGCTGTGAAATGTTGGCTTGTGAATTTGCTCTTGCTTTCTGGAGACATTTGCTTTTGCAGCCATCACATAAATGCAAACAGAAACATGACTGTGTTCAAACATTAAATGGTACAGTGGGAAATGTGTCAGTTGGTTGTAGCTGGGTTCCCTCCTGCCATGTGTAGTGTGGCATGCACAAGTCTAGTTTTAGAAGTCTTTTCCAGTGGAAGTATAGCCTCTACATCTAGGACATGTTTCATAGGATGACATAGTTCTGGCTCAAATGATATTTTACTATTACTTGTTTCCCGCTGTTACCTTCAGCATGAAGCTTTGCTTAATGGAAACACTGCTTGCTTCAATAGACTGCCTGCTGTCTTTCATGTAGACCAATTTTTTTTGTAGGTTAATGAGAAAGTAATCCAGATGGACTCTTGGGATCCTTGAATGACAGCGTCGGGGATGCTTTCTCATACTTATATAGTTTAGAAAGCAAGGGCAAAGAGGTGTAAGAAAATGTTCCAGAGTAAAGGGTCTTAAGGAGCAAGAGGTATGGGAGGGTCAAGCTCTCATCCTATCCTCTAGCATAGTGGCAGGGGGTGAGGTGTCTTGAGTCAAATTAGGTAGGAAAATAAGATGCTGCTTTTGTCTGTTATTGGATCCCTTATTATCAACAGCAGACAAGCAGCTCACGGCAGCTTTACAATACTCAAGTGTGAAAGCACCCAAGGCTTTTGGCAGGCTGGACTTTGACTTCCTCTAGCCAGGGTGCTGAGATCCAGCTAAGAAGTGCCAGTAGGCCATATCTCTGCCTATTGCTGTTCTGGTTTTCCCAGGCCCTGCTCTCCTGCAACTCAAAACATGCTGCTGGTTGAACCTGCTCAGAGGCAGAAAGCAGGAGAAGTCAGTGAGCAGAGTTTCTCTGTCTGCTTTTTGGTTTTAGTTGCCACAGTGCAGTGCAAGATGAAAAAAAACAACCAAACAAACAATATGAACAGCTTCTTGGTGTTATCAATGAGCACAGATAGGAGAGGAGCCACAGAGGCATGAGATCTGGAACAGGAAAGCAAAGAGGACAGGAGTGTCGGGAGCTGAAAAGGTACTCATGAGGATCTGTGTCTGGAACAGAATGTCAGGACACTGACAGGTTCCTCACGCATAGCATTGGATCTGAGCTCCAGTGTAGCTGGTAGTCCAAAGGCAGATAACCAACCAACCAAACTGATAATGATCTGTAGTGTGGTTCAGTGAAAAGGCTGAAGTTTCAGGATCAGTTGAATGTCATGGGGAGGTCTCTTTGCCTTATTTTGACTTTTAGTTTTGGTAGGAGTGACTTGATCTTTTTACATGTGCATGCAGCATGTAGCACAGACTCAGTGTTAATGGCTGCAGAACCAAGAGATGAGTGGTGTGATCTTGTCCCAGTGGCATATTGATGGTGGAATGAAGAGACTAGAAGTCCTATTAGGAAGTACTCAAACCCTAAGACAAGACCCATCCTCTTAGAAAATCAGTTTCATCTAACTTTTTTTCCTTTTTCCTTTTTAATAGAAATTATGCTGTGGCAATGCCATCGCAGCTATACTACCCCTTCTCAGAGACTGTGTGCCTCCAGCTCAGCAGAAAACAAGCAATCCCAATCCATGTGACAGTAACCTTACAAAGCAGAGCTGGGAATGAGACTTTGATCACTCAGTCCATCTCTCAGCTCACCTTCTTTCATTGCACAAGCTTCCAGGTGAGGAAGATATTTTCAAAGGTTGTCAGTAGATCGGATAGTGCATGACTTCTGCTCTTGCTGGGCAGGAAGGAAAAGAATCATGTCTTGCCAGGGAAGCATCTCAATTGGGCAGTGAATCTTCTGCTTCAGCCTCTATAGGTTTGCCAGTGTCCTTTCTGCTGTGTAGCCCCACTGATATTTTACTCTTCTAGAAAACACTCTGAAAAGTACTGTGAGGTCTTTCAAAGAAAGAAAAACTGGAGCCATTTAAAAGCAGCATCATAATCATTATTCCAAGTACCTGGGGATCCAACCTGAATGATGGTTACAAATATGCCTGTAGGTCCCTCCTCCTGTTGGAAACCCTGATGAAGTGGCTTTTATTGGGATCACAGTGCTGGGAGACAACTCAGAGTATCAGAAGACACAGAAAGTCCTAATCAAGCACACAGACAAGAAGACTTTTATCCAGACAGACAAACCAGTGTACAAACCTGGGCAGACTGGTATGGACAGAATGCCATGTCTTCTGAGAGAAAAAGAGCTCCTCAGGCCACAAAATCTGGGGTAGCTTGTAGCACTGGGAGTGGGGCCTGCTCTGCAAGGGGGATGAGTCGTAGGCTTCATCTCTCTTCTGTACTTTAAATTCCTGTTTTTCTTTTGTCTCTTAGTCAAGTTGAGAATTGTAACCTTGGACCAGAACTTCATTGCCAGCACTGAAGCGGTGAGTCAAGAAGGGACAAACCTTTATAAGTCTGAAAATACTATGGTCTGCCTCCATACTTTTTGTATTAGAACTTGGCTCAGCTAGGTGATCTGTCTGTGGACATCTATTTTCAGTGATGCTTGTGGTGCTTACATACAGTTTTTGGAGCTACCTGCAATTCAGGAGCTGATTATGTTATTGGGTCATGGGCAATCTCTGGGAATTGCTTGGGGAAGACTCATGGATGGTTGTAGGAAAAAAAATGCCAAGCAGATGGATGGTTAACTTTTCCTGAAGTCTTCCCACCAGTAATTGTTATTTCCTTCCCACAGCACCGCCTTGTGGAACTGAAGGTAAATCACCTGCTTTATTGAAAGTGGTGACCTCTTCTCATCTCAGGGAAGACACAGGTTTGGAGATGATAGTGGGGAGGTGCAAATGCAGAAAGCCAGCTACCTAAGAATGACTGGGGACAGTGCTTGAATTCTTGTTTTTCTTTTCTTTAGTATGCAAGTAAGCTTGGTATTGCAGTGTCATGATTCTGATCACACACACATCCTTGCACTACATGATGAGTGCCACTGGACAGCAGTTCTGGACAGCAGTCCAGCAAACTTTTCAAAAGTGTTCAGGGGATTTCTAGTCCCTCTAGCCTGTGTATTGAAGATTTGTGAAAATCGTGAAGTTTCTTTAAGGACACTTTTATATTTAACATACATAAAATCAAAGTTTGGCCAGCTAGTGGTGTGGCTATGCATCTAGAGAAAATTCCTGAAGCAGCTTTCAAGGTATTGCCCTTAAAATCAATTACTTTAGTTCCAGTATTACAGGTAAAATACAGGCTGCAATCACCTGAGCTGAGGAAAGATATCTGAAAGTGGTGGGGAGCTTGAAATAACCCATGCAGAGACCAACTAGCAATTGGCAGTAGCTAATGCACATTTTCATGCCATACCCACCAAGCAATGAATACATAAACACGTTTTTTGAGGTACCTATCCAATGCTTTATGCCAGCTTATACAAATGTAGTATTTCAATCAAGCTGTTCCCTTTAAAACAGTTCCTGCTTGCTCCATACATTTGTAAAACACCTGTCAACTCATAACTAAGGTCTTTCTGGTTGGGAATCATGACCACAGCTTGAGTTCTGCATCTTGCCCTCCCAGTAGCCAGCAGCAGGAGTATCCTGTTTGTCATTCTCTGACTGTGACAGGCAGCAAAACCTCCAAAAGCCCTTTCATCTCATGTCACTACATCTTCATTTCTATACTGGGACACATGTGCTGTTGGGATTCACCTGGGAGCTATACCAGCTCAGATCATAAAAGGAGTTTCTAAAAGGGGTCATTTCTATCTTTTAGTGTGACACTCATGTAGTAAGCTGTAGTTTAGCAGCAGTCAGTGAGGTGTAGGGGCCACAATAACATGATAGATCAGTGATCTCCTTGAGCTCAGACTCACCTGAGCACTGTGGCTGCGTCAAAGACCTGGGCTTTCAGGATGAGATTGTGTGCTCAGACCATGCTGCCACAGCTTGGATTTAACCCTGCAAAAGGGTTTCTTTTGACTTTGGGAAATAACTGTCTACTCCTGCCCACACAGGACCCCAAAGGGAACCAAATTGCACAGTGGCTGAATGTTGCACCTGTGGGAGGCATTGTGGATCTATCCTTCACTCTGGCTGCAGAAGCACTGGTTGGAGAGTACACCATCAAAATGCCTGACTACATGCATACCTTCAGGGTAGAGGAGTATGGTAAGAATCTCTGGGAGCTGACAGAAGAAGGGAAAGGTATCTTCCCTTCACCTCCCCCCCTCACAGAAAACTGAATGGACCATGCAGCATCTGGGCTAGTTATGCCATCATCCTGAGTTGTCCAACTGCCTGACAGTGGGAGAAATCCCTGGCTATCATTCAGGCCCATCATCCCTGGCTTTCTCATGTCCTTCATGTCCTGTGGCTGGACTGAGACACTGTCTCACAGCTGTGCTCTGTGGAGGAGAAAAAGGCTGTCTACCCTCTCTGTGCTCTCCTGGCTGGGCTGCTGGTGCATTGCTGTCAGGGAATGAAAGGAGATATTTCTTTTCTGTGAACAACAATTTGGGGAGGATTGGAACAAATTACCTCCCTCTCTTCTCGCTGAATGACGTTTCTTTTGCTTTCATGCAGTGCTGCCCAAATTCAGTGTCTCCATCCAGATGCCTCAGGTTGTCACCATCTTGGAAGAAAGCTTCCGTCTCCTCGTCTGTGGCATGTGAGCTGACTAATGTGGCAGAAGGTGCATTCTTACTGGTTTGGAAACTTCACAGTAATCAGTAGTAACTGACCTCTAATGGTCTCTGCCAACCCTCTTCAAATCCAAAAATCTGGTTTCTTTGCTAAGGAATTCTCACCTTTCTCCATACTTTTCTCTACCTGCTTTTTTCTCTGTGAGTTTGAATGTGTGGCAGTGGATCCCCTGAGTGTTTTATGTGCCCTACAGTTTATGTGCCCTGCTGCATTGATTCATTGATTAGTGCCAGTGGGGAAGGAATAACGACTCAACTTGTGGCCAGCACAATATCCCCTAGCACTACCTGGTATGACTAGTGGTGACTGGGAGAGAATTCACCCACCACTACCTTCTGTCTCAATCTGATGAAGTCATTGGAACTTCATAACTGAGCTCATGAACCATGAAGACACCGCAGGCTGCTGGGTTGTAGAGCTGCAAACCACAGGCAAAAGGTGATTTTATTCACCTTTCAGCCAGTGTTTCGCTATGTGAGCATAAGTCCTCTCTGCTCTGTTTGCCAGGTACACGTATGGGAAACCAGTCCGGGGCAGTGTGAAGGCCGCAGTGTGCCGTAAGCATATCCGGTACCATCGGAAATCTTCCAAAGCCAAGCGCAGCGTTTGTAAGGATTACTCTGGTGAGGTGAGCACATAGGACATCCACTGCAGAACAGAGGAACAGTGGCAAACAGGGAAGAATACTAAAGGAAAGAGTGGGACAGGCATCAGTTATTGACACAGCACTCTCTTTGCTGTGAGTGCTGTGAGTGCATATCCATCAGATATGCACTTATGGATATGTCCTTAACTTCCCCCTCGAATGATTTCTCCAACTGCACTTAGGTACATTCAAAAGAAGTATCTGTAGGCAAGATAACTATTGCAGATTTGCCTACAATGCAATACCTGTGGCAGGGCAAAAATACAAACACTGTCCACATTGATTGATTTCCACTGGATTCTTTTTAATACCGCTTTTTAACCTGGTGTTCTATTTCCCAGAAATAACCCTAAAGATGAGTAAGTGAACTCTGTGGTGAACTGCAATTGCTTACTTAATTTCTAGAAAATGGTTGAGTAAATGTATCTATATTTGTTTATGTATTTTAATTAGCCCAGCACATACCTTAAACATAAATCCTGCCCTTGCAGAAGAAGTCATGTTGTCAAGAAGTGACAACTCATGTTTGCCACTGGCACATATGTGAATGTGTAAAGATGTGATACATGTATGAAACAGCATCTCCTATTTGTGACTGCACCACAGAAAAGAAGTAGCTTTCCTGCCAGTATCTCTGACTCAAGTCATGTACTTCTAGACTTCTGGGTCTTGGGTTTGAGCTGCACTGTAGGTAGTATTTGTGAGTTCGTAATTGGTTAACAGATACAATTTAATATCCCCAGACAAATGAGGATGGCTGCTTTGCCACTGAGGTGAATATTAAGTTCTACCAGCAGAAGCGTGACAGTTATGATTTCAACTTGGAAGCTGTGGCTTTTCTGAAAGAAAGTGGAACAGGTAGCAAAAACTGATTCTATTCTTCCTGAAAATACTTCACTTTACACTCCTGCAACATGCTTGATTAGGGTTGTAATCTGTAACAATCCCTGTGACTTCCCATTGAACCAATGGAACTTTCTGCACTGGCCCCGGTGGTGTGAAATGTTTAGAGTGTTTTGCCTTCCTTGGCTGTGTGGATGTTCTCAGGTACCATATCTCCCAGGTCTGACTCACATAGGACATGTGAGTTCTCCATTGCAAGATGGGCTTTACCATTATGCTTGCTCCTCCACAAACTGTTGTGTGCTGTCCTACTCTGACAGTCACCTTCATTTGGCAGAGATGGACAAGAGCTTCTTTTTCTCATCTTCTGTTCACACTACAAATGTCCATAGAGGTGGACCAGGAAAGATTCTTTTATTCTTAAACCATATTTTAGGAAAGTCCATTGGAATAAGGAGAGACTTGGAGCAACTAGTGATAACCCGAGCCCTGACTGTGTACCATTAATAAATAGCTCCTCATCAGATTTATGTCTACCTCCCAGACAGGGAGATGAGTCTACTTGTCCAGAAGTCTTGTTAAATATCCTGTAAGTTTTCCTCTCTTACAAAATTTTATGAACCCTTTCCTACGAGAAAATGTTTTGCAGCCCCTTGCTGAAAGCAGTGACATATATTTACTTAGCAAACAACTGCAATGATTTCAGACAGGCATCACAAGACAAGACAGCAGACTGTAAAGTAATGTGGTGAAGGCAAAGGAAAATATTGTCTTCTTGTGACTCTGCTGTTAGAACAGGAGGAGGATGGAAGTGGATAACTGTGTGCAGGACCATCTTAAACAGTCAGAAAGAGCATTTGTCAGGGACCTCCTGGCAGACTGCTGTCATTCTAGCGGGTCAGAATGTAGGAGGCACTATTGCTGAGTGTGTGTGTGTTAAATGGCTCCTGAAGTTACACAGAGACATTGCAATCCCCTGTGAGTGATGGTGCAGTCCATCAATCCATCCAATCTTGCTGACTCTGCTAAGATACATGATACTTACCTGCAGGCACCTCTTGTCTTTCCCAGGGGTAGAGTTCAACACCACTGAAAACTGCAAGGTCACTTTTGATATCACAACTCTCCAGTTCTGGGGGACAAGCTACTACTATCAGCAAGGAGCTCCCTACTATGGAAATGTAAGTGAACAGTTCAGAAATGCAGAAAGCCCAACAGCTGGGCCAAATAGGTGGGCAGGCACAGAAGTAGTGAGGATTCCATTTGCTCTAAGCTGCCCAAACCTGCTAGCTGCTATAGAGGTAACCCAGAAGTGTGATCACAAGATAAGCATATGACTTTGCCAGATGAGGCTGCTGCATAAATGGGGAGGAGGAGAAAGCTAAAGGAATATAGGAGAGTCCCTTTGCATAGAGGGAAACTGGAACTTTTGCTAGGAGGCAGGTCCTGAGGCTTCTAGTTCTCTGACTGCTCTCTGTGTCATTACAGCTGGAACTCAAAAGTGCCAATGGGACACACCTGAAGAACAAGGAAGTGATTCTTACTGTGTCCTATGGCAGCCAGAAGCAGACCAAGACCTACTTCACAGATGACACTGGGATGGCCTCTTTCACCTTAGAGACATCAGCGTGGGGCAACAGTAGTAAAGTTTTGCTGCAGGTTAAGCCAAATAATTATACGGGATAATAATGCTAATAAATAATTATATGGGATACTAATGCTAAGTAATTTATCCCTCAGACCTTTAGTTTTTGTAATTTTTTCTGTATAGTCAGGGAGACAGAGTCATGAAATAGTGAAATGATGCATCTAAGGAAGAGGAATAGCTCATATCAGAGCCAGAGTTCTTTGCCCTGGTGCTTCACACAGTCCCTGAGGGGTAAGGAAACATGATGAAAGATGGGGCAGTGGATAAAGACCCCATGAAGTTTTGACTGAGGTCTACCTAGCACCTCTGTCTGAGGTGTAAAAGACTTCAGGGGGCTGAGCAGGGACAGAGAGCTCTGACATGGTAAGGAGCAGGAAGATATGAAAGGGCTAGGGAAAAACACTTTATAATTCATGTGGGAAGAAAATGTCAGTGACCACTTTGCATTATGTTTCCTCATAGCAAAAGATATAGGAGAAACCTGGGATATAAGAGACAGGAAACTTAGGAGGGAAAGAAGGAAGGCTAGAAAAGAACCAGTTGCTGCAAGCCAGTCTAAAGCAGAGCAGGTATCCAGGGTGGAAGGAGCTTAATACAGATGCCAGCTACGGGGAATTGACAAAGAAAAGTTCTTCATCTGCTTTCCCATGAACGAGGAAGGCTCCCTTTTCTGGTTAAAGGAGTAGGTTTCTAATACATGTTCTGTCTAAATTTCAAGATCAAGGTACTTTGAGGCTATCTCTGTCTCTGTCAGAGTGCGTACAGTATCTTAGATGATGGCTGTTGACCTTGCTGGAAGTCCAGAAGATATTACCAATATCATAGTCTCAGTGCAGATAGGTCATTAGTTAAAGATGAGTAATGCTAATGATGGTCACTTGTCCTCTACCGCTCAACTTTATGGATCAGGGAAAGGTAACACTGAATATTGAAATATGTTACCAGGGCAGATCCATGCTGCTACTTTTCCCACATGTACCAGACAGAAGCAAAGGGTTCAGTGATTTGAGCCAGGTACTGATAAGCCACTGTACACGGTTTTAGTGATCTGGCTTGCAGCAGCGTGGCAGAAACTCAGGCTGTAGCTTAAGCCCAAGGTCTAGGAGCATACAGCTCCCTGCCTCTTGTTTAGATACAGGTCAGTCAGTGTCAGGCTCCACAGAAAGGGGCTGACTGAGCCAGGCTTTGGTGGAAGTGGAGGCTTCAGAGCCTACTGTCCAGTCAGTCTTGGTTTTGGTGTGGGGAGAGCTGTAAGAAGTCTTCAAACACCAAGCCACCTTTTCTGTGCCACAGGCAAAGACCCAGCCGGAGGACTTAGGTGGTCGAAATGTGAGAGTGTCTTATGGCACTGCATCCCTCACACTGAGGGCCTTCTACTCTTCCAGCCACAGCTCTGTGAGGATCCAGCCAGTGCAGGCAATGCTGCCTTGCAGGGACATGCAGCAGGTCACTGTGCATTATCGCATCCAAGCCACGGAGCTGGGGGATGGGGCTGTCAGTGCAGACTTCTACTACCTGGTGAGTGCAAGGCACAGACTGACTGCTTTGCCACGGGTCTGTGTCAGCACAGGGCACTTTACTGTCCAAGAGATATGGAACAGAGGCACTATCAACCCTCTGCTCTTGTCATTCCCCTTTAGGTTTTGGCCAGAGGATCCCTTGTGCATCACGGGCAAACAACAGTTCTTCTTGATCCACCAATAGGTAAGAGCATCTAAATACCAGGAAAAAAATTAAGGGGCCAACAGGAAAGCCCTTCCTTCCTAAATGGTGAAGGAGAAAAAATATCTGACATCAACAGGTAACAACAGAGATAGCATTAAAAGTCAAGAGGAAATGGCAAATGTGCCATGTCTCCTCTGTGTTTCAGCTTCCCTCATTTTTTTTTTCCAAATGAATTAGAAAATTCTCAGAGTTTATCTACCAAGAAGGAATTATCAGAAAACTCACATGATCTTTTTTGATGGACTCAGATGAAAAGTAATTTCTCTTCCAAGTGCACACTTGCCAAGATCCCTCATGATGTAAGGCCACTGCTACAAAATGACACTAACCTACAACCTGGTCTAGCTGTGGTCTTCCCCAGAAGCAAGCTGGAAATTTTTATCCAAGTAACCGTACAGAAGCATTGTAATTGATAAGGGTATTGCAAGCATAACCCTTGGAGACAGACTTTCCTGTCTCTTCCTATACTTTTTCTATTTCTCCTACTCTCTTCAGGTCAGTATAGTGGAGCCTTCAATGTCACTCTGCCTATTGAACGCATTTCACCCATGGCTCTCCTCTTTGTTTACACTGCCTTCCCTGAGGGACAAGTGGCAGCTGACACCTTCAGTCTGAAAGTCTCCAAGTGCTTCAGGAACCATGTAAGTTGCACACAAAATAAAAGGGGGTAGGTAGGCTGAGGGGTAGGTAATTAATTCCAGATTTCCAATAGATGTCCAGAATGCAGTAACCACAGTGTCCCCTTTCCTTCCTCTGTAAATGTCTTCAGTCCTTCTTTCTTCTGCTGTTTCAGGTGAAGCTTGGCTTCTCAGACACAGTGGCTCTCCCAGGATCATCTGTCCATCTCCATCTGCAGGCTGCACCAGGCTCCCTGTGTAGCATCCGGGCTGTAGACCAGAGTGTCCTGCTCCTGAGGCCAGAGGCTGAGCTATCCAGGGATAGTGTGAGTCCCTGTAGCACTGAGCCTTGATAATATTGAAGAGATGCCTTTTGAGCACCTGGTATATTCACTGGTTATTAAGGCACAGTGGATATACCAACAGGTACTTGAATAGGGACAGCACATGGCTTAATGAGAAAAAACAAAAGCCAACATCAAACACCAGTCAAAATATCCAGCCTTCACAAAAAGGATCTACTAGAATAACCTACTGTCAATCCCAGCTACAGCCCCAACTACAGCACATCCTTGCTAAATTTACAGTCCATTCCTTTGCCACACTGGCAGCCAGATGGCCAGAGATTTCCATCTCCTGAACCAATTAATGACAGTAGTCCAAAACCCCAGATGTTGGATTAAAAAAAATGTCTGATATGTGAAAGGCTCCATGTCTTTGTTGCAGCTCACATAAACCAGACAGTTCTCCCATTCCCAGACTGGACTGTAAGTGATACTTTAGCAGTGGGAGGGTCCCATTGTCCTCTAGACCTGGGATGAATTGGGTCTGAGGAGTCTTGAATTGCCTCTTGACACTGTCTTGGTGGATTCAGAATGTGCCTTCAGTCAGACAAGAAGTTATCTATCTAAGAACTCTTACAGGGAAGGTGTCCTCACTGTTTGCATTGAGCTCTTGGGTACATTCTATGAGCTAGAAGTGGCCACAGCTATGCAGCCATACTCCAAAGGGGTTTATGCTCCTCTCTGGTGCTATGCATCTAAAGCTTGTAAAAACTTGTAAACGTCTAGCTTCATGAAGCTCAAAACCCCTTGGGGCTGGGCTTTTGCAGCAGGCAGGCTCCAGCCTCTGCCTCTGCCATCACAGAAAATCTCTGAATAGATGATACGCAAAACTTTGCTAAAAAGTTAGTTAGAATAGATACTAAAAACCTCTCACACTGACCTGTACTGTTTTTTTTTTCTCTCCACAGGTGTACAATAAGTTCAGCTATTCTCAAGAACACCCAAGCTCCCTTCTAGATTTTTATAGTGACTACTGTAGTATCCACAAGAGCCCAGGAACCATTGGTTCCTCTGAGGCCACCCCCCCACCAGGAACCATGTCACCATTCATGTACAACAGATACTCTTATGCAGTGTCCCAACCAGATGTTTATGAACTTCTAAAGGTAAACCTAATTTCCAGAAAACCTGAAGTATCAGAGCTGAGCCTTTTTGCATCCCAGGTCAGCCCTGGGTAGCTTCATAGATTGTCTTTCCTGTAAACGCTTGCAACTCCAGATTCTGAATTTGCCAAGCTCCTGAACTAAGACACTCCATGCTCCCAGCCTGATAAATCCCTAGTGATTGAGAAGATCCCTAGAACCCAGGTCCCAGTTTATTCCAAGCTTGAGCCCCTCAGACTTCTTAGGACGGAGAAAGGAGTGTCAGCCTGAGTCAGAGAAAATGTAAGGTTGTCAAAGTGAAGTACCTGTGAGTAAAGGGGAACTGGGGAAAGGAGGGAAAGACTAGTAGAAAGGAATTGCAGGTGAAAGACAAGAACAAGTCTGTGTGAGGATGAGCAGCAAAACGTGGTGCTCAAGTAATGACTTAGCATGTGGACATGCACAGGCAAATAGTCACCCCCACTGTCCTGACTGGAGAGCGTCTCCTCTGGGGTAAGGGGCTAGATCTATTCTTTAAAAGCTCTGTGGTTTTGCATTCTCTCCCTGCTTAAATTTTCAGGTCAAACTGAGGTACAGCAACATGGGGTGGCTGATAAGTTGGGAGGCTAGAGCAGAGATAGATGCTCAGATAATGTTGCCCTTTCCACTGAAATCTGCCTTCTTTTCGTCCCCTTCTTTCCTCCAGAATTCAGGCCTAACATTTTTAACCAACCTTAAAATCAAGTCTCCGATTGAGTGTCGCACCCAGACCACTTTCTACTATGACTACATGTGTACATCTCAATTTATCCTGTTTCTTTGGAAGTGATGGGTAACACACAGGCTGCACAAGGGCAGCTGAACATGCACTGTGCTGGGAATGGCTTACACGATGAGTGGGAAGTTGAACAGGAGACCTGTACCACGGGAAGAGGGGAAGGGGCCTGACATCAATGTATGTCTAGTGCACTGGAGGGGGTGAGGGTTGCCTGGATGGGAAGACCCTGCTAGGAAGCTTCTGCTGGCTGGGAGGGATATAATGTGGTCAAAGGGGAAAATGAGGCAGCTACCTCAGAAGGAACATATGTCTATAAGACTAGGAAAGGTCTTGCTGGAAACCAGAGAATGAACAAAGATTGGCACTGGGCTTTTCTGCAGGGGCTGAGAGCATAAGCTGGTAAGCTGGTAGAGTCCCTCACACACATGCCAGAATCCACATGGTACCCTGGGTTGTCTTATGGAAGTCAATAGAGAAGCTGAGGGCATCTTGGAGAGTACAAGAGGGACTGGAGTGGGAGTGAGGAGGATGGAGAGATTAACTTTTTCCAGTTGAACTCCATCCTGATCTCACAGACACTCTGTCTTTGAATGAATGATTGTATTCCCAATAGCTTATGACGAGCTGGCAGAGTTGGACAACTTGGAGCCAGAAATGGATGTTGCTGTTGAACGTGCTGAGGCAGAGCACACTGAGCTGGGTATCGAGGCAGGGCCAGTACGTACCTGGTTTCCAGAAACATTCATCTGGACTCTGGTTCCCATCAAGTGAGTAATTATGGGCTGTGGCCCCACATTAATTAAATCTCCTACCAGCCACAGTGGAGAGTGAATGAGCAGGAGCATAGCCAGGTCCTTATTGCCTTCTGTGCCCACAAAGAAATGGATAAGGACAACAGAGTTTTGGTTCTGCTCCTGGCTCAGCTTGAGATTTTCCAAATGACCACAGGAAACTGAAAATCAGAGACTTCTGTAGGAGAGAAGTCCTGCGCAGAGGTCCTGTGCAAGGCAGGTTGAGTTGCTATAGTTAAGTTCGGTGTATCCCCAGAGATACCATAGACTATCTGGACATTTGTTCCACTGTTTTACCATCCTGATGTTATTTTTTTTTTCCTTATCTCAAGTCATAATTTTCTGTGCTCCAGTTTGTGTCTGTTACCTTTCATCCTAATAATACACACCTCAGAAGGGACTGCTTCCATCGTCTTTACACCATACAACTAGGTAGCTGTAGAAAGCAGAAAGATCTCCTTCTAGCCTTCTTAAGTTTGAAAACCCCAGTTCTTTCAGCCTCTCTTTGTACACCAAGTGCCACAGCTCCCTGACCACCTTGGTAGTCTTCCACTGGATGCATTCATGTTTGTCAATATTGTTCTTGTGCTCGAAGGCAGTAAACAGTATTCCACATGTGGGCTGACAGGGCAGGAATAGAAGGAGAAATAATTTTTCTCAACCCACTGGCTGCAGTCTTCCTAATACAATCTAAAAGTAGTTGGCCTTCATTGCTGTCTCATGCTGAACTTGTTATCCACCAGGACTACCACCTCTATTTCTGCGAAGCTGCTTACTAGGCAGTAACTGCCTAGTCTGTACTGTTGCATGGTGTTAGTCCATTCCAGATACAGAATTTTGTGTTTACTCATTTTCAAGCAGATTTTTCCAGCTTGTCAAGGTTCCTCTTAATAGCAAACTTTCACTACAGCATATCAGAACTCCTTCCCAACAAAGTCTAGGCTGCTAATACATAGCACATTAGTCTGGTAATCTTCCTGAGAATGTCCTCAGTTCTGTTGTGCTGGTCATTAATAAAGCCATTGATCAGTACTTGCCCGAGTATTAATCCCTGAGAGATGCCACAGGTAATCAGCAAACAGCTGGAATTTGTGAAGTTCCTGCTCACCTGGTCTCGTCCACAATGTGGCTACAAGGATAATGTGGGAGACTGTGTTAAAGGCCTTGCTAAAATTGTTACACTACATCCACTTTTCTCTCATCCACACATCTCAGCTTCCTTAATTCTCCCATGTGCCAATGTACTCCATCTGTATAAAAGGATCTCTGCCTCTCCATTTCATTTGGTTGGATTATGCCTATTTCAGGGCAGGGACTCTATTCAATTCCGTGTATGCAGCTCTGTAAGTAACACTTAAAATGATGACTGCTGAGCTGTGGGAGTTTGCATAGTAGTGTGGTGAAGTACTCACACAATACTCCCTGACACAGGCTGGATGTATAACATAGACCTTTGGGAGCCCTGTGTGCTCACACAAAACAAGAATTTAAGGTGCAGCATGGTGCAGAAGCAAATTCTGGTTTGCACTTGCCTCTCATGAAGTCACACATGGCTTGTGAATTTCCAGTTCCTGGATATAAAAGAAAAAGCCTGGAGGAAGGAAGACTCTCCACTGGTCAGTGAAGACTGAGTTAGAGATCAGTTTTGCAAATTTAATATACACAAGTCCATGGGCCCTGATGAGATGCAGCCAAGAGTGAAGAGAGACCAGGCTGATGTTATCACCCTACTACTCTCCTTCATTCTCGAGGGATCATGGCAAACAGGAGAGGTGCCTGAGGACTGGAGGAAAGCCAATGTCACTCCAGTCTTCAAAAAGGGCAAGAAAGAAGATCCAGGCAATTACAGACCAGTCCGCCTCACCTCCATCCCTGGAAAAATGATGGAGCAGCTCATTCTGGAGGTCATCTCTAAGCACATGGAAGAAAAGAAGGTTGTCAGGAGTAGCCATCATGGATTTACCAAGGGGAAATCATACTTGACTGAGCTGAGAGCTTTCTGGGATGTTGTGACTGAATGGGGAGATGCAGGGAGAGCAGTGGATGTTGTCTACCTTGTCCTTAGCAAGGCTTTTGACACAGTTTCCCATAATATACTCTTGAGCAAGCTCAGGAAGTGTGGGATAGAAGAATGGACAGTGAGGTGGATTAAGACCTGGCTACACGATAGAGCCCAAAGAGTGGTGACCAATGGTTCAGAGTCCTCCTGGAGACCTGTGACCAGTGGAGTTCCCCAGGGATCAGTGCTGAGTCCAGTCCTGTTCAACATCTTTATCAATGACCTTGATGATGGGACAGTGTCTTCTCAGCACGTTTGCTGATGATACAGATCTGGGAGGACTGCCTGATTCACCTGAAGGCTGTGTGCCCATTCAGCAAGATTTGAACAGACTGGGGAGCTGGGCCAAGGAGAATCTAATGAGGTGCAACGAGAACAAGTGCAGAGTCCTGCACCTGGGTGGGAATAACAAAATGCATCAGTACAGGTTAGGAGATGATCTCCTAAAGAGCAGCCCCATAGAGAAGGGCCTTGGAGTCCTGGTGGTCAACAAATTATCCATGGGACAGCAGTGTGTCCTTGTGGCCAAGAAGGCAAATGGTATCCTGGGGTGTATTAAGAAGAGTTTGTCCAGCAGATTGGGGGAGGTTCTCCTTCCTCTCTATTCTGCCCTGGTGAGACCTCACCTGGAGTATTGAATCCAGTTCTGGGCTGCCCAGTTCAAGAGGGACAGGGATTTAATTGGGAGAGTACAGTGGAGAGCTATGAGGGTGGCTAAGGGACTGGACGGCCTGCCTTATGATGGAAGGTTGAGAGAGCTGGGGCTTTTTAGTCTGGAGAGGAGACTGAGAGGGGAATGTGTATAAATATATGAGAGTTGGCTGTCAAGGACGGGACAACCTCTTCTCATTTGTGCCCTGTGATAGGACAAGGGGCAATGGATTCAAGATAGAGCACAGGACATTCCACATCAACATAAGGACGAATTTCTTTACTGTAAGGATTACAGAGCCCTGGAACAGGCTCCCCAGAGAGGTTGTGGAGTCTCCTTCTTTGGAGAGTTTCAAGACCCATCTGGATGCATTCCTGAGTGTTCTGCCCTAGTTTTGGTTCTGCTCTGGCAGGGGGGTAGGACTCAATGATCTTCAGGGTTCCTTACAACCCCTGACATTCTGTGATTCTGTCTGTCTTTGCCCACCTATTTGCTATCCTTCCCATAACTCTGTCTTATTTCCTAGTAATCCCTACACCTTCACATGCACTTCCTGTTCATAGTCCTTCTGCATTTATCTTCCTAAGGGGAATCTTTAGATGGATGGGGACATCTGCTCTGCTCTCTTTCCAGTGATTCAGGGGCTGCTGAGTTATCTGTCACAGTACCCGACAGTATCACAGACTGGAGGGCCATGACTTTCTGCACCTCAGAGAGCCTCGGGTTGGGAATCTCAGAGACCACCAGCCTGAGGAGCTTCAAACCCTTCTTTGTGGAACCCACCTTGCCATACTCTGTCTTCCGGGGAGAGTCATTTCCCCTGAAAGTCAAAGTCTTCAGCTACCTGAAGCAGTGCATGGTGGTGAGTGGCTCCCTTCAGGATGGCTGTCGGGCAAGGGGATGTGTGGTAATAGTAATTCCCTGCCAGAGACCTGCCCGAGAAGGGCTGTGGGTAAAAGACACGAAGAAAGCTCTTCACAAAGGTCTGTGCAGAGCCATCTCTGTCCAGCTCAACCCGTAACCTTAACCCATACAGGACTTGTGATGTCCATGTTGGTGACCCACTGATACTGTGTCATACTCACCCTGGGCTTCTGGGCTTGAATGACCTTTGGATAAAGGAGCTGAAAGGAAAAACACAGCAGCAGCTTTGTAACCCAGCCTCCGTTTTGTTTCATCTCTAGCTCCAGCTTAGCCTAATGGACTCCAGGGATTTTGAATTTGTGCATGCAAATGTCAAATACACTATTTGTCTGTGTCCTGATTCATCAGAAACTTTTTTCTGGAATGTGAAGGCTACAACATTAGGTAAGGGGACACAGGAGGGGCAGGAGTGGGAGGCACTGGCAGAGCTGCTTGAGGAAACAAGAGCTGGGCTGTAATGGAGAGTGGCCTGGTGAGTGAGGCATGAGTGAGCAGCCTGAGGCTGAGCAAACTAAAATGTAGGCACGGATGTGCCAACCGGCCTCTTATTGTTTTATTCTGTAGGGAAGGTGAATTTCACTGTCAGTGCTGAGGTGATGGACCAGGAAGATGTTTGCACAGAGACTAAAGCTGTTGTGCCAGAGTCTGGAGGGAAGGACACAGTGGTTAAACACCTGCTGGTAAAGGTCAGAGCATGCTTCAGGCTCCTGATGTTGTCAGAACTGGGTCAGGCTCAAAATGGCCTGGGGAGTGGATTTGGGGAGGAAGAGTCAGCTGGCAAGATAAGCAAGTTTCTCAGGGAGGCTGGTCAAGGATTGATTCCAAGGATGGGTTAGGTTGAGGCATGAGTTGAGCACCTTCACTCAATGGAATGCAGACATTAGAACTGCTCGCAAAGAGAATTATCTGTGAGACCCTTTGCATGTCCCATGAGGAAGGAAGGGCTGGAAGTCTGCAGGAAGATGGGGTGCTCTGCAGCTGTTATTTCATTTTGCTGTTCTTCCTTTTGAGCTAATCAGGTTTTTCCCCATCAGGCAGAAGGGCTACTGGAGGAAAAGACCCAGACCTCACTCCTGTGCCCTAAAGGTAGGTGCAGGTACCCCACAGACAGGGACTGTCTTGCCACTGGGGCTATATATGCACACAGAACAAGGAGATCAAACAGAAGTAATGTGGTCTGTGAACAACTCTAGGACTATCTGGAGGTCCCTGAGGAGGCTAAAGTAAGGGATTTTAAAGTTTTTATGGGGAAGCAAAGCCGTTCAGCTCTTCCCAGTACAACGAGCTCCTGGCAGCAACAAGACACTGCCTAACCACATCACTGTCACTCATAATTGAGGGGGAGCTTGGTCTCTATGCCATCCTCTCTTTTGAATGCTGATTTCACCAACTGGTGAAATAATCCCAGCTTTGTTCACATCATCCCCTGGGGATATCTGTGGGTCTACCACCTCCTTCATACCTCTTGTTGGTGTGATGCTTTTGCCATTTGCAGGAACTTCAGCTTCAGAAAAAATCACTTTCACTGTACCAGAGAACAGGGTCCTTGGGTCGGAGAGAGCCCACATCTCTTTCTTAGGTGAGATTTAGAGTGGTCTTGGCAGGTAAGATTTTTTTCCCCACAGGATTCTTTTCTTTTGGTGCCACGTTGTCTGCTTTAGCAAAGAGTAACAAAAGGTAATGTGTACAGCAAGGTGTGATACTGGGACCTGAAGCATCTCATCTCTCTTATACAAGTGACACCAGGCCAGATGGATATATAATTTCACCCAACCAAGAGAAAGATAGACAAGTACCATATCAGTGTTCCTATAGCACTCTGTAGACATTAAAATCACCCTAGTGTGAGCAGAGGTGAACTGAGACCAGCCTTGGCAGGTGATGAGTGAGACCAAAAATTTTTTACATGCAAGATTATGCAAAGCTCACAAAATTGTAATGATCTCCTACAGGTGATATTCTGGGGACAGCCCTAGACAACATAGATGAGCTCCTTCAGATGTCCAGTGGATGTGGTGAGCAGAACATGGTTCATTTTGCCCCAAATGTCTTTATCACACGATACCTTGAAGAAACAGGACAACTGACTCCAGAAATCAAACAGAAGGCAATTGGCTATCTGGAAAGTGGTGAGTAGATTTCTGCTCAGACTGGGTTATTAAGCAGCCAATGTCTGCTACAGTAGGACGTGTGGTAGTGATCTCAGTAGAGCCTTGGTGCTGAACAGGATTTGTGCATTGTCTCTTTCCTAACATCATGGGAGTTACAACAGTGTAAATCAGGCAGCTATGTCCCAGCTGAACAAGGGGTACACAGCACCCCTCTTAAAGCTCTTTGCTGAATTCCTTAGGGACCATGCTCTCTGTAATGTTTAGCATGATTGGCAGAGCAAGTTGTCACTTGAGGAGGCAGCAGACACAGAGCATCTTCACTGCCCACATCCTCTTCCTACAGGATATCAGCGGCAGCTCCTGTACAAGCACACAGATGGCTCATACAGTGCCTTTGGGGAAGGAAGTGAGCCAGGGAACACATGGTAAGCAGATATATCCAGACACAGTTGAGGAACAACAGCTTGACTTGGTCAGACTCATGCTGGCTTGGATTTTGGCCTGGAGACACTGAAGGAGTATAGAGGCACGGAGTTTTGAACAGAAACTGCTCCTGAGAATTTTGGGAAGAAAAACATGCAATGAACTGACTTGGGGAACCCCTGTTTGATTGTGTTTGGGCAACCCACTGAGGCTAATTCTGAAAACTTGGCTGCTAAAATGCCTTCTTTCCAGGTTTTCCAGAGTGGTTTGTGCCAAAACAGGATTGGAAAAGAGTCTGAGTGAGCTGGCAGAGGTCTGGGGGAAGCATTGAACTGTTAGTGAATTTTTTCTGTGAAACATCCTCTTGCTGCAAATGGATCTGAGCTCAAGCTTCAAGAGCATCTATTTCATATGCATTGCTTCCAGTTCTCCATCTGCACAGAGGCTCCTGGCATTTCTGCAGGGATAAGATAGTGGAAGAGACAGAGGCTCCTGCCTCCTACTGGAGATGGGCATCACTGACTGGTTCAGTTTGATTTTTTTCTCCCTTCCTTGGCTCTAGGCTTACTGCCCTTGTCCTCAAGACCTTCAGCCAAGCCCGAGAGTTCATCCACATAGATGAGCAGAATATAAAGGATGCTGCCAGTGCCCTGATTAAAAGTCAGATTCCATCTGGCTGCTTCAGGAGTGTGGGGAAACTCTTCAACAATGGTCTGATGGTATGGTATGACATGTCCTGGCTGTTCATTATGGAATCAGAGAATCATTTTTGTTGGAAAAGAACTTTAAGATCTGTGCTACTCCCTTGGTAAACAGGTTTAGCTTCCTTTCCTTTCCCCTTATTGAGCTGCTGTTTCTCCCTTCAATCTGAGTCCTCCCTGCACAGAGTCAGAAATAAAGTGAATGGAGATTGATGTCAGCCACTCACATGAGATTCACCTTGCCAGGGATGTTTCCTTTGCACTTAGAAGCACAGCACTTGTGCATGCACAGACACACACAGAGTACCATCAAAGTGAAGCCAGCATCAGTTCAGTGGACAGGACCTCACAGAAATAATCCTGCAAGTGAAGAGAATGGTTCCTTTTCACTTCCCCTTGCAAACGAAAACTTTTCTTTTGCTCATCCATACCCTTCCCACTGTCCTCTCCCTCAAGTGAGGTGCCACCTTGTAGTGGGGCTGTAAGAACATCATTTCCCCTGGCACTGAAATCTGCTACTAGAAGTTTTGCAGGGGAGAGGAAAGGGGAATGGGTTCAGCAGAGGGAGGGTATCAGCTATTCAGAGGAGCCTGGGGCACTGTGGCAGAGAAATGCTTCAGCAAACAGGGCCTGCAAGAGCAGATCCTAGCCCTGGCATTTCCTCAGCACAGGAATAGGACCAGTACTGTTGCCTGTGCTGGTTGGGAATTTGCTTGCAGAGCAGAAGCCACTGGAAAACTTCTCCCTCTCCCTTCTCATGTTAGCCCCTCTCTTCTGTGTTTTGTCGTGGCTTCAGGGTGCAGTGGAGGAAGGACTGGGACTGAGCTCTGTGATCGTCACCGCTCTCATGCACTCAGGGATGCCACGCTCTGTAAGTATTGGTGGCAGGGATGGGCAGGGTGTGCAGCCCCTCGGCAGTCAGTGCTCTGGCACCCTGCCTTTGTGAACACTGGGGTTTGTTACGAGTTTTCTCCCTGTGTGTCCTCTCCCTGTTTCCAGCCTTCTTTGTACACATCAAAGCTGCAGATTACTCCTTCCACACACACCCTCCCAGCAACTGCTGTGCTTTCATTTGTGTTCTAGGATCCAGTTGTGTCAAAAGCTCTGAAATGTATAAAGGATCTGGTCAATGCTGATACTGGCAGTCCCAACCTCTACAGCTTGGCACTAGCTGCAAATGCCTTTGCAGTAGCAGGTGATAAGGCCTTCAGGCAGAAAATCCTCAATAGACTGGAGAAGGCAGCCATTATATCAGGTACTAAAGGCTATGGGAAAGAGATGGCTACTGTCAGAGCTGTGTGGAGATCCCAGGGCTGAACAACCAAGAGAATGCAGGGCAGCAGGGGGGCACTGTCAGACTCTGAGGGAAGCTCAAGTCTTGGATAGACTCTGTTTTTCAAGATATTACAGACTATATCCATACTGTGAGGCAGACTTGCTTTATGGATGATGTCACAGTCCTGGTCTTACAGTTATCCAAACCACAGGAGCTTCACGGATGTTGCAGAGCTCCTTCCTAGCCTGCAAACCTAGGTATTTACTGTGAAATTCAGGGTGTGTTGGGCAAATAAGAATATATGTACCCATATCTTGTCCCAGTGTTCATGTTCACTCAGTATGAAGACACAGGGACCAAGTAAGACTCCAGGATCATTAGATATAGCTACACACTCCTTAAGTTTCCACTCCTCCCCTAGATGATCAAATATTCTGGAGTCAACAGTCCAGACAGGAAGAAGACTCCCTCTCTTGGTATCGGGCTCCATCTGTTGATGTGGAATTGACATCTACTATCCTCATGGCTCACCTTTCAAAGTCAAGTTTGTCTTCAGATGAAATCAGAGAGGCATCCCAGATTGTGTCTTGGCTCACCAAGCAGCAAAACCCTTATGGAGGCTTTGCTTCAACACAGGTAATCCCCTTGAGCCATCCATCATCAGCACAGAACTTGCCAGAATCAGCTGTGGTTTGGGAGAGCAATGGCTTCTAGCACAGCCAATAGTAAAAACAGAAAAATAGGAAAAAGTTAAACAATATAAAAGGTAAAAAAAGTGTATGGATTTCCAGATCCTGGGAACTGGGAAAGATTGAATATTTGTATTCCTTTGAGCTAAGCCCACACTAAAGTCCAAGGGGGAACCTCAACCCTTAGTGCTCTGTAGCTGCAGTATGAGGGATGAAAAGGCTAAGGACTGAGCATGCACAGAAAAGCAGAGATCTTATTTTCCCCAATGTGTGTCTTCCCTCAGGACACAGTGGTTGCCTTGGAAGCCCTGGCTCTCTATGCAACCAAGACCTTCAGCAAGGATGGCCCCAATCTTCAGGTTTCTCTCTCCTCTGAGGGTTTCAATCAGAACATCCAAATAGACAACACCAATCGCCTTCTGCTGCAGACAGTGGAGCTGCCAGACATTCCCCAGGACTATACTGTGCATGTGCAGGGCCATGGGTGCCTCTACCTACAGGTAAGCCCAACCAGGAAGGAAACATCTATCTGGAGGAAGTCTTGACAGCCAAGGGACTTCTCACCTTCCTACTTAGCCAAGACTGAAAACAGACTGCTGCAGTGACTTGCAAGAATCTGGGCTTCAAGGCTGGTAGGAGCAGCTGGGATCCTACAGAAAAGGCATAGCAATTGCACAAATGAAATCTGGATCATCTTCACCCAGTCAGAGCTGCACCTCCCCTCCAAGAAGTCCAACAAAAATCAGCAGGAGCAGCGCAGTAGCAGGATGTCTGCTTCCACCCCATGGTTTTCAGCAGGCAAACACTAGACAAGGCTACTCACCAGCAAAAAACCTTCTATACTCTGTCAGCTTTCTGTTCTGACTGCCTGTCTTTCTGTCCTGACAGGCCATCCTGCGGTACCACATCCCCCCCCTGAGGAGTGACGCCACTTTTGCCTTGTCTGTGCAAACAGAGTGCACTGCACCTAACTCCATCCAGTTCCCTGTCACCATTCATGCTCGGTAGGACACACTCAGATGCCCCTTGCCATCCCTGTGCTAAGAGGCTTCTGGCACCACACCAGTTTTTCTGACAGCCAGAATTCCCCTTCACTGTGAGGCCCAAATGCAAAGATGTCCGTATTCGTTTAACTATGCTCTCCTCAGATGAGTGAAAGGTACAAGGCCCCACAGTGATGTCTCAGGCTATAGTCCTATGTAATTATTATGCCAGTCACCTCAAGCTCTCCCAAGACTTATTAGGAGACCTTTTTAGGACGAAGTCTCAAAACATTGGTGATGTGACTGGCTGCTGACACTTCTTCCTCTGCTCCTGGTTGTCACTTCACTTTCCTCTATTGTACTTCTGTGCCTGACTTGGGACAGAATTGTCAAGAGAGCAAGTCGAGGATGTGGTATCCCCTGCCATGTCTAGAGAAGGTAACACCAGAATCCTTCCAAGAAACTAGTTCTCCTTAGCCCAGCACAGTTAAAAGAAAAATCATGGGAGGCACAGAGATTTATTACAGTAGAGGAACAGCTATACTTACAGGTGAAACACTGGAAGAAAAAGAGATGCCTCCACCCAAGTACTAAAGTTGGGATGGAGTATATGGAGGTTATGCCTCAGAAAGTAACATTAGTGCTGTCCCCTGGGTTCCTGCTGCAGCTACACAGGGAACCGTGTGTCCACCAACATGGTCCTGATCCAAGTGGAGCTGCTGTCTGGATACAGGCCTGTGGCAGATTCACTGGAAGAGGTGAGATTGTGAGTTTCTGTCCAGCTGGGATGGGAGTGATGATGGATGTCCATGTACACATAACTGTGATCATTCCTTCGGGCAGAGTAATATGGTTCTATTCTTCCCAAGAAATCTTAATACCCAAAATGTCTCCCAGGCAGCACCTTGCCTTCCCCTACCCCAAGAGCTTTCTTGGCTGTGTGAACATTTTGCCCATGCTGTCACAAGGACAAATATCCCTGAATATTTCTGCTTACTGTTAAAGTCTTTCTGAAATTTTTCCCCTATTTTCAGCTAAAGAAAATGCCTTTAGTGAAGAAAGTTGAAAGTGAAGCTGACCGAGTCATTCTCTACCTGGAGGAAGTGAGTGTAATTTAGTTTAACATCACCACTAAAGACTACCAACTGACATATAGCCATATAGCTTTTAACTTACTCTTGTATTTGGTTCCATTAGTATTTTAAGTATTTAGGGCTGTTGTTCCTATGTACCAGTCACATTTGTTGACCTGGAGAAATGTGTTATGTCAGCTTGCAGTAGTTCAGATGTAGAGCTCTACTTCTACTTGAGTGAAAACTCTGACATTATGCCCATATCTATTGGCACTGTTCAGAGACTGCTGAAAGTCCATTTACAGTGTGATTAGGACTGGGAAGGAGTAGTAGGACCCATCTAATAAATATAAGCATGCCTGAATTCTTAGAAAGCCCTTAAGCAGCCTGAATGTAGCAGGGAGCATCCAGGATTGTTCATGGAGCAAGATCCCACAAAACTTTAACCAGATGATTGTGTGAACAGCAGTGCTTGCTCCACGGCCTTATTAATCAACACTAACAGCCAATCCAGCACCAGAAACAAGTCCTGGCATAAATTTTAAAACTTCAGAATTTCTAAGGAGTGCTTCTACATTTCTGTGATTTTTCATCTCCAGTTGTCAATAAGCTGAACTATGCTAGCCTCTTAGTAAGTGAGTTATTGTTGAGTGGATGCATCAGACTTGCAGAGGTTCTGCTTTTGTTACATCTACAGCACAGAGCAGAAAAGCAGCACACAGAAAGATGTCAGCTGAGGTTGACAGGTAGCACAAGGTAGAATGCAGTCGACAACAGGTCATGTAACTACTGTCAGCCAGCAGATGTTCATCCACACCTTATGTTTGTCTGTTTAGTGATGAGTGTTGTGTCAGCCTGGGAAATAAGAGCTGATGTAATGTGGCTGTACATAAGAAAGCAGCCACTGCACCAAGATGCACAAAGGAGCTCAGAGCAGAGCTGGATGGGAATATGGGATTGGTTGGGAACAGTAGAACTGCATTTATATAACTAATGTACATTGACTCTGTGGGTTTGATGTCTCTCATGAGCCGACTAAAAGTTAGTGACCAAAAACAGGAGATGGCCAGAGAATGTGAAATAAAAGAAATTTCTGAGATGGACTGAAAAGCAGAACAGATATGTCACAGTGGTGAGGTCTCCACAGAGTAGTGGAGTGAGGGCAGCTGGAAGGGATTGTTTTACAAGCCATTCTTTGGTTCTGGCTGTTAATCCTTGCATTTCTTGGTTTTAGCTGACCAGACAGCCTCACACCTACACTTTGCTGATGCAGCAGGACATGCAAGTGAAGGATCGTAAGCCAGCTAATATCAAGGTCTATGATTACTACATGCCAGGTAAGCTGAGATGATGGATGGGCTGTAGAAACCACCCATATGTGCTCCTGAAATGAATTTTCTGAAGCTGTCAAGTCTAAGACAATACCATCCCTGACATGCATATCTAACTTTCCCTTAGAAGTTCCCTAGTGATGGACTTAACCCTCGTGGGTTCAAAATGGTAGATACATCTCTCTCTGGCCCCAGAACTCTCAAGCTTAAAGTTGTCATGTGGATCCACTTAGGATCTCACTCTCCCAAAAAGAGGGGAGGAAGGAGTTCAGAACCATGCTTTTATACACTAATTTTGCAGGAGGCGGCAGAGAGCCATAATGAGAGGATGGCTTTGAAGAGTGAGGACCCCCTCAGAAGAATTACACTGAAAACAACCTGTCCTCTGTTCTCTGAGGTTCCTAATGGGAGGAAAAGCTAGAACTTTGTCAGGGATTGCTAACATAACTGACATGTCACTTCAGAATATGAGGAATCTGTAACTGTTACTGAGTTGTCTGGGACTTACAACTTCAAAGGATTGCAAGTCCTATGGCCTGAGTGAATCAGGACTAGCTGCACACAGTCTTTGACATATATCAGAAGTTTCATCTGTCACAGTGAAGAGGAGTTATAGCCTGTGAGCTGAGGGAATGCCTCTCCTAGAAACAGAGGCACAATCCTGGGTTGCTTCAGTGGGCTTTTGACAATTGTATCTCACCAGCACTGTTTTTTTTTTTTTTTCTCATCTTCCAGAAGAAACTACAGTGATGAGCTACAGTGCTCCATGCAAGTGAGGTGAGAGCCCAACACCTCTTTTGTTGTCACCAACATGGTTCTCAAGAGCATGGAGAGGGAGGGAGAAGCAGGCAAGGGCCCTCGGTCAAGAAACTTGTCAAGACTGAAGGTTCAGGTTAGGAAGTGATTTAGCAGTGCTAAGTAAGAGTGAGTTCCTGCATCTGACTGGCTAAACTGAGGGGAAGGGAGCTTTGAAGTGAGAGCTTTGAGGTGCCTGGCTTCTGACAGAGTTGGAGGTGTGTTACAGAAAGCAAGGGCTGCCTGCACCAACCACTAATCCTGGCATTTTGCAGCAAGTATACTTTGCTCAAGTCAATACATTCCTTTTCCTGGTATTTTTCCTGCAGTTCCACAGCCCTCCCCCCTGTGGAAACAACACACCATGCTCACTTAACTGTAGGGCCTGACTCCTTTTCAGTGCCAAGTTTTTCAGTCTCAACCTGGCTTCTGATCCACTCTAGAGAATGGAAACCTGCTCATCCTCTTTCCAGGTGGGACAAAGATTGAACTTGACCAATGCCTTCTCTTATTCTTTGCTTGGGTTTGCATGCTTCCTTGCTCACAGCCGGGGAGATGGAGAGAAACATCTGCTTCACAAGTTGCCTGTGGGAGACACACAACCCTGCCCTGGGATGCCTGCCACAAGCCCCACAATCTTAGTGGAGATTCTGCTGTAGGCTTTGTAAGGATAGAGTCAGAGAGGGCCTTGTCCTTGATGACTTGTCAGTCCTGTTAGTTGACAAAGAGCAAAAAACACCCTGCGTTGCCAGTGGTTAGTTTTAATACTTCAGGAACATAGATTTTATTTTTGTCCTTTGTTGTCTTCACAGGAACAGACCCATCCTCTTCAGTCTCTTTTCATTAGTTCTTTGTCATCCCTGCCAAAAGCCACCACAAGTAGATGAGAAGCAAAGAGAAAATACTTGAAGATACTCCTGCTGTGGAGCTAAGTTTCTGAAAGGCTCAGGCTGTACCTTACATCTTATTAAAAGTCAGGAGACTAGAACTGTCTGATTGAGTGATTATTCACTTTTACTGTTTCTCTCCCAAAACAGGAAAATCACATTTAATAGCACCTGGGAAAAATAAGTTCTTCACCTCTGTTTTGCACATGTTCAATGCAAAACTCTGCCCCTCCAGTAGCAGACTTGCACAGGAGGAGATAGAGTATGTCATAGGGCAGAGCTGGTACCCGGGGGAGAGGATCATCACATAAGCTTGAGCTGAAGGCAAGGGAGGGCTTAGGGTATGTTCAGCAGTTCCTTTGGCCAACAGCTGCATTTAGAGACCTTTTTCAGGAGACATTGGCAACGCTGTATTGCTGAAGTGGGGTGAAGGACTAGAGTCTCAAGGCACTGCATTACTATCTGGGGACTGCTTCAAGGAAAAGCTGGTGGAACAGGAGCTTAGGAAGGGCACAGGAGATACAGATATTACAGCATGTTCTGTTGCATCTTGTGCTCCAAAGCTGCCTAAATTCCACTGTGGGAAGTATTAGGAGGAAACATGGGAAGCAGGAGGAGGGAGCAATAGAGAAGCGAGAAGCTTTGTACATTTGCAGTGGTAGAAATGGTGTCATCATCAGCTAAGCCTGTCGTTCATCAACAACTGGCACAATGGCAGCAAGGGGAAGGGGCCAAGCTTAATTTAATTCTTCCCAGATGAGTACCAGGTATGTGACACCCCAACCCAAGCCCTCACAACTGCTGGACTGATGTCATCCCTCAGTCCATCCACTCAGGGACAGGACCACATGGGCTCAACTTTAATGTGGGTTATTTCCCAGCTGGGAAACTTCCTTCCATTCAGAGCCTAACCTGAAATATTGGCCAAAGTCAGGAGTCACAGTGTGGCAGTTCCTCTCCTTTATCATGAATATGGGATCTCCTCCACCCCTTTCTGAGGGACCATGTGTGATTGTGGAAACAGAAGATAAGACAAACAGAAAGCATGATCCATCCCTCCATGGCAGTCACTGAGTTGTGGAAGATGCCTTGTCTTGGCTAGTAGTAGGGGTGGCTCTCTAGGCAGGTGCCTAGGCAGCATTTTCTCTGTGGGATAGTGTCAGGATACAGCATGTACCATTTCAAGATTCTGTTGTGCCTGTCTTCAACTTCCACCAGACCCTTTGCAGCTGCCTCCCTAGCTGCAAAAGAGCCCCTGTCCTAGCTCCACACACCAAGACACAAGCAACTGCCCATTCCTCTTTCTCATTAGATATATGCTCCTTATTAATTACCATCGTCCTTCCCATTTTTGATTGCTTACATTCCCTCTCTCCTACCCTAGAGCCCTACTTTCCTGATGCCATCATTTGTGACACACAGGAACTTAGTGCCTACCTCAACTACAGTCAGCACTGTAGTCAGCCAAGGCTTGCTCCTCTGCAAAAGGAAAAGAAGAAGTCAATTACACAGACGTGTGCAAACAGAGAAGAGAACACAACATCTCTTCATAGCCAGAGAACTAGGAACCCAGGTTCCAGTCCCAGAGCAGGAGGGAATCTGCAACCCACCTGGCTGGTAGTAATCGTAGACTTTGATGCTGGCTGGTTTCAGGTTCTTTACCTGAATTAGTTGTTCCAGTTGCAGAATGAAAGCCTGAGATTCATCATTGAGCTTGTAGAGGTAAAAAGAAATTAGAAAGGAAGGGGACAAAGAAGTCACTGCATCTTCCTGTTTTCTAGCTTGAGTATTCTCCTGCACTAAATGCCTCTAATTCATTATAGATTCTGGATTGTATAAATGGAGTATGTGTGAGGAATAGCAAATTCTGACACAATGACAAAAAAAATTGTCAAGCTTCCTGTGCCCACATATCTACCACTGCTCTTTCTCCATGCCTAGTTCAGCCTTGGGCTTCTCACACAGCTCCTCATCCTCTGGCCACTTGCTGTGCCAAACCAAATGCTTTTATTGCCTCCCACCTACCTTCTCCAGATAAATGTATACCACATCAGCTTTCACTTCTATTTTCTTAACGATGGTTAGGTGCTCCAGCTGGGAGAGGAAACAATAATACAATTAAATGTGTGAGCACCTTCTTTAATTTGTGAGCACTTCCTGACCTGAGGAACCCACTGAGGTATTGAAGGAATTGTGTGGAGCTGGACTCTATGTGAACTGTTTTTTTACTCATACATAAGAGTTTTAGTGGTTATATCTTTAGCAGTCCCTCCTGGCCATCTCTTGTGAGCATCTTGGGAATGAACTATGCTCTCTCCTCAGTTACAGGAATCTCTCACTCTGGGGACAAAAGGCTGTGTGGGTGGTACATAGGACTGATGTGTTGGTCAGCAAACAGGTGCAGGTACCAGTAAAGATTCTTGTTACCTCATCTCCATGACTGCTCAACAGCTCTTACACACATGCCCAGGGGCTGTGCAAATAATTCATCTTTCCATTTTATAGCTTAACTGGGGGGAAAAAAATCACTAAAATTATAGTCTCTCTAAGAAACCTTGTCTTAGAATTTCTGGCAAACAAATCCTGGTGTTTAACACAGCAGCATAGTTTTTTCCTAGCCCAGGGCGGAATAGTGTAAGTGCCATCTCTGATCTCCTGTAGCCAAATGAGAGATTTTGGTTCAATTAAAACAGAACAGAGCCCCTATTAATTTAGTTACCTCATGGCCTGAACTGAACAGTTCCCTACGGGAGCAAGCAGGTGAACCCATTCATGACAGCCACATCATTATTTTTTTTCATTCCAAAGCCCTTACCAGCATTCTGGCTCTAGGAGCCAGCACAAACCCAGACAGCAGGGAAACCTCCATGATCACCATGTTGGATGTGACTCTGCTCCCAATGTAGCTGAAGAAAAAGAAAGTCAGTGGGTCTGAGAACCATGCCCTCCTAGCTCCCTTTCCCAGCATCTCCATACCCTGTTTGGACAATCCTGAGCCAGGCAGCCCATTTGCAATGGGGGATATAGCAGCCACTGTTCCTTCTCACAGGAGGTAGCCAGCACCTTCCTTCCCCACCCCTTCCACCTACCAAATTCACCCTCTGTCCTGTCTGCCCCAAGTGTCGGGTCCCTCCATTGCAGCCCTGAGGCTGTCCCCAGCCACAGTGGGTCTTGCTGGAGGAGGGAAAACCCCTTGGGGTCACCTGGTAAGGATGTGGATGGTGAGGGCACGCGCATTTGCCTGGCTACAGTTGTTCAGCTCTGTGTTGACACGGAGAGTGAAGGTTACAGCATCTCGTGGGGAAGGCTTGTGGTACCTCAGCACCATCTACAGGGTGAGGGCCAGGAGGGGAAAAGGCAGGACAGACATGATCTCAGACAGGGAACAGAAACAGAGTCCTCCACCTCTCCTTTCTCCCATGGTTGTCTCACCACCTCACCTGAGCAAAGACACAACTGCTGCCATGGACTTGCACCAGGAACTGCCCTGGAGCCTCTGTCAGTGCTGCCTGCTGCACCAGCAGCCTCTTCTGGCGATTGATTTGAAAAGTCTTCCCAAAGCCCCTCTGGGACTTCACTCTCACAAGTGCCTGGCCTGAGGTGCTGAATATCCTTGCTGCATATTTTGCCAAGGCTTGCAAGGCAACAACCGTGTCCTGGAGAGGGAGAGACAGTCACCCATCTGAAAGTATCAGCTCTAGTGAAGGTAACTTGGAGCAACAAGACCTCGAGAGGACTCACCCTGCCAACCTCAGGTGCAAAAGTCTATCACTCCACAGGGAGCTACTTGTTACCTGGGTGGAGGCAAAGCCTCCATAGGCATTCTGCTGCCGGATCAACCACGCCACGATACCAGCTGCAGTTGTCATGTCACCCGCGTGCACCCGTGGCTTAGAGAGGTATGCCAGGAGCACATAGGCTGTCAGCTCTATGTCCACTGACTGTGTATCAGGCCAGAAGTCCATGGAAGCTGGAGAGCTTGGCTTGGGGCTCCAGTGGATTTGTCCTCCTGAAGAAGGAAAAGGAGCATGCTGGCTATCTGGAGAAGGCAGAATTGGGGTTTCACAGGAAACAAAACCCAGAGTGCATTAAGGGTTCCTTGAGCTCATTCCCTGTAATCAGGACAGGATTTCTTTCTTCAGTTGATTTTCCATGACTTCATCCAGTCTTAGCCTACAGATTCCTATCTCCTCCCTTACAAAGACTCAAAATCCTCCAGGCTGAGGAAACTCTTTCAAACACAAGGACTATGTACAAATACGTATGTCATTTGTAACCCCTCTGTCCAGACATGTATTACTTCAGATCCCAGCAGGTAAACCATAAGCATTACCCCAAACATCAGTCAGCACCTGATTTGATGGCCTGTTCCTCTAGTTTGTACAGTAGCTCCTGGGTTGTCTCATAGTCCCCAGCCAGGGCAAAGGCATAGGCCAGCACAGCTTCTGTGTAGATGTTGGTGACATTGTGAACTGCCTTCTGCAGGCAGCGGAGGGTAGTCTGCATCAGCTTGCCCTGTGTTGGGAGAAGAGACACATGGCAAACTGACAGGGGCAAAACAGGGGGCAGAGGAGCTCATTACAGAATTTCTGAGGTACTGTGGTACTACAAAATTCTCAGAGGTGACAGGAGATATGATATATCAAAACATTTTACAAGGGCATGTAGCAACAGGCTGGGAGGGAATGGGTTTCAACTGGAAGAGAGTAGATTTAGGTTAGACATTAGGAAGAAGTTCTTCACTGTGGAGGTGTTGAGACACTGGAACAGGTTGCCCAGAGAAGCTGTGGCTGCCCCCTCCCTGGATATGTTCAAAGCCAGGTTGGATGGGGCTGTGAGCAACCTGATCTGGTGTGAGGTGTCCCTGCCCATGGCAGGGGGGGTTGGAACCAAATTATCTTTAATGTCCCTTTCAATTGAAACCATTCTATGGTTCTGTGGTTTGATTACAGGGAGCCAGACTGTGTCTTCCTGATGTAGCTTCATAGAAACTTATTAAATTACACACCTCCTTGAGAAAACAGGCAGTACAGCCCCCAGTGTGCACTGAGAGCCATAGCCACTAAACACTATTCCACCATGTCTGTTTTAAAGCACTGTCTCTTTTCATAGAATCATAGAATTGGCTGGGTTGGAAGGGACCTCAGAGATCATTGAGTCCAACCCTTGAACCACCGCTGCGGTTGCTAGACCATGGCACTGAGTGCCACATCCAGTCTCTTTTTAAATATCTCCAGGGACGGAGAATCCACTACTTCCCTGGGCAGGAATGACTTCACAGTCTGGCCAAACATTGGCTTCTTCCCAGCAGCACCCTCCCTGTTCCTGGCCTGGAGAATGCCAGCATTACAAGCTGACATACAGTGGCACTCAGGTGTGGGAGAGTAGAGGAGAGGAAGGTGCTCACCTTCAGCGGCTGACCCAGCTCCAGAAGTGCTGCAGCAACATATGCCCCCAGGGAGATGTCATCATCCACGCCACTCTGTGAAGGGAATGCACCTTTCACTCTCTAACTGGTGTTTGGAGGGTGCAGGCAGTGACTCCCCAGAAGGAGAAGCTTAAGGATAGTTGCCTGGGGGTCAGGAGTGACTTTTCATGATCCTTTGGGATTCCAGAATCTCTTGCTATCATGTTTGTTCAGTCATTCCCAGCTGTACTGCCTGGCTTGGCCCTCATTTACCTTTAGGGAGGAGTGAAAGAGGCTCCCTTTGGTGGCAAAGCAGCCATTGGGGAGCTGGTTTTTCTCTATCCAGCGTAGGGCTTCCTGGACATTCTTGTCATCTACAAAGATATATTTTCTGGCTTGGCCAAGACTCTTGACTACAAAAGCTGTCAGCCTAGGAAGAGGATGAGTTGTGAGAGAAAGAGAAACACAAAAGAAGCAGAAAGTCAAAGACCACTTGGTAGTTGTCCCTGAAGTTAATAATGACATAGTGGGGTCCCAAAAAAGAGTATTCTTACATAGAAAAGCAAGCTAAAAGTGCAAATGGTCCACAGGCCCCAAATGGCTCCTCTCCCTCAGCCTTGCTCCACAAATACACTGTTCATATACTCCTGCTTTACCCGGTTGTTTCACAGTGAAAAACCTCTTAGCCTTTCTACTTTTATCCATTGCACTTCATCTCCCCCAAATACCTACAGTATTGAATTCCCCCTTTTCTTCCTCCCTTCCTTTCTCCATTTCTCCCAGCCCATGCACCCCAGGGTCAAGCTTGGCCACTGCAGCTCTTTCAAACTCACCCAAGCAACATCCTCCCTGTGGAAGTAAATTTTTTATTGCTCTTCCTGATCTACTTCTAGTCAGCATGTACTCCTCTTGGCTATTGGGACACTACTAACAGTACCTGGTGTTTTCTGTGGGGCAACAGCAAGGCCATAGAGATAAAAAAAGGACCTCCCGTCCTTTGGGACACATCTTCAATGTTCCACTTTCTTAGAAACTCTGTTGCCCTGTCCCACTGCTTTTTCATATGGCTCAAGTCCCTCAGACTGTCTCCCTGCCAGAGAGTTCCTGGGGTATCCGTCCAAAAGAAGGAGTACACATCATTTTTTCCAGGCTCTGGTCCAGATAGGAAAAATCAGAAGTGAGGACTATTTGCAGTGCTTACCAAGTGTTCCCTTCCCCATCCTGCTGCCCAAAGACACTGTAGGACCCATCTCTGTGCCTATAAAGAAGCTGCATCTGGTACCCTGAGGAGATTAGAACAGTGATTAATACAGCACGGTAACAAAGAAGGGCCAACATTGACAGAGTGAGTGCAAGGACAAGAACTATTGGTAGGTTGGACACAGGTAAAGGCAGATGAGCAAGGTGGTTCTGTTGTACTTGCCATTGTGCAGGAACCCTACTGCCCTCTCCTTGATCTCAGGGGTCAGCTGCCTCGTCTTCTCCAGGTACTGCAGCACATAGACAACGGGGGCAAACAGCACCATGTTCTGCTCCCCACAGCCATGGGGCATCTGCACCAAGTGGTCCAAGTTCTGCAGTGCCATCCCCATGAGGTCACCTACACAAGGATGTAAGAAGCAAAGCAAGTGTGTGATTTGAGGGGCAAAACACTGGAGAGAGAAGGAAAGAGGAATAAACAACAGAGTGCAGGATGGGGAGTGGTGTTTTTGTTCTTCCCAGTCTGGCACCATAATGCAGGTTTACCACAGTGTCACCCTGGGGAACTCTCCCTCATCAGCTTTTGCAGCCTGAAGGGCTCCAGCCATAACAAGTACTACTTGTAAAAGCCTATAAGCACAGCTGCAGTTGCTCACTGTGCTTCATACAGACAAATATAAAAACACTTAGGGAAAGGTTGAGATGTTTCTGGTCTTTAGCCAGGCCTGCTCTACCTGGCTGTATATCAAGCTTCAAAATGTCAGTAAGCCAGAAGGGGTGTTAGTCAGATGGTGTGAAGGTGTCCATATGTCCTCCAGGGAGGCATAAAAGCCTTGTATTTGGCTTCCTCCCTTCTGGGCCTGTTGCTTAATAGACATGACTATTTATGCCAGGCCTGGCTTGCGGGCAAATGAGCCCAGCACTTAAAACTGTATTGAATCGTTGGCATGTCTGGTCCCAGTAGCCTCTCAAAAGTTTTCTTTTTGCAGCTTAGTAATGCTGAGGATTGCTTCTCACCAAGAGCTTTTGTTGTAGCAACAAAACTCAACAGGGAGTCAATATGGCTACGAGCTTTGCTGATTGTACCTACAGAACTAGCTAAGGTCTTGAAGCTCCAGTAAAAAGAGTGGCCTAGATTCTCTGCTCCAAAGTTTTAGCTAGAAAAAACAAGGATTATTCTCCTCTGCAGCTTACTTTTCACATGAAAGCCTAAGTATTAATCCAGAAATCTGAAAGCCTAGTGTTGGCAAAGCTTGCAGAGCATAGAAACACATCATATTCTCTTTTGAGAAGTTTCATGTCAAATGGATCCCCTGATACCAGCACCAAGTTAATCTTTGCTTATCTGTAACAGTAGTCAGTGAGTCCACAAGACACTTACCTGAGATGGAAATGGAAGCCCTGGCAGATCCCTTCACTACATTGTCAGGGAGGCGAAGGGACACATGTTCTTCAGCCTTGTTTCCTGATAATGACAGGATAAAGATGCAGTATGAAAAATCAGGCCAAACGCAGCTAACCAGAAGGGCAAGACTGTAAGTATGCTGCCTGCATCCCACTCAGACATACTGATCCCGAAAGTCTGTTCCACTCATCACACCAAGCTCCATTGCCAAGAAACTTTTTGACTTAAAAGAGAGGTGAGAGCTGCTAGCCAAGCTCACCTCACAAGTCAATTCACTACACTCCATAAGTTTCACAAGGATCACAATTGGTCATCACTTGACAAGGGGACATCCTGGAAAGACCTGCAGTGCTGCAGGGACAGGGTGGGGGAGTTGGTGCTCTCACTGGAACTCTCACCATCAAGCCCCAGGAATGCCTGGGGATTGCAGTTTGGGAAGAAGACTACAGAGCAGGATTTTGACACCTATACTGAGAGGCAAACTCAGTAGGACAGCAGATGTGGAAGTAATATTTCTTGTTCTTTCCTGTCTAATAGGACGTGAAATTTCCTATATGAAAAATCATTTGAAATCATTCTTTCATCAGACACCCCGCAGTTTAGTCCTACACTCAGGTCTAGTTATTTCAGGCTACAATACCCATTCACATTCCACATACCTCCTCTTTGGCACAGAAAGGAGCTGTAAGACTTCTCCACTAAGACACCTTCTGGCTGCCAGGGCAAGAACATAGACATGGGATGGGAGAAACAAGATTACATACAAAATTCCTCAAAAGCAGCAAAATTTCAGAGCAAATTCATGTCTGAATTCAGTGGTTAGTCCCCACACTGTCAGGGACTCCATCCTTCTCATCTTTGGCAGGTCTGCACTGAAGCTGCCTACTTCATTGCTCAAGAGAGCAAGAGCAAACCTGGGCCATGGGGCACTATGGTCAGTGGGCATATACAAAAGCTCATGCAAGATGGATGATTGAGCAGGGAAAGGTACACGGAGAGACACAGACGTGGTGTATGAATGCAGCTCAAGAAAGACTGCTGCAGCAGGGGAACAGGTTTGGCTAGATCCTGAGAAAAACAAAGCAAACTTAACCACAGCATTGGTATGCTAATGCTGGACAAAAATGAGGAGAGAAAACCATTTAATCCAGTTCAGCCTTCCTTCCCCCAGAGGCAGGGATTCTCAGAGAGGCAAGCGAGCCTGCTCTCATACTGACCCGGACCAGCACTTGCTTGACCAGCATATGCCTCTGCCTCGTGGTAGTTGGCAAGGGCTTCCTGCTCCCACACCGTGACATTGTGTCCAGTACCTCTGTCCTCACTGTGACATTCAGAGTCCCTAGCAAATAAATTGAACAAAGCCTGTTTCTTATACCTGTGAATATACAGTAAATTTGCTTTAACCGATAGTGGTCTGAGATGCTTCAGGTGGCTGATCTGCGTATCCTCAGCAGTTTGGCTGGTAAAGGTGAGCCAGTCAGCACTCATGGCTTGTTCAGACACCCTCAGCTTGAGAGAGAATTAAGTAATACCTCAACAACAGTAACTTCATTGCACTACATATGACTTCAACAACAGAAAGTCCAGCAGCCCCTTGGACCCCAGTGCTCCCTTCCCATTGCTTGTGAAGCACAGCTCCAGTAATACAAGGTTTCCCCACCCACTCTCTTCAAGGGTTCTCCATGCCACCCATTCCATTCTCTCCCTCTCCGATAAGCCTAAGAGAGAAGGAAAGCAGACATGATGGATCACATGCTTGAACCACTTAGAACAAGTTTCAGGGTCCAGAGGGGGCCAGGCTCTGCCAGGTGCTCTGGACCTCCCAGTCCCTCTCCTGTTTTAGGGTTCCCCATCACCACTCTCATTTTTGTTGCCTTACCCAGATGGGCTGCTGTCACATTCCATGTGAAGGTCCTGGACTCCTCTGCACACAGACACTCCTTGTCCCTGCAGGTGCGGCACGACTCCACCTGGAAATCTGAGGATTTAGCCAGGGACACATGGATCTAAGGGAATGGCAGATGGAGGAGAATGACAGGACAGCTCAGGAGAGGTGGCTTGGCACAACATGCTCTAAAACTGGAGGGCATGGAAGGTCTGTCCCACACAGTGTTGCTTGTGAAAAAAGCACACACCTGTATGCACTGCTGCAGGTAGTTGAAGACAGTAGCTTTCAGCATGAAGGTCTCTCCTCTGATGACAGAATATGGCAGCATCACATCCACAAAGAAGGGCTGAACCGTTCTGAGGCTTATGGCTGGGGCAAGGCCAAATCCCCTCCCAGAAAAGCAGAACATCTTGACTTTCCACTCTCCGGCAACAGCAGGTGCTGTGACCAAAACAGTCCTGCTGCCATTGGTGCTGAGAGGAAGAGAGCACTTGCATGAAGAAATTCACAGAATCATTCAGGTTCAAAAGGACCTCTGAGATCATCAAGTCCAACCCTTAATCCAATACCACTGTGGTTACCAGACCATGATGAGTGCCACATCCAGTCCAGGGACACAGAATCCACCACCTCCCTGGGCAGCCCATTCCAATACCTGATCACCCTCTCTGTAAAGAATTTCTTCCTAATATCCAACCTAAACCTCCCCTGGCACAACTTGGGACCATGCCTTCTTGTCTTACTGATGGCTGCCTGGGAGAAGAGACTGACCCGCCCCCCTAGTTACACCCTCCTTTCAGGTAGTTGTAGAGAGTGATGAGGTCTCCCCTGAGCCTCCTCTTCTCCAGACTGAACACCCCCAGCTCCCTCAGCCCTTCCTCACAGGACTTGTGCTGGATCCCTTCACAGCCTCCTTGCTCTTTAGAACTGCTCTGGGACCTCAATCTCCTTCCTGAACTGAGGGGCCCAGAACTGGACACAGGACTCAAGCTGTGGCCTCACCAGGGCTGAGTACAGGGGCAGAATCCCTTCCCTGGACCTGCTGGCCACACTGTTCCTGATACAGGCCAGGATGCCATTAGCCTTCTTGGCCACCTAGGCACACTGCTGGCTCATGTTCAGCTTCCTGGCAATCCAGACTCCCAGGTCCCTTTCTGTCTGGCTGCTCTCAGCCACTCTGTGTCCAGCCTGGAGCTCCCCATGGGGTTGTTGTGGCCAAAGTGCAGGACCCGGCACTTGGCCGTGTTGAACCTCATCCCATCGGAATCAGCCCAACTCTCCAGTCTGTCCAGGTCCCTCTGCAGAGCCCTCCTGCCTTCCAGCTGATCCACACTCCCCCCTCAGCTTGGTGTCGTCTGTGAATTTGCTGATGATGGACTCAATCCCCTCATCTAAATCACCAATGAAGATATTAAACAGAACTGGGCCCAGCACTGATCCCTGGGGGACACCGCTGGTGAGCAGCTGCCAATTGGATCAGCCCCATTCAGCACCACTCTCTGGGGGCCTCCAGCAGTTCCTAACCCAGCACAGAGTGCTCCTGTCTGAGCCCTGGGCTGACAGCTTTTCCAGGAGAATGCTGTGGGAGATGGTGTCAACAAAGGCTTTGCTGAAGTCCAGGCAGACTCCATCCACAGCCTTCCCCTCATCCCCCAGGCAGGTCACCTGAGCATAAAAGGAGATCAGGTTGGTCAGACAGGACCTGCCCTTCCTAACCCCGTGCTGGCTGTGTTTGATCCCTTGTCCATCCTGTAGGAGCTGTGTGATTGCCCCATAATGATGTGTTCCATAACCCTGCCGGGCACTGAGGTCAGGCTGACAGGCCTGGAGTTTCCTTTCATCCCTTTTTGTGGATTGCTGTGACATTCTCCAGCTTCCAATCATCTGGGACCTCCCCAGTGATCCAGGGCTGTTGGTAAATGATGGAGAGCATTTTGTCGAGCTCCTCTGCCAGTTCCCTCATCACCCTGGGGTGGATCCCATCTGGTCCCAGAGACTTGTGAGGATCCAAGTGGCTCAGCATGTCACAAACTTCATCCTACCCTGCTGCAATGATGAGGGCTCATGGGCTTGGGTGGAGGAGATGTGAGGTCGTTGTTCTCAAATCAGCCTCTGCTATATTACCACTGACTTCTGCTCCACTGGTTCACTGCAAGACAGCTCTCAGCAATTTATTCCCTAAAGCCATAAACCCTGCTGAAGCGCTATCAGTAACAGATTTATTCCCTCCTCCTGAGCAAAATGGTGCCTGGGCATTCCAGCTCTGTACATTCAGTCAACAGCATGATGCTCTGGAATGCAGCATGACCATATCCTCCTGACTGCTGATTCATCAATCTAAGTACTGTGGCAACAAGGGCTGCAATTTTAGCTGGTGCACTCACCAAACTGAGAAGTTAACACGGTGTAGACCATTGTGTGAAGCAAGACCAAAGTTAGTGGTTTACCCTTGAAGTATATTGCTCCTCTCTAAACCCGTGTAGACTTCAGTTCAGCTTGATGAACTACAAATGCAGGGAAGAGCCACAAAATTCAAAATTCACATACAAATCTCTCACTACATCTATGGCTGGACTTCTGCACAAGTGCAAGTCAGTCAAGACTCAATAACAAAGGGATCATCCCTCTGTCCATTTGTAAAGTCTGGCATCACCTACCCAACAGAGAACAAATTCCAGATCCAAGTTTCAGGGAAATAGTGGTTAAGTCTTCCATGGGCTGTAAATTGGGTTTTCTTCTTAGTGATACTTTGGTCTTCTGTAGAAGGCCACCCTGAAAGAAAGAATGAGTTCCACAAGAGTGGGAGAGGTGAACCCTACCAATTATAGACAGCCTAGCAATGAGGCAAGAAGCGAGGCAAGAAGCAAAGCAAGAAGTAAAAGAGGAGTGGGAAGAGTCTGGCAGAGGGAAACACAAGGGAGTGGGCTGATTCGGTGGGGAGGGAATATATAGGAAGTGAAAATAGTATGGTAACAGGAGAACCAGCTTGCAGTGAGCTAGTTGCAAGTTTTCCAAGGCTTAGTTAAAACAAAGTCCACTTGCTGACTTGACTCAGAGTTGGTGCTAAAGACCAGGGACTTTCAGAGAGCCATTTTAACCACACTTCTGTAATTCTATGAATAACAACACTGTTTGTTTGTCTGCAGAAAACTCACAGCTCTCTGCAATCAATGGTTTAAATATCAGGAGGACTTTGAGCCAGCTTAGTATGATCATCTAGTGCAGACTAACAGAGAGAAAAGAAGTGATTCTCCCTGCAAGCACAGCTGGGGACAGAATCCAGATTTTAGTACAGCCTGCAGAGTAGTCACTGGGAAACAGATCCTGGCCCATGACTGGGTTTGTCATGAAAGGAAAGGGAATGCCATGTTTTAATGTCAGGGAACACCTGGGTAGTGACATTCTTCAGAGCCCTTTTTATAAGGACTGGATCATTCCTGCAGGTACTGTTGGACTGTGTAGCTAGGTTGTGGCAGCACCACCCATTACTCCTCAGAGGGCCAATATCCACAGCAAACCTCAGAGATCAGAGGGCTCTTCTGCTTGGGTGCCCTCATATCCCAGGTAGGCTGAAAATGCAGCTCACCCACAGTTGGCTTCCTATCTGCCCGATGAAAGCACTGAGAAGGCCTCTTGATCACAAGGTTTGAGAAGATTTTCAGTCCCATGTTCTGTTAGGGAAAGAAGGAGAGCAGGGGAGGCAGAAAAGCATTTGTGAGTGGGGAGGAGTGGCTACTGCTCTTTAAAATTACTCTGAAAACCATCAGAGACAGGACAGCCCAGTGTCCAGGAGCTCAGAACAGCACTGGGCCAAGAAGAGATGGTGCTGAGGAAGGCATGGCACAGCCTCCCCAATCCCTTCTTTCGTAGCAGGTTACTAAATCACTGTCTCTCTTTGGGGGGACACTGGAATTTCTTGCTTCTCTCAATGCATTTCCAGTGGCAATGGCACAGACGAGAGGTGTCAGTGTCCCTGTCAGAGCCCTCGAGGCACTCTGGAGGAAATGCTGGATGAAATCTGCCCTCTGAAGTTGTACAGAGGTGTGAACGGGGAGCACGCCCCCTATTCAGCCCCTGGGGATGTGACATGGGCATGTCCATAAACACAGAAGATGTCTCTATACTGTGAAAGAGCATCCCAGAACATGTCTCTGTTGCTAAACAAAAGAGGACAGGGTCTGATCCCCAGGTCCAAGGCTAAATGGCACTGGCTGCCTTGTGCCCATGCTGCATAAGACTAGTTCATTTTAGAGGAGATCTTCCTTAAAGACACCCTGAGATCTGCATGGGAACAGCATAAAACAGCACCAGAGAACAGGCTAGCAACTAAGCCATGTCAATGATCTGTGGTCTAATAGTTGGGATCACTCCTTGTCTTTTCTCTAATACTGTAGACAAACAGTACTCAGCCCAAGACCTCATTCCCAAACCCCCAAAACTGGGTTTTGCTCATCCAGTATCTCATCATCTTGCTTTCTGCACCTGTGGAGGGGAACAAAGGTGTTCATACATATCATGGGATTGTACATCTCTTGAGGTAGCATAGCTAGGTCAGGGCAGACAGGAAGGTTTGTCTGGAGAAGGCAAGGCTTCCTCAGACTGCTTGGGGAAAAAGATATTTCAGATACTCATCATTTCAACAGCTCTGGGAAAAGTCATGACGTGGTTACCCGGAAGAGGTTAAAGATGTCAGGCTGAAAGGACTGCCGTGGCTTCCCCCGTAGCAGAGTGGAGGTGGACTGGGGCTGAACACAGTGATCTAAGTGTTCTTCTACTTGGGCAGGGTATCCATGTCGGTAAGCAGCAGGAAACAAACCATAGACCTAGGGAAACTCCCAGGCAGAGAAGAATCAGGAGGGAGCAGATACCTTCAGATGCTTCACTCCACCCTCTCCTAGCATATATATCTGTTCATCCCCATCTCCCTCAGCAGATCTCAATTTCTCCTCCACAGAAAGACTTCCTCATCCATTAGCTTTGCTGCCTCCCCTGGCTTATGTCACTCCTGTTTTTTTGCCTCATTTCACAGACACTCACCATTTGGCTTGTCAGCTCACTCTGCAGCCTCCCAGTGAACATGTTTTCATCCACTGCCTGTACTGCACACAGGGAGCCAGGGGCTGCCTGCAATTGGAGCTGCACTGTTGATCCTGTGTGGGCTTCTTTAGCTGGGAATCCTACCTTGACCTAGAGCAACACACCAGGAAGAAAGATGAAAAAGAGAGAAAGAGGGATGCAGAGGCTGACAGACTGTCAGCACGGACAGAAATCAGGAGACCAGCTGCAGTATTCCCAGCTTGGCCACTGCTATGAACAGAATTCACTGCCAAAGATTTCCTGTTTGTAGAAGGACTCTCTGCCTCAGTGAGCCTACCTCAGTTTCCCTTTGTCATTCAATTGTTCTTTGCCTCTCAGTCTCACACTCTTTGTCTCACATCCACTGCCCTTAGCCCAGAGTTGGAGAATCTCCATGGAAAACCAAGGGCGTAGCAAACTCTGAACTGGTAACAGCCTTGGAAGTACTAATAGAAGGCCAAGTTGCCAGCTGCTCTGCTATGTTGAAAAACATGGACCCCAGCCTGGCTTCAACTAGGCCAAAGACTAAACAAGAATAGGCAGATAAACATAAGAATTTGTATAATGGGGGAAAAGGCTTTCTTAGCTTTTCCTTTGTTTCCCTTTTGTTCTCCAACAGAAGATGTTGGAGGTTTGGCTAAGTAATTAAATGACAGCAGCCAATCATTTTATTCTATAAAAGGCTAGTCCCATCTTTTGATCCATGAGAATCCTGTATACTTTCCCTAGAAGGTATGATGGACCTTCTCCCTTCATCAGGGACACCTGCTCAAGCCATTGCCACTGGCAAGGAGGGAAAGGGATTCCCAGCACAGCCACTGGGGGGGTAAGAAGTGTCAAATCTGTATATGAATTCCTGACTTTAAGACTCTAGGATCCTTACAAAAACTACAGTAATTGTATTATCATATTGCCAGAGGTATTATTTTAATAATTGTTCTAGAACTAGCATAAAACCTTCTGATAAGTAATTGCCGAGTGCTCCAACAATTAGCTTTGTGTAACAGTTATACAGATGGTTGATTATCTGCATATTTTATTATTAAGATACCTCCTTGTTTGTTATCCTAACACCTTTTTTTTCTACCCTAATATCCTAACACCCACATAATCCAATTTATACCTCTTTAGTCTAGCTTTTAAGATCCTTTGTTATTTACAACAAATCCTAGGTTACACATATGCATCTCATCTTGTCCCTTGGCACTGTGCTGCAGACATTCCCTTACTGTCTTCTCCCCAGTTCTCTCTTTGAGGGATCTGAGGGTCTCCCTCCCTCAAGCCTGCTGATGCCTGTTTGTCAGATCTCCCCCAGCCACAGGAATGAATCTCACCTGGTTTTCAAAGCACAAAGCAACATCAAAATGGATGCTGTCAGCTGCTACCCCACCTCTGGGGAAGATGGCATACACTACTAAGGAGGGTGATGGGGTGAAGTCAGCAGTGAAGGTCAAAGGGATGGAGAAGGAGCCCTTCAACACTGAGGAAGGAAAAGCAAAGTGTTTTCATCACAGACCCACCAAGAATTCCTTCTGCCCTCACTTTTTTTTTCTGCTGTATAATCCCACAATGTCAAACCAATTCCTGCTGCTGCTCAGTTTGTGCCCTCCTTCTGTTCTTTGATGCCATGTGCTCCATCTCCCCACAGGTCCACCCAGCCTCTCTTTCTATTGTTTCCCTCATTTTATCTTTTCAGCCTCTTCCAGTTGACACAATTGCTTCCTTAGCCTCTTTCTGTCCTGTTTGCTGACTGCCCAGAGCTTAGAATGGATTCAGGGAACTTGAGGGAAACTGGCAACACTGTCCAACCTAGAAACCCATCAGGCACAACTATTTCCATTTTACATCTGCTGCAGACTTACTGTGCAGCTTCCCAACCTGGACAGTCTTCTGGCCCCTGACAACAATTCCAGTCCTCCCAGTGACCTGCAGGAAGAGGGACACAGGATGAACAAACTGCTGTTTGCCACCAGAGCACAGTCACATTCACCCATGTGCATCTTGCACATGGGTGCAAGAAACTTCTTGAAACTTCAGAAACATACTGTGAGTCCAGTCCAACACTATGTCTCAGGTCCAGCTCCATCACAGCACAGGAGGAGGAGCCTGAACACATGAAATTCTGGTTTGTCTAGTTAGGACTGTGGATGGGTAGTGGGTTCACTGGAGGTAAGCGAAAGACAGCTAAGGTATTTCTCCTTTAGCGAGCAAATCTCCAGAGTGGACCAAAAGTCATTCCACTAAATAGCTGTTTGATAATCAGAATGAAAAAGTGATCCTCCATACAGTTTAAAGGGAGAGGGGTTTGACAGCAGTCCCTGCACAAGACTCTACCCTCTGCAGCCTTCAGAGAGGCTAAGGGGGCAATGTGCTGCGAAGACAGAAGCTTCCACCCACCCATGGAAGTGACTGAGGCCCTAATACCAGGATCACACTGTAACCAGGCTGAGTTTACTGGCTGTAGTGTTCACCCAGTCCCCCTAGAACAAGCTCTTCCCCCTGGGGATGATGTAAATTACACCCTCACATTTCACTGGGGTCTGGTCCCATCAGCACTGCCTTTTACCCCAGGTTCTCTGCTGCACTTACTCACATAATATGCAAAACCTATACGGCTGGTGTCTTCTCCCAGGTCATCCCGACTGACCACGAAGGTCACCTGGACATTCTGCCTCAGTCCACATGGCAGTGTTCCTTTGAGTGGATCTATGTCCAGGAAGCTTTTTGTTGTGACATGGAAGGGTTGCAGGTGATGGTAAGCATTTGTGTAACTGAAGTCAGTTTTTCGAGGCATATGCATGAGCTCCTCCAGTGTGAACCTTCCCTGAGAGGGGGACCAGAGACACACAGAAATTAAGAGTTTAATGCTTCCATGCTTTGCTAGAATGCCATCAGTTTGCTTTGGGAAAGGCTATTGCTGGGTGCCTTCCTGCTGGCTCTTGCACAGGCAGAGTTTTGTGCAGAGCCCAGGCCTGAGCTGGCAGGGGGGCTGCAGGGCAGTAGTGGGGAGGATCAGCAGAGATCAAGGATTTTCACTTTCCTTCATGCAGAGGTGGAATTTACCTCCAAAGAGACTGATGAGCTGTTCCAGGCAGTTGTGTCCAGGTTGAAGGATGCTATTCCACTGCCATCTGTGATGTATGTTTTGATAAGGTGGCGCCTCATGAACTTTATCACGAGATAAACTTTTCTGTTTTTCATACCATTTCCATAGTGATCCTGAAGCTTAATCTGGCAACAATGGTGTGAGGCCAAAATCAGATATTTCTCTCAGTGTCATACCGAAAACCTTCCTCCCTCTGACAAACATAGAGCCTTGTGTAGGTGGCCTTAACTTCAGTGTGGCCCCAGAAAGACAGGAGACCTATAAAATTGCTTCATCTCTAAAGCTAAGCTGCAAGTGATTAAAACCTGTCTGCTCCATAGTGTGACTAGAGCAAAAGGAGGTCATCTCCTAGCCAAAAGCTGAGACATCCTTGCATCCCAGCATCCCTGCTGAGATGTCACTCATCACTCTCAGCAGAGGCTGCAGGTGTAAACACATAAGAGAATCTGAAATGCAGAAACTGAAGCCACATTGTCAAGTAATGTGACACACTGCAAGGTAAAGTATTCTGTCTGAGGAAGAGAAAATGGTTTGGATCAGCAAAAATTAACTAGACACTGAATTCTTTGGAAAATAAAGGGGAGGGAAAAGCAATGGAAAAAAATCACCTTCCCTCTGTAGGGCACTCCAGGGATGTAATATGCATTTGGTGTCTCAAACACTGCCTTTGCAGCAGTCCTGGAAATGAGGATTTGGCTGGAGGTGTTGATCTGCACCCCTGTCAGAATGCAGAGTGCAAGGGAAGCAGGATCAGTATTTGTTATTCCTATCCTCTCTAAGCAGAGTATTTCAAACTTCCTTCCCAACACCAGCACCCGTCAAGGTTTGAATGCTGTTCCCTGTGGCAGCTCCTGCTTAAGCTGAAATGTCTTCAGGCTGCTTTGTGGCCTCATGGAACACACTCCCAGGCACACCTCATCCACCTGCTAAGTATCTCCTTGTGAACACAGCAAGTTCCTCAAGCAGGACTGCTTTCTGTGTCCTGTGATGGTCACAGCACCAGGTGGAGAAGAGGGGGATGTGTGCCCTCACAGACCCAGGAACTGTCCCTCTTTCCCTTGCACCACCTCTGCTGAGTCCCTGGGTACCTGTGCCCATCTCCAGGAGAGAGGCTTCTGCATAGAGCTTGCCATCTTCCTCACTGGGAGCCAGGTTGAAGACAGAGGTGCTCACAGAAGAGGTGAAGCACCCCTTGCTTGCAGTCTGCAATAGGAAGTGGCAGATATTATTTGAGTATGGGGAGAAGGAGTCAGAAGCGCAAGGTATCAGCCATTCTGTCATAACTGCTGACTGCTACAAGTAAAAATGCAGGCTCATATATAGATTGATACAGCTCATATTTTAAATTCTGTATTTTCTATTTTCTATGCATAAATATGTGTAATTCATATTATAGAAACAAAGCAGGCATCACATTTTCATCAAAGTTACGATGGTGGCAACTTTCCGGCTTTAGTAGAAAACTAAATACTGCATTAACTGGATCACAGAACATTTTGATAGATCTAGCTAGAAGAACTGCAGAAACTAATGAAAATTCAAAGTAACAAATAATTTCCAGAGCTGGAAGATTACAGATACTGTAACAAGTCAAAAAGACATGTCATAAAGGATGAAATGTTTTCAACCTTATGTGTGCAAGGAAAGAGCTCAGCAATGAAATGCTTTGTTAGGAATAGAAAGATGTAACAAGGAAAATATAAACAGATTCAATATATAAATATATGGAAAGAGAAAATATGGTATAAATCCACCATGTGATTTGGCTATGGAATTAACCGTGTCTCCACCATATGTTAGAGTCCTGCAGTTTCAGGTTAGGTTCACCTTAACGCAGTAATTTTGCACTCTTGAAAGCTGTATTCATTGTCATTCTTACACTGCATCAATTTATGACAAGTTATACTTCTTTACAGAAAAGAACAGAACTCTAAATCTTTATGTGAAATTCCTCTTTTCTAGTCCCTAGCCTTATTAAGCATAGTCATAAAGAATAACTTCCAGGTGTGAAGGCTTCTCAGTTGGTCTGGGCAGCAACAAGTGCATTAATTGAATAAAAACAATAATTTATTAGTCTGCATATACATTACAGAGGCTGACAAACTTTCCCTACACAGCAGTTCATTCTGTTCACTCAGACCTTGATGCATAGGCCTGCAGTGCTCCCTCACTACCCATCTATCTTCCAGGATTTTACTCACCGGGCCACTGTATTCCCTACAGATATCCTTGCTGGCATTTTGGAGACGCCTCCTTGCCTTCTGGCACAAAATCACCCTCATGGTCCCTTGCACTGCTTTCCCATAGCTGTACCTGCAGAGAGGACACCAGAGGAGCTGCTGCCCAGAGGCACTGCGTGCTTTGCTGCTGAGCACCTTGCTCCCTCCACACAGGTGGCCTTACTGATGAAAGTCCTTTATGCAGCTGGTATGCTGGCTGGTATAAGTGGAAAGATAGCACACTGTGTACTTGGGAAGTGCAATAGCACAGTTCTGCATCCAGTGGAGGCAGAAATAAAGCATAGAGAGGAAAGGACCCACGCTGTCTGAAGGTCTCTCACTTCTGCATGCTGGGGAGCTGCAGGCAGACTCAGAGAGCTGAGCTGAGCTGATGTGTTCATGCAGCACAGGGCACCACACAGTAGAGATATGAGTTCAGGTGTGAAAGCAACAGAAAACCTGCATTCCTGCAGAGCACAAAACCATTATACGGCAGTAACGGAGCTACAGAGAGACCTCAGAACTGCCTCACTATGGGCTTGTCTCATGGTCTGGCCTCCAGTTTCCATCATCAGACCTGCTCTGCTGTTTTTTGGCAAAGCACATCAGAAATGTGCCCTTGTCAGTGCAGACATTCCCCCTGCCTGCCTTGCTGCCTTTCCCTGCTTTGACTCCTCTCTGGCTTTCTCTTCAGAGCAATGATCTCAACAGTATCATCAGCAGGAGGACATCTCTGGCCAGTCCTGGGGATGCAGAGTGCTGTACTGTATACTACTAGTGCTTCATATGGTTTAATTTTAAACATTCCAAGTAATTATAAATTATGTTAGAGAAGCAGCAAACAGACATCAAAAGTCTCCAGAAAACCTAGTCCCAAATACAAATCAGCTCACCTAATTTATCAGTCTCCAAAGTGCTTTCCAGATAATTCTCCTTCCACTTTTGTGCTTACTCTGCCTGAGGTCATGCCTTCCTTCACATCCTCATCTGGTCAGTTTTTCTGATGACTACATAACTAAAGAAACTCCCTGGCTGCTTCTATGAAGATATTAAGTTCAGCAGCATGCAGGTGAGAAGGAATAGCATAACTTTTAAGTAAACATCAGTTCCTGCTTCTTTACCTCAGCTGATTGCTCCCATACCAGATACACTTTTTTCTCCACATAAGGTCTTTCAAGGCTGGACACACACAGAGCTTATACAGCAAGGTATAACTTGCCTAGAAAAAGCCTCCCTGTAGATGACTGGTCTCTCTCAAGTGTGGCTTGTGTACCTGTTCCCCAAGGGAGTGCCCTTCAATCTGTCTCTTGCACTATTTGGGATTCTCCAAAAGGAACAACTGTTCTTGGCCCTCTTTGAGCTACTTCTCCTTGATGGAATCAAGAGGTAGGAGACATGGAAGGAGGGACAGTTTTTATGAGCTCTTTCTAAATATCCTCCTTACCTGCCACAGACACGCAGGTGGAAAGTTTTATCTGAAGCATAAATCTGAGCTGGTCCCTCGAAGAAAACATCAAACTTTTGCAACACTGGAACAAAACCCACAGAGTTACTCTACCAAAGGCAACAGAATATGATATCACAAACGGAAAGAGTGTGTTTATGTGAGGCTGGAGTCCCATGATGGGTCATGTTCATGAGGTAAAAGCAAAGACTAATTGAAAACAGGAAAACTAAAGACACAATACACTTTTCCCCTCAATATTTTAACAGTCTAGCAGAGGTCTTCAGTGTATTCTCACTCTGTGCCAGCCTAGTTGCCAGCAGATGCCTTCTCCAGAAATCTCCATCACAATCTCCCTTGTGTTCATTTCTGATATTGCCTATTCTGTGTAGATTTGTGTTTAATGTTAGCTCTCAGGCAATGAACCTTAATTTAGAATGTTTGGCTATATATTACTGTACAGACAGAAACAAGCAACTTTTTCCATCCCCTCCTTTGTTCTCCGTACTCCATCTTACCATGTTCCTCCACCTTGAAAGTAGTGGACGCTTTTGGGTTCGCAACACTGATGGTGTAAGTCCCCAGAGAGAGCTCATCAGCTAACTGGAAAGAGAGATCTGCAATGCCCTGCTTTGGTCTCACATCCAGCCATTGGCCAATGCGGTTTTGATTTGGGTCCTGCAGTCCAGAGAAAGGAAAGAAGGTGCAGTCATCAGCAACACTTGCTATTCTCCATTTAGAGACTACTGGATTCAAAGGCATTTTGAGCCTTTCACAAGTTCCTGCTGCTTTTTCTCCATATGGTAGTGAAGTGACCTGAGTGCTGGAGCTCTCAGAGCAGGGTCACTCTACAGAGTAGAGTGACCCTCAAAAAAGGGGTCATCAAAAAAGTATGAAAGCTCTTGACATTTAACCTTTCCAGTCTTATCTAAAGATGAACAGTAAGAGTTGCTGACTAAAGCCTGGCTGACCTTCCTGAATGTAGAAATAGATGGAAGCTGAACCATTTGGATCATCAAAGCACAAGAAGCATGTGGACAGAGTATGTACATGCATGTGTATACACAGACCCTAGGAAAAGTAACTTGACTCAGTAAGACAGTGGCCTAGGTACTTATCCAGACTGAAGTAGCTTTCCCCATTACACATGAAGAGTTGGAAACACCCACCTGGACTTCCACCATGGAGTACTGCAGAGGAAACAGACAGCAATGTCAGAATCCGGCATGACAGAGCAACCAGCATCTAAACTTTTCTTACCCACCTAGCCCATGCACAGTGACATCACCTCTCCCAAATATTACAATAGAAGGAGCTTGATCTCACTGAAACCAGAAGAATGGCTTTGAAGTAGTCAGGAAAACACACAACATAAAAATCTGTGGTATTCTTTGGATTTGCTTTTTGAATCCTCAATTTTTAAAATGCACTTTGATAGACACTCTACAACCATGAAAGACTGATTTTACTATAAAAAGAAGACAGACTCAGAAAAACAATCATCCCAAATTCATAAGTATTGAGAGGCATTGGGTTTTTAATGTAAATCCCAAGAATCAGCAAAACTCCATCACCTATAGAAAGAATACACCCCACATTTTCCTGTGAACAGCCTGGCCTAGGAGTAAAAGCACAAGTGGAGACATGAAACACTGCTGACTAAAGCTGATAGTAACAGGGAGGGACATAAAAAGACATACTTCAGCCCTTCTAGGCCTATTAATTCTCTGTTCTTATCTCACTGCAGCTATCAGCCAGGAGGCAGTAGTGATGAATGACTTGTGATTTGAGGCATTTTCATCACAGCATTATTAATAGTTATAATGCTAATATACACACAGAGACATCAAACATTGATGGCAAAATAGCTTCATGAACCAATTGTAGGCATGGAAGCAAATGTATTGTTTACTCTATTATCTAACTAATATAGGAGATATGACTTCCTTGTTGAGAGGAGAAAGGACAACCTAGGCCCTCACCAATAGCCCAAAAAAAGAGGAGATGGAGACACCAATAAAGAAGCTGGAAGGATCTCTCCATTTACTGCAGTCTAGAGGGGTTTAATCCAACTCTCTGCTCACGTGTGCCCTTCGGTATTTATCTGTCATGGCATGAATTCCTGTTGGCTCTCCTTAAGTTGCTAGAGGACAGAGGAGTGTGAAATAGCTATAGCTGCTGGCTGCAGGTATAATTGCTCACTGTAGAAAGATGCCAGTTTTGCAGTTTCCTGGGTAGCACATATGCAAGTCTCTGGCAGCTGACCTGACATGAGGGAAAAAAGCTGCTGCCAACAGCAAAGTGAATATAATTTAGTTATACTATTGTCTCTCTCTTTTTTTTTATCATCACTTCATGCGTATCCTTCCCTATATCAATTATTTTTTCTTAAAATTCTGCAGATGTGTCACAGCTTTCTTCATACTCTCCTGCCACCCTTAGATGCAAGAAACTCCACAAAGCACTGAGCCTTCCAGAGCTACAGGAGGAGAGCTTCAGGTCTGGCCAAGTCTTTATACAGCTTGTTGAGTAATTGTGCCTGTGGCCAACAGCCCACTGATGTCCCCAGAAGCTCTGCCTATTTCTTGGGGTGTTTTTTGAGGGGCTTGGGGGCTGCCCTATACTTACTCAGCTAGCAGGGAGTGCTGACACCCCCCCACCCCAAATTCCATCAGCAAAGTCAACCCTGCTGCCAGACAGCAGGAGATGACACAGTAATCAGCAAACAGACACCGCTGTGCTCATTTTGTTTAGTAGAGGGTTGGATTTGGCTGCCCTGGGTGCTGCAGACATGGGGACTTTCTCAACCTCCGTGGCATGGCAGTGTGAGGGGAGCCAGACGTGACAGAGGGAGCCTGGAGACTTCATTGCCTCCACTTAGATGCCTTTACCTTGCTGCTGACAGGAGCAAAGTCTTCAGTCAACGTCACGATCCGGAATTTCACTGAAGAAAAAAAATCAAGCAGAGCACATTAGAGGCACAGAGTGCATTCAGGGACAGACTTACCCTGCACCTACCTCACTGTGAAATCCACACAGCTCCCCACACAGCACTGCTGGCAGCCCCATGTCTGTCCTGCAGCCCATCCTACACACACCACCCTCCTCTCCCCTCCCCTCCCCTCCGCCTTGTGCAGCCCTACTCACCAACTTTTCCCCCCAAACACATAGCAGCAGCACAGCCGCCAGCCTCACAGTTTAGGGTCTTTCCCATAGGCTACACTCAGAGTTACCTCAGCTGCAGTGTAAGCTGACCAGTTCTACCTCGACCTGGCTGAGAAGACCTCATTTAGGTCTGCTCTCTCTTCCAAGCCAGCTCTGCTCCTGGAGTGCATGAAACCAACCCTTCCAGTCCCTTCCCTCCCCTGAAACATGGTACATGGATAAATCACTCCAGAAAGCATCAGATAGCTACCTCCTGCACCCACATAGAGGCTGCATGGCACAAAGCACTCAGCTGTTCACTCATAGGAAACCGGGAAAAAAGTCCAGGCAGATCAAGGCAGGAGAACTGCCAGGGTGCTCCATGCAGTGCTTACCTGTCTGTCCTGGGTTATAGACAGGTTTATCCAACTGAATGAAGGTGCCTGTGCCAGCCCTGTGGATCAGGACTTTCTTCTCTTCATTTACACTGAAGTAGTGGCCATTGGAGATGCGGAGGTGGACAGTGCCAACTTCCTGGTTGCCTGCAGGTTGAGGGACCTAAGACACAAAAGAGGACCCATCAGGTTAGCAGGCAGTAGGAGAGGACAAGACAGCAGAGCAATGCTCTTCTTGCTCCTGCTGCACTCTGAGATCAGCCTCTTCTCCACCTTACTCTGAAAGCCAGCACAGGGTGTCCCCTCAGTGGCTGAGGGATGTGCCATGGAAGCACAAGTGACAATGCCTTTGCACTTGCCAGATCTTGGACAAAAGGAAAAGGGACCCTGTTCCTGCAAAGAAATTGCCTGCCCCTTCACAGGACCACTGTTAAAACCTGCATGAAGCAAGATGGAGAAGGCTTTAACCAAAGGATGAAGGTCTATGTTGAAGAGAAATATGTTTCCTAGAGTGTGGGGGTCATGGAGGCTGAAATCCACTCACAGTTACCAGTCCAAACCAAGAAAATAAGGTTCATGAGCTTTAAGATTGGAAAGATTTGTGCTGAAGTGCGCACAACCTCCTGTGTCTTTCCTAATCCTCCAGGACATTTTCCAGCCCTTAAGGAGAAGCTTGAAGGGAAGCAAACGTGACAGAAGGTTGTCTGAGATGAAAGGTCTACCTATTTCTTCATCATGATTCACAAACTACACCCTGTGAAAGTGCTTCCTTCTCACAGGGAAGAATGAGCTTCACAGCTGTGCGTTTCAAAGCAACACCATCCTCCTCAGTCCTTTGCTGCCTCACCAAGCAGCCTTCCCTTGGTGTACCATTAAGGTGGACTGTGAGATAATCAGCAGGAGAGGTAACATGATGACAGACAAAGGCAGGAAACAAGTACATCAGGCTCACACTAAAAATTTCCTGACTTTGCATTACCTCCTTTCCATTCCCTCTCTCCTCCTGTTTTATCCTCATTCTCTATTTCTCTGGTGAGAGGAGTCACAAGCCAAAAGAGTGTGCTGGGAGGTGCCAGCTGGAGGTCCATGCTAAGAATGATCCTGACCTGAAATTTGGAGCACTCAAAGATCCAGTTGTTCCGGACAACCTTGCGGTACAGGCTGAGGTTGCCAGATGGAAGCACAAGAGTTAGGGCCACACGAATAGGCTTCTCCACCCCACGGAGGTCCAAACACACTCTCTGGGAAGAGGGGTAGGGCAGTGCAGCTGGAACGATGATCAGGTACCTCCTGCAGTGGGGAAACAAGACATCACATCCTGGGAACAGTCTCACCCACTCTGTGGTCTAAGGAAGCAGAAGGAAGGTTTAACACCCCTCCGGGGGCAGGATATGCTGCTCTGCTGGAGCCAAAGGGATAGGTTAAAATGAGAGACTGGGCTTCTCACAGGGGTGATGGAAGGTATATAGCTAATGTCAGATAAACACAAGAGAAATGCTTTCAGGTGGCCTCAGATTACACTGGTGTGTACATAGTTCTGGAGGATGCTACAGGAGTACATAGAAGCATATGCGGTAGAGGCCATCTCTGCTTTTACAAAGGAAATAATTTTAAGGTGTTGCCAATACACATGGAAAACACACTGTCCAGCCCTTCAATAGAAAAGAGTTTGCCTTTCTTTCTTTGAGACTGCTTCTCCACTGCCTTGGCAGCAGACTGATTCCTCCTTAATCATTTCTAGCCCTGCAGCCCTTTTCACCTTTCCCTTCAGCCTGCCTCAGACTGCAGTCTTTCATTCTTCTTGTTCCCACTGTTGGTCCTCATCTATCTCTTGTACTGTAGTAATACCTGTGAGAAACATTCCTATTTTCAGGAGGATTTCATGTTCAAAACAAGGCTTGTGGCATTCCCCATGTCTACTTTTTCCAAGAGATGACTGGCAGGGTCCCACACTCTCTCCCTGCTACCCTGGCCCCTTCCTCAGTATCACAGCTATCAGTCACCAGATTTTTAAATGGCACTTACGGTTGTGCCACTATCCCCAGGACAAAGAACAGGCTGCTTAGGAAGAAGGGAGTCCACATTGTCATGGGAGATGCCCAGACAGGTTGATTCCTCTGGAGGACCGGTCAGGAGAGAAGGTAGGGTGCAGGTTCTCCCCTTCCAAGGTCTCCAGGCCACCTGCTGTTGTTGGTGTTTCTCCCAGGAAGCAGTCAAGAAGCCCCAGAGTTTCTTTCTTTCTGCCTCATTCCTGTGTTTATAGTGCTGCAGGCACAGGGTTGTACCATTCAGGAAGTTCCCCAGCCAATCCAAGTCTTTTTGGACTCCAGCCTCTCCACTTTCCTACTCCCCTGTGGATAGACCAGCCTCATACAGAAAACTTGGCTTTTTATTTTGCAGCCTGTTTCCTGGTCACTGGGCTGACCCTGCTCCCTGTACCAGTTGCAACTCCAGTCCCATTGTTTTCTCTCCAGCTGGATTGTCTTGCGACCCCTTGGCATGAGCACTCAGCTGGAGCTTACAGAGAACTCCTGTGGTCATGCTGTTCCCAAGCTTTCTGAGTCTGCAGCTCCCAAGACAGGTCTCAGTCTGGACCAGGCTTTGTACAGAGTAAGTATATATGACAGTGCTTGCTCCTTCAAAAAGTGCTGCCTTAGCCAAGAGGAGACCACAGAGAGAAGGCAGAGCTCTCATCTCTGCCCCACGGGTATTTCAGCTTGAAGATGGAATCACAACTGTTGTTTACTGCAGATACATCACACAGTTCTTTGTGGGCTCCCCTAAGGGCCTTCCACATACACTCCCTGGTGCAAATGAGGGTTAACCATCAGTCAGGGAGGTCAAACACTGCATGGCTGGAGTCCTGCATGGCCAGAGGATTTTCTCTAGCTGCCAAGAGACAGTGGCTCTTACCCTAGAGCCACTCCACCTAGTCTGGGAGTTTCTTCACACATGCAAACTTTACACCTTAGTCTATTGATTATACTGAGCACCTTATTATATTTGAAAACAAAATCTGGTTCTAGTACTTATTCTTAAAATAAGGAAGTTCTTCTACTTTAGTGGAAGTAGATCATATACAAATGCATCACTAGTTTATCCTCCAGTACCAAACTGAGCTCTTAAAATCATAGAGCCTAGTAAGTAATATTTTCCTTTTCTTTAGGAAAGACTGATGCATACCAAGGAAGTGAGGGTTCAGGGCTTTTTTTTATCCACACACACAGAGGGGGCAGATACAAATCCTTTCTCTTCTTTTTGTGCCTAAACCTGGGCTTTGTTTGACTCAGAACTGCTAGTGCCAACAGCTGAAGAAAAAAAAGGTGTTAGTGCAGCTGGATAAACAAGGGAACAGGAACCAGAGCAAGGCCATGAATCACTCTCTGACACTCAGCTGCCCTTCATTTCTTTCCGTGGGTATCAAAAGGTACAGGCAGTGCCTGCTGAACAATCCCTTCTGATATTTGTTTGTTCACGGTAGATCCACAGCAGTTCCAGGGAACAGCCAGATTCCTCATAACAGCACAGGGGCTCACAAAGGCAAAGCTATCGAGGGTCCTGGTTCCTACTGACTTGAGCAGCTCTTTTGTGAGAGTGAACATGTGAACACCTCTGAAGTTCTGGACTTAGCACTGATGGGAAGCCTATACCCTGAGCAAATCAACCCAGCTCCCAGGCAACGAAACAGGAAGAAATAAATGTTGGAACAGCAAAAACAAAGTCAAGGGTTTGGTGTGCATGATTCCTCTGTACAGCCCCACCTCCATCTCCCATGACTGCCATGGTGATGAGCTGCTGCTGGTGACCAAGAGGCACTTGGGAAGCAAGCACATCTTAGGAGGACTCTGAATTCCCTGGAACTCATGGCAAAGCACACTGTACCTGGATACTGTCTTATGTTGAGATCCTTTGCCCAGCCCACAGACCCCTTGATCAGTTCTTCCAGGGATGGGCAAAAGGCACACAGGGAGCTGAGGCTGGATTTCTGTCCCTGGAGGGAGAGAGACCTCTGTGCCCGTGCAGTGGAGCTAATCACAAGCTAGATGGAAGAACACACACCACCAAGCTGAATCACTTCAACCTCTCAGTTCTGCAAAGAATGAATGAATGTGATGTGATATTTGACACTTTTTGCTCTAAGCACAGAGGGAAAAGTTTAGGCCACAGAAAAATCGATGTGTTTTGTACAAAAGTGGATTTTTTTTCTTATCTTCAAACTGTCCTGGAAAACAGCCACTTCCCTCCAAATGCTTTCTAGTAGCCATATACCATGGGTGTCCACACCTTAAGAAAGAACATTTTGAAGGACTGGAAGAGATGTTAAGTAAGTGGGCACAGAAATTGCAATAGATAATGAGTCAAAAAATGTAGTTATATGCAATTTTTACACACAGTGCATGTATACATGCATGAGTGGGGGTTTTTAAAAGCGACTCGATATGGCACTCAGTGCCATAGTCTAGTGACTGTGGCGGTAGTTGATCAAGGGTTGGACTCGATGATCTCTGAGGTCCCTTCCAACCCAGCCTATTCTATGATTCTGTGATTCTATGATTTTGTGTGTGAATTCTTCTGGCAAAAATGGGTTCATGCATGAGCCTGAGCCTAACCCTCCAGGGGTCAGCAAGGAGAAAGTAGCACTGCAGCAGTTGCTTTCCCAATAAACCTCCCCCATTCCAGGGACTGCTATCACAGCTGTTGCCTGTGCTTTGTGAACACTGCAAAACTGATGGTAAGAATATGGTGGCATTGGTAGCGAGAAGTGGGGTCCCATCCTCTCTGCAAAAGCCCAAGCTCTAGCTTATGGTGCTCTCTGAGTACCAGTACCAACTCCAGTGCTGCTTTTTGATAGCAGCAAGGGCAGACATGATCAGAGGCAATGAGGGAGAGGATACATTTGCAAAGAAAGCTGCAGTATCTTCGAAGCTGTTTCTAAAAAGTTTCAGAGAAAGTATTCTGGCAAATAAACCCAAAACCCTGTCCTGCAGAGTTGGGCTCTGCATGACTCATGGACTGCTAAAGACTGAATAATGTGAAGCAAAACCACCTGCTTAAACAAAGGTGCAGAAGGAGGGAGAAAGTGACACCTGGAACTTCAGCACAGCTACTTCTGGCACCGCACATGGCCCAGGTAACACCGAACTGCTGTGCTGAATTTATGCATTGATTCTGGGACTGTTAATCCTGCACAGGAAGCATGGAGTAGGCTCTCAGCAGTGTGCCTTGAGGGATGATCTCCTTCATGTGCTGTGGAGGGAGTTTGCTTTCAACCAAAAGAGTGTGCAATGCTCTTGTCTTTGCCTTGCAGAGGGGGCTGGCTGAGACTTGAGGGCTAATCTGCAACTTCAAAGTTGAAATTTAAACACATTTTCCAAATCCCTTCCTTTAAAATACCACAAATCCCAGCCTTGCTGCAGGTCTGGGTACTTTCAGGGCTGTGTCCAAATGCAGTCCCTCCATCCCCCCTGCCCTCCCAGACCTTACACTCCTAACCCTGACTTTGTTCTCAGCCATCACACTCATCCAGCTCTAGCAAGGATCTATGGAGACCTACCTACCTATACAGCAGTACAGCATTGCCAAGCTTTACATCCCAGATCACAAGCTGAATGTCCTTTTGTCATGTTTGAATGTCATGTTTGAACTGTCTTGTGCAAGATGCAGCTTCACAGGAGGTGCAGAAACTAAAAAATTAATCTTTTTCCTCTTTCTTTACTAAGAGGACAGAAGTTCATCAGTGATATAAACAGCAGGGTAGATTTACTTTACACTCATCTAAAGTGCAGATTCAGCCAAAGCCTTTTTGCTTAGCCACATCTATATGCAGGACAATGCACTGTGGGATGAGTCTTCATACAGAGCTAGGATTCCTCACCCCATACAGACGGCTGCATGATGTTGCTGGAGTGGAATCCAGTGCTGGAAGAAATGAAAGCCCAGTGCACAGTTCAGCTACACCATGAGAGTTTACCTCTGCTCTCTCCTCCAATGTAATACTCTGTCACAGAGTCTGAACACACACCACAGTACCCAGATTTGTGATTTAGGTTTTATTTTCATTCTTGTTACAAGCAAGAAAATCCCTGGATTAAGACAATCAGAATTAATCAGACACCCCAAAGAATTCACCAGGAAGTAGCTGTCAGGATGAGTAGGAAGGCTTGGGCTGGGTTTAGACCTGAAATCCAACTTGAGATTTGCCCCAGCCCACTGAGATGTAACTTTCCAGATGATGCACACCCCATCATACCAGAAGCAATAGTGCAGCAGCCCTGCTGTGCTAGTGCATCTCACACTAGTGGGCTCCCTGTGGGCAGAAATAATGGACAGTAAGGGAAGACCAAGACTTTAAACAAATAATAGGAAGAGGGAGAATCAGAGAGCGAATAATATGACCCAAATTATAAACTGGGATGCTAATAGCTAGGGAATCTAGGCTCTCCCTGAGGACTATAAAGGAAAGTATTTCTCTGGCTTGATCTAGTGCCCTTGTTTTATCTCAGCACCTCCCCAGGAAAATAGGTGGGACTCTGCAAACTCAAACTAGTACCACTCAAACTAGTACTACTTGCAAGTACTAGAACTTGCAAGTTCTTCTGGAACAGTGCAAACTATCTATGAGCACTGTCACTCAGCTGGCAGGCAGTCCCATGCACTATACCAGCCCAGACAGCCATGAGAGTGTCCCTGAAGATGCACATGACAAGACCTTAACAGCATGGCCACATTAAACACTTCATGTCCTGCCTACAGGACAAGCCAGCAAAAACTACATTATGAAGTCCAGAAAGCAGAAGGCAGAGGCTAAAGTCAGTCGAGGCCTAGATAATTCCAGATACAGTCCTAGATGAAGGGACCATGTTGAATTGAAAATACACAGAAAAAAACACAGGGAAGTGGCTGTATGGCAGAAGAAACATAGTAGGGATGGAAGGTCTGTACAGGGGCTGAGGAAGGGACTCACACCTACCTCAGATGCAGAAGACATTGTAATAAGCCAGGGCTTGCTCCTCTGCAATAGGACAGGAAAGAACCGAGTTATCCCTGCACAGAGCCAAGTACAAACACCCAGACAGCTCTAGAACCTCATGGTTCCACACTCACCTGGATGGTAGTAGTCATAGACCCTGACATGGCCAGGCTTCAGGTTGGTCACCCCAATCTCCCGCTCCAGATGCAGGACATAGGTCTCAGGCTTATGGCTCAGCTGGGGGAGAAAAAGTAACAATTCATTTGTGAGCTGTTCTTTCACTCCTCACCTAAATTTGATATTGATAGGCAATATTGATAGGCAAGAACAATTTTGTAGAGTCAAAGGCAGGTCTTCAAGATAAATCTTGAATATCCTGCTCTGCTAGCCCAGCCCTGGATTCTCCACAGAACTCTGCCACTGTCCTCCACTCTTGCAGCTTTTCCAGCAGCACACAGTTACCTTGTCCACGTAGATGGCAACACCTCCTTGTGTTTTCTCAGTTCTTCTTACAGGGTGCTAGGACAGGACAGCAGAGGAAGCAATTTAGTTGGGTCTTTTGAAAAGCAACTGTGTGACATCCCAACAAGTTTTACCTAGGCTTGAGTGGGCAAGTTCTCACTCACTCACTCCACTCACTTCTGAACTTATCCTGGGCTCTTAGCCTTTAAAGCTTATCTCCCTGCAGGGCAACTCAGCTCCTGCAAAACCCAAGGACAGGAACCTGTGCTAATTAGCTGTCAAGGATATGCTGAGTAAATTGGGCCAGAAGGATCACCATCCTCAAGGCACAAAGAGAGAGCTGACAGTATGTGTTCACATTTCGTGTGTGGCTGATGGGAAGGGATAGTGAGATGGCTCAGAGGAGAGACAGGCCACACCCTCCTATGCAACCTCCCTCTCTCCTGGGGCATAGATGGTCTCACTGACACCTCATCACCAGCCTGATTCCAGGCTTCTTACAGACATCCCGGACCCTGGAGCAAGGATGAATCCAGACAGCAGGGACACCTCCATGATCACCATGTTGGAAGTGGATCTCTTCCCAGTGTATCTAGGGGAGAAGATTAAAAAAAATAATAATTTATCCCAGCTTCCTCTTCTCTCCACCACCACGCCCTATGTGCAGGACCCTGAGCCAGACAGCCCAGCCAGGACTGGGACCAAGGAAGTCACTGTTCCCTCTCACATAGTGCAGATGATGGCTGCGCTGCTCTGAGCATCTCTGATCTAACTTGCACATCTCTCCCTAGCAAGAATCAAATCCTTCAGAAACATTTCCCCTTCCTTCCCTGGAGACACTTTTATCTTTCCTTTTCCATCTTTCCTCTGGACCTTCTAACTGAAGCTGCCTACTGCCTCCAGCCAAGAAGCAGCCCTCAGCTCTCCAGCCATGCCTGGCTTTCCTTCCCAAGGGGAGCTGTGTTTTTAGGGTCACCTGACATTGACGTAGACAGTAACAGAGTGTGGATCATCCTCAGTGCAGTTGACTGGCTTGGTTTTCACTCGCAAGGCAAAGTATGTGGAGACCTGTGGGGAGGGCATGTTGTACCTCAGCACCATCTGCAGGAAGAGACAAAAACACAGAATAAGACATGGATAACTGGTTCAAGATCGTGTGTCATACCTTTTTTGTCTTTGATTTTAGAGTGAAAAAAACATATGAAGTGAGCATACTCAAACTAAGGGTCACTCAGACTCTGACCCTTCCAGATGGGGCTACTTCTCCTCACCCTTCCCCCTTGAGGCTGTGCAGTTCACATAGCAGTGGGACCACTATACAACATTTCCCTCGTCCAATACCCTGAGAACCATGGAAGCATCACTGTCCTCACATTTGGCCATTTTCTACCTCTGAGTCCACTACAGCACACAGGTTTATTGCACTGGCAGCAGGCTGGGATTAAAGCTCAGTTAATGTACATTTCCTTGCATAGAGCTGCAACAGAGACAACATCCTTGCATAGAGCTGCAACAGAGGTTTGGTAAGAAGATGAGCAAAGGGGCTGTCACAGCAGGGCCTGTGTGAACCTACCCGGGTAAAGACACAGCAGCTGCCGTGGGCCTGCACCAAGAACTTTCCTGGGACTTCTGTCAGTGCTGCTTCCTGCACCAATAGCCGGTTCTGGTAGGAGACTTGGAACTTCCTCCCATAGCCTCTCTGGGACCTCACCCTCACTTCTGCAACCCCTTTCGTGCTGTAAGTCAGTGCTGCATATTTAGCCAAGGCCTGCAAGGCAACTACTGTGTCCTGCAAAGGAAGAAACAATTACTTTTGCAGCTCTGAGACCCTTGAGGCACTTGAACTCGCTGTCCTGAGGACTTCCTTGTACAAGGGCTCCTCTCCTCAAAGCAGTCACACTTGCATAATTGTGCACAGATTGTGCAGAGGTTCTTTCTCAAGCAACATCCTCTTCCCAAGCCACAAGTTACCTGTGTTGAGGCAAACCCTCCATAGGCATTCTGCTGTCTGGTCAGCCAGGCCACGATGCCAGAGGCTGTGATGAGATCAGCCCCTGTGACATTTGGCTTGGAGACCAGGGCTAGGAGAATGTAGGCTGTCATCTCCACATCCAGAGACAGTGGCTGCGACCAAGGGCTGCTGCTGGGTCTGGGACTGGATGCGGTCTGACTCCAGTGGATTTGCCCATCTGAGAAAGAAAAGGAGTAGATGGCATTGAGGGATGTCAGGAAAGAAATCCTGAGGACTATAAGGCACTGTGCCTTGTGTCTGCACAGACCATTGAGTAAATGTGTTGTTTGGGTTATCATGTCACTGGGTGAATTGTAATCCCATGTATTTTGCAGTACCCAGCACTCCATATTACACATAAAAGTGACACACAAAAACTAAGATGCCAACAATCTACATACACAGGACAGGTTATGCTTTTTCCAGCTTGCACGTAACCAAAGGCTCAGAAAGGCCACTTCTCCCTTCTCTGATGTTCAGCTGGCACTGAGGTTCCCGTACCTGCTCTGATTGCCTTTTGGTCAAGCACATCAAGTAGCTCTTGCATGCGTTCAAAGTCCTTAGCCAGGGAGAAGGTGTAGGCCAGCAGGGCCTGGGTGTAAGTACTGGCAGCTTTGTGAAGGGAAGGACGGATGCAGCCCAGAGCCTTGCGCACCACTGCACTCTACGGAGAAGAGTGACATAGACGTGGGTCACACACAAATGCACAAGAGGCAGGCAAACACTGAGGTACAAAAGCAGAAGGATGCATTAGCACTTGCCAGCATAGAAAACACCCCATACATTCCTGAAAGTGTCTCAGTTCTCAAGCCTGCACTCTTCTCTTTGTATCTGTGCAGCACTAGTAAGCAGTGCCTCCAGCCCTTGGTGCAAGATGCTTGGCAGACCCTCCCTGAGCTGGTCATAGGTTTCAGCAGTGCTCTGTCAGTGAAATGAAAGCCTTACAGCTGAAATAACACCAACACATCTTACTTGCCAAGTCCAAACACAACAAGAGCAACAGTGCACAATGGCAAATGCCTGCGGACCAAGATTATTGCATTCAATTCGCCTCTGCAGTGGCTTGAGGTCACTGGGATTTCCAGTTTCCCCTGGAACACCAGTACTGCTGTTGGCAGAAGGCAGCAAACCCACTGGTCTCAGTGGCGTTGTGTTCCAGCATTCAGCTATGCTGCTCCAAATCTGAGGTTTGCTATTCCAAACAAAGACTTGCCTGTTCCGTCTGTGTGCATCTGTAGCACTTTGTTGTTTCCTCTCTTTCAGTGGCCTCTTGGTTTAGTACAGGGCTACAGTACTTGATCACACAAAAGCTACATTTAAGATTTATTCTGACATGTGACATGCTCCTCATCTCTTTCCCTTCTAGGAAAGGCAAAAGGTAATGTCTGTGTCATCTTTGTGCTCTCTAGATGGTGGAATAGTATTGCTGGGTGCAGCCACCAAATCTCAGAAATGCTCATAGTATCTACTTGTAGAATACCAAAAGTTCCACCTGATGCTTTTTGGTTGCTCCCTCTTGTTAAAGCTCTGCAGAAGTCGTAAGCTCTCATAACTTCAAAAGCCCTACTTTTCTATTTGCCTTTAAACATAATTTCTTTCCCTTAGCCCATTGCTTTCAGTTTCAATAAAAAACACTTACTTTTATTTCCAGAGAATTTTGCTTCTCAAAATCTATACCAAGAGCATTTCTCCATCAAGTTAACTATATTTTTTTAAACTGCCCGTACCCCAGAGTAATTACTGATGAACTTTAGCACGTTTATAAGAATTCCCTCTTGTTATCACTTAGGTGTACAAATTCTAATTGCCTTGCTTCACAACATGTATCTTCCTACAGTACTCCATTTCCAGGCTTTTATCTTCTGCAAAGCTAAAACACATTAAAAATGTCATTATGGCTATTTACTTGACTGTGGGAGCAGCTACACCAACCTCTCCTCCCTAATAACTCACATCCAAAGAGTAGCAAGGAGGTGAGAGGATAGGGTGGGGGAGCAGGAATGAGCAGCCAAAGCCTGGGAAATGGACTATGGCTTCCTGTAGTCTAACCTCCCAATCTCCCCTGCCAGCCATGTTGTTATCAAGGGATAGTTGAAGTTTTTTCCTGAGAAATGATAAATTTTTCCTCCCCAAGTCTATTACTTGGTCCACAGTTCTCTCCAAGACGCCCTGTTACCTGCCTCAGTGACACCACTAAGCTCTTCAGGATTCAGATATTAAGGCCAGAGCACAGCAAAGAATCCTGATATTTACCTCTGGTGTCTCTCCTGCCTCCAAGTATGCAGCTGTGATGTAAGCGGCCAAGGGGACTTCTCCATCCACACCTCCCTGAAAAAAGCATAAACATACAAATAGCTGGGAAAGTTAACACACAAAGACTTGAAGCTTTTCAGTAAAGGTCCCATCTATCCCTGACTTGCCCCTACGCACAAAAGCAGAACAATACATGAAAGTGAACTAAACCATTACCAACACACTTGGAAACTGCTCTGAGTTGTCCTTCAAGGCACTCTGGCTCCTACCTTCATGGCTGTGTGGAAAAGTTGGCCCACATTTCTGAAACAGCCATTGGGAAGCTGGTGGAAATCCAGCCACGTAAGAGCAGCTTGGATGGCTCTGTTGTCCAGGAAAATATATGGCTTGGCTTGGACAAAGCATTTAACCACAAACGCAGTCAGCCTGATTGGGGATAGAAGAGAAATAAATGGCATGAGAAAAGCAGAAAGATATGGAGTGAATGAGAGAGTGAGAAGAATTTTTGAAATAAAGAATCTAAGCAAAAATTAAGTAAAAAGAAAAATAGTGGGAGTTTGATACTTGTGGGTCTCTCCTCACCTACTGTTCTGCTATTCCTTATTTGCTGGTCCAAGGACAATTGATTCCAATTACAGTTGCATACCCATGGTATTCCCTAGCCCACAAAGCATCTGGAACATTTGGAGTCCAATAGGATAGAGGGGATTCAGTGTTGGAAGCAGAAAGCTGCCTACCTCCAGGTTGTAAGACAGCAGGTAGATAGCAAGGGAGAGAGCCCAGGACTTACCAAGTATTACCATACTCATCCTTGGTACCAAATTCACTGTAGGAACCATCAGGGTGTTGATACTGCAGCTGTATCTGGTACCCTGGAACACAGAATAGGACATCAGCACTCAGAATATTTGCACTGTGAAGGAAATAGGATGCTAACATTAAAAGTGGTTGAGTGAACTGCAGGGAAGGGGAGTAGGCAACTATTCATAGATTCAACAGAGGGGAAGGCAGATGAGCAAGGTGGTTCTGTGGTACTTGCCACTGCGTAGGAATCCTGTTGCCTTCTCCTTGATCTCAGGGGTCAGCTGCCTCGTCTTCTCCACATACTGCAGCACATAGACAATGGGGGCAAACAGCACCATGTTCTGCTCCCCACAGCCATGGGGCATCTGCACCAAGTGGTCCAAGTTCTGCAGTGCTGTCCCCATGAGGTCACCTGGAACAGAATATAAGCATCCTGATCACCTCCTGGGCAGAAGGTTTGCTGATTCACCTCCTGCCTATGAGCCATTCCCAGCAGTGAACTAGCAGAGCACTGTGAGGCCACCTCTGTCCAGCCAGCTGAACAGTTCCACTGTACCCTCCATATAGGAACACTCCCATTCTAGCAGGGGAAGCCCATAAACAGAACACTCTCTCCATTGCTGATTGTTTTAGGTTATCTGGAACCAGGAAACACAGCCATGCACATGGGAAGATCAAGGCAGCGGAGTCCCGGTAAGCTCAGAAAGGGTGTAGGAGAGTCCAGGTTTGGGCTTTCCTAAGGCTGTGGGATTTGGAAAAGTATTATAACAGCTGAATTCCTTACCAGTGACTGAGATGGTGGCTCTGACTGAACCTTCAACCACATTCAGAGGCAACATCAGGGATACAGACTCCTGTGCTGGGTTCCCTGACGCCAGCAGGGTAAGGAGTATGGAGAGGACAGAAAGAAAGAGATTCTGATGAAAACAGAATTCAAAATATCCAGAGACTGTTTGAGACTGTTCCATTTAATTATCCTGTCACAGAAGTTACAGATCATATAAAAAATATCTGTCACATACCACCCTCAACTCCTTCCTATCAACCTCACTGTAGCTGTGCTATGCTAACAGCTTTTCTTCTATAGCATTTGAGAGGATCTTCTACTGGAAAACCTCTGCGGTAAAAGCCACCTTCCTGGTTTTCTTTATATGTTACTCCACTTTGTTTCAGATTTCAGTTACAGGTATGTGTTTCTCAGTGCACCATGGGCTCTCAAAATCTGCTAATGGCCCCATCATACACTGTTAAATTCAAGACAGGAGCAGCAGTCCTAACTCACGTCCTCCAGCTTCACCGTGTTCAGGAGTCCAGTTTTATTACCAGAGGTGAAAAAGGTCTCAAGCTATATCATTACTGTCATGGATGTTGATGCTAAAGATTGGACCTCCCCCACATCCTTACCCAGGAGAAGCTCTAGCTGACACCACATTTAAAGTATGCTTCCATAGCTTTGTCATGTTGACAATGAAAATATTTCAACAAGTGGAATGACCCAGGAGGTGGTTAGGCAGAAAGCAGGAGATGAGCAGAGTAAAAGAAGCAAACAATCTACCTTTTTTGGGACACAGGATGGAGCTGTGAGCCTTTTCTACCAACACTCCCTCTGGCTGTTGGAACACATAAAAACAGCATTATAATGAGAACATTGTATTACAAGTGGACTAGCAACAGATATGGACAAAACCCTGGTTCAGGCTGGAAACTCAGCTGAAATAATATTATTATCACATAAAACTGTAAATTGTTGTCTATAATTCCAGTAGAATTCAGTAATGAAGTAGAGGATGTCTGCCCTCTACCTCCTGCAGCGATCAACCCTCATGGGTGGTCTCAGCTCAGGCTCTGAGATTCCAATTACACACCTATTAATAGCATGGGATAACTCCCCAAATTAACCTGCACAAAATCTGGGAATTGCACAAAGTCCACTTGTAGGTCTAGGTAACAGAAGAGCTTGCCTAACCCGGACTAGAAGGAGTTTGGTGATTGTGTCTTTCTGTCCTTTGTTTGGGACAAATGGTTTCTCTTCACCACAGAGGTCCTCGGTGGCCACAGCCTCTGTATTGAGGGTGATGTTCAAAAGCCCTGAAAATAACACACATTGAGGTGCATGAAACATCTAATAAGAAGTACTTCCCACTAATAGAAGTCACCTGTTGACAACAAAAATTTGGATCAGAGCTTTTTATGATTCTGTTCCTCCAAGAACAGACTTCCAAGTAATCATGATTTTAGGATCAATGCACACAAGTACTCTAAGGTAACAGGGCACACAGGTGCTCACTCCATGTCAACTCTTACAAAGAATTCCAACCTCAGTCCCATCCCAAGTCTACCACCCCACCTCCCTGTTCTTCTCACCCAGTTGCTCAGCTGTGACTCTCCACTGAAATGTCTTAGCTTCATCAGCACATAGACAGCTGCTGTAAACACAGTCTTGGCATGGCTTCATCTGGAATTGTGCAAACATCTCCAGGCTCACTTGGATCTGAAAGGACAGCAGGGATGGCAGGTGGTGACAAGATAAACATCACAAATTTCAGCCATCTCCTACCAACCCATACCCTCCTTTTCTCACAGAGCCTATCAAGGTTTGCCTACCTTCATGCATCGCTGCAGGTTATTGAAGATTGTGGCCTTCAGGATGAAGGTCTCACCCTGGATCACAGAAGATGGCAGCGTGAGCTCCACAAGAAATGGCTTGAACACAAGCAGACTGGAGGTTGGAGCAAATCCAAAGCCATTACGTCCTGTGCAGAACATTGATGCTTTCCATTCTGTGATGCTGCTAGGCACTGTGACAGTGACATTCTTGTTCCCACTAGGGCTGAGAAAAAGTAGACAGCAACAAAAGCATTTAGCTAAATCATGCTGTATGCAGCCCCAAGTAACCTCGGCTGTGCCAATCTCTCCAGTGCACCCCATCCCCTGAGTCTAACCCCTAATCTCTACTGAAATTGTGGCCCTTTTAGGGTTATAGGTACGTCCCTGTAGAAGTAGAGACCTCTGCCTCAGATGCTTATACCAACAGAACTTTTCTGAAGATGGCTTATATGACTGCAAGATGCCATCAATCACACTCGATGCTTTCCTCAGACATTGCTTGCCTATGCACATCTAAAACCGCTTTACATATGTCAGCAGTTTTATACTTCTTTGCCTAGAGAACCAGACACCAGAAAAGCAACAAGACTGGCTTAACATCAATAGAACTTAGCAGAAGAGACAGATCCAGCCATTCACCTTCCTGTGAGACATCAACACCTTAAAGTCCAACAGGCCACACCCCAACTTCTAAGAGCACCAGACTGTTCTGTGGTTGCTACCACAGCAGACATAAAACCAGCCCTGGCTAAAGCTAATCATATTATTTGACACCAATAACTGCAGACATTCATTTTTGCTGGGCACATACAGAAAGACAACACATACATCATGATTTGGTTGCTCAGGTCAGGCTGGTGGATTAATCACATGGGAGATAACTGCTGTTGAGGAGTGAAGAGATGGTGTAGGTAGGATTGCAGAGGTAGAATGGGGGCATCTAGCTTGAGTAGACTCCAATCTTGAGATGCCAAACAAGAAATTATTTAAGCCAGCAATTAAATAATCTCCAAAAGCTCCCTCAGGTTCCATAAGTACACAGAGTGTACTTCCTCACAGGACACAATTCTCATTCCTAAGAAGGACTTCTGTGGAGATCAGCTTCCCCACCATTGCAGGACACATCCTGTGAGCACAGCTTTGGGGAGATCAGCTTCCCCACCATTGCAGGATACATCCTGTGAGCACAGCTTGGGAAATGCCAGCCCATAGGGCTACTATGAGCAGACCACAGGGACTAAATCAAGATTTTTAGCTGCAATGCACCTGCTTCCCTGTATTCCCATGCCAGTCACATCGTATGGGTGGACAATACTTCTGTATGATCATCTTAGCATGGGAAAATACATTTGAAAAGACATCATCTCTGAGGAGAAACAGCCTGACAGGTATGAGCCCCATGATGTATGTCTTTAGACATCTTCAGCATCTTATGATATAAACCAAATTGTATCTGCTGCCATTCCCAGTCACACTAAGCCACTCAGACTGGACACTCCACTGTCCAATTTACTCACCCCACGGAATACAAATCCCATAACCAGGTTTCAGGGAAATGCTTGTGTACTTTCTCTTCAGCTAAAGGAGGTGAAAACACAGCAGGCTGGTATGTAGATGTTGTCAGATGCTCTATTGAAAATAAAAAAGACTCAGTCTCCACAGGGTCCTCATGCCCTAGTTTAGAGCTCACCCAGTCAGCCCTTGGGAAGGTGGCAGAGCTTCCTTCATTTGAGCTGTTCCAGCTGGCACTGAAACAGAAGGTGCTATCCCAGGTTTTAAAATCTCTTGCCTCATTTCAAGCAACAGAGTTGCTGTGGGCCTTATTTGTAGGCACCAAAGGAAGGGCAACCATTCCCTCACCTCAGAGATAAGACTTGAGATCCAGCCAGCTCACTAACATTTCAGAGCCAGAAGCCACTGAGCCCCAGGCTCATGCTAGAACAACAGGTTTGGGACCAGGGAACACTCTCACTCATCCATTTGCAATTACAGCAAGTGCTGCCTTTTAGCTCAAATACAGCATTGCTTTCACCTGAAAGACTGAGCATCTGATGTAAGAAGAAACAGATGATAAATGCTTACCATTATATGCTGTATGGGGATGGTCAAACATCAACATGGGCCTGGAAGTAAATGAAGTTTCCTGTAGCATAGTTGTAGATTGTGTGGTTGGACACACTCTGGGTTTCCTGATATTGGTGTTGGACATAATTTTCAACCCCACTTCCTTTAAGGAAAGAAAAAGAACTGATGGACCAGAAGCTTGTCCCCTCCTCTCTACCCTGTGCCTTCTTGTGCCCTCATGCAGTGGGGACTTTGATGTCCTCTGGCTTGGCAAAGTATTCCTTTACTTCATTTTGAGAGGGAATTATTCAGATCCTCAGCAATGGGTGAATAAGATCTTCTGAGCTAATCCATATGGACTGAGTCAAATTTATTCTTTCTCAAACACATGGTCATTTAGTTACTATGCTGTCTTACGCTGCAGAAGTCAATTGTTCATTGCTATGGAGATGAAGCATACTATGTGAAATCCAGTCAAAGTAACCAATTGTCCTTGGCATCCTGAAGCACATCACCAAAGTTCAGTAACCACACAACAATTTCTTCTTGGTCAACACTTTCAAATCACTTATTCAAGCAACAAGTAAGTTACAAGGGCCTAAACTGGACCTGTTCCCTGTACTGTCTGTAAGGCTGTTCCTAGGATACTGGTGAAGTAAGGGGGCCACAATTCCCTCAAATCATGAATTATCCCAACCTGCCAAATCAACCGTTTTTACCTTGAATGTTGTAAACACATCAGGCTCATAAGAATTCGGGAACCCACATGAATTATCATCTTCAGACACTTGTTGAGGATATCTGGAGTTATAGACAGATGGGAACAGTCCATAGATCTGGGAAATAAAAAAAAAAAAATCAGCACAAATAAAACCTGGCAGTTCTTTCCTGTCATGTGTTCAAGGCATGTTTGACTTGCTCCTGGCTACTGTGCCAGAATGCATGCCAGGAAGCCCAGGCTCGTTGTCACTCTGCCCTGGCTCCCTGATAGAGCCAGCACAATCTGCTGAACTGAACATGAGGCAGAACAACAGAAGCTCATTTATCACCATTGCAGAGCAATATTCAACCTCTTTCTTAACACATGCCCCCAAAATCCTTACCCCTGCCACACTGAGAGCACTGCTGATCCTTCTGGGCAGTGTTTTGCATTCCTTGGCAGATATGATCTGCACAGATGCAGTGGGCTGTCTGACTTCCTCTTCGTGTCAATGCAAGGGAAGGGAAGGACTTGGAGAAGAATCACTCACCAAGGGGTTGCTGAGCTCTTTTCCTGACTTTGGCCAAAGGACACTCTGATCCACAGCCCAAACAGCACAGGTGGACCCAGGAGCTGCCAGCAGGTGGAGACCAACCTCTGCATCAGGAAGGGTCTGGGGCACTGAGAAGCCCAGCTCCACCTGGATGGGAAGAATCACAGAATCACAGAATGTTTAGGATGGAAGAGACCTCCAAGATCATCCAGTCCAACCTTTAATTAACACCACAGTCAACTACTAAACCATGTCCTTAAGGACCAGGTCCAAATGCCTTTTAAATGCCTCCAGGGATGGTGACTCCACCACTGTCCTGGGCAGGCCATTCCAATGCCTGACAAGAGGAGGCATTCAATAGGCAGGCAGTAAATAGGTGACATTTCTGCTGCTGGCCACCCTACCACTTCCTGAGCAGAGAATGGACCAATTAAAGAGAGTTTCTAAGGACTTGCCTTGGGTGGAAACTTGAGGAAGCCACAGAGGGTTTATATAAAAAACCATCATGTTGAGGTTCTACCAGAAAAAATGGCAGTGGGGAACCATCAGTGTGCACAGTGCACAGTACAGAGGACATTCCTATGTCAGAACACAGTGCTTTCTTTACCCAGCAAACCAGTCAGCCACAATCACACACGTCACACAGCTGTCTTTCTGCTCCTTTTGAATCTCCAGATCAAAAAAATAAGCCAGCTCCTCATATCTAGGCTCTGTGATGGGTTGGTCTCAGTTTCCTAAAGCACTTCATATTCCTGTTTGAATCTCAGTGTCCATAGCTGTGGAGCAGGGGTAATGTCAGTCCTCAGAAGTTTGCTTTGGACTGCAAGATACAGCCAAGAAAGTTGATTCCCACAGATATCAGAATGACAAGTGCTCAGCCCTTTCTGGATGGCCAGTAAAATCCACTTCCAGCTGTCTTCCTAACACCACATACTAACAAATCTTAAGTGTCTCCTGCAGCACCAGAGCAGTCTTAAGCTCTCCTGGGAATCTCACTATATAACCGATGCTGGGCTGTAATCCTACTGAGTTGCAGTCACTAGACAAGCCTATGGAGATAGGCACAGCAATTCCTTGCCTTTCCCAAACACTGCAGCAGCCTCCACAATGCTCATCATGTACTTGCTTCATACAACACAGCACATTTCACCATACACATCCTGCAGCTCTCATCACAGCATCCCACAAAGCATCAAGCCACAAGTGGATACACATACCACGTGCAGTTAGTCTCTTGTTTCATTGCCACAGACACATACACTCTCACACATTTAGGTATGGCCTCAGGCACAAATCCTACCTTATTTTTGAAACACATGGAGACACTGAAGATGGCAGAATCAGCAATGATTTTTCCATTAGGGAAGATAACATAAACAACAAGTCTTGGAGCTGGGGCATAGATGAAGCTGAAGGTAAGAGGGATGGAGAAGAAACCTTGCAGCACTAGATGGCGGAGAGAGGGGATAGTAGTTAATTTTTAACTTGTATCAGCTTTTGCCACTCTGCATGTTTAATACCTTCCCTCAAGTCTTTCAGGATCAAGTTAATTTCTGGAGATTACTGAAACAATCAGCACATCTCTGGATACAAGACCAGCAAAAGAAGATTCCTGGTTCTGTTCAAGAAGATAACACTTCTGTTCAAGGAATAACACTTTGGAGTTCAAGCTAAATTCCACAAAGAGTGAGAGTCTCAAACATCTTTCAAAGCCTCCTATCACCAAATATCTCCCTTTCCATCACCAACAAAGAGATGGCCTTTGTCCCAAAATATCTATAGTTTAAGCCTTTTTAAAAAGAGCTGGAGAAGCAGATATCAAAATAATAAGTGGTGACATCCTAACTACTCAAAGATTATTTTTAATAATTGCAAATTAAAGAGGAAAATTTTGACAGACGGTGACGCTGAAGTTTTATGCTGCTTGCAGGGGTAGAAAAAAGAGACTTCTTTGAAAATGGATAAAACAGAGGATGAGCCTATGGGTTGGGAAATGCTGGGTACCATTCTCTAGGTACCAAGCAGAAGAGTAAAGGAAACATGAAAACTTGAAAGGCACACTACTCTTTCAACAAACAAGTAGTGAGCCAGCTCTAAATAGCTATGAGGCTTATGACACATTCAGGAAGACAAGATGTAAGTAAGAGGCCAGTGAATGCTTTGTAGACAAGAAATAGAAAAGTGCACTTACTTCTTGGCAGCCCAACCCAAACTGTCTTCTGACCTGCATGGACTATCCCTCTTTTCCCTGTGACCTAGTGAAGGAATACAGAAAAGGAATGCCAGTTACATAGTCTTCGAGACCACTGTACAGGTCAAAGTAACAATGCAATTTGAAATTAAAGGGGGCAGGGGGAAGTATATGGCTTTTACTTGCTTTCAGGTAGCAGGGGATCAAAAGACTTAAGGGAGGACAGGTAAGGCCAACACCTGCCCTGCATCTCTGCAGAGCCCAGAAAAAAGTGCTACCTTTCTTGCTATTACTGCAGCCCCAGAATTAAAACCAGGATCCAGCTCCATGATGGCTGGATGAGGCATCTGTTCCACACTGAACCAAATCTATCATGTATCAGGCTTGAACAGCAGGAGGTGCTGATCTTGTGCCATCATCCACTAGCACTCCCCCAGAAACTCACAAAGTAGGAGAAAACGACACGCTTGGGTCCATGTTCCAGGTCTTCCCGGTAAATTTTGAAGTCCACCTGGATAGACTGCTCTATGCCACAGGGCATAATTTCCGGCACATGGACAACAGACAGAAAACTCCTGCTGGTGCTGTAGAATGGTTGAATGAAATGAGAGGCTTGCTGGTAACTCAAATCAACTGTCCCAGGCTCTTTATCCAAATCTTGATGTAGAACACTTGCCTGGTAAGAAAAAACAACATACCACATTTAATTTCTCTAGTTAAGTGAGTCAGCTGCAAATCAAGCCAGCTGCAACTTGGTAAGAAGATCAGATCAAGTTTGAGCAGAGGTCTCTGTGTGGAGAGCTTATGAAGAAAGCAATTGGGATCTGAAGAATAAGCTCTCATAGGGAGCCAAGTTCCAGAAGATGCTCAGGTGCTTCAGGAGATGTTTGTGAGACAGTAAATATCTCTGAGATGCATGCGTACATCTGTCGACACGACAGATCCTTCTTCACTTACCTCCAAGGAAGCCGAGGTACTGTTGCAAGCAGTTGTGTTCAGGCTAAATGAAGCTGTCCCAGAGTCCCCAGTGATGTACTTCTGCTTAAAATGCTTCTCCCCACAGTTTACTAAAAGGAGGACTTCTTTGTTCTTCTCTGTCTTGCCTTGGTAGTTGATGACTTTAATCTGAGAACATCATGGTGAGCAAGAGAAGTACAGAAGAGTCTAATCAGCAAACAGAATCTTCTTCAAGTCAGGAGCAGCGTTTCCAAAACCAGCAAGGTCACTCTTTTAGTCACTAACAGTGTTATCAGTACTTCAACAGGTCACTTCCTGTTATCACTTGCACTATGACATCCATCCACCTCTATGCTCTCTAACTCTTCACAGCAAAAGGCCCCCTGGCTTCTGAAATTCCACCTGTGTGGGTTTGAACCACACAGGTGGAACCCTATAGCTGCTACTACTCAGAGCTTATTTGGCAAAGAGCAGTCTTGAGTGGTTTTCTCACTTTTGACAATTCAAGAGTTTTGTCCCTGGGAGTCATTCATGCCCTCAAAGCCCCTGGATGGAGATGAGATCAGATGAGACACAAGGTAGCAGTCACAGTGAAGGCTTTGCTCACTGTCCCCCCCTCCAAAGGACTGTAACAGGGAATTACCTTCCCCCTGTACATGCCTCCAGCGTGGTAGTAAGAATTCACATCATCAAACAAGGCCATCCCGCCAATCTTGGAGATGAGTAATTTGTGAGAAGCATTGACATGAATCTCTGAATGAAAGCAGCAAGACAGAAACATAAGGGAGAGAGCAAGGAAGCCAAACACCCCTCAGCAGTTTCCCCACTGGTGATACTGATGCGTATGTTCAGTTGCAGATATATTTCACACCAGGGAGGTGGCCTGCCCAAGGGCTCTGCATATCTAGTCTTCCTCCTGCTTACTTCTAACCCTTAGGAAGGTCCCTAAGCTTTACCACCTGAGACCACAGGCACTCAGGGTGAGCGTGTCACGCTGTCAGGAACTGGTGGCTCTGTGAGGTTAGATGGCAGGCCCCCCATGTGCTTAGAAAGCTCAGAGCCCTGGCTAGCCTGAGTGTCTTTGGTAGAATCAGTACATCTTCCCATGCCTCTTGTTAGCCAGATGTTTCCAGAGTTACCTGTGCCATCCTCCACCAGTGAAGCCTCTGCAGCTATGCTGTCCTGATAGTACCGAAAGTCTCGACTGAAGGAGGACAAACTCACATTTGTGAAGAAGCATCCTGTCTCATCTGTCTGAAAGTACAGAAAGAGGAAACAAGGGCTGAGCAAGGCACCTAACGTCAGAAATCACCCAAAGAGTGCAGAGACAGCAACACAAAATCCCTACTCTCAGGGAGCTTGTCTTTTGACATAGCAGCCCAGGATGTGGAGCGAGCATGTGATGCACAAGGTGACAATCACCAGGCACGGTCACTAAGAAGCAGCACCAATAGACCACTGTTCATAGCAGCAAAAATGGCAGCACATCGCTCTGAGGCTGAGCACAAATATCTCTGGATCCAGTTCAGCTCCTGCTAACCATCTCACCTGGTTGTTGAATTCCTGGCAGAGATCAGGTTTCGAAGCACTGGGCAGGAACAGGGCTCTTTTTTGACAAAGGCTCACGTGAACCATCCCCTGGACACTCTTTCCATAGGTGTACCTGTTTAGGGAAGCAGGGAAACAAGAGACAGTCACACACAGTGAGAAAACACAGGGCTTCCTCTGGTGAGCCTCAGAGACCACTTATTCATAGATATTTACAACATAGCACAAGAGTGGCAGCCATACAGCAGGTCCAGGAGACCTTATGCATTAAGCAGGGTTGGGCTATGCACTGCAGTGATGGGAGAGCAAGGGCTCTGTGATATAATTAGTGCCAAACTAATCTGTTAGAGGGAACCAGTGTTGTAGGTGCTGACCCAGCACAGAGGACTGCACTTTATATCAGCATCACTTGCAATAAACTCAGGAGGCTGATTAAGAAAGCTGCTGAAGGCATCCATCATCTTCCCAGCAGAAGTATAGGTGATGAAGAAAGTGCCTTTCATTAAGAAAGCACCTTTACATGAGGATGTTAACTCTAGTGTAGTCCTTGGACTGTACCTAGGGCAATTTCTTTTTGCCTCTAGTTTTGCCTAGAGCATAATCTGGAAAAGTTTCCCTTCATAGCCCATGGATTTCTTCTGCAGGGAAATGATCACCAAACATCTGGTATGTTCTGTCTCACAAATGGCTGCTTGTGAAAGGGCACGGTGCTCCTCCGGGTTTTGTGTGTAGACACTTGTGGAGTGTTTTTAGAGAAGGTGCACAAGAGTACCAAAAGGATAGTCGTAGGAATGTTTTATGTTGTATCAGGGTGCAAACAGCTGTTGTGGAAGATTGTGGCCTACAGTAACTGAAGTGTGGTAAGTTTTCCCTGAGGTCCTCATGGTTACCAAGCCATTCAGTGCTCATCAGGGTAGAATTTAACACAGGGCCATCCCTCCAAGCAGAATCCTCACCTGCCACATACCCGGAGTGGGAAGATTTTCTCTAGTGCATAAATCTGATTTGGTGCCTCAAATATCACTTCAAATTTTGGCAGCACTGGAGGGAAAAAAATTTTAAAAAACAACTGTAGGAAGTAATGGCCAGGGACAGCCTCTCCAGAGAATCAACATGATGGTGGAACAGGAGCCAGGAAATGAAGTAGGAAGGTGATGGGAAAGGAAAAAGGAAGATTTCCATTGTTACTTTCACAAATTAGTGTGTAGTGGCTGGTTGATTGCTCCTTCCCAAACTAAAACCCAAATATGTCCATGCCCCTGCAGTTCTGACAGCTATCTGCACTGAGAGAAGACCAGCCTTCCAACACAGGTCATTAGGGGATGAAAGAGAAGTGGGATGGCACTGGAATTCATGCTTTTTGGAAAAGCCCACCCTGTTTTGTCTGATGCAGAGATGTGCAGAGATCAGCTGTGTCAAAGGCCTGGGGCCATGCACAGGCTGACCCAAGGTCCCAGAGTGATTTCTCTCCTAAGCCTCAGTTCAGACTCTTTCTGTGACAGATGCTATCACTTTTCCCATTTGCTCCCAGGATGATTGTCATGGAATAAACACCCTGCTTCCCAGATGAAGAATGCAAGGTCCTCTCTGCAACTCAGACATATCCCTCACGTGCTCATACCATACTCCTCAACAGAGAAGCTGCCATATGCTTTTGCATTGTTTACACTGATGACATATGTCCCCAGGAGAGGTTCATCACTCATCTGGAAAGACAGATCTGCAATGCCATCTTGGGGTACCACATTCAGCCACTGCTCTATCCGGTTGTTCTTAGGATCCTACACCCACAAGAAAGAAAGAAACCATTAATCCTGCATCTCCTGGCATCACACCCTACCCATTAGAAACAAAGCTTCAGATTTTCAGTTTGCAGACTACCAGGTTATACAGCTAAGGGAAGAGGTTTGGCACAGGCTCACCAAGAAATTTTAAAGACAATATATCACTCAGATTCTGCTTTCAGCACCCAAGTCTCCTTCCACACTTATCTAAATTCTGATCTCAAAGCAAGATCCTCCACAGTTCTTTTCTTCATAAAGGTCTAAGTTGATCTGTCTATACTCTTGCTAGTCTAGAACAACTCAGATTTCTAGTGAAGTAAATGGGAGCATAACCTCAAGTAAGTGCATAAAAATTTAAGAAATCTTATTTGACTCAGAGATCTATAAAATATGGAAGTGAATATGAATAGCTCAGTGAAATGGCTGCCATCAACAGTCCTGTAACACTGTATTTCAGCATCACTCACCTGAAGAAACAGGGAAATCTGGGGGGAAAAAAAGGCAAAAACATTAGAAGACAGAAGCACATGCCAGAAACACAGACAAGGCATTTCAGATCTTTCAGAGATGGAGGATGTGCAACTAGTGATTTGAAAACTTAGAGCACTGACAATATAAAGTAAAAAACAGCTCACCAAAAAGGAAAAGTACCAAATAGGTCTGTTTCAGTAAGGTCTGGAGAAAGGGAAAAGGAAAAGCCAATTTAGGGGTCACTCAGCACATGCTAATCACTTCTGTCAGAGTCCTCCATCAGGAAAACTCACTGCCCAAATAGATCTAGATCTCGGTCAGCTGAAATCTTACAGGGATAACAGCAGTATAGGATTGTATAGTTTGGAAGGAACCTCTGGAGGTCAACAAGTCCAAAACACAGCTGAAGCATGCCTTCTCAGGGCAGATTGCTCATAGCCTTCTCCATCTGAGTTTTGAACATCTCTGAAGATTAAAATGTCTTCTCTGGGCACCTCTTTCAATATCTGATTATCACTTTAATTAAAAAAGTTTGTCCTAATGCAATATCTTATCAGAATTTCCCGTGTCCAGCTTGTAGGAGCCAGAATAAGAGCACTCATCCCCACCACAAACTCAGGAAAACCTGTTTTTCAAACATCAGGAATGGGTATATCTCACACTTCTGCTTGCATGACCATATTATCAAGACAAGCAAGAGACATATACACCTCTACCATCCTTCTGACTCATCAGGTTTTCTTAGAATTAGTATTCTCCTGTGGACACTCATCAAGCCTGGCTTGTGGAAACTTTTCCATGTGGTAAAGTTGGAGCTTTGTAGATTGAGCAGGGTAGAAAGGGAGTAAGATCCACACACAAAACAAGGCAGCCTTTTCCACAGCCCCTCAGGGCTGGCTTACCGAATCGTTGAGTGCAGTGAGTTCCTCATCCAGAGTCACAACGCGAAATTTCACTGAAGGCAAGGAAATCAGGGAATATATCTATAAGATCTCAATCCTTTCTGCAGACCCCTGTTTTATCTGTTTCCCCAGCTCCTGTCTCCATTCTGTACACATTTATGACAACTCCAGGCACAAACATTCCCACACATAAGATACAATGGACCTTCTGCAACCACAAGACAGACATTACAATCACTGAAAATATCACAGCAGCAAGAGACATTTTCTCACAGCCTTCTGCTAGGGCTATCCATCTATCTATATCTGGGAACCACAGGCTTTCCACATGGTATTCCTAGCAGAAAGTCTAGGGTCCCCAGATGCTCCTATTTCCAGGTCTCACCTATCTGTCCTGGTTGATAGATGGGTTTGTCTGTTTGGATGAAGGTGCCACCGATGGCCTTGCGGATCAGAACTTTTTTCTTCTCCTCAATACTGACCCCTTCACCTGTGATGATCAGTTTGACAGTGGCAATCTCCTCCGTGCCATCAGCTGGAGGTGGAACCTATACAGATGGAGAAAGGAGAGGACATAGGCCCCAGGTAATCTCCCAGGGGCCATAAACAGGAATTGAGAGTAAAGTGGAAGAACCGACCAGTGCCTCTACCCCTGTCCCAGGGTAACCCACTCCAACATACTGGATCCAGATCACATCCAGATCTCACTCAGTCCATAATGGCAACAGAAGGCTCTACATGTCATGGAATTTGTCCTTTTCCCCACTGGTTAAGGAATTTTGCTTCTGATGACAAGCAGGTGTCTGACTTGGTTTTCAGACCAAGTCAAGAAGATGAACAGATGTCAGAAGAGTGGGAGATGATAGCAGAGAATCAAGCTGTAAAACAGCCTCAAATGCTAGGCCTTCAGAACTACCCTGCATGCACAAGTTAAGAAAGCCAGATCAGAAAAGGCAACCAGAGGGTCTTCCTGACTTTAGCAGCCAAAGACCACAGCAGCCTCAGCACAGAATATTCTGTATAATAGAAGGGATACTGTTTAAGCATGTCTTCCATATCCCAGATCTTTGCTAAGTTCTCACCAACAATTTATCTGCTCCAAAATGCTATTTTAAAACAACAAACACATCCGTTTCTACCCAACTGCTCTTCAGGAGCTCCTAGGAGCTGAGTTGTTGCCTGACTTCAGGTCCTACAGAAACTGCAGAAGCAGCAGTGTGTCGTGCAAACCATCATTTCCCCAGGCTTTAGCTGTGGAGCTGTAAAAATCCTTCAGAGAAGAGCTAAATCCAACTCATCTGGTCTGGGATGGAAGAGGAAGAAGCAGATAGAAGTGTGGTAGGTATTAACAAATGTGACTTCAATTTTAAAAATAGATTCAAAAGGGGAATTCAGTGGGAAATACTGCTGGGCTACACATCCTTAGGCACTATCCACTCCCCTTTTCAGCAGGCTCACTCGAAGGCAAAGTGTGTCCTGTCCATGTCATCCCTGGATAGGGATTTACAGTTCCTGAAGAGAAAATCAGTGATGGCATTTGCCTAGGCTGACTCACCTGGAACTTGGTGCACATGAAAGTCTTCTCTTTCTGGATTGTTTCTTGCACTAAGAGCTCATGTCCTGCAGAGCTCTCCAGGACGAGATTCACTTGAAGCTTTGCTTCATAGCAGGTAATATGGAGGCAGGCAACTTGGGTGGATGGGTAACGGAGATCTGCAGGGATCACCACCAGGTAATGCCTGAGGCAAGGAAAATAAGGCATCAGACGTGGCAGCAGGTTCAGAGATTAAAGATGTGAAAGAGCTTCCCTGCAGTAGCTGACTCCTGCAGAACTCCTCAACAGTGTGTCATGACTGCAGCCAATATTAAAAAGAAACAGCTAACCCAGCAAAGTGATTGCTTCACTGATAAATTGATTAATAGTTCCTGCTAGGTTAACTTAAGTACAGCCTTATAATCTTTTTCAGACCCCTTGCTCCAGTCATCTCATTCCACAAAACCATCCCCTGCAGTCTTCAGAAGTGCCTCATAACCTTGCAGTCTAGATACCAGTGATTTGACCTGGTAACTGGAGAAGAAAACATCCCTGAGCCTAGAGTTTGACTTGGAAGCCCCCCAAAAGAGTGGCTTATATTTTCTCACAGGAATCAATCTAATGCACAGGAGGCAAGTAAATAACTCTTTAGGGTAATCTGATAGAGTAGAAAGCACAAGATCTGATGACATGGGATGTGGTCCAACTACCTGGACTGATGCCTTCATGAAAAAGACCAAAACAGAAGCTCAGCATCACTCACACTTGGTGAAAAGTAGCTGCCATGTGGAACAGAAGGCTCAGGAGGATGGTTATCCTCATCTTGAGGGCTCTTGCTGCCCAATCTCCAATGGCCCTCTTCCTCTGAAATCACTGAGGCTGTTTTTAGGGGAGTAATTTCTTCCTAACACAGCCTAAATGAAGAGGTGGGATGTGAGGAGGAGCCAGCCTCTCCCCACCTCTTCCTCTCTCCTGAGATTATATGAAGACAGCTGTAGGGATGGGGGTACTGTGCCAAGTGTCCCTTGGCCAATAGCAGCTGCTTTGGTTGACATTTACCAGTTCAGAACATCCCCTCCTGCAAGACTGCCGTGGAAGACATCTGCACAAATGAACTTTTCGTCGGGAAAAAACCAACAGCAAGAACTTTGCTGATCAGTGACCCAGGCCAGGTCCTGATCACTTGTCACTTGTGTCCCTTTGTTTCAGCTATAGATGGATTGCTGCTCTGCAGCCAGCAGCAAGAGCTCACCCCACCACACTCAGGACAGAAGCTCAGTAGCTCTGGATCAGATTATGGGGATGTGGATCCCCTTAGGCTGATTGGCTTGAGAATGAGAGCAAATCCTTGCTTGTGTGCAAGAAAGCACTGTAGCAACACTACAACGAGCCAGCAACTACTAATGAGCTAACAATTTTACTTTTTTCTTTGGTGCATACAAATGGAAATATATATTGGCCAATAGAGGCCCCTACCAGTTCCCAGCAACACTCACTAGCAACAGCACCACCTGCAAGGAGGGGGCCTCAGGAACTCGTTCTAGTTCCTCATTTTTCCTACCTGGGATTGAAAGGTCTAGGAAGTTACAGCCTTTTGGTTCTGTTTTTGAACAGGAGGGTTGGGGTAACACTCACAAATTAAACATGTGAGACATTTTCTAGCACTCACGACAACCTGTACAGAAGGGCAGACATGCTGTTTAATCAGCCTGGCCTCCAGAAAAGTGTCATCACCATGAAAACTGCCTGCTGTGAGCAGTACACAGATTGCATTAACTCACAAACTACACAAGACTCATGTGAGACAACATTAGTTAGCCCAGGCTGAAATGTACCTGGGACTGTCCTAATAATACAGCTGGCTACCAGTCTGGGCTTGGAAATATTCCCTAGTGCTGTTTAATAGCCCTGATGCTGGTGCCCACTCAAACAGGCAGCTGGGATCTATTCGTCTGTCAAAACCAGGTTCCAAGATGCCTAGAAATTTCCAGCTAACTTGAAATCCCCACACCTAGAGCTCTCCATTCTTTCTTCTAGATGTGTTTGGGGAGACTGATCTCCATTTTATCTCTGTCACTGGGCCACTCTAGGAAAAGCATGCATTATGGGGGGTATACATTATGCACAGGAGATGTTAGTGCTCGTATTGCCTTTGTCTCAAGCAAACATTTAATTCCTCAACTGATTGAGATAACCAGAGTGAGGCAGCTGATTTCAGAAATCAGCTTTGAGTTGGTCTAAATCACTGTTAGACAAGGAATATGGGACACATTTTATTTTGATGGACACAGTGTTCCGATTCTTGTCTCTTTGTGAAGGAAAGTCATGCTACTGAGAATGGTAGGCAAATTTAAACGTTTTTATCTAAACCCCGAGATTTTCCTACAGAAAACACTAGCAGCCACCTCTGTCACAAATGAATAAACCATAGCCAGAGAGGTCCAGCTTCTGGCAGATTTCTGACAGGAACAGAACCCATTGGGGCCAGCACTTGGGAGATCTCCCTGACCCTGCCCCACAGTGCCTCTCCTACCATGTTTGCCCAGGTGCGTTCTCTATTCCTTGCTTGGCTTTGGCAGCCCTGGCTCCTGGTCACAGAACATACATTTGAAGGATCTGCATTGAAGTCAGAGACTGACAGATGCACAGGTGTCACAGAGCCAAACAAAGTCTCTTAAACACTGAAAGCACAGTGAGGCTGCTCAGCGTTTCTAGATTTGGAGTTTCTTTCTTTCTCTGAATGGATTCAGAGAAGGCCTTTTTGATAGGAGTGTTGAAACAAGAGACCTCTGGGGAGAAAGGGATCTACCCCTCCTGAACACATACTCTTCAGCTCCAGCAAAGGCCATAGTAGAAACTGACAACACAAAACCATACAGATACCTGTTCTCCACATGCAGCTTGAATCAAAAATTAAAAGGAAGAAGAGGAGACTTAGTAAAGGTCACGTCTCTGATCATGGAAGACATCTTCTATGGTTTGGGATGAGGACCAGGAAAAATGTCACCATGGAAATCACCCTGAAGTTTTAATGTCTTGGAGGAAAACAAAATGGCAATAGCATCAATATTCAGTGTGAGAAGAGTACTGGGGAAGAACCAATGTCTGCAAAGCACTCAGAAGAGAACCTGTACACAGAGGACAAAGTCAGTGGTTTCTTTGAAGAATCATATCTGCTATAGAGCAGATAGTGCAGAATAATTTAAAGAAATTGAATCAATCTTCACTCTACTCCAGATGCTCATCAGCAGCTTCATACAGGCCTAGGGCCTCTGCTGTTGATACCTTCTTTCCTTTCCAATTATGAGCTTCCTCCCCCTAAATCACTGACATTTCCAGCTCACCTCCTACACACACATGCACACACTCTGTAACCACTGTGTAGCCTCTTTGAAGACAATGGGAATTGATATCTTTGTGTTCTGATAGTGAAGTATAATTCTGCATTAAGATATTTCACAGTACATACAGGGTTCACAAAAATCTGTGAGACCATAATGTTTCTGCAACCATCCATAATGGACTACCCTGAAAGAATCTCTTCATAATGCCCATTTAGACTGCTGCACTCACTTGCTGCTGCCTTGACAAATTTGTCCATTTCAGTAACAGCAAGAAAGGAACTGAGAACACACCTGGACAAACATAGCAGATGGAGCAGGAACTGACTGGGTCAGAAAACTTGAAGGCAACATAGTATAAACTGTTCTATGCCTCAGTGTTTGGCTCCCACACTGAAATCATTCAAAGAAATGCAAATCTTCGGAAATTTTTGCCCAGAAATCAGTGCAAGCCTTGGGATTGTAGGCTTTAAATTTGTTAATTGGAATTGGCCTTTGAAGAATTATGGAACTATGCCCAAGGGAGTTTGGGAACATTCACAAGAAGCCTCTCAAACCACAGGCAAACCATGAATCTCTCCAAAGAACAGGTGTGAGCCCTGAAACCTGAAGCTTTGCATTCTTTTTTTGCATTCTTTTTTACAAAACTGAAGCTTTTACATTCTGCACAATTAACTACTGCAGCTTGTTTCTAGCTAAGACTAAAAAATCCACACAACCCACTGAAAGAGTCTATCTTCTCAGTCTTCATGGCCCAATGCCAAAGTTCTGGGTCTTGCTTTTTCTGTCCTACTAATTCCACTGAACCTAGAAATTCTCATTAGCACTCCAGGCATACTGACTTCTCTGAATCACAGCATCCTGACTCGTAAATTCAAATCTATCCATCAAGCAGATAAGTAGCACTCATGGAAGTTGAAAACTATTTACAAGTTGGTAAACTGGCTCAATCAAAACCACAAAGACTTCCAATTCTAAATTCTTGGCTTAGGAGCCATCTCTCACATTAACAAAGAATCAAACTCAAACCAAAACTGTGTGATAAAGTTTAGAGTTCTTGATAAAGAAAGTTCCATCAGAATTATTGTGGTGAACCTTCAACTTCATGTAGTATATTTATGGACCCATTTGTCAGGTGTTATGTGAGAGTCTTAATTTTGGCAAAGCCACTTACTTTCTTGATTAAGAGACAAATTTGATTACACTCAAGGAGCTCCTTCTGGTTGGAAGGACAAAACAAAACTGATTTTTTAGTGAACTGACCTGAGACATTGCTGAACAAAGACTTTGTATCACAAATTAAGGGGCAGTGTTCCCCCTCCACCCACTGTAGAGGAATCAAGGAAAGTCTTGCATTGGGAATGTCTTGGCACCTCTGTATTCTGTTTCCCTAAAGATGGCCAGCTTATTGTGTCTTTCTCTCATACAGCCACACACCATAAATGGGCAAAATGATTACAGAATCCTGATTACAGAAATCCTTGTGAAAAAGATAGATGAACAATATAGAGTTCAGAGTATTCGTGACTTCTGTGAAACACAAGCTGGTAGAAAGACAAGGAGAATATACATTAATGCTCTGAAGCAATCTTTGTATTTTTCCTGCATCCACAGCCTGACATCATCACCCAATACATAAAAATGGAGTTAAAGGCTGGCTCTGGCATATGTAGTTATTGAAATGGAAGGCCAAATCCCAGAACTGCCACAGGACTGGAGACAAACAATCTATCCAGCACAGCAGAAGCGAACTGGACAAAACAGATTCCTGGCCTAGGTCAAAGAGCAAAGCAGAATCCTGGACCGGCTTGAGCCACAGCCAGAAGAGCACAGCAACTCCCATACAGCTTTCTTTTATCTGTCTCCTTTGCTTTCTCACCCAGGTTGATGGCTATAGTGTTTTAATGAAAAGTCTTGGTCTCCTCAGCACATGGGCAGGCAGTGCAGTCACAGCTCATGCACATTCTCCTTTTTCTTCACCAGCATAAGCTGGATCTGTTCCAGATACACAGAAAGACAGAATTAACAGCCATTGACAAGTGAAGTGGAGACTTATCAGCAGATGTAACTACAGGACAATGAAGGAAGTGTGTGATATTTTAATATGCTCTTTCTTTAATAGGAAATATAGCAAATGTTGGGATAGCAGCAAGCTGTGCATCCCATTCAGATGTGTTATGGACCTAAGTAGTGTCTTGGTATATGGACAGGGAAGTAAAGCCTGCAGACTGTCATCCCAGCCTCTGAAAACAGACAGGACTGATGTATCATTGGGTAATTTTTTTTTAAACCAGTGCCAGATTTCTATGTGTCTAGGGAGTGTTTTATAAAAAGAAAGATGAAAATCTGAACCGAGTATGAGACACCTGAACTATATGCACTTTTCAAGAAGTTGAACATAGTAGCTTTCAGCACAAAGTACTCTTCTCTGAATCATGGAGTATGGTAAAGCCAGAACTGCAAAGAATGGTTTGAAGGCCATCAATCCTACTGTAGGAGAGACCCCAGAGCCACCTTTGCCCAAGACACAAACCATATTGGCTTTCGCTTCTGTTCTGGTATAAGGAATAGTGACTTGAACTTGCTTCTCTCTTGAGTCCCGCAAAAAAAACCAAACCAAACCAAAACAAAACAGAAAAAACAAAACAGATCCCAGAATAAAGGCAAGAGGATGTCCACTTAAAAAAAAAAGAAATTAAAAACTGCTGTGGTTTACTTACTAAGATTACCTGCAGCACTTCCATCTGTGCTTTTTCAAGCTGAACAAAACTGAAGAGAAGACAGACTGAGCCATAGAAAGGGAAGGGACTTGCTCAGGGCTACACAGTGACTCATAACCAGGGCCAAGGAGACAACCCTAACACTCAAGGCCAAGCAGACGCTTCCTCCAGAAATATTAACCTCTCACACACAAGAGGAGACCACTATTTAAGCCAGACTCAGCCAATGGGGAATAAGTCCCAGATTCAAGTACTGGGGACAAAAACTGAGACGGTGTGCCTTTCTTTATCTGTGGAGAGGGAAAGCCATGGGTACTCCCAGAAAGGAGCACGAGAGATATCCTATCCAGGGTTCACAAAGGCAGATCAGAACTTTGAACAAATGCACAGAGAAGAAATAAGAGGACATGCCAGACCAGCCCCTTTATCAGAGGTATACATTAGGAAGATTGCAGCTGTTAAGAGAGTGGAAAGAGACTTTATATAAATAGGAAAAGCCATTTCTCCCAAAGAAAATAAAGAGTTCCTCATGATTAAATACACACTCCACTGTCTTCTTTATTTTGCTTTTTGGCAGAATTTTCAGTCCTATTAACTTTTAACATTAGGTATTTTAAAAGCAAAACAAATATAACACTAGAAAAAGAATTCCATGCTACACTATAACCATTCCCTCAGTTTTCTTTGTCACGCTTCACCTCTTCTTCTTCCTACAGTCTTTCCTGAGATCTTTACATACAGCTTGATGAAACTAGAGCATAACAGTGACTGACAACAGGGCTGTTTATCCCAGTTCTCATCATCAGTGCCAGCAGCAGAGGGCCCAACAAGCAGCCTGACTGGTTCAACAGAACCTTGTATTAGCAGCATAGACCAAGCCATAAGGCACAAGCCTACAGTCCAAGTCTGATGCTAAAACGAGAGCTGAACTTTTACAGATCTTATTGAATGCTTGTTAACGTTAGCAGCCCATTTGTTTTTAACTTGGAAGAACCACCCCAACAATCCCCAGATCTTTTTGCAAGTGCAGCACTGAAAAAAAAAACAACCCAAAAACAAAACAAAACAAAAAACCCAGCAAATTTGCAGGCTCAAATTCAAACCTTTGGATGGACTACCCTGCTACGTTCATTTGCATTACTCTCTGCTCTCCTGAAACCAGAGGGGTGCTGGTCTTGTTGAGTCTTCATCAACAATATAGATGAGGAGCTGGGTGCTTTCTCATCAGATTTGCAGACAACATCAAATTGGGCAGAAGTGTTGATCTGCTTGAGGGTAGGAAAGCTCTGCAGAGGGACATGGACAGGCTGGATCAGTGGGCTGAAGCCAACTGTATGAGGTTCAACAAGGCCAAGCATTAGGTCCTGCATTTCGGTCACAACTCCAGGCAATGCTCCAGGCCACTGGAAGGCTGCCCAGCAGAAAAATTACCTTGGAGTTCTGTGTGACACCTGGCCGGACAGGTGTGCCAGCAGCCAGCCATGTACCCAGGTGGCCAAGACAGCCAAGAGCATTCTGGCCTGCATCAGAAATAGTGTGGCCAGCAGGACTAGGGAGGTGATTGTTTCCCTGTACTCCTTGAGTACTGTGTTGAGTTCTGGGCCCTTTCCCAAAAGAAGGACATGGAGATGCTGAATTGTAACCAGAAAAGGGCAACAAAGCCCTTCTAAAGAACAAGTCCTGTAAGGAGTGTCTGAGGGGACTGAGACTGTTTAGACTGGAGAGGAGGGGACTGCAAGGAGACCTTATTGCTCTCTACAGCTACCTGAAAGGAGGCTGAAAGGAGGTGGGTGTTGGCCCCTTCTCTCAAGTAAATAAAAATAGAGAAAATGACCTGACGTTGTGGCAGGGCAGGTTTAGACTAGGTTTTAGGAAAAAATTCTTTACTGAAAGAGTATTCAGGAGCTGGAATAGGCTGCCCAGGGAGGTGGTGGAGTCACGGTCCCTGGAGGTAACTGTGTAGATGTGACACTTTGGGACATGCTCTTGTGGGCATGCTGGTTTTCTCTAGGTTGACAGCTGGACTCTGTGATCTCAGAGGTCTTTTCCAATCATGAAAATTCTGTGATTCTGTGAATACCTATCCTATGAAGACAGACTGAGAGAGTTGAGGCTGTTCAGACTGGAGAAAAGAAGGCTTTGGGGAGACCTTATTGTGGTCTTTCAGTACCCTAAAGAGGGCTTATAAGAAAGATGGAGACCTTTTACCAAGGCCTACAGTGACAGGACAAGGGGCAGTGGTTTTAAAGTAGAAGAGGGTAGAATTAGATCAGATATAAGGAATAAATTATTAATAATGAGGGCTATGAGAGACTCAGTTTTGGATGCCCCAGCCCTGCAAGCGTTCAAAATCAGATTGGACGGGGCATTGAGCATCCTGGTCTAGTGAAAAATGTCCCTACCAATGGTAGAGGGTTTGGACCAGATGGTCTTCAAAGGTCTTATTCAACTGAAACCATTTTGTGATTCTATGAAGAGCTTTTAGGCACCTACCTTTAAAAAGCCGAAGAAGTCAGCTGGTTGTCTAAACTGCATGGAAAGGTATTTTCTGCAATCCATGAGCAGAGTTTCAAGTATTGTACCCCTTAGTACAGAGCAGTCCATGTCCTCCTTGACTTCATACAGATAACCTCCATTTGGGGAGAAAAACATAGAATACACCTACATAAGCACACAAAAGGGACAAAAGAATGGAACAAAATCTCACGCTACAGACAAAACATGACAGACAGCTACCCAACCATCATTCCACTGATTTCTCTCTCCATTCTTCATCTTTCTAAGTATCAGCAGCCCAAAATCTACTTCAACTTTTCAAAATCCAAATGGGTCATTCTTTAACTGAGATAATCCCTTTTTAAATGGTAGAATTCTAGTGTCACCCAGTCCTAGTTCAGCAGACTTGTCACAGGTTTCAAAGTCTGTGGAAAGATAGAATGTTTGTACTTTTTCCCTTTAGATAATTTTTTGAACTAACAGAGACCGGATGTCATGTCTTGCACTGATGAAGACCATGCTGCTTAAGATCAGTAGTGATCTGTGCTGTACAGCAGTGATGTGGCCAGCAAGGCAGGAGATGAACACAAGTCAGAAAGCAAACAAATAGTTCACAGCCAATCAGAACAGGCGCTGTCTCCTTCTCCTAGCCAAAAGTACAGAAACACAGGAAAATGAGATTATAAGGGTTAGGAAGTTAGGGACACATAAACAGAGAAGATTGCAATGAAGGAGAAAGATGTAGACAAATAAGATCCAAACCCCTAAAGAGTCAAGCTTTCCTAAATGTTGCTGCTTACATAACAGCCTGGTTTAAAAATAAGCTTTTTGAAAGACAATTTGAAGTTATAACAGACATATGCTGAATTGTGAACGTCTCTTTAACATATAGTCAAATAATTAAAGTTTTAAAAAAAGAAATTAATAAAGCCCTACAGATTTCCTTTCATGTTTTAAAGACAGACTACTGAGCAAGTATAGGTCACTAGTGATTGTCCAGGAAAGTTTACAAAGGTATTCAGCCAGTTTTTGACAACAGTAGTCTGTTCATGTCTTCACACAATATTTCCTTTTATTCTGTTTATTCACCTGCTTCAAAGCAAAGGTTGGTTTATTCAAACTGGAGGAACCCTTAGGGACTGTAAAAACATGGAAATTGCTTTTGCCCTCCCTATCTGCAAATAGAAACTTGTTGTGTGGAGCAATGCGCTATGATTTCTGAAACACTGAGGAATACGGTGACCAAATGAAAGAGAAAAAATCAATCAGTTAATTATTTTTGAGAGATAAATTTGCTTTGTTCAAATTGAATACATGTAAATGTTCAATGTGTTTAGACAAGCTTCCTTTCTGTGAATCCAGAACATCTAAGACAGCTTTAATGACAAATTTTAAGTGCTGAGGGATTTGAGCATTAAATGAATTCCAGCCCCCATGAAAATTCCAGCCTCAGTGACTGGAAAACAGGAAACATAACCCCATTTTTCAAACAAGGAAAGAAGGAAGATCCAAGGAAATATAGACTGGTCAGTCTCACCTCTGTGCCCAGTAAGATCATGGAGCAGATCCTTCTGGAGGCACTGCAGAAGAATAATGGAGAGGTGACTGGGTATAATCAACACAGCCCCACCAAGGGCAAATCATGCCTGACAGATCTTGAGGCCTTCTATGAAAAGGTTACAACATCAATAGACAAGGAAGGAGCAACCAACATCATTTACCTGGACCTGAGCAAACTTCACTGGACCTGGACCTGAGCAAACTTCACTGGACCTGGACCTGACCTTCAACACTCTCCCACACGAGATCCTGATCTCCAAGCTGCTAAAACATGGGTCTGAAAGATGGAGCACTCCGTGGATTAAGAACTGGCTTGATGGCTGCACCCACAGAGTGGCTGTCAATGGGTCCATGTCCAAGGGGAGGCCAGTGACAAGTGGAGTCCCTCAAGGATCAACATTTGGACCGGTCCTGTTTAACATCTTTGTTGGTGACATGGAGGGTGGCATTGAGTGCACCCTCAGCAAGTTCCCTGATGACCCCAAGCTGTGTGGTGCAGCTGACACACTGGAGGGAAGGGATGGCATCCAGAGGGACCTTGACAGGATGGAGAGGTGGGACCATGCCAGCCTCATGAAGTTCAACAAGACCAAGTGCAGGGTCCTGCGTGAGGCAGTCCCAAGCACTGATATAGTCTGGGCAGTGACTGGATTGAGAGCAGCCCTGAGGAAAAGGACTTGGGTGGTGGGTGAGAAGCTCAACATGAGCCATCAGTGAACACTTGCAGCCCAGAAAGCCAAACGGATCCTGGGCTGCATCAAGAGAAATGTGGCCTGCAGGTTGAAGGAGGCGATTCTCCCCCTCTACTCTGCTCTCATGAGCCCCCACCTGGAGTGCTGCATCCAGTTCTGGAGCCCTTATTACCAGAAAGACAAGGATGTGCTGGAGTGTGTCCAGAGAAGGGCCACGAGGATAATCAGAGGGCTGGTGCAGCTCTCCTGTGAAGACAGAGGGAGTTGGGATTACTCAGTCTGGAGAGGAGAAGGCTCCAAGGAAATCTTATTGTATCTGAAGGGGGCTACAAGAAAGCTGGTGAGGGACTTTTTAGGATGTCAGGTGGTGATAGGGCTAGGGGGAGTGGATTCAAACTAGAGGAGGGGAGATTTAGATTGGAAGTTAGGAAGAAGTTCGTCCCCATGAGGGTGGTGAGACACTGGAACAGGTTGCCCAGAGAGGTGGTGGAAGCCCCATCCCTGGAAGTTTTTAAGGCCAGGCTGGACAGGGCTCTGAGCAACCTGATCTAGTGGGAGGTGTCCCTGCCCATGGCAGGGGGGGTTGAAACTAGAGGATCTTAAAGGTCCCTTCCAACCCTGAAAATTCTATGATTCTATAGGAATATATACTGGAATTAATTGAGAAATAAAACCTGATAGTTATCTTTTTTGTAGGCTCATTATGAATAACTGAAGTGAACAGAGGATTGATTAAACATGCATAGCTATAGCACACATTTCTGGATAGTAAAAATAGGTTTAAAAAGCAATGTAGACAATATTTTCTAAGTGTATACTGGTTACCAGTCCCAAAAAAGATTAAATAGTTTAAAGGCAGGCTTCTTATTTTTTCATTTAAATGTATTTAAGTAAATTATAACACTTCCGTTTGCAGCAGTTGATCTCAGAAACATCGCAATTCTGACCCCAGCTCTTTTCCCAGCACCAGGACCCAGGGTCCCTTCAGCAGCTCCTTCTACAGCTCACCACAGTTTTTCTGTCTTTCCTCCCTATCCTGCTGCCTCACTGCCTGTGGCAGCAAGCAGGGCCCATGCTCTGGCCTCAGGAGCAGCACACTCAGGTCGAAAGCACACACACAGCTGGGAGCTGCCCTCAGCTGGAGAACCAGTGACGCCTCTGGCAGATCTTTTTGTGAAACCCCAACATGGCAAAGAGGAGCAAGTTCCACCTGGGAGAAGGCATCCTAGGAGCAAACAGGAACACAAAAAGAAGGCACTGGGACGAGAAACCAGTCAGAGTGTCCTGGCTGTAATTCTTCCACTGCTTCAGCAGAGCTCTCTGTAATCCAAGTGAGACAATGTCTGTCTCATTCTTTCCTCTCCTTTCTTTCCTCTTTTACTCCCCCATCTGCCTCAGTGTAAGCCTGTGTTGGATCAGTGCCTCAGGGGTTTGGCAGTGGGAAGGGGGCCACAGGGGTGGCTGCTGTGAGAAGCTGCTCAGAAGGTCTCCCAGCTCCAAAATCCAGCCCCACCTCTGGCCAAGGTCAAACTCATCAGTGATGCTGGATGTGCCTCTGTGATTAACATACTGAGGAAGCAAGGGAGGAGGAGAGGGTGAGGTGAGAGCAATACCAAGGTCAGTGGGAAGGAAGGGGAGAAGGAGCACAAGGAGAGATGCGGCCCAGGGTGAGAACCATGGTGGGGAAGATTTGGACCTTCAGCCACACAGAATCACAGTGGAGCAGATGTGGACCTGCAGCTGTGTAGGACCCTGTGCCAGGGGAGTAGGGGAAGGTTGAGGAGTTCTCTTGCTGAGGATGAAGGAGCAGCAGAAAACAAGGTGTGATGAAGTGACAAAATCCCATTCTCTGCCCCTCGGTACTCCTCAGTGGTGGGGGAGGAGAGGAGAAAAGGGTTGACCAAGCAGATGCCTGGTTATTACCAGCTGTGCCTAAGCCACAACAAAGCCTCACTTGATTACTGAAGTACAAGGAAACCTTTAATTCTGCTGTCAGCAATGAGGCCTCCACTAGGAAATGTGGTGTGAGCTGCCCAGTGAGGGGCTGGGAACAGAATGGGAGAAAAAGAAGAGAGGGATGGAGAAAGAGACCTATTAAAAAAGAGGAGGAAATGAGAGTCTAATCAATCAGATCTGATACTGTTCCCTCCTAGAGACGAGTCCTTCCCCAGACCACTGAGACATGCCTTTCTCAGTTACCCCCTCTAATTTTGAGGTGTCCCTCTATTCAACAGGGCACAGTCTCCTTTACTTCATGAGCCACTTTCTGTTCCAACTTCCAACATCCTTCCTGGGCTCAATAAGTTCCTGACCATTCATTGTGGATCATTCCCATCATCTGCAAAAGAAGGACAGCACATGATGTTCAGCTGAACCAAGTCCATTTATAACAAGAGACACCTGAATTCATCCTAAAAGTGAAATGGGACCTACAAGATACAACATAGTCACTACCTACAACGGATGACTACAGTTCATTTGGACTATGTACTCTCAGCCCCCTTTAGTAAAGGTGGTATTTGATCCTTCTGTATCATTTTGTCAGTCTGTGGATCTGATATGCAGTAAAAGAGACTGAGAAAACCAAGCAGATGTTTAGCAAAAAACCAAAAAACTACTCTTGGGATGAGCCTGAAAGGAGACAACTCAGAGCAAACCAATTTGTCATTCTTGCCTTCTTGCCTCTCTAGAAGCTGGGACAAAGTTCCAAAAAGACAGAAAGCATCTCCAATGAGATGAAGGAGACTTTTTTAGTCTAGTGCATTCTCTCATGTCCTTGTCCCTTCATAGGGCAAGAGAGAACTCAGAGTGACCCTCCAGTAGATTACTGAGTTACTCACCTTCAGGTCCACCAGAGTACTAGAATTAAACCAAAACCAAACATATTTCTCATCAGCACCTGGAAACCTTTTCTTGTAACACAGTGGTGACATAAGGGCTCAGGACTGGGTACTGTAACAATCAAACCCTCATAGTCAGAAGGATTTAGCACACCATTCGCAAAACTCAAGAGGATCCAGTTAAGGACTGTGTCTCCCCCCCTCCCTCCCCCCCACCCCATCCCAGTTTTCTGCTGCTGTTTATATACTATAAGCCAGCAGAAGATGTCCAACATCCACCTCTGGAAGGTCAGCTCAACCTGCTTTATTTTATTTTGTTGGCAGGGTCTCTATGAATTTTCGTGCAATTCTCAAACTATTATCTGGGGACCCACTTGGTTCCCTGGAGTGGTTCTTTGGGTGGAAAGGAAGGGGCTGAGCTGGAGTGCAGCAGCATAAGGTCAGGGGCTGGCAGTCCATCAAAGTCACCCAGTTCCAGGTTAGAACTGGGTCTGAGCTGGATTATCTCTAGGGGTAGTTCTACAGAAAGGATCCGAGGCTTCACCTGAGCTTGTTCATGAACTCCTGTTGCTGCTCAGGAATGCTAGATTTGTAGTTCCTTAGGTGTAAAATGCTCAAGGGCAAGCCCAAAAGCAGAGAGATGCACTCCTATGGAAGTCCAGTCTAAGTCTCGCATTTCTCCTTTACATCATTCAAATGGACAAAAATGCTCTTCAGAGTGACAATCCAAGACTGTGCTGCAGTGGAAAAAGCACCTGAAATGCTTGTGAGTGTAACCTTTGGACACACAGTCCTCCCACTCCACTTCTATCCAGCCTGTACTCTAAAACTGGAGGTGTCTTTTCAGGGCATTCCTGTAAGTATTGCTCTTAATTCTAGAACATCTAAGGGCATAACAGCCCTGAGGATACAGACTGAGAAGAAATACACAAAAAGAATATGAAACTATGAGACTAAGAGAAATTCTGAAGGAGGAAGGGAGGTGCATATAGGCTCCAACACATGAAATTATGAACAGTCTGAAAGAAATAAGAGTCTGGATTTATTTGCAGGAAGCAGATGATGTATCCTTTACTTCATATTTTTCAAAGCATGGTAATGATTCGAGAAATGGCACCAGTTTTGTCTTACAAAATGCACAGAAGGCATAGAGCCTTGAAAAAAGACGATAATCCAGTATTTATATTATGCCACCTTCCTAGGAAAGACTGTGGGTGTGCCATTTTCCAGTACTTAAAATTAAGCCATTCCTTCAGTGTAGCTGAAGTGTTTAGGGAGTACAGAAAAATACCCCAGGGTAACTCCTGATAAATTCTTGTACAGAATTGAGCATAGCACTTGAGCAAACACATAATCAGGCTAATGGCTAATTTACAATGGAAAGAAGAGGCTTACTGATCTACTTACTGCTAACAAAGTAGCTCCACAGTTGACGGAGATTGATGTTCTTACAACTGCATATGATACTTAAGGGATTTATGCAAATTTGTATTGGTATCCATAGTACAAAGACATGGGAAGAATTAAAAAGCAATTAACAGTAGAGATCTGCACCACGTGTTGGAATGGGTTGAATAATATTGATGTACAAACCAAGAATCCCAGTCAGAGAACCTCTGACTTTCAACAAGTGAAAGCAAATAGAAGCAAGTGGATCTGACCATTTTCTGGACAGAAAAAGGAAATAATTTTCAGCTCCAGATGCTTCCTTTAATGTCAGAATGATGAAACACAACTTCTCAGATTCTTTCTGCTTGATAATGCTGGAAAACAGGTAGTCCAAGGAGGAAGGGGAACAGATGAACATAAAGACAGGGAATTCTTAAGCATTACTTTTGGACACAAGAAATGCAGTCCTTCACCCTGACAGCAAATGCCCCTAGTTCAACACTTCAGGGTGTGTTACTGATTGGGAGATCAGAGGATGAACAACTGTGAGAGAGATCAGGCTCTTTCACTAGTGACTGGCACAGCACAGAGCTGTGCTCTGAACTGTTGCCAAGTACTGCTGTTAGTCTTGTTTTGATGGGTGCTTTGTAGTCAGTCTTAATTTCTTTTCCATTACTGTAATCCACTACTTTGTATTGTCTAGAATTTGCATTAACAAATCCATAGGCATTTAGTTGAGCCTTCGTGCAGAAGGCAACTTTGGCTGCCACCTCAAGGAAGATCCTAAATGGGCGCCTCAGTAGGTGAGGCACCTGCTCTGCTCTTGTGAAACCCCACGTGGAGTGCTGTGTCCAGTTCTGGAGTCCCCAACGTAAGGAGGACACAGAGCCTCTGGAATGTGTCCAGAGGAGAAACACTAAAATGATCAGAGGGCTGGAGCACCTCCCCTGTGAAGATAGACTTAAGTAGCTGGGGTTGTACAGGCTGCAGAAAAGGAGGCTCCAAGGTGACCTTATAGCAACCTTGCAGCCTCTGAAGGGAATCACAGGAAAACTGGGGTAGGGCTTTTTTACACAGGTTTGTAGTGAGAGGGCAAGGGAAAATGGTTCTTAACTTAGGAAGAAATTTTTTAATTTGACGATGGTGAGACACTGGCAGAGAAGTTGTGGCTGCCCCCTCCCTGGAAGTGTTCAAGGCCAGGCTGGATGGGGCTTTGAGCAACCTGGTCTGGTGGGAGGTGCCCCTGCCCATGCAGGGGGGTTGGAACAGGGAGAACCACTGGACTATTTGCTCCCTAAAGAACATCTGCTTTTTGGAGTGAAGGAGTGTGATTAATATAGTTGAGCCCTACAGGCAAACATGCCCTCTTTACACAAGGGCTGAGCAGTTATGGTTTCAGATGGGATTACCTTGTGAGATACAAAAATTATGGCTGCAATTTCTGCTTCTGAGTAAACGTGTGGTTCAGTCAGCATGTAATAACCATAGGATGTGCTTGCACACATCCAGTTGATGCAAAACTGGTCCTTAGACAGGATACTGCAGGTCAGAACAGACTTTGGAATCCAGGTAACTAAGGAAAACTGTAGTACATCTTCTTAAAGCTACTTCTCCCCGCTGTAATAAGCTGTTTTCAGGTCCCATTAGCAATCCCGGGTGACATCTTCTAGGGTATGCATCTACCTCACCCCAAATGTTTTGAAAGCTTCTGCCAAAAGATGCATGCTTTCTCAGGAATTAAGATAGGGAACTGTGTTGTTGAATTTTACCATCAAAATTTCCTGGTGATCCTTCCTTGTAACTCACTCACATTACAACTGCAGCCTGGAGACAAGCTCAGGCTCCATCAGAGCACATGAGAGATTACCAGCTTGCTGAAGGCTGTCTGCTAGCACTAATCCTCTACATGTCCCATTCCCATACAGCAACTTAGCAAACTCCTTTGAATGCTACAAAAGTGAGGACAGACGTAGTTTCAATAGCAAAAAGCAAATGCTTGTGCTAAGCAAGGTGCTGGCCTTGTCTGCCCTGAATGCTCACTTACTTCTCCACATTACCATGCAGATGGTTCATGAAAAGCAACATTCAGAGACCCTGCCGAAGTGTCAAAAGCACCACCCTGAGGCACACAAAAAGCATTACTGGAGGAGTGCCTGCAAAAACGGATTGAGAATGGCCAGACCAGGCCACAGAACTAGATAAGGATCAGAACCAGTGGGACTGAAATTAAAGGGAAAGCAAGGAATAAATTATTGAGAAGTTTAGATATATCCGGAAGCCATGAAAGGGAAAACTATTCAAAGGCAGGGAAGAGGTGGTGTATGGGAGCTCTCAGGAAAATTATCACTCCAAGAGGAACTGCCTCAATGTTCAGCTACTATTATTTGAGCAAGTGCAGATGCACAAGAATCCCTCATAGAAAGATTACTGCAGCTTTCTGCATTAAGGGTGATATATGTACACAACACACTCTTGCACTCACTCCCCAAAGTGATAAGGAGTAGAATAACTCCGTCAGTCTTCACTGACTTTCTTCTTTGTTTAGGATACTAATGCTAAAATAACAAGCTGAGGAGAAGAACGGGTCACAAGATCTTCAGTTGCTGAAAAACAGAGAGATCAATGAACCCCGGAAGTATAAAACAACCTTTTTATCTCTAGATCCCTCTGACAGTGATGAGCTAACAGCTTAGTCTTGCCAGTGGACTGAGTTGGGAGTTCTCTTAAATGTCACCCTCCCTACAAGTAGAGGGTAAAGGTTTGCAGCAACTCCTGAAAATGCTTTGGGGTCCATGCTGGGGGAGACTCAGTTTGCTTATAGCACAGGTAATCCCAATTGATGTGCAATCCATTTTGTTAGCATCTGATCCAAATTTTCTGTGCTGTCAAAAAAATATATAATCAAAGAACTTGCTTAAGGGATCTCATTCTCTTTGAGTCATTAGGCTTAGAATACCTATTTACATTGACAGAACAGTCTTGTTTCCTTTCAGGATGATCAGGCTCACCAGAAAAACAAACAAACAAGCAAACCAAACCACACCTTAGAAGCAAAGGCATTCCTAGATCTTGATAATCATGAAAGCCTAGCACCATTGTTTTTTTTAGAAAAATGTTGAATGACATTTCATGGATTTGAATGGAATGCTTTCATTGAAAAGACTGACATATCTTGTCTTTGTAAGCTGAAATAACAGGTACTAAAAACTCACCTTCATTGCTAAATAATAGACTGAACAAGAAAACAGTGGTTCAAACAATGGCTTTGTTAAGTGCTGAATGCCCTGAAGTCCTATAGCGATGAAATCTTCCTGGCTAGAAAATAAAGATTTGGTCCGAGGAAAGTGGCAGGCAGATATTGCTGTCAAATGTACCTCTTTCCTTGTATTAAATATGTTCTAATAATGACAAACACTCCGGAGTAACTGAAAGTGAAGACTGCCTAAGACATTTTTTTTTCAGCTTTGAAAAACATTTTCACTGAACAGTGTAAGTTCTGGCACACAAGAGCTTTGTAGTAGCATTCTTTATGTATCTGTAAAGCAATCTGTTTCCATAGATATTCAGATATGCTCCACACCATGAGCTGAGAAATATCTGTCTTGATGGAAAAGTAGTTCTAAATTCTGCCACATACCATCATTTGAGTAGCAGTACTGGCTTCTGGTGATTGTGTGAACAGAGAATATAAAAACCAGAGCTACTACAGTAAGTCTGAAATTGATAGCATTATCTGAGCACTGCCTTGTCCACCCTCTCCCTGAACTCCTTGTCTTCGGAGAGATGGTCTCTCAGGAAACTACTGAAGTATTTCCTATTAATACTGAGCTACTCTGTTGATGAAAACAAATGAAGACAATTTGCATTGTCTTTGGTAACAAGTAGGACCATCTTGGGTATAAGGGGTACTTTGAAAACTATCTTAAATCAATTTCAGATGGTACTATTGCTGAAAGTAGTAGAATAAAACTTTTCAGCAGGAAGATAGGTCTTAGACTACCTTTAGATCAAAATATATGTGCAGAGATCATTTGTGGGAAACACAGGCTCTTTTACTCAGATGGTCTGCCAATTGCTTGCCCTCACTGTAGAGCCAGTGAATCTAATTGATTTATGATGTTCAGTTCTCGTGACAGATTAGCTTCCTAATAGAAATGGTTTCATTCCCCTAGCTTGCTTAAGGCTATTTATTAAATAGTCCAGGCTCTGACACAAAATGCTGCTTTTTTTAATACAGTATAAAATTCACACAGCAGCCATAAAGCTTTCAGCTCCCATACACCTATAGCAGTCTAAAATTTGGTTTTGATCGTAATCTATGTATCAAAAAATTATTATTATTATATTGACTGGGGAACTAGCAGGCTCTAATGCTCTGTGCAGGTAAACATTTTCTGCTCTTTCCACTACAGAAAGGGTAAGAAAGAATTCCATATTCTGACCAGCAGATTGTGACTGTTAATAGTCTGATTTCATTGACATCTAAACCTGTCTGCAGTCTGACCACACAAACTATCACAAACATGTCAGCCACTACATACCCAAAGGTCTGTTGCTTTCATTTCTGACAATCCTGGATCAGCTTGCAACTGCAATTATCTGACATCTTCTGAATGGCTGAGAGAAAAGGAAGAGCCCTTATGATTCTGAAAACAAAAGCCCCAGTATCTGGAAGGGACTGCCTATTAGTCTTTATAGTCTGTTCTCCATAGAGTGCAAATGACAGGGAAAGTGATACAGAGATTGCTCATTCAAGGACCCGGTTCATCCAAGGAATATGTTCCATTTCTAACAATACCTCCTTGTTCCTAATTCAGAATACCTTCTATGGCTGTTTTTGCAGTTTCTTCAACAAGCAGTAAATGGCTCAGAGAACAGCTGAGCAAAGAGGCAAAAGGAATCTCCCATGAAAAATAAACCCAAAGAGCAGACCGCCATGGAGATAATTAATAAGTATGCAGGAACAAATGGAACATTTGCTTCGCCCAAGAGAGCTTGAATCTTTATCCTATTGAGAAGGACATCTAAAAAGACTTCAGAAAAATTCATACCCTCACCACTCACAACACTCATAGCACAAGAAACAAGAACTCCACTTACTACCTCCCTTCTCTGGCTCCAAGTCTTATATTTCTCCTCTCTATGCAGCTGTAGATTCAGCAGAAAGACTTTCATAAGTCTTCCCCACTCCACTGTAAGAATAAGAAGTAGAGATACAGATTCCCAGCACCTTGAAAGGAAGTAACAGAATTTTTATTTCTTTAAGCTTCTGGCACTTTTGGAGAGGCTGTGGCTACCACACTTAAGTGTTCAGTTGCTGAGCCACACAAAGAGCTATCTGCAAATCTTAAGCTCTGGTTCTATTAAGACATATGAAGATGCTCAACATAGCATGTTGAGCTATGTTGCTATGTTGCAACAATGCATGTCACTTCAGGTGACACACATCAGCTTTTGTTCCTTTCACTTCACCTCCCTCCTCAACCACCTCAGACATTAGGTATGGCTCTTACAGAACTGCTAGATCTAGACTCCACAATCTCATGGAAGTTATACACATGTACTGAATACATCTTCTAGCATGGAAGCTTTAAGGGCTTAAATCTGCACTTAAAAAACTGCTATGGTATTCCAAAAAGCTTTGAAAGAGCTTTGTACAGATTTTTGCAGTTACAAATTTCCTTTCCTGAGTACAGTACAAGCTTGAAGAAAAGCAACAGCTTTTTAATTTGCATATGCAAAACAGCCCTATGAAATATTGCTGCTATAGACATGGAAACCCAAGTAATAAAAACAAGGTATGGAAAAAATAAAATTTAAACATCCTTGTTTTTACAGTCTTCAGTCAGCTAACTTTATGTGGCCTATCCAGACTATATAATCTAAAAATTTAATACGAGGGCATCATTACTATTAATAAGGAAGATCCGAAGCACAATATTCTATATATGTAAAGATACACACCTACACAAATTGTGCTTGAGTTACAGAAAATCAGTACTACTACTCACAAATCTATACACCTCCATTTCTGAATGACCCAAGGCCCTAATTTCAATCTTTTTTTTTAGCTCTACACCAGTTTTACAAGTGGAAGCTAGTAAAATGGATTTTAAAGCACTGCTACTTGTAATTTCAATGTTTTTTTTAATGTTAACATGCAGTGCAACAAATGATCTGATGAATTTTATAAATCTCCATGTAACTTAGCTAATCATGTCAGACAACAGTATGAATTTTCAAAAGTATTATTAAATTGAGGGTTACCAAAGTATTAATAATTAGTCTAGAAGAAAAGACTTTGAAAATTGTCACCTCTTCAGATGAACTCCTCCCATTCCTCTCCAACCCCCTTTTAAAAGTAAAAAAAAAAAAAAAAAAAAAAAAAAAAAAATTCTGCAGCATTAACTACATGCCAGCAGAGGGAAACACAGCCTCAAGAAAACTAACACGCCCTCTTGGAAATGTATTTTACTCATCACATCCACTGAAGCTGATGATTTCCCCAGGCATAAATTAGACCCACTAAGATATGGTAGGATATTGTCTTGTATGTACTTTGTACCTTGACAGAAATAAATAAAAAAACCTCATCTCTGCTTTGAGCTTTATCTCTTACTGTGTGACTTGGACATCTTGGGTTTGCCTTTTTCAAGGGTAGAACTGCTTCCTACTCTCCGTGAAGCTAATGGGTCCAAAGTGCACTTGGCAAAATATGATGCAGTACCAGCACAATTAGAAGTGAGCTCAAGATGTCAGAATTCACGTATTTCACCTTGGAATTTGTCAGTCAAACACCAGCCACCGTGGCAGTAGGTTGCTTGTGACATGATCACTTCTGGAAAAAGCATCAGCATGACCAGACATGACTGAGCAAGCTCTAACAGCTCTAACTTCTCCCACACAGGTTCAATGCACCTGTTCTCAACACTGATGACCCCACACCCTTCCCGTGCAAAAGAGAAGTGCAGCATTAGGCTAGGTTTTATAAGATGCTCAACAACAAGGGAGCACTGCTGCCTGAAGGAGGTAAGTTCAGACAGCATGTATCCAAAACACTGGGAGGGATTCAGAAACAAATGGGAAAGGTAGGAACTGTAAAAAAAGCTTTGAAGACTGGAACCGCATAGGAGTATGAATTTCACCTCTCTGAAAGCCCTTCACCACTCTGCTCACAAGGTGTGTTTCCAAACCCCTTCAAACCAGCCTGGCTCTCATAGCCACTGTTCTAGCTCCTAAGCATTGCATTTGTTAATGGACACTTATGAAAACATGTAATGAAAAGACGCTGAACTCCTCCAGGCAACCAAAGCAAACACACACTCTGTGGCCTCCTTGCCAACTCTATACAAACAGAACAATGCACCACAGTGTGCTCCACTGCCAGGGACACTGACTGCAGTGATACTAAACACCAGTCATTTGGGCAAAGGCAAAGAAATGAAAATTGAATTAAACACTGATGGCTACAGTAAGCAATTTTTCAAGATTTGGCTGCCTTAAGAACATGGTCTTTTCTTTCCCTCCCCCATATTCAAAGACAGCTACAACTTCATCCTAGAAATTTTGAGCACCTGTTTTTTTCTCAAAAGTCAGGAGGCAATGGCAAAATTAAGCTCTTCACATAATTTCCCACAGAGTATCACAGATTAATTCCTCCCTTACTGTTCTCCTGCCCCCATCATGCATTGCCCTGATGTAACTTTGTGAGCTTTGGTTATCAAAAGTGGGTCTGCACACTACCCTTAAAGTTAATCTCCTGTGACCACATCTTTCCTTTTGTCACTGGCACCTTTCTCTGAATGCAGTACATGGGAACTTCCTGTATGGCAAAGAAAACTGTGGCAACTCAGCCTGGGAAGGTGGCTAATCACTACCACTGCTGTCTGGATGGAGGCTTCTTGAGAAGAGATATCCATAGCTTCTACCTGCCAATGCTGTAAGACTGGCAAAAATACCATAAGAATGAAAACTAGGATACGTGCAAAGCATAGGAGTCAGCCACCATACAGCACCCTGGTACTTCTTCCTCCCAATCCAATGGAGAATGGGTAACTGTCACTGCATCACAGATGTGCTACAGCTACTAATTACTGACATGCTGTTTCCTCTTGTCCTTTCACCTTGTCATCTTCTGTATGCCTTCCAAGTAGGTTCATCCTTTTGTACAGTCTAGAATAGCATGCATTCAGTGCTACTTCCATCTCAGTAAATAACTAAACTTCCAAGAAACCATTGCTAACTCAGTTGGTGTAAAAACCAGCAGGACTTCCACACAAGTGATGACATTAATCACAGCCCATTAGAACTGAGAAGAAAAATATAATTCAGTGTGCCCCAAAAAACCTTTTAGACAAGGTAAAAGACACACAGATTTTTTTTAAATTAACGATCAGCTTTATAAGACTTAGGTCAGTTGCAAAAAAAGGAACACACAACACTTAGTAACTCTGCAATTAAAACAAAAAAGCCACCTTCCAAATAATTTTTGCAAAACAGTATCTCAGTAGAGCAATGGAAGACAGTTTAGAGAAGAAAACACCTTCAGGAACCCTTCTCATCCTTCTGCTAGTATGTCACCACTATGTCAAGCAGAGCCATCTGCTTCAAACCAAATCCATGCTGCTTTAATGTCTCCCATTCCAGCAAAACAAATCAATACAACAGCTGATGGTATCAGAACCAGGGGTGTAATAACAGAAAGTTACACATGTACCTCCCTACCAGTATCTGGAAACTTAGGATACTGAAAATAACTCTTTCTTACCTTCCCTCTACTGGGCCTCTTCTGCCATTTCAGGGTTTGCGTGTTCTAGGGTGAAGTCTTAGAACTGGGCTGCAATTTCTCGTTTCCATTCCCTGTTCACAAATTCAGCTGTTTTCAAAATATGTAAGCTATTACTAGGACTAGGCTAAGATGAAAGATGAGCAAACCAAGCCATGAAAAGATTCAAGTTGCAGAAAATACTCTGAATAATTTTGTGGAACAGTTCTTCCCACAGTCTTAACCTTTCCACTAGGACATCAGAAAGCTGTGGAGTGTGATGTTAGAGGTAAGACTAGGGAGATATTCTTCCCTCTGACACAGCACTGGCCACAAAGTCAGAAAGGGACAAAAAAATCTGGAGGTTGCTCCTTTATTTCTCCAGAAGTCCAGGCTCTCTGATCTACTCTGCCTGTCCCCCACCACAGCTGTGACCACTGGTCCATTAGTGTCCCACTGCATCTGGAAGGGATTCTGCCCCTTCCTCTGTTTCATATTCTTACAGAGAAAAGCACAGTCACCACTGACTAACTGGACACAGTGGGATATCTGGGATTATAGAAAACATCACATTCTTTTCTTTTGGAAGGTCACCAGTATACTCTTGTATCTCTTTGATCTTAAAGAAGAAGCTGTAGGGAAGAAGCAGTAACACTGCAGATAGCTCTGACACCTGCTGTATGTTCTCTCTGGGAAGGAAAAGATGGACAGAACTGGAGCTTTTTCCTTCATTATAAAGCTTCAAAAGCACTGTCACAAGAACTATTTTACCAAGAAAACTATGAAGAGCTGAAGAAAACCAGCAGCAGTTGTGTCTCCATCTCTGACAGAAACTCTTCCCACTGTTTTTCACATGAGGCCATACACTAATAGGATAGTAGCTCCACATCAAACAAGGGCAACCATTCAGGTGATCAAGGGACTTGCCTGAATCTCAGAGCCAAGCATTTGCAAAGCAAGAGTGAGCACAGCAATACTGACACACTAACCACTGATCTCACCAACTGGCAGGGACAAGTGCTGTGTATCCCAACCAGTGAAGCATGCCAATGTCTAAAATAAAGTGCATAAGCCAATAAATAGTATAGGGCTTAGTCTATTAGCTTGTGCTTTGCTTACTAGCCTGTGCACCCAGAGCTAAATTGTGTTGGGGGGGGAAAGAAAAATACAGCAGCAGCCTCTCCCACGTGGGTTCCACCCTTGAGGTTTTTGAGGCAACTTTGTGATTGTGTTGCATGCTCTCCTTTCCCACTGTTCAGCAGAGGAAACTCTGTAGTAGTGAAGTGATGAGAGTCACAGAGATGATGTGATCTCAAGTTCCAAGGTGACACCTCGATTTTGCACACCACCTAGAGGTAAACATCCAATGATTAACCAAGTCCTTTGGACAGGGAAAGAGTGAGATGAAGCAGCAATGAAGGAGATAAGGCAAAACATGAGGAAAACGACCCAGAAAAAACAGTAAGACACTGGCTAAAACATAGCTGTCCGCATCTATAATGCACAACTGGGAATGCAGGTCAGCCAAGTTACAGAGGCTTTCCAGATCTTGTACTAAACAAAATTAGACTCTCTATCCCAGTTTGGCCTCAGTATAAATATACTCCACCCCAAGATCTCATTGTACTAAGCATACCAGAGTTTTGAAAGTACTCCATTTCTGCAGCCAGCACAAAAGCACAATTCCAAGTGAGAGGAAATGCAGAAATGTAAAAAGAACTGTTTATACCAGGTTTTCCTAACCATCACAGCACGTCAGTATCATCACTACAGACCTGTTATTACTCTGTTTTCACTATACTGTCCAAACAATATTAAAATATTGTATTATGAATATTCAATTAGTATTTAATTATTGATACTCAGTATTCATATTCAAGTGGCAAATTCAAAGGAACAGAAGACAAAGAAAAGTAGAACTTAAACATGTTGCTAACATGCTCTTTGGTCATAGCGCTTGAATTGGAGCTTTTAAGGGAGCTACATGAAGAGAGTGATTGCAAAGAGATCAATCCCTCTCAAAATACAGCTAAATGAATGCAAGAGCCCAGGACCTGATCTTTTCAGTATTGCAATTTGCTAATTCTCACTCACTGGAGACACTAACATGTAACTAGACAATTCTATTTTCATTAGCTTCTCTTAATTTCTTCCTAACTTCTAATGCATTTTGGGCTCTGAAATATCAGAAGAAAATGTATAGTAACAAAACCTGGCTTTATTCTCCTAAAAAAGAAAACCATACTTTTAGGGTAATTCACAGCAACATCACAGAATGGTTACCAATAATGGACACTAAGAAATATTCTTAAGCCAGTCCACGGGTGCCTGGGACAAGAAGAACCACATAGGGCCAGTGACTAAAGGCAAGAACTGCTGACCTTTTTCTATGACAAGCAGTAGGAAGGTCTGGAAGAGAGATGAAAAGAAAAAACAAAAGTGCAAAAAAGTAATTCTGGACTATGAAGGCAGGAGGAGCAAATCTGGGAACTACACATAGTAGAAAAGGGAGAACATTGCTGAACATCTACAAATAAAATAAAAGAACTGAAATACGGATACAGGCCTGGAGCTAGCTTAGAAAGATGGGATATATGAAAAAAAGGATTTAAAAGGTTCTCAACTGTTCCACTTTTATAACATTAAGTATTAAAGAAAGTGATACAAAGCACTTACAGAAGCATTAACATATGCATGAGCATACTCCTGAACCACAGGAGATAAAATGGCCACAGGAGTGCAGAGGCTTATAGAAGTATCAGAGAGCGACCAGAGATATGATCTGACAAACAAATTTGCAGAAGAACCAAGGAAAGGCACAGCTGCAGACAGAGAACCAGTCACAGTCCTAGCTTCAACCAGTACACAACTGTAATATGCATGGAATGAAAATATCCATTCCACAATATGGAAACTTCTTCAGCAGCAGCTCTCATTGACAAGTTTGAGAAAATAAATTCCTGTCCTGTTTGTTATACTAGAGAATGGAGAACCTATTATCCTAGAAGGCATGCCTCAGTGTGAGGAATTGAATTTCAAATCTGAGCCATCAGAATTGTTTGCAGTATTAGAGGTGATGTCTCAGCTCAAAAATATCACTTAATATCTCTCTCCGACTGGAACACCTCTACAGAAACATCCAAACATTGAATTGTTTGCCTTTCTCATTGCTACAATACATTGGTTCAGTCATTGCATAGATGGCAGTCACATAAGTGCTTATAAAAGCACCTGTTTAACTCTCAGCTAAAAAGCACTCTGAAACCAATTCCATCATTTATTTTTTAAAGGTAGTTTATGGACAAAGTGTATTACACTGATTTTAGCCAAACTGTGTTAGATTACATCACACCAGGCTGAAAGCTAACTTAACAATATATTCTAAATTCAAAGTCCAAGGAGAAATTACCCCTTTATTTCCTTATGCTACCTCTTGCAATTACAAGCTACAGAAAGATTTTACAACTGGCTCCACTTCCACTTCAATCTGACCAATTCCTTGTTTTAAAATTTAATTTGGTGAAGCTTTATAATGCCTTATCAACTCTGAAAGAATTAACCAGGATTTCAGGGGCAGAAGGAAAAGTTTACAATGAATTTTCTACCTTGGCTAGAGTAAGAGGTGTTTCCAGATAATGCCCTAACTCAGTTACCTTGCTTCTCTTATTTTGCTTCACGTTAGTGATACAACTTTCAACTATGTACATTCTAGATATAGCACCAGTGTATGTCTTAACTTTTTACAGTGTTCCACTGATAAAAAAAAACAAGAGTTGAGCACAGGATCTATAACCTATGTTTTTTTAAGATCAGCCCTCTTGAGAAAAAATATAAAATAAGAATTTACCTGATCATATCTGTAACAAGCCCAGCCAATGTGGCCTCAAAATCCAGAGGCACATAATCTAATAGAATCGCTGACAGGTTAACAGAGTTGCAGTTCTGCATCTCTCCAGCAATCACCAAAGGTATCAGTGCAGCATGAATTTCCTTTTAAAACTCAAGAGACTTGTATTCTTATTTGCTGAGGTGAACTCATAACATGACTGAAAAGCACAGACCTGATGCTGAGGTTTCCAAGGCATTCAGGGAAACTGGTAATTTCCATATAAAGCATTTTAGACATCCAAAAATGAAACTACTGGATAAAAAAAAATCTACTATGATGATGAATATCCAACAGGTTATTGTTTCCTTTTCTGACTTAGCTGTATCAAAGCTGCAAGATCAATATTTCTGATGTTAATCAGCACTTAATTCATGAAAGGGGAATTGGTGTAGAAGTTACCAAAAATAATCTCACACTCATAAATTAGAATTTGTAACTCTTTTATTCAGTTCTCCATGTCAGTAGGACAGAGTTCATTATAACAGTTATGTGTGGACATCACCCCATTCCACACTGCTGCTGGTCCATCCTGCTGGGCATTACCAAGAGACAGTGTCCCCATAAGAAAGATCTCCTGCTGATGTAGAAAAACCTAGAGAAACAAACCATTGAAGAAGTTAGTCTTTTTCCCAAAAATATTAGTATCAGAAATTCAAGCAGACATCACACACAACAACAAGATTTCTGTAACTGGCATCTATCTGGCTTCCCTGATAGCTGTATCAGAGATGCACCAAGGACTGAGATATGGGTACCAAACTCCTCTTCTGACCTTGGAAAAGACCATTCCAGGTCAAGGAATAAGATGCAGTCAAGGCTGTGTTCTAGAGGTAAAATCTAGGTCCTGTTACCTTTCCTGTGGGTAGAGGAGTTCAATCTCTGCAACTGATAATCCAGCATCTTTCAAAAGCATTACATTCCTGTGGAAACATTTCATGTGGAAGAAAAATTGTATAAAAGCTTAGCAAAGTCAAACTGCAGCCTCCTTCTGCATAGTTCTCTCACAATAAAGCTTTAGCATTTGCCATCTAACAAACATTTCCATTTGGGCACATTACATCACATTACATTTGTTCTACTCCTCCCATACACTGCTATAAAGACTGGTAGGGAGAGTAGCCGTAACACTAGTGTTGTTTCTGTTGGCCTTGTGTTTGTTAGAGGGATGGGAAGATACAGCCAGAACCATGCCAAATTTCCTCCTGAAATTTCCAAAACACTACACAAGTTTCAGGCTTAATACACAATACCACTCAGCAGACAGAATCCAGAGAATAATAAATCCTTGCAGACAGTGCTTTGCACAGCAGCAGCGAGGACGGGAAACTCCACACACACCCTTGGGCAAACCATGTTTCCTTTAAACACCAGATGTGAAATATTTCCAGTTGCACAAGTATCCCTGTGACATTCCCCTGCCTCATGGTGTAACTGGAACAGTCATCTTGCCTGTTGGCCTTGGACCTCCTTGATCAGAGCTGAAAGGACACCTGGGTATACAGCTATTCCTTAGTCTTCTCCCTCTGCCTCATGGCACCTTCCTGCTAAGTCCATGTAACACTGTGTATGGTTGTCACCCTTCCACCTCCTATTTCACCAAAATATATCTTACAACACAGATAAGCTAAGTATCAAGGAAGCTCAGTAATCTCACTGCTTCCACCATAAAAAAGAAATCTACATAGAAAAAATGCATGACTGACTAAAGAGGCAGCAACAACTTACAATTACTGGCAACTGTAATATTAATTTCCCTTCCTCTCTAACAGCAAATGTTCTTTTGTACAAGAAGGACTGTCCAAATGAATTTTGGAAATGAATATATATGCCTGAAAATTTATGTATTTGATAAATTAGTTGTTTCCTATTATAATAATTTCTTGAAAAGGAAATCCAATTATTTCCAATAAAACTCCATTTCTTTTCTATTCCTATGTTAAAATATCTCAATTATATTGCAATTTATCTAAGACAAATTTTCAGTCCTGATTTGGAAAACTCCGTTTTCCAAATTATGTATTACATTAAACCACAGGTTAATATAACACAGTACCCATGCTTGGGAAAATGTAAAGCATTACATGATAAGGGAAATTTAAACATTCAACATCAATCAAAAGCAACCATGCTTTTTAGTGACAGCTTCAGAGGGTACTATTTGTCAAAGATTTCTGCTACTGCTGCATGTATCACAATAAAAACATACAAGCCAGCAAAATCTACGTTAGACTTTAACTCTCTGTCTTCATCAAGCTGAGGCCCAGATTAACACAGCTGACTGCTCTCAGCTAGAGAGCATTCCACATCTATTCCTCCATTCGACTGACCAGAGACCCATAATCAGCCAGTACTTTTTTAACGAGGTGTGTGTACAGAAGCACCTCAAAGAGTTCTGAAAGCAAGAAGAAACAGCAATAAAAGATGTAATTCAATGTGCACAACACGTTCAACATCCTTTTCTTGTCTCCTCTTATAAAAAGACAGACCAAGAAAGCTTTCTCCCTGGCAACATCAATGAGTACTCAACTGACACTAGATTTTGGATAAAACTAGTCATGTAGTTCTTATGCATTTTGACTGCTTTCCCTTAACCACTCTGCTTCCTATAGAAATGGACAACAGAATGACACAGTGATGTTCATAATGACTCCAAAAACATTTTGTTCCACACGAACAAAAACAACAACAAAAAAAAAAGGTTCATTACACTAAGACAGAGAACTATATGCAGTTACATATAGCAAATCACTTCCAAGTAAAAAGTAGACTTAAGGAGACCTACAGATATTCACATAAACCTTTTGTGAGTCCTTCCTGCACACACAATCGGCACAGCTTAGTATGCTGACATGTTACTATGCAGACTCTGCATATCCTAGTAACTCTTGTAATTCTAAATAATCTGCTGTCTTCTTCAAAACTGGAGAACAGGATGCTTAGCTATATGTCACATCCAGTAGAAAAAAAAAATATTGTTTTGACAGCCACATGTACAAATGTGGAAGATTTGGGAGACTACTCTGAATTCCTGCTTGGTTTACACCCAAAAAAGCTTTCCTGACTAGCTGACTGTAAGTCACTTAGAGTGGTCCCCTTGCTCATTAAAAAGGCTTACATACATTTCTATGCTTCTGTCCCTTGCTGTGCTGAGCAGGAAAAGGTTACAGGTGTACCTGGGAAAGTAAGTGCATGTTCAGAGACAGATGACCACTATTCCTCCCAGGTAATAATGTAACCTAACTCAGTGCAGTAACATTTTTAATCCACGTGCCCATCCATCTAGTCTGATTCAGTCAGTGAGGCAGGATTTTGGTGGTGGTGGGACAGGGGCAGAGAGTGGAGGGGGTGGCAGGAGTGGCTTCTTTGAGAATCTGCTGAAAGCTCCCCAGGCTCCAAAATCCAGCAGACCCTGGCCAAGGAGGAGATCATCAACAACAGTGGATGTGCCTCTGCTATTTAACATATTCAAGAAGGGGAAAATGAAACTACAGAAAGAGCAGTAGAGGAAAGGGAGAGGTGACAGTAGTGCTGAAGCAGAAATACCAAGGCCAGTGAGGAAGGAGAGGGAGGATGTGCCCAAGCAAGAGATTTTCCCACTGCCTGTGATAAGATGGCAGCTGTCACCCTGCAGCCCATGGAGAATCACAGTGGAGCAGATGAAGACAAGCAGTCAGTGAAGGATCACGGTGGAGCAGATGGAAGCCATGGAAGACGCCGTGCCAGAGGAGGTCCCAAAGCAGATCATGACCCTGTGTGCAGCCCAGGCTGGAGCAGTCTGTGCCTGAGGGACTGCAACTCCTGGGAGGGACTCATGCCAGAAGGGTTCATAAAGGGCTCACTCCCATGGGAGGGACCCCATGTTTAGAGGGGCAAGATTCAGAAACAGAAGTCTCAAAAAGCCTTTTTTATATGTAGGAAACTTCATACCAGAATTTTAAAACATTCATCTAGATTCATTTGAGTAATCTGCCCCCTATCAGACACAGTTAGGGATTTTAGGATATCATTCAGATTTAGTACCAAAGCTCTGTGTTACAGGTGAATTCCTGGTATTGTTCCTAAATCTCAAATAACCATTACACACCACATGAAAAGTCTGAGTTCTTTAAGGGTCACAGAGCATAAAGCTGGTTGCTTATGATATGCATTTTTAAACTATCCTCCTTGCACAAAAAGAACGCATTTTGACAATACTAGGAAGTTCTTCACACTCAAAGGGTTATCTAATTTTAGACAACCAACATTTGATGTGAAACGTTAGATATACGTGTATAAACATGTAATTTCAGTTATCATCAAGTGGCATAGTGATATAATACTCAAGAACATTTCAAGACCTACATGCAAGAGAAGAACAGAAGATAATCAAAAGGGGCATTAGATAGTAGATGGGAAAAAAGGGAGTGGCAAAAAAGTAGATGGTCTTTCAGCCCATGAAGTTGGCACAGGCTAACTATAGGTGATGCTTACCTCCATAAAATAAAATTCCATGGATAAAGACTACAGAGACTTCATCACTTATTCTTTAATTTTTAAACAAGGCTAAACCAAACATGTCATTGACGGCTTAACTATGACTGATCTTCCTGTGGGACAGAGAAATGGACAGGCTAGGCAAATTCTTTCAGCTTTACTTTACAGTGGTCTTAAAATGTGGCAAATTTGATGAAGCTTTTTTTTAAGGCATCTAGTGTGCCTTACAGATGCTGGAATGTTGAATCACAAATCAGAAATAGGGCATCAGGTAACCAAACACCAGGCAGATGAATGTGTCTACTGTACTACAGATAGTGTTTTGATGGCTAGGATTCTGTAAATGAAACTCACCATTCAAAGGAACAGCTCAGGAACTCTGCCTCTCTCCTCCATCCCCCTTACTTCAGTTAATATTTTGCCATCCATGTCTCCCAGTACTGGAGGTTTCTCAGGTCAGTCACATGAGTTTCTTCTGCTGCTGCTGCCACCTACCAGTTTTTTTACTCTGTTGCAGCAGAAGGGCATATAGAAGAAGTTCTTGTTCAGCACACGCATAATCATCAACCTTTGTCCAAGATGTCATGGCTTATTCAAGCTTTACAATTCCCGAACCAAGATCAATACAAGGCTTTGACTGCCATTGCACAAAGAGGAAGGAGTATAATCTGTAAAACCACCTTTGCAGCCACATTAAATACTAAGACATTAAATTCTGCAGAATGCAGTAGATTTCAATTAACTCTCCCCACCAAAGATCATCTGCTGACACAGCAAAGAACTAGCACTTTCTTACAACAAAATGTTCATATAATATATATATATAATATCAGGTTAGAGAAGCAAAACAGTGAATCAACATGAATTTGTTCAAAAATCTGAGGAAGGAGGAAAACAAATTCTTCTAAGACATTATTACAAACCCACAAATTTTTCCCCTGCAAAGACACCCAACCAAATGCCTGCAAGTGTTACCCCTGTGTCCTATAGCAGCTGATGGAAAAAAAAATATACACAAATATAGGAATAGGCCTGCCCAGTGCTGAGACGCAAGAATTGGGTGTGTCTGAAAGGAAAAAGCGTTGGAGATGTAAGTATAACAGGTTTGTAAAACTATCTTGCAAGTAAAATTAAAAACACAAATTATACACTCAGTTATACTGCTGTAATTAGATTTAACTCCACTGACTTTCACAGAGTAACTCCAGATTTATCTCAATGTAAATGACATCAAATTTTGTGTCTAAAATTATTCCTTCCCACCTTAATTTGAAGCTCTAATTTGTGGGATTGCTGATAAATTTTCTGAGTTTCAGAAAAATATAAATTAAGGATATGAAAAGTAGACTATTTTATGATTATATGAAAGAGTTATTAATGAACACATAAAAAAGTCTGAATTTTTTTACAGATAGTCTGGGAAATAAAATACTGCATTAGGAAACTTGGAAGCCTGCCTGAAGGCTCCTATTTTTCCACTTTGAATAGTATTCAAATGGTCTGGTATTTACCTCTGTAAGTGAAAAACAGATTCTCCTCAGACAAAGTAAAAAAATTACTAAGTTCCCAGCACTTTCAATTGTTTGAGATTATGAAACGTAGTTGGCAGAGAAGGAAAAAGCGTACAAGTGTTTACATGTAGCAGTAAGGGCAACACAGAACACATCCTCCACAAACAGTAATCAGCCCCAGAGTCTTTCTGTAGTGCACATTTCTCCCAACCATCCTCTTTAGAGGATCCTGCTCTATTGAATTTTAATAGATTTAATGTTCTTGGTACTAGCTTGTCGTACCTATCAACTCCTAATTGATACAGTTGTATTTTATGTTCACTTTGGAGATGGAAAGCATTCAAGACTCTAAAAAAGTACATCTGAAGGCAAACTATCTTGAAGTGATGAACAGGAGGTGGAAATAACATATTCCAAAACTGCCTCTCATCTCATATACTTACATGACAGGACCCACTTTTGTCTCAACTGAGTAGAGCAAATGACAATGACAGTTTTCTTAAAGGTCAACATGAGGATTTTCTTTAAATATCACTGTTAAAGATACCATTCGTTAAGTTGCACTAAAATGAACTGATGGGAAAAAAGGAAGGCAGACAAGTTAGGTTATAGTAGGAGCAGAAAAGAGTCCATTTACCTGACAACAGGTCGGTTTTGGTTGTCACCAAACTGCTGCATTTACCATTTTACCCACTTGCATTACTGGGGAGAAAAGTTTAGGAAGGAACATTCTCAAGGACTTTTCGTAAGTTCTCACTCTTGCCACCGGAAAGGGGAGAAGGGAAGGTTTTCTCTGGATTGTTTGACTTTTTTGGCTCCTGAAAAGTTTTGCAAAGAACAGTAACAAAGTGTGAGCTGTTAGAACACATTTCTGTAAAAAAAAAAGGGAGAATAAGGCACACAAAACAGAGCAATTACAAATCCTACCCAAGCATATAATTTGTAAAATTGGCTCAAACTAATAAACAAACAAAAAAATTTTCAATTCAAATTGGAAATGTAAGAGGCTTGGAGACTTCCAACAGCAGGCCAAGATCCATCAGCAGAATGCTTTGAAAGTTACCCTCAAAGCTTAAAGAAATAAAACAAAGGAAGGGCAGCAAATATTCAGTTATAAATCCTGCAGTGTTCAGTTTAAAACAAGTCCTAGAACAGTGAAAAAATTAAAAAGTGAAAAGACAGTAGCAACAGAAGTTACCTGTCTGAGCACCTACTATTCCACAGAGAGAACAGGAGTGGGTCGTGTGTCTCACACCAGTCATAAAGCCCATAAACCTTCTCAAAAAGAGTGAGCCATGAGAAAGATACTGTACACAGAATTTGTTCTCAAAGTCTCCCTAAGCCCAGAAGGTCCCTTATGTACTTAACTGACAGATTTTTGCAATAAAGGGGAGAAATTTTTCAAATGTCACCGATTTCATTTGTTGGATACTGAAGTCCAGTACAACATCTGAAGAGGTGTCTCCTTTGTGGCTGACAAACACAGGTATTCCATAGGTTACTTCCTGAGTATCATACATGAAATACAGCAAATGTAGTTGAAGAAAATGCTCCAAGAGTGACCATTTGCTTAGAAGAAAACCATCAACAGTCCACATATGCTTCAAGCATTGATATTATGTTACAGATGAGGTGTTGTAACATTCCAATAAAAGATCTTATAAAACACATTGAAGCATTAAATTCAAGACATATGATACAATCTGTACACTGACAAAGCAAGACATCAACCATGAACATGGTAAGTTCAACAGAAGAAAATCTCCAGTGTTACAAAGAACAAAATTTCATCAGATTTAACTTAAGAAACTTACTCTTGCAAACAAGAATTTCTAACTGGAACTTTTAAACATTAAAACATACAAAAACAGTTTTAACACCATCAGCTGTATCAGCACTATTGTAAACCAGCACTATGTTGACCTTTTTTCCAGCACATGCTTTCAAACCCACACGTGTAGGGGTTGTGTCAGCACAACTGTGTAGAAGTTTAGCATGTGTTTTTCAGCATATGGAACTGAAGGAAATAAGTGTACCAAGCTGATGTCTGTAAACCTTCAATGGGAAAAACTGCCTGCTTACCACAGGCTAGATTTGTTGGTCTTTTTTTCCTCTAGGTACAAACAAGACACACCTTTGTGCCCCCAGGCCATTCTATACATTTCACTATTTCAGGAGCAAGGGATAAACAGGGATTAAATACAGGATACAAGTGTGCTCATTTGTACCAATGAACTCTCAAGCAAAGTTTTCAAGCAGTACCCTGTGTCCAAACAAAGGTAAATGATGTTTCAAAACCTGTCTCCCTCCCTGACCATCATACATAGACTTATCTCCAAACCAGCTATGGAAGCACAACAGAACGCATCTCTCAACCCACTGTTTTGTCTTTAGAAAAAATCTTACGTTTACTTCACAAATTACTGTGATGTGTAACTGGGATATTCTGGAAGGATGACTGAAATGTAAAGTTCCTGTGAGCCACAAAGTACTATCTATGGAAACTCTGTAAACAGACCAGAATTTTGTTACCAGCTCTTTCCTCTAGAAATGTTTCCTGTGATAGAAACACAGGCATCCCACTGCACAAACCAGCACATTTACTCCCTGCTGTTATTCCACATGCTCCATGTGTGCTACAGCTGAAAAGGGAAGGAATTACTCTATCAGCCTCCCAAGGAGTGTAGGCACCTACCAGTAAAAAGGAAAAAAAACCCACAACACCAACAAAAAACCCAAAACCCACCACCCAAGTTCCCTGTACATAAACAAGTAAGGGGATAAGAACCTCTAGAATAGACAATTCACTGCTCAACCACTAGAAAATTAGTTTCTTTCATGTTCCGTGGTTCTCAAACTCTTCATGGAAGTTAAAGATTTATATTGTTCAGGTATAACCTCTGTGCTTGAAGGGTCAAGAAGGATTTGCAAATACCTTTACTGATGAAGCTCCTTGGAAGCTCCTTTTGTTTCTGGACCAGCTGGTCCGTTCCCCTGCTTAACACCAACAGTCAACCTTTCACTTGATTTTAATAGTAATATTTAATTCTACAAAAAAAAAAGCCATTTTATTACATTCCTTTTAAAATTAAAAAATAATAAAAAACCCAAAAAAACAAACTGTACAAAGAAGCATGATCAAACCTCCATAAAGCAGGTTAATACTGTTCTGTTTATTGCCTCTTGAAGACTCTCTGCATAGTGTCCGTGAGTTGTATTTAAGGTCCAAGTGAAGATAAAACAGCAGAGCAGCAGAGAGGTGAGGAAGGGCCACAAAGGTGGGCAGTGCAGAGCCTCAGAAGGTACATGGGACATGCTCCATTAAAATATCCAGAAAACAGCAGCATTGCACACACACAACCCCCCTCAAAAAAAAACAAACAAAACCAAACAAACCTATTTTCACAAGATCATTTTTCAATTGTAATCTGTTTACTGTTTGGGGAAGAAAAGAAAAAAAAAAAAAAAAGATGCTTATCTTATTATATATCTATATATATATAGTCCCAGGGCTTTATGTTCCCAGACAATGAAAAAGGTATGAAAAGAGACAAGGAGATGGAGGAGAAAAAGGAGGGGGAAGATAGGGACTGAAAAATGGACTCTGTATCTGTTTTGGTTATTTGTTTTCCAAAACAGCTCATGGGTAATGAGAAAATGCAGAGCCAGAAGGACTAATGAAAATCAGGCAGCTGGGAAAAAAATTAGGAGCTCAACAGTCAAAACCCAAAAGAAATAAAACAAACTAAATGCACACACACAAACACACGCAAGTGTGTGCACTCACATCACACACATGTAAGGGTCCAGGCTCAATCTATTAATTTTTTTGTGGACCTAGATTACATTTTTTATTTTATTTTTAATTCTGGCTGAGCTCCCTTTTTTTCTTGTTTTCCCTTATTTTCTCCCTTTTTTTTTAAATTATATTTTTTAAGTCCGCTGCATGTTTTCAACAGCTAAGGACTGAGTATTTCTCCCCAGATACACTCTTTGGATTTCTGCCAACATCGATTTTTATGTTCAGTGGGGAAAAAGTAAGCCTGGTAAGTACTGTATGAACTGCAGCTTTATTCTGAAGTATTTCTAGATGTTTTATCACTTTTAACCAACTTTTCCCTCCTCCACACCTTAAGCAAAATTGCCTCAAAAAAAAAAAAACAAACAAAAAAAACCCAAACAAAACCAAACCAAACACATAAACAAAACAAAAAAACCCCCCCATCAATGTACAGGTGCATTTCTTGACAAATAGTCTGCAGTGTTTTCACTTTGGCCACTTTATGCAGGCATAAAGAAGGGAGTGTTGGAGTAGCATGTATTAAAGAAAAAGGAACAGTAACATTGCAGATCTCTCTCAAAAAGACTAGAACACTAACAAATACAAGTCGATGCACGTTTGCTTTAAACTAGTGTAATTCTTGTTCACATTGGATTAAACATTATTTTGTATACCAAACATTACAGTGCTGTTTATCTCCTCCAATCACCCAAAAAATAGTTCAAAACGTGCCACTTCTGCCACAAATAGGGTATTACCAATTTCCCTGCACACCTTCCAAAAATCAGCATTTGAAATGAGAAAAAACATGAGTATTGAAATTCTCTTTCAAAAACTTTAAAAAAAATACAGACACAAAACTGCCAATTAAAACCCAGATGGCACAAATTACAGATTTGTACAGAAAGCTCAGGTTATGTCAGCTGGCACTTCTTTCAGCCTCATCATATGAAAGGCCGTATCCTGCGAGGTCAGAAAGCGATGACTTTAAAAGCATCCTAAACTTTATGCTCCCTTCTTACAAGAGCAGGAACAGTAGGTGTCCAAGAACTTTGAAATACTTGGTATTTAACACTTACAACTTACATGGAGAATTGGAGGCACTCGGCAATTTACAGGATCAAGCCTTTCAGAGGCAGAAGAGACTTAACTGGTGCAGTAGCTCACAGAAATTTCCAGAAAGCTGCCAGACAGCTTTCTTAAATTTTCAAGGGTGAATCGTGCTTCAACGCTTGCCTGTCAACACACGTGAACTGTGGCATGTCTGGGGACCAAAGCAGCATCCAAATGAAATTCCCACTTAGGTTATGAACTGAGCATCTTTATTAGAAAACCGATGTTGAAGAATGAACACATTTTTTATGTTCTGCAAAAAAGTAGGGGCAGCGATCACGGTATAACACGCCTTTTACTCTTCCTCTCCTGATGGATGACCACCCCCTCCTTCTGCCCCTTCCTCATTCCTCTGAGCTTCTCTGATAAACAGCATTGCAAGTCGGTTTGGGTTTTTTTTTAAAAAAAAAAAAAAAAAAAAATTTACAAGAGAGAGTTCTGTTGGTCATCTCTATTTACATCACTTCACAAGAAGCTTGATCTCATTGGCTAACAGCTGGTTCATGTTGAACAGAGCCCCCGGGAGCTTGGTGAGCAACTCTCTCTCCGTGGTCTCAGGGTCGCTGTCGACAGAGCTGGAGCTAGCACTCATATTGTCGACAGCGGCACTAGCCGGAGGGCCCAGCTCTGGCTCGCTCGTCTCGCTTGCCGTGGACACCACAGAGAGCAAGGACATGCGCCGCGTCAAGCGGCCGGGGGCGAGGAGGGAAGCGGCATAGTCCGCTATGATACCAGCTACATCTAGATTGCAAGCCTTGTCAAAGGCAATGAAACCTACGTTTGCATTGGCCTCGCAGACGTAGAACGAGCCGTCGTCCTTCATCAGCAGGTCAATGCCGCACACGTCCATCCCCAGGATGTTTGACACCTGCACCGCCAGCTGCTTGCCTTGTTCGCTCAGCGAGCACATCATCCCTACGCCACCTGGAAAAAGTGGAAACAAACTTGCTGCCTGTCCTCCAGTCAACAGACAGCCTCTACTCCTTAGTGCTTTTTGGCTGGGAAACTCCAAAGTGAGCCTGCAAGCATACTGCTGGTGACTCAGTAACCTGTTTTCCACAGTGACTGCTAATGAACTTGAAGCCACAGAAGGGCTTCAAAAGATTCTGACCTGCCGAAGGTAGGTCAAGTTTATGACTTGTATGAAACACAGTTATGTGCTGATGTTTTCATCGAGAAAAATATCATACATTTTTATGATCCTGAGATATTAAAAAGATGACCTCACAAACCATCATTGTTCCTTCTAAGGTTGAGGCTTTCCATACATATTTGTAAGGTATCAAAATAAATCTTTCAGCAAAGTTGAAGCAGGTTTTTTGGTAAGACTATAGCTCTAAGATAAGAGCCAGCCCTGAGGGGGACCAGGGTTAACACATTATCATCAGCTCGTGTCCTTCTCTGCTTACTATCATAAGTTACTGTCTCTAAAGCAAGAATTAAGGAATATTTATGTCTGGACCTCATTTGATTCATTTCACAGCCCATCCCCCCGCTGAGATTCAGCACATTTTCAGCCAGGTAATCTCAACACTCTTCCTTCCTTCTACCCTCAGGAACTCCCTGGTTCTATATCCAACAATATGCAGAAACTGAGTTCCAAGTATGCTGCAATCAATGCAGCAACCTTCCTCTGTCTCCTCGGCATGGCCTTTTGGGGAAAAGGTTGCAGGGGGGAGCCTGACAGCCTTAAGGCAGCACAGCAGCTCTACAATACAATCCAACTGTTTACTGCCTTCAACAGCTTTCTCTCTTAAGACTGTCCTCTCTTGCCAACTGGCTCTCTCCTCCATCCTCCTCAGTCTCATCGTTTCTCTTCCTCCTTTTTCTGTTCCTCTTAACAGGATGAATGATAACATGGCATTAGCATGACTCTGCCACTACAACATCAGGTCTGCCATTTGTGTTCCCCTCCTTTTCATCCATCCTATTAGCTAAAACCTTGCACAGAGACAATCTCTCCTCCTGTTTGCTCAACATACTTCTCAACACTTTCACGTTCCCTCTGTAAACTCCCAACAGTAAGCACAATTAAAATAAAACCTGCAGCTTATTTCAATTGGGCTTTTCAATTGGACTGAGAAATTCTGATCAAACTAGGAACAATGCCTTTCCTACCAAGTGAGCAGTTACTTTGCATCCTCCCATCTGTTGAGCAGCGGAGCATGGTGCCCACCACACGGCCTCCAACTACGATGACACGTACATCCTTGCCATGAGACTCTTTAACGTATTTTTGAAACAAGTAAGGGGCATCGTGACGAATCAAATGGCTTAGGTCTGCCAGGTGGTGCTTGTCTCGTGCCAGGAACACAGCTTTACCTGCATGAAGAAAAGAAGATTGGATGAAGCTACTGATTTGAGCTGTGTCAACGATTCAGTGCATAGAAGTAGAAACCTCTCATCAGTATGGCGCCCATTCTCACAGGACACATCTGTAGCTTATACACATTTAAAAGTTCTTCTGTGGACATCAGTGTTCCACTGTTCAGTGCTTATAAGTGTTCAAGTGCTGGAAGAGCTGAGGAGACATATGAGAAGTAGAAAAAGGAAAAAGAAGAAAGAAAGAAAGAAAGAAAACAGGTTTAAATACAGGAGGTGATCTTGTATTTCAGGCTCTTTTGGTACAAGACCTTAATGAGAGAAAAAAGGAAGAAATAGCTAGGAATAGCAGATATTTAATTAATAACACAGTTTTCTTCATCCAAGAGGACTGGACCCGCAGCCTACAGCTTTGACACACAGGAACCAATGACACGAAACTGTTAAACATCAGGTAGCTAAGAACTTTGAAGTCACTAGTGTGCCACTGCAGCACAGAACTGCTTCCCTCTTGGGAAGCTGCTTAAAGCTGCTCTTCCCAATACTTACAGGAGCTCACAAATCCAGAATGAGGCTTTGCAGTGGAACAACTACACTCAGAGGAAAACACTAGACTGCACAGTATCCAACACAATATAGCAGAAGATTGCAAAAGACAAACTGAATGGAATGCACTACAATTTTGAAAAAAAATTTTTTCGAAATCCCTAGTTTTTCTGCAAGTTTCTAGTTTTTCAACATTTCAAGGACTTGTTTAACCTATAACATGTTACTTCATTCTCCTTCCCTTCTATAGCACACCAAAGACTTCTTTTTCCTTTACCAACTTTGCTAATACTGACAAATGTCACTCCTGAGATAGACTCTACAAGTTTCCATCTCATTTCTAGACTCACAAGATGGCAACCCCTTCACCTTTAGTTACATTTCCCAAGTTCTCTTCCCCTTTCTTAAGGACTCTTTTCTATGTCATATTAGATTCATATTTTGCAATAAGACAGTAACTTTTGGGGTTTTTTTGTAGCAGAATTGTCACTCAAATATTCTTCAGTGTTAACAGAGTACAAAAATCAGTTGATAAACTTCCTATCTTAATTAAGGGAACAGAAATCCAACAGCAGCAGAACTAACGTGTGACGAATTCTACCAAGTGGCCACAGCCCAACTGGAGCAGCCTCGAATTCATCACATGTTAAGGTCTCCATAATACAGACCTCTGCTTGAGGAACATGTAATTTCATACCACAATCAGAGTATCAGAATGTAAGCTTAACAATCATTACAAGAAAGCATTTAATAATCCTACTATATTCTTAAAATGGCACAGTAAGAATGACACCTCAGAGGGGAACTACTTAATTCTTGGCAATTATGCAGCATCATGACATCTTGGCAAAAATAAGATTGGCACATTTGCTGCAACAGCAATTAATACTGAAAATGGGCTTAGAGGATTATGACTTTTATCCAACAGCCAGTACCTATGACCATATTTGCTTGGTTTTTTAAATACAATTTGCAAATGGCAATTAACGCTGAAAAAGTTTATCCAACTTTCTTCATGTGAAAGGATATGTACTGTGCATAAATTTGCATTAAAATGCCTGGAATTTAAAGTGCTCTAAAGTACAATGTGTAAACGGGGACTCACGTTAATTCTTGTTAAAAAAAATGGAGAAGAAAGTCAATAACTGTCCTTTCTATAATTATTTAGCACACCTTAACAAGAGGCTGTGTCAAGTCAAATCAACTGTCTCAAACTCCAGAGTTGTCAAATTCAGCTTGATGCTAAGTCAACCTCACAACTTGGCTTTGTACCTCTAGTAGCCCTTAAAACCATATGAACAGGTATTGTTACTGTTAACAGAAGCAGATCTGATCTTCTCAGCTCCAGCCTTTTGCTCCCACTCTTTCGTTTTACCAGCACAAGCATTTGTGCAAGTAAATGGTAATCCATATAAGAAATTAATCCAAGTAAAAATAGCCCGTCTAGATTCATCCAACATCAGTTTCTGAATTTACTATAGGGCTACAGAAACACTCATGTCAGCAGAAGATATGCAGCAGAGCAGCACACAGTGGGACAAACTGATGGACAGTAAGGAGGAAGTGGTGCATTTTTTATTATGCTTTCAACGTAACTGCTGGTGAATGTGCTTAAACTTTGGTTTCAATCTTTTTACTGTAACATCACCAGCACTGCCAAAGACATTTCTCTGAAAAACAAAGATCCAGTTTGGCAAAAAATATATGAGATTTTATTTAAATAACATCCTAACTACAGACAAAGTCAAGTAGAAAAAACTCAAATTAATACTAAAAAATCTAAAATTTCTTTTGTCCATTTAGAAACGTCCTTAAAATCCAATTAAAAAGGCTTCTTTCTGCTTCCCTAAGGCCAGACCTTCCGTTATTCCAGTTCAGGCCTCTCCTCACAGAAATCACCAATGGACCATGATTTTGAGCCCCTACTCCCCCCTGCTATTCCAAGGTTAGGTTCTACTAAATGGCTTCCTTAGGTTCTACTAAATGGCTTCCCAGTGCTGCAGCCTAGTCGACGTTCAGAAGTTGAACGGTAGTAGAACTTGCAAAATCCAACACATAACAGAAAGACCTTAGCTACCATTCCTTGGCAAGACAAAATCTTGAAAGAATGCTGCTTGGCATACTCCTTGCCCTCATCCTTGACCTCACACCCACCTCGGTGACCCCGCGTGTTCTTCACCACCATAGGGAACTCCAGCACTTCCGCCTCATCAATCATTTTGGCAAAATTCTCATGACCACCTGGCAAAAAAAAAACCAACAACATTATGTGCCACCAATCTGGTGCAGCCAAATCGGGGACTGAATTGCCACACGTTCTTCCCATCCATATAGCTAATGCAGAAAAAAACACCAGTTAAGAGGAAGTAGGTCGTGGAACATGATTAGACTTTGAAGGTGCTCATAATCTGTGGGATACTTTCTCCTACATCCTTTGAAAGGGAAGACTGAAGTTGAAAAACACCTCTTGATCACAACCCCAAAAGGCTCAACCCAATCTTACAAATCAGAACGCAATCATCCTACCATCTTGTTCCGATTTATCTTTTACCATATAAACTTTTTCAACGTCTAGCAGGAAAAATAGCACAGATGTAACACCAGTAACAGTTCCATCCAAACTACTAGCCAGGAAGGCAATAGAGAATACAAAAACAAGGCATAATTCAAAGAGCAGCAACAATGCAAATCTTGTCCCTTCACCTCTCCCCTTTCTGTGTCTTAATGCTCCTACAACTCATTCTCTGTTTCCTGGAGTAGTACTTGAACCTTTTCATCTCATTGCACCTGTAAGGACCTTAGAGAGTAGCTTTTAATAACCATCCACATGATTATGTTTGATACTTCAAGGTTATCTGAGTTCAGTTCCATGCACAGAAGGCTGATCACAGTACAAGAAATACAAAAGAGAAAGTTAGCAGACAAAGAAGTAAGAGTTCTCTAACGCTTCTGTGCAGTAAAGCACAGAAGTCAAGCCAAGACACCAGTGAGAAAGCCAGCAGCAGACATCACACTCCTGCCATGGATTTTAATGCATGTCGTGGATTAACAACATTCAGTACATCCTGGTTTACTTGGCAAAGAACAGAAGTGGCAAGGAGTTATCAGTGATGTTCTGCAATTACCCCATCAGTCATTGTCTCCTCTTAACCACCCAAAAATTAAAAATTCGTTACTTTCTCAAAGAGCTAAAGCAACCACATCTATTAAAAAAGGGTATGTTTCTTCTCAAATGTGTTTTCACAGTAGTTGATGGAAATCTGGTTTTGTCAAGTTTGCTGGCTTTTTGTATGTTTGTTTGGGGTTTTTTTGTCAAGTTTTTTGTCAAAGACATTGCATTGGTGCACCCTCAGAAAGGGAAGGAAAGCACTGGTATTTCCCAAGAACTTAAGGAGGGTTAGGAGGTATCTTCAATTATTTAACATATTATAATTAAATGCAAATATAGCATCATGGTAGCTCTAACAAATGGTTCCTCTAATCTAGCACCCTTGTCATGAACCATAGACTCCAGAGGCAGGCACAGGAGACATTAACTATCCTGGTGGGAAACAAACACCAAGCAACTGTTTAAGTTGAACATGAGGGCCTGTAGTCTTTTTGTCCTTTCACAATAATATATTTGCAAATTTTTTCATTCATACAGAAGTTTAATCTACTTTCAAGCTTTACAAAAGTCTAGATCCTATGACATCTAGTTCCCCAAGTTCTTGTCTGTTGTTTCAAGCAATTGCAACAGAGCTCAAAATGTTTTAATAGCAATAATTAAATAAACATCACAGCTAACCAAAAAAGTCCAAACCAGAATCTGAGTGTTGTGGCTTTAATTTCCTTTTCTGGCTACTGAGCTAGCCTCATGCTACTTAACTTTACAGATTTCCAAAAACTGACTCATATCTTTTGCACTGCAAAAGCACAAAATATAGCAGGTACCTATGCTACTCTTTAATCCAAAATCCTTACCATATGAAAAAGTGTCTGGAAGAGGTACACCATGACCAGCAAGTTCTTGAAACGTCCAGAACTTGTTGACACAGTTGAGGATGGCTTGGGGACGATTCATCAACCGACAGCCCATCTTCTCTAGGTGGCGAAGGACTGTGATATCACTGTCACTCTGGACCCAAGGTGTTGGTACACGCACAACCACCACTTGTGGGTAAGCAGTAACAAGCTCCCCATTCACCCGGAGACCTAAGGAAAAGAAAAACATTCCAGTCAGCTACAAGGTCTTCAGGACAAAGTAAGCTTCCAACAGTGAGCATTTAAACAGCGCAACCCCCTCTCACATGCATCTTGTCAGTTTAACCCACTTAAAACTAGGAATTATCAAAGAGCAGTCTTGTATTAAGGCACATAATCCCCAGGTGAAGGACCCTTTTTCTAGGTTGAGACCAAATCCTTTCTACAGAAGTTAGCTGCACACTACATTGAAAGCAGCAGTGTAAGAGGTGCCTGCCTCCTACTCCTGGTTGTTGCCTGCATGATGCAGTTCATACCATCGCCAGTCACAGCTATACTGATCCCACTGTTTGTGGTATATTACACAACATAATGCCAAAGTAACAGAGATTAGACCCTTAAAAAAAACCAAAACAGCAGTATTTGTAACATAGGTAATTTAAACTATCTGATTTAGAGTAAATAAGTACTAAGAAATAATTACCAGCTAACAGAGCAGTACCCCGTGATTAAGGAAGGAACCAGAAGCAAAGCCAGCTTTGCTACCCAATGCATTACTTAACCATGACCTATAGTTTTACAGATTATGTGTCTGAAAAAGAAACACTGAAGGACAGGTGGCAGGCTTGGGAATATAATAGGCTTGGACAGGAAGGCATCAAGCTCAATGAAAACAGTCTGGCACCTGAGGATGGGGAAAGACAAACAGGATTTGAAATTCACTTTCTTGGCCTTACATTCAAAGTTAAACTTTCTGACTTCAGTGTAAAATTCACAGCTCACACTGATGTCAGCATCTTAAGGGTTAAAAGAGGAAGGAGGGTGAGATGAGCCACCAGAGTGCATCTGCATTCCTGTGCCTATGAAAGGCCTTCCTAAAAATTCAGCTCTAGTCCAAAATAATTACCTGATTAGTTCTATTCCAAAGATGTTTGTTTTCAAATACAGAGTTGCATATACCCAAAGACACACATTGCCAAGCAATATATTTTATTTCAAGGTGCATTTCAAATAAAAGGGGGCTGGGGGGAGGGGGCATAAGGGAGGGTATCCTCCTCTCTGTACCTCTGGGTTTTTTGTCTTCTCCCAACCAGGATGTATTTAAAAGCTTGCCTTAAATACAATGACACAACCACCTACCAAAATGGAAGCAGAGTGTGCTGCCCAGTCCTCAGGAGGTCACAGGATCGCACTCTGGAATGGCCAAAACAGACCCATATCCAGTGCAAATCCTTTTTCCAGTCCCCACTGCCATAATTGCACAGAGATGAGGAAACACAAGCAGACGTGTGCTCTGGCTGCTCACCTCATTAGCACCAAGCGCTGCCGCATTGCAGCTGACATGAGTGGCGTTTAAGCAAGCAGGCTTCAGGCACACACACACCATTTCATGGAGGCATCTTAAGCAAGATTAAAACCAAGACACTGCAAAATTCCTAAGCAGAACATGAACATCAGGAAATGGACTACTATCTCCTTTAATCAGAAAAGGAGTACAGATTCAGTGAGAAAAAGATTTTTAACTTACTAGTCAAGGTTCCACCTTGCACGTGCATTTTCTCACTTCGGTGCCTGGCTGATTACACCCACTTTTTGCCACTGTAATTGCACTCAAGTCATGATCCACTTGCAAGCTGTGTAATAATCATTTTAAAAAGGGCTGGATTTTCTGCAGAGCCCCAAAATTGCCATGGTATCTTTGCTGTGAACCAAAATTACAGTTTTCTGATTCGTTGTATTCCATAGTCTTTTTGTTTGTTTGTTTTGCTCTGAAGTCACACCACATATGAAGGTTTGCACCACGAAGTCTGAAAAATGGCAGTTTAAGGAGATGAACATACCACACCCGGAATTCTTCTGAATGCCTGCATCAGACTTCACTATCAAACTGGTGTAAATTCAGCCCAGGTCACCAACCCTTCCTCCCCCCTCTGGAAGCAACTCTGGAAGTACAATGAAGCTAAGAACAACCTTAGCTTTTGCTCTATATTCAATCTTCTCTCTGGTCTGGACATTGTCCTTCCCAGAAAAAAAATAAATTCTCCCCTTATAGAAGACAGTTTACAAACAAAGGGAAGATCTACTCAATGAAATGTATAATTTGAACCACTACTGACATGCACCATAAAAATTAGCTGCAGTCTCCCAGCAATACAGTGCTGCAAAAAGCTTTATTACGGTAAAAAGGAGAGTCAGAATCTGCCATTTTGGCATGAGCTTGTATTTAGCATTCCATCTGAGATGCAGCACTTAACAATTAAGGTCTTACTACTATCAGGTCATTACTGCAGAGTGGTCTGATATTGATGCACTTTGGTGTCCTGAGCACAGTAACACACAAGATATTCATGCATTCCATTAATTTCTTTTACAATGAAACAATTAATGAATGAAAAGGAGGAGAAAGGAAAAAAGATATGGCACAGAAACTTAGAGCGGTGAAGTGGTAATCAAACTTATTTTTGAAAACTGAGATGAAAACTCTTTCCTTTGCAGTAATAGTACCACCCTGTTCCCAGACCAGCAGAAGTAAACTACAGAAACTAGAGTTGCATGTGGAAAGGGAGGCAGGAAGGCAGAAATTCCAATCATACAGAAGTACCATGACAAATAACAAGTTTGTCCATTTGTTGGCTTTCTCAGTAGATGTTCATAGCACTGCACACAGGGTAGAGACAGCCACACAGTCCTATGAAGTACCAACATTGAGACCCGTATTATGAATTTTACCAACATGTAACAACCATTTTGCCAGTGCCATGGAATAATTTCTTAGGTTATCATAAAATATTTTGGTATTCTTTGGTCTTACGAGATAAAGACCCCTGACTTGAAATATCACACTATAAAAACAGATGTCAATCCTGCATTTGAACAGGACTGGTTTGTTCACTTAGGACCAGCTTTCTTTGTTCTTTCTCTATAAAATGACATGCTCCAAAATGGAATACAGTAGATCTTTAGCATTATACATGGAGCATCACAGTATTGAGATCAAAGTGCAGATGAAGTTTTGCAATGTAAACTGTAGTCACCCAGGAATGAATTTGACCAGTCACACCACATCCCTCAAATAAAGTAAAAAACCTTCAGTTTCCCTCAAAGATGTCTCAAAGAAGCACACATTAGAACTGAATGGGTAAATGCACAATTCCTCATCAGCTGGCCCAACCAGTCCTGATGCTTTTCATTTCCAAAGAACAGAAGATAAGCTTAAAGTGAAAAAGAGCTGGTCCCTGCTGAAAGGGCTTCTTTTGACCCAATCAGATTAGAAGCCAGCATATGAACCTAAAAAGTACACAGAAAATGGATGCAGCATTAAACTCTAGCAAAGACAAGAAAGAGGCAGAAACTTCTACTGCTGTTACCAGAAGATATTGCTGTTATCAGAAGGCATTTATACATACTCTAAGAAGCTTCTTCAGACAGTAAAATGTAACACCTATAGCTCCTGTCTGAGTAGCAAGATACTCAAAATGCCAACCTGATTTAGTATAATTGTAGGGTGGATGCACGTACTTTGGAAAAAAACCACAGAATTCTGGTACTTCCCAGCTTTCATTCATTCACACAGTTTTTTTAGCACCTTCTGTCTTGTTTCCTGTGACAATTTTATTTTCACTGTCACGATTTCTCATTTAAAGAGCTGCATTCTTAAGAGAGGTACCAGTTAAGTGGCATGTATTTCATTTGGAACTTCAGAACCTCAGAAGTTCATTTGGAACTTCAGAAGACACAAGCTCAGTGACCAAATACAGGCATCGTAGCAATATCCTGTAATGTTTGCCAGGCAAACGTGCTTCTGCAAGACAATCACATCCAGAGCCAGAGTAAGTTCTTGAACTGCAGCCTTACACCTTTCACAGTCCATAAGCAATGGTGCTTCTATCCAGCTATCCTACCCTCTTGCACTTCAGAAACTCTGAGAAGCACTTCTGCACTGATGGCATTCTGGATCACTGACTCAAAAGGATCAAGATTCCAAGAATGCATGTGCTTCTGAACATCTTAATTCACACCCAAGAAGAATTTTAAATTGCTAGATATTTTTTAAACACTATTCAGGTTCCATTCCACACAAATCCCGTCTTATCTTCAATAATCAGTTCATCAGCAAGATTCATTATAGAATCACAGAATGGTTTGGGATGGAAGAGGCCTTAAAGATCTAGTTCCAACCCCTCTGCTATGCATAGGGACACTTTCCATTAGACCAGACTGCTCAAAACCCCATCCAATCTGACTCTGAACAATTCCAGGGATGAGGCATCCGCAACCACCCTGGGCAGTCTGTTCCAGCATCTCACCACCCTCACACTGAAGATTTCTCCTTAATGTCTAGACTAAATCTACCCTCTTCCAGTTTAAAGCCATTGCCCCTTGTCCTGTTACTACAAAGCCCCTTTCCCAGCTTTCCTGTAGGCCACCTTCAGATACTGGAAGGCCATTATGAAGTCTCTCCAGAGCCTTCTCCAGGCTGAACAACCCCAAACCCTCTTATAGCCTGTCCTCTACCTGTCCACCCTCTGGACTTTCTTTTTACATCTAAGAGTGCACAGAAGCTCCTTGCTCATCTGTGTAGGTCTCCTGGCATCCTTGTCTGCCTTCCTCTTTCTTGGAATGCATTGCTCCTTAAATTGGAGCTGATCCTTGAATACTGACCACCCTTCTTGGGCTCCTCTCTTGTCCAGGATTTTATCCCATGGTAGCCTACGAAGCAGATACCTGCAGAGTTAAAATTCTGCTCCCCTGAAGTTCAGGGTGGTGAGCTTGCTTCATACCATCCTTGTTCCGCTAAGGATCCTGAATTTCACTGTTTTGAGTGAAATCCTCCTTGTTCCTCTAAGGATCCTGAATTTCACTGCAGCCAAGACTGTCCTTTAACTTCAAATTGTCCACCAGTCTGTCCTTGTTGATGAGACCTAGGTCCAGCTAAGTTCTCATTGGTTCCCCTACCACTTGGAGAAGGAAATTGTCACCAATGCGTTCCAGGAACTTCACTGATACAAGGGTCAACACTCCCTCTTCTTCTCCTCTGCCTGTTCTTCTTGAAGAACATTCATTCCCATGCTCCAGTCACAGGGGTCATCCCATCATGTCTAGGTGGTGCCAGAAACATAGAAGCCCTGCAGGTATGCAGGTCTGTCTGTAAGTCTTCCTTTGCTCCAGATGTTACATACATTTGCAATAGAGGCATTTAAATTGTCCCCTCCTCCTGAAACTTCCTTACTGGCTGGGATTATATGCTCTTTCATTTCAGGTGTTCTTCTTGTGATTCTTCTCCAGGTCCAGGGCATCTATTAATAGCTATTGCAAAACAGTATCTCATGTCCTGTTTGCATGTTATGAACTGTATTTTCAGCTGAAACAAGGCATGTTGCTATACAAAGAATGCAGTTTCAGGACACAGGTCTAAAATCTCAATGATTTGCAAGTACATCAAATTACAGAGCTCACACTACAGCAAACATCAGGCATTTTAACAAAAAAATAAACGTGATTACTATCAAATAAATTTATTAAAGTTATTTTCATTCCAAATTACAATTTTGGAACAAAAGTCAAAAAAAGCAAACTGAGTCACCATAACCATGAAATATTTAGGATGAAATTCAAGTCTTCAAGTGCAGCATGTTACTATGACAGCAAATTTCCACATTGAAAAGGTATGATACAAAGCTAAATGCTTAACATATTTAATACACAAGCACAAGGATATCTGGCTAGGCTTACATGTAAATCAAATTACTGATATCAAGCTTCTATTTTTATACAATTTGAATCATCGGTATTAATTGATAGACTATAAATAGATGAAAATACTAAGGTAGCTGGAAATGTCAGAAGCTACGGTCTGGGGAAGAAACCCAAAGGACACTGAAATAGGAGTTACAAAGAAGAAACTTTCTCAGGAAGAAACACTGCATGCATGTTTGCTTCTATATGTATATTACAAAAACCTAGATTAGTAAACTGGTTTCCATGATGAGAAATGAAAACCAGTAAGACTTTTAATCTGTGCCTGAAGACCCATGGAATTTCACAACCATCAACCCACATTTCTGACCAAATAAATCAGAAGAGGAGATATGGTGCAGAGAATGTGGATTTGCAGAAGTTCCATGGTGTCGTGAATCCAGCAACACAGAACATTCTAGTCCTTCAGCCTTCTTTCAAACTGACTTCCAATTGCATACGTTTCACAAACTTGTCTGAGAGTTGGATGACTATGAGAAGTACTCCAAAGAGAGACCAAGGTCAAATTACTCCTTGTAGAGCATGGATTGCTACAAAAGGAATCCTCACCTCTGTGGCCACAGCTGCAACAAGCAGCTTCTTCTTAAAGAATTATTCTTAGAAGAATTCAACTTCAATGACTGCCCCTGTCTTCGATGAGCGCCCTAGTAAATGTCAACTGCTCTGAAATATGTAAGTGAAGCAGAACAGGAAAAGTGTTTCAGTATTGAGACTGATTCAGGATGTGGAATATACTTCTAAGAGGCACAGCATACAAGTGAAATAATGCAGGGACATCATTATGCAGCTCTCCAAAAAAATCAAATTTCAATGAAATTTTCAAAAGCACTAGACACCAGCTCCCATCACATTCCCAACAGGAGATATGAGGGACTGAGGACTTCCAAATATATTAACCAGATTTTCCCTCAGAGATCCTGAAAGTCTCCAGCTCTCTCAACTTTGTTATACCAATTTACCCATCCATCCATCCATGCAGTTGCTAATGTTTCCCAAATGAACAGTCACTCAGCAAGAAGACTGTAATGAATTCAACTTATTCAGCTGGGAAAAGCAGGCTAGCCTCCCATCACATAAACCTTTCCTCAAATTTTGAGGACATCACATTCTGCTACCTGCTTCTCCCAACTAACCAGTTGCTTTAATAAAAATAAATAAAAAAAAAATCACTGAATTCTACAAACCTAGACTCACTACTCCTGTTCTCAAGATACTGCATTACTATTTCTGGTTCCTTCTTCCTCACAGTATCTTTCAATATTGGTGCTAAAGGTCTAAATGTTTAATAATTACTTACAGTTTACTTGCAAAGAATTAATGTGTTTCATCCTAATTTCCAAATAAAAGCAAGCTTTAAGCTCAAAAGGGAAATATCCCAGTTTAACATTACTGGCAGCAGCAAGGTACACATTTCCTCAGACTCAAACACAACTAGATCTCTGAAATTTTTAAAATCTAGTGTACTTCAAACACATACACTCAAGAGAGTGGTAGAATTTAGGACTAATTAACAAAAGCAGAATTAACATTAACAAAATATTATTCTATACCTCAAAAACTTGCTGCAGTATATTCATTTAACTGTACATGTCTACCTCATCAAACAACAGTAACCAAGACAAATTCCCACAAACTGGGAGATACGTAGTAAAGTACAGCACTTTACATGCAAATTTATATAACTAGAACTTGAAATTGAAAGAGCATCTAAGCACTGAATTTTTAGAAATTCACCGATTTATTACCACCAAACTAAACTTTCCCCTTTAGAGTTGCAGGCATTTTCTCCTCTGCAACACAAAGTGTGACAGCCACAGTTTATCAGTTTAAACAGCAAGTTGTCACAAGTTCTCCAAAAGTTCACTGCCATGAAAAGGGCCCTTTGACACCTGGTATTACTGAGCTGTTTTTCACTCCGATGTATCCAAAAACAGGTTACTATAATAGTTCTGTTCTGAGTGATTTTTTAAATTCATATTCTCTCCCTTATTGTCCTACTTACAATTTTTCCAACCCAAATTACCAAGTGCCAGCAGTTAACCCTATGGGTTTAGTATGACCTCAATCTCCTTCTCCACATATATTAAACAAGAAAAGGCTTTCTCACCATTATACACTTTTATAGCCTAGTAGTTCAAATTAAATCACACATAGATGGCAAAAGTCATCTCTCTAGAACAGTACTATGACATTCCATTCTGAAACAGAAAGCAATCAGAAGCAGCTTCAGCTTCAATTCATAAAATCCTAACACAAGTACTGTGAAAACTTTCATAAAAGGCCACTGCTGCCACTCCAACAGAAAGCAAGAAGGTATCTAGGGTAAACCAGATCTACTTCATCTCACTTCCTTGAAGTGAGAAGTTACGGACGCTCCCTCCCTAGAAGTGTTCAAGGCCAGGTTTGATGGGGTCTTCAGTTACTTGATCTAGTGGTAGGTAGATTATGGAAGGGGGATTATACCTAGATGATCTTTAAGGTCCCTTCGACCCTATCCATTCCAAGATTCTATCAACAATGGTGCTCCAAGTGACTGTGTCCATTCTAGATTAGGGGTTCTTTTCAGGTGCAAGGCAGAAACAGACCAGATGCTTCTGTGCTTACCTGACTACATCAATAATAAGCAGATTGATTATGGCTAGATGTATGTTTTTGAGCTTCATTTCCACAGAATTCACAGAATCATCATGGCTGGAAAAGACCTCTAAGATTACACAGCTACAAGGTCTGCCCCTCAGCATCTTGGCAGCCTGTTCCAATGCCTAACCACTCTTTCAATAAAGAACATTTTCCTAGTATCCCATATAACCCTGCCTTGCTACAACTTCAGGCCATTTCCTCTAGTCCTATTGCTGTTTACTTTGGAGAAGAGAATAACACCCACCTCAATACAGCCTCCTTTCAGGCAGCTGTAGAGAGCAGTAAGGTCTTCCCTCAGCCTCCTCTCCTCCAGAATAAACAATCCCAGTTCCCTCAGCCACTCCCCACAAGGACTTCTTCCAGTTTAATTGCTGTTCTCTGGACATGCTACAGCAACTCATTGTGTAGTGAGGGGCCCAGAACTGAACACAGTATATTCAAGGTGCAACCTCTCCAGCGCTGACAACAGGAGGACAATTACCTCCCTGGCCTTGCTAGCCACACTATTTCTGATGCAGGCCAGGATGTTGGTGTCCTTCTTGGCCACACTGCTGTCTCGTATTCAGCTGGGTGCTGACCAGCACGCCCAGGTCCTTTTCTGCTGGGCAGCTTCCCAGCCACTCTTCCCCATGCCTGTAGCATTGCCTGGGGTTGTGTGACCCAAGAACAGGACCCAGCACTTGGCCGTGCTGAACTTCACTCAGCTGGCCTTGGCTCACTCACACAGCCTGTCCACGTCACTCAGCAGAGCTTTCCTACTCTCAATCAGATCAACACTCCTACCCCAACACAGTGTTGCCTACAAACGTGCTGAGGAAGCACTCAAACTCCTCATCTGAATCACTGATTAAAATATTCAACACGAGCAGCCCCAAAACTGACCCTTGGGAAACATGACTTGTGACTGATCAACTAGATATAATTCCATTCAATAAAACTCTCTTGCCCCAGCCATCCAGCCATTTTTTCACCCAGCAAGAATTTTTTTACCCGGCTAGTATTTTTATGCAGTCACATTACATTGTTTGCTTATAATGCCAAACCACAAGCACTTCTTGTCATGCATAAATGTGAAGTGAATGGACCCAAATATAAAAACATATGTAAAAGGTGTATTAGAAACAAAAATTAACTCTACACCACCATCTTGCTCTAAGATTTTATTTTATCCTAGGTAAAATTGGAAACTATATGAAATCACGTCAAAGCCTGAACTACAATTATTATATGGATATATAAACACTCACACAATTAGGAAACTTTGAATCACTAACATAATATAATTCCAGAGACTACTTAGAAGATATTCAGACAAGTATAGAAAGATATATACAGTATATTAGCCCTACTCCTAAACCTGTATGCTTTAGTGATATAACTGCTAGATGAATTTTAAACAAAGCATTGCAAAAAAACTGTAAAGAGAAATGCCATGAAAGGGAAATCAAGAGATTTATTACAGCAAATGAAACAGTGCTGGGATATATTACTTCAAACTTTTGAAAAGCCAGTTTCTGCTTTTCCAACAGAGTTTTCTAAAGTTCTCATCAAACGTTTGCTTTTCCAATTTATTCCTGGGGAAAGTTAGAAGAATTTTAAATACTTTCCATAGCAGAAGCTCTTTAAAAATATTCAGGATGAGACCCATTTACATTTACCGAAATTGGAAGTGAAGTACAGCTGTTTTAAACTATTTGAATTATAAACATGCAAAGTCTCTCACAATTCAAGTTAATGACTCTGAATTGAAGATAGATGGTTCTGACTAGAATGTTGCAAAAAGGACCCCTAACTTTTATTTAAGTGTCTGCATGCACACATGCTATATAGCTACTGCAGAGGCAGTCTTCTGTCAATTAGGTTTCCCAAAGCTCTCAACAAATACAACAAGCATTCATAATAAAAGAAAGGTCGGGCTCACCAAAATTACTTATGTATCCTGCCCTTAAGAATGTATTTCTAGCAACTGTACTACAAATACTTTCTTGTTTTTACATGTAACAAAAAAATGCAAAGCCTTGGGTTTCACAGTCACTTTAAGCTGATCTAAGCCAGACCTGACATACATGGGCACAACCTTGTCTTTTACCACACTACCAGCAGTGTGCTCCCACCATCTCTCATTTGTACAGCTTTCAGTGACAGAGAGGAAGCCTGCTTTAGGGGGCAGGTGGGGAGAGGTATGAGGCTGTCAGCTTACATAGCTTCACAGTTGTTAATATCAACAATAATGTAAAATAAAAAAAATAAATAAGGCATCAGAGGGAGAACAAAACTGGTAGCTGAAGTAACCAAAAGGATTTCCGAAAGTCCAGTCCAGTCAGTTCTAACATCCCACAGATCTCCAAACCCAGATGTAAGCAGTATAAACCAAAACAAGTCAACACTGCCAATGAAAGAAACAGTGCTGCTCTTTCATTATTGTAGCACCTGGTTCCAAACCCCACGATGCCTGTCCACTTTACCTGCACAAGTATTTGCACACCTATAGAACAACCTGAATCCATGGTAAGGAAAAGCAAAAATAGGTAGGTAAGAGTAATAAGGAAGGCTTTCCTCATCTTCTCTCACTGTCATTGTCATCTTAAAAATTTCAACATGTCAGAATCTTTCACGTGAGTTCTTAAGTAGACCAGGATTTTAGTGATGACTATTATTTGAACTGGCAACAACAGGTGCACTAATCACTACTATTAAGCTTGTTGCAGCATGCTAAAGCAACTTTTCATTTTCTTGACTTAAACTCAGTCAAAACCACACAAAACCAAGATAGTCTAAACTTACTAATAAGGAAAAAATTAAAACTGAACAAAAAGCATGTAATATTTTTATTATCTTTTAGCCAGTAGCTTCTTCTCTTTACAGAAGGAAAACAAAACTTGGCCAGAAGAGAACTGCAAACACGAAATGAAGAAGGTAACAGGGAAAAGCCATATTTAAGAAACTCTACATGAAAGGAAGATCTGAAAAGGAATTTACAGGAGGTTCTAAGACAGCATATTTCCTATTGATTGTCTGTTCTCCTCCTCAATGATCAGTGTTATTCTAAGAATTCCAAATTTTAAGCTCAAAAAATTGCTGGGAAAAAGGGTTTGAGTAATTCCTTTAATACATTAAGACTATATATTTACTAAAACAAGGAATGCCTTCTTGATGCATGATTACAGCTCCCAAGTTTGACAGTGACAGATTGTTAACAGTAGTTTCCACAATCAGGAAAAGCTGCACATCAGTAGCAGTGACACTGTTTCAGTCCTCACACACTGATTCAAAGTTTGACTGTGTAGACCATAGGAGTGGAAAAGCTGTGCCATGGCTTCAGTAATCTCACATGCACAAAAAAAGTATGAAGGAACAATGATGATGATGATTTAGGGGGTTAATATAGTTTCTCCAGAAATGTCTGTAATACACCATAAGGTGTTGGAGGAGACTCCAGAAAAGAAAATTGTTCAAATATGCAGTTTCATGTTATATTTAACCCAGTTCAACTACATGGTGCAGCAAAAAGGTAACCCATCAGCTGTACCCCTATAGTCCTAATTAACACCTTGCATCAGACCTAGTGATGATGCAACCACATAAGAACTCAGATCAGCAAGTTTCTCTGAAATGAAGGATGAAAACAAAGGGAGGGAAGGAAAAACAAAAACATCCACAGGGTTTTTTTTTTATTTGATAATTAGCTAGCTCAGTTCACCAAACAGGCACGAAATTAAAACAATGCAAGGGAAGCAACAGGAAACTTCATGCATGAGAGGACAGCAGCACCATTTCTTTTAGTAAACCTCTAAATTTATATTAGAACGCATTCTATCATGTTTTTCACTTAATACCATAGTGGCAGTTTTAAGACCCGAGTCTGCACTGACATTCAAAAAAAGTGACCCTATTCTGCTCCCAGCACTCACAGTCAATCTCCTTACTCTGTTTCTTCTTCTGTGTGAGCAGCAACATTTGTGTGGCTGTAGAGTGAATCAGATAAGACAATTATTCTGAATTAATACCAGACCCACAACACTTTTTTTTTACCCCAGTGTTCTAGTTTGAGCCAGGGTAGAACCAATTCTTTCTTGTAATTTTACTTTCAGCTATAGAAAGACCATTTGTTACTTGTTTAATTGCCCACCCAGCCTTAAACCCTGGCACCCAAGGCAATTTCAAAATTTGGTTTGCTACAGAACCACAAAAAAAAAGTTTGAGCGAAGTGTGGAGTAAGTGTGACAATTAAGCAGACACCTGCCTGTATCTGCTGAGAGAACAGGTATCGTGCAGAGCAGATTACCACTTAACAAGACTTGTCAGAACAAATAACAGAAAGCCATGAGAATGGTCAGGAATACAGCCCTGTATTTACGATATTTAATTCTTGTTCATTTACCACTTCCTTAAGATTATTTTTTATCTATTTTGCATTATGTTTTTAAAATAAGATAATCAATTTAGAGAGATATTTGGATAACATGCAATGGATGTGACTATCAAATTAATAAAATGTCCTGATAACTAAACATTGTGTGAATCACAGCTGAGTGGGTTTGTCTCTCATGCCTAGTACTGACTAGTAGGAAAAACCCTAAACATTCAGTGAAAACCAAAGCAGTTCAAAATCATACTAAAACTATTTTGAAATTAATCTTTATGATAAATACTTTGAGTTTAAGATGATTACAATTGTGTACAATGTTTTAACAACCTCCAAATACCCTGAAAACACAGATTTCCAAATGAAAAGCCAGTATCAAATTAATATATCAAACCTAGCACGAACCAGGTGTGAGTAAAAAGTAGTGATGACAAAGAAAGGTAAAGGTCTAGAAAACAGAGGTACAGATATGAACGATACCTAGTGAAGAACCTGAAACCTGTTTTCCTGAGATCTGGATTGAAAGCTGTCCTCTTCCTCATGATTTACCACTCTCCTGCTTATATGATCTGTTTTCTTTGAAGTAGTAGGGTCCTAACCCTGCCAGTCACCAGGGAATTACTTTGATTCAACAGTCACCAGAGCCAAGACAAAGAAAGTGAACACACAGGGAACAAAACAAGAGAAGCATGCTCCATCATCAGAAGATATTCCTATCCCCATCTCCCTACTGCCTGCATTTGGAGCCAGATTTGCTACTCACATGCTTGCACTACAGGCCACCTAAACAAAAATGATAATCAGAAGACAGGTGGAAACAGGTGAGGGGTTTTTGTGACCTTAATTAATTAGCTTGCATTTAGAAGATGAATGGAAGTGCCTGCATAACTGTTGTCAGTTATGACAACATAACTGAGAGCAGGGTGCAAGAAGAAAGAAACAAGGGCTCCCCATTTTGGAAGCCAGAAGCTGTACATCTATGACGATGAAACATTTACCTAAAATTACTGTTCAGCACAGACTACACGTCAAAAGCAAAACCTGATGTGTTTATAGTCCACACCTGACTTTTCAGTTTCAAAGGTGAGACCTTTGGTATCTTGTTAGGATTTTTACACAATGGATCACATTAGGACATCTCAGAACACTTCTGGTAAAAAAAGTATGTGTGTTTTAAAAATCTAAAGCATACTCACAGAACACCCACATGCTGCAGATATCAATCCTTTTATATCATGTATGCAGAGACCACCAACACGGAGCTCTGGAACCCTCTCAGACCCAAATGTTCTAAGTATTAAATGATCCCATCCTAAAATGCAAGTCCTAAATGCTACAGAACAAGAACAGAAACTAAATATACGTAAAATAACACAACTACAAATTCACTCCATTCTTAACAATCACACCAGTATCTCCCATGTTTTTAATGTCATGTTTCTGTTAATTTTATTTAACGGGGGGGTGTTTTGTTTTATCACAGAAAGTTTCATTTATCCAGATACACACTATACAACAGCTCTGGGTTTCTTCAGAAGTACAGCATTTAAAAAAAAAAAAAAAAAAGCCTAAAAGCTTTTTCTAGAAAAGATGATATAACCAGAATTTCTTAAGATATTAGTGCAAAATCATACACAAAGCAAAGCTATATAAAGAAGAATTCAATTGTTTCCACACCTCTAAGTTCACTGAACTTGATTCCTCTTCCTGGCTTTACAGTGTTAAAACTACATTGTAGTATCTCCACGTGTTCTATGGCCATACCGTAATGAAAATACAAGTATAACAACACAGTATTGTCAAGTCTATGACATTCAGCAAGGCCAAGTGCTGGGTCCTGCTCTTGGGTCACACAACCCCAAGCTTGGGGAAGAGTGGCTGGGAAGCTGCCCAGCAGAAAGGACCTGGGGGTGCTGGTTAGCACCCAGCTGAATTTGAGCCAACAGTGTGGCCAGGGAGGACACCAACATCCTGGCCTGCATCAGAAATAGTGTGGCTAGCAAGGCTAGGGAGGTAATTGTCCTCCTGTTGTCAGCACTGGAGAGGCTGCACGTTGAATATACTGTGTTCAGTTCTGGGCTCCTCACTAGAGGAGAGACATTGAGGTGCTAGAGGGTGTCCAGAGAACAGCAATGTAGCTGGTAAAATGAAGGGTCTGGAGCACAAGTCTTATGAGGAGTGGCTGAGGGAATTGGCACCATTGAGTCTGTAGAAAAGGAGTCTGAGGGGAGACTTATTGCTCTCTATAACCACCTCATAGGAGGTTTTAGTGAGATGAGTGTTAATCTCTTCTCCCAACTAACAAGTGACAGGATGAGAGGAAATGGCCTCAAATTGTGCCAAGAGAGGTTTAGCCTAGGCAAGTGGTGGGGTCACCATCCCTGGAGGTGTTAAAAAAACAGACGTGGCACTTCAGGACATGGTTTAGTGGCAATAGTGGTGTTGGTTGATGGTTAAGCTTGATGATCTTAGCAGTCTTTTCCAACCTTAATGATTCTATAATTCTATGTATTCTTTCTCACCTGGTCTGGTGCAGAAGCTTCCATGTAATGCCAAAATATGTTCATCAGTTAATACATTTGCTATTGTGTTTCCTAAATAAGACACACACCACACAGTCAGTAATTATCTACTTAAAAGAAAATGCTCCTCACAATCACACAGGTATACATACAGTCCTTCCAACCAGATCAGTCAAATAACAAAATGATGCAGTGGAAGCAACATCCCCTACTTTCAGCTTGTTTCGACCTGTAAAGGCTATACATTTAAGAGGTGAGGTATTTTACCACTTATTTGTGGTAAAATATCTGGACTGTAACTGTACCCCCCAATTTACCAATCCCTACAAATTTATAAGTATCTTTATATGCATTTACTCTGCACTAATAGCTTGAAAACTGTCTTTGTCTTGTCTTTATGAAACAAGATATTCCCAATTTGCAACAAAACAAAAAACAGAGGGGCTACTGATCAGATCACAAACAAATCAATGGCAGAGATGGAAAATAGAAACTTTACAAGCATCAGGTATGACAAATCTCTAGTTAATTTATCTCAATCCTCCACAGATTCGTCTAACAATTTCTTTTAAATATTTGCAATTACATTCTTCCTCAAGCTCTTCACTTTAAAAGTAACACAGTCACAGAAATCTCATTATCAAATGCCACTCTTGTTCTGTTCTCTGGAACAGAATTGTAATTTACATTAACTCTTAGACTCCCCACCCATTCTCTCCTACTGGCAGAACAGTAGGACAGAACATCCAACAAAAAGATCACAGAACATCACAAAAAGATGCAGAAAGTTGTAAGGGGCACAAGTAGTAGTCCTATTTAGGTCCTGAATTGAGTTTTGTTCTAGTTTTGTGGACCAAACAAGAGCTACTCCAAGACTTTAAAGGATTTTTAAGATTAAACTACCAAAATGTCAGATTGACTGTAACCCAGGCAGAAAGAGGAGTGCTGAACATTTAATCTTAGTCTACAGGATATCCATTAATACCATCTGAGTCAGGGAAACACAGACACATAGTAATACTAGCAGGGGAATTTGATATGCTCTCTTTTGTTATTAATTTTTTAAAACCTTCTTCATGGAGAAAGAAAAGGCATCATATAGAAATGGAAGCCACACCTCAACAATATGAAGCAGTTAGATGTGGATAGCTATGCTTTCTAGAACAGTGATCTCAAAAATGTGGTTGGTGCAGGAAATCCTGGAATTCTTAATAAATAATTTCAAAATCCTGAAAACTGACACTACCACAGCAGGCTCAGTCAAGTTCACTAGTGCCCCCTTCCTGCTTCATATTAAGAAGAAAACTCAAAGCAAGGCAACCTGCTTTCCAAGGAATTAAGAATGTAGCTCACACTGTGGATCTGTTCCTCATCCAGAAACAGAAGTTCCAATACTTCATGTTAGTAACCAAAAGTAATACATTATTTATATATATCTACACACACACACACACACGTATGTATGTATGAAGATGCTCTTAACCATGAAAAACAGTCTGCAAGGCACTTCATAAAATATGAAATACAAACACTGAAAGCAGTGCTGTCAAAATAACCCAAACAAAAAGAATTCCAGGAATGGAATAAGCCTTTTCCCAAAGCAGTTGAAAAGTACAATAACAATGGGAACATGACAATTTACATATATGAAACAAATATGAAGCAGAACAAGGCACAAGTGCAACCTCTCCAGGTATTTAGATAAGTAGAATAACTCCTCAGTTTCACTAACAGGATACATATGTATATTGAATGTAAATATAACCATGGACTACTGTCCAAAGAGTATCGGTTTACCCAAGTCATTGACTATCACTACATCAATCATGTTTTTTTCCCTACATCTGTTTTCCAAAGCCTATGTACTAAACAGTGTTGATACATCCAGCACCGTCCCTCCATGACTGCACACACAGTATTACATTAAAAAGCTATGTTAAGAGAAAAATAATAAAGCCACAAAGTCAAGCACATACAAGTTACAAAAAGCCACAACTAAGGATATTGATCTGCTACCCCACCCACATACTGTCTTCAATTACATGAGCAAACATTATTTTTTCCACAGCATTTACCTAATGGGCACAGGAGATACAACAATCACTTAACAAGCAGCTACTAAGCAATGTATTTTCTTTTCTACTGTTTAGTGTGTAGTCCCTGGGTTGGTGTACTGAAGTCCTTGCTTGAAACATACCATTATTAATTTCTTCCCGAGTTTTATTTATTGTGCTTACCACAGTGTTATCTAAGTGCTTCAAAATCTTAATTTATTTTTTCAACTATGCAAGAAATCAGTAATATGCTACTGATTTCCCATACGAGGAAACAAAACCCAGACATAAGTGTTAAAGAAGGAATTCAAGACACCACATTAGGGAGACTGTGATTTCTCAGTTGCTGACTCTGCTCCTACTTATTTTATTTGTGGATGCAAGTATTCAGCACTTTAATAAAGCTAATCCAAGTATCAAAAGTTTGGGCACTCAGGAAATGCAAAATCATGCAATTAAAGGCAATTTCTGAGCAGACCAAGTTAAATCACGAGATTAACACTTTCCTTCCAGCAATATTCTACTTCAATTGCCACAAATTCCTGTAACCACAAAGAAGGAATCCTACAAATGGTCATCTCATTCAATGCACTACAAGTTACGTTTCCAGAGCAGAACACCCTGTATTTTAACAAGTTTTACTTTGTGCCAGTATGAGTATTTGCTGTTGCTCCTCATCATAGCATTTTACCTTTACATTTGTGGATAATCAAAAGCAACCTCATAGCAAGGTTTAATGCTGAGCCTGCAATTACATGAATGACAGATGCTCTCTATTAATACCCCCTCCCTTCCCTTATAGGAAGAATGAGAGAATAAGGCAGAGAGACTTACAGGTTGGAAACTAAACTACACAGCTTTAGTGAAACAGTAGTGATGAAAAGTTAATAAATATGTACAAATATACACAAAAGTGATACCATGTTCCTCTCCCCCCAGTAACATTCACAACACCACCAAGGTTGCAGGGCAAGCCCTGGAAGACTCAGGCTGGGCTCCTGGAGTCAGCAGCAGACAGGAACCGAATGCAGGAGGGCACAGATGGGGAACAAAAGCACATGACTGGATGGAATCCTCCCAGAACACCAACCATGGATGAAGAGAGCTTGACCCTTGTAATACCTCATATTTATACCAAGACACACTTAGAATCACAGAATGGTTTGGGTTGGAAGGGACCATAAAGATCATACAGATCACCTCCCACTAGATAAGTTACTGAAGGCCCCGCCCAACCTGGCCTTGAACACTTCCAGGGAGGGGGCATCCACAACTTCCCTGGGCAACCTGTGCCAGCATCTCACCACCCTCAGAGGAAAGAATTTTTTCCTAATGTCTGACCTAAATCTCTCCTTTTCCAGCTTACAACCATTGCCCCTTGTCCTCTTACTACACACTCCTGCAAGAAGTCCTACCCCATCTTTCTAGTAGGCCCCCTTCAAGTATGGGAAAGCTGCTATAAGGCCTCTTATCCAGGCTGAACCACCCCAACTTCCTCAGCCTGGCTGCACAGGGGAGGTGCTCCAGCCCTCTGATCATTTTAGTGTCTCTCCTCTGGACACGTTCCAGGAGCTCTGTGTCCTTCTTATGTTGGGGACTCCAGAACTGGACACAGCACTCCAGGTGGGGTCTCACAAGGGCAGAGCAGAGGGGGAGAATCACCTCCCTCAATTGGCTGTGCTTCTTTTGATGCAGCCCAGGACCTGGTTGGCTTTCCGGGATGCAAGCACACACATTATCAGCTCATGTTAAGCTTCTGGTCCACCACCACCCCCAAGTCCTCAATCCCTTCTCCTCCCACCATGTATTTGTGCATGGGATTGCCTCAACCCAGGTGCAGAACCTTGTACTTGGCCTTGTTGAACTTCATGCAGTCTGCATGAGCCCACCTCTCAAGCCTGTCAAGGTCCCTCTGGATGGCATCCCTCCCCACCAGCAAGTGAGATGTAATACTTAATTTGGTCAGTTTTGGTCACCTGTGTGTTCTGCTCCTCCCTTAAAGGAGGGTTTTTCGGTATGATCCCTTTAATCCCTTCCTCTTTCAGGAACATAAGATGCTTTTCAGAAGCAAGCAGTGGTTCTGCATACCATTCCCTAGCCATAATTATAAACACTGGGTATTACCATCCTATAAGCAAACACTGATCCAGCAATATGCCTTTAATTTCAGCAAGTGCAGCCACCTATAAGAGACTTAACAGAAAGTAAAATTACAAGAAAGAAAATCAGTTCTATCCTGTACACCTCATCACCTGGCATTTAAATAACACATCCATGACATTGATGGAATAGCTCATGAGAGCTGGATCAGTCCTACCATGTCAATTTGAACACTTGAGCTGACAGCTGTGTGTCAGCAGCACTGGGTCAGCAGCATCCATGTGGACCAGCATTTAAGGTGAATGGGCTCCACCATCAGCAAATACTTGTCTAACCAACTTGCAGAAGATTTTTTTCTCTAGAGTAGAGAAAAGTTCTGAAGGTTTGATTCAACACCAAGCACTGGAAGTCAGCAACCACTAAGTACAGCTTGCTTTGCCACAAAGAATTCATCCGCCTAGATCTAACACCTGTGCTTTTACTTCCTTACTGTCCCACCTTCATTCTCTTCTCTGTGTTTTTCTAGTACTTTCCAAACTAAAGACTTTTTCCAACTGTCAAGTAGCTTTTTTGCTGGCAATCTGGACTACCACTAACAACTTGGTTTTCTGCTCTGCCTCCACATTTATTTTCTATTTGTTCAGTCTGCACCTCATCTCACAGAAGTTCTGACACACAACTTGTGTTCCCACTGGTTTTCAGCTCCAGTTTCCTTCTTGAAGGAAGCAATTTCTTACCTACCAAGGGTTTCACTACAGTCACTTCCTGGTACCATTTTTTGGTCCAGCACTGGTAAACCTAGCAAACAATTGCACTTGTACCAAGATATTTCTGAGGATTCAATCTGTTTTAAAAAAATCCTAAAACTTTCAGATTAATATGATTTGGGGACTACTGAGTAAAACAGTTATACAACTGAAAAAAAATTGTGAGAAATCTCCAAAAGCTATCTACTAGTGATAGGTCAGACTCCTCAGCAATGAAACAACAGGCACATTTACGTTCCATCATGATCTATAGTACTGTCATTTTGTAAAGTGCTGTTTGAATAAATGGTCCCACTAGAGAAATAAAAAAATAACAAAAACACTAAAAGCCATGATTTCCCCAAGTGCCAAACGTCATTTATTCTAATCCATTTAGGTAATGTTCCTACCAAAAACATGGAAACCATTTTTGCAGTCACACTGTTACCTGTCTCAGCAGACTGATGCAGCATTAAAGAACATCTTATACCAAGAAGAGGTTGGTTTGATTTAAAACTACACCTGCATGCAGACCTGGTTCACAATGCAAATTGTTCCAGCACAGCACACTTAGGTGACACAGTACTAGACAGGATTGTTGGAAAAGTGACATAGAAACTATCAGCCAGTTATAGATTATTTTGTCAAATATTACACTGATTGTAATTTCTTGACTGTAATGTATGGTAACACCTCTTTCATCTCACTTTTGTCTTTTTTACATTGTTTTTCCCCCAGGTGGCCATTCCTGAGAATTCTTACAACAATTAAAAATCTGCCAATGCTTTCTGGCAGTTTCAGGTATTATGACACACATGTATGTTCAAGATGATGTGCCCTACAAATCTGATTTTCCTAGCTGACTACACTAGAACAAATGCAAATGAAAAACTTAGCCCTTAACACATCCCTCTGAAATTACCATAATAAATTATTACCATGCAGAAACATACCTACCTCTCCACCTTGCAAAGAAAGCTTTAGGCTGAATGTGTATCTACCTCTGCTGACATACTGACATTTACTGAGGAAACAGAATGATCCTGACAAGACCAAATTAATTGTTAGCCTTCATTACTCATCATCAGCTTGAGGCAACAAGCAACCATTCATGGAAGTACAGAAATACCCAATAGTAAGAAATAAAACTGAAAGGACACCCAGGGTCAGAGTATAACTCCTTTCTTCCCATATGCATTGTAAGAAAGTTGTGCTGAGTGTCACAGTTCTGAATGAAAGCAATTATTCCTCAAATATGTGGCAGCTGATGAAAGGCGCTTTTATAAAAATATCTATGATAATAAGGTAAATGTTTGAATTTCTGTTTTTTCTATTAGAGGTGTATTTGTCTGAGGTATAAAGTTTTGAGGTTCTAGTGTTCCAGAATCCCCTCTATATAGTCTGTAACTGCGTCCTGGTAACGCTTATGGCTCAATACAGCTTAAGATCAACCAGACTTGCAAGTGATTGGGTTTCTACAATGGAAGAACAGCAAAAACACTTTCAAGTGGTCCTGAACCCCGCACTTTCAACAACAAAAAACTCAATTCATGGATTTCTTAACTGCCTTCTAGTCCTTTGCACACAATGCAGTTTCTTCCTCAGCTCTCACTACTACCAAGTTGCAAAGTTCCCCAGCTCTGCAGAGGAGGAAGCAATGGCTGCTGTGGCTGCTGGTAGTAGCAGGAAACAACCCAACTCTGCAGTCCTGATCAAGAAGGCACCTTGCCAAGGCCAGCTGCCTCTTCTCCATCACTCTGAGTCATTGGTGAACAGCGTAAGAAAAGCTCTTACAGGAAGGGGCACTACTGGACTAACAAGTGCCAGGGGACTGTTGAAACAAGCCAGCAAGAAGAGGAGGTCATTATGTTCCCTACAGTGTGACAGATGACAAACTTTACGTAACTTAAAGATGATTCAAAAATATTAGAAGTTTTTAGCTGAGAGAGTGCTTTTCCTTCTATTACACTGAAAACACAGGAATGCTACCTAGTCTTACCCTTTTTTCCCCCCAGCTTTCCCTACAGAAATCTTTTAACCTTCCTGATTTCTCCATGTTTATTTCCAAACCAAACACCACAATTACTTGTTGCTAGTTCAGACCAAATTAGAGATGGACAGCAAGAAGCAAAATAAGATCTTTTAAGATGAAGACTTAAAGCAAAATAGTGACTAATATTGAAAATTTCAGGCCAGCACAGGAAACTCAGATGCCTAAGCCTAGTACATAACACCTAGAACTGTTACCAAGTTAAAAGAATCTATCTTTTAAATACTTCCTCCACAGAAAGAATGAAGACAAGTGATCAGTTTCCAGATGTCATCCATTTGACTTAAAGGCATCTGATCATACACAAAGCATTAGTATTACCAACACTACTATTATGTCCTTTTTACTCCTTATCTAGCCTGATCACTTGCTTTTACATTACTAAAGGAAAAGCCAATAAAGTCTTATGAAAAGTTCACACTTCGTTTTATGCTTTAAGACACTCCAATATCACTTACTCCAGCATCTTCAATAGCTGGAAGTTCAACAAGAACTTCCAAGAAACAACTTTCCTTAACACCATTTTCCTTCACATGACCATATCAGAAAACGTGAAGGTTCCAAAACCCTACAATAGAGGAACTGATAGGTTGCTGACTCAGTGATCTCCAACTTCTGCTCTTCTGATAGCAAATAATTTTATTTAAGACATTCCCTGTAGAACATTTTAAGAAGGAAAGATACAAATTTCCCTAGCATGTTCTTCACCAAAACAGTTCCTGAATAGTGTTTCCGAACAGGTAAAGAGTGTGATCTTGTGGAGAAGATTTCTGCTGAGTCCTAGACATAGGTGAGAAGAAAGCTTGCTGTATGAAGGCATAGGAGACAACCAATGAGTCATCTCTTGAGTCCCTTGTCCACTGGTATGATTATTCTCTACAGGCTTCCTCCACCTTCATCCCACCCCACACACTCCTGCTCACAAGCTTTAATTTGCCTAGTTTAAAACTTCCTAAGTTTGTTATATCACTGCACTTGCTAACTTAGACAAATAGTTAAAATCAGATGTTTTAAGAGGACTCACTGTCAAGACTTCAGATGGGTGTGTGAAAACATCATGCAGTTTTGTTAAATTTGCTGCTATACATATCAAATTAATATAGGAACTGCCAAGCCAAATTAGGCAACTACCCATTTAATTTCATAATCCAGTGCTCTCCTTACAGCAGTAAATACCAGATATTTTAAAGAAACGCATACAAAGAGTTTTTAAAGCTGATCCTACCAAGTATCCCAACCATTAAAAAAAACCTGCTTTACATTATGCCTTAAAGCTACAACTAAATCAGCACACATATGCACCATTCTTTAAAAGAGCAACCCCTGCCCGTCCCCTGCCCTCGTGTACTAGAGCAAGCAATTGTGCAACTGCAAAATGGTGTTACTGTGACACAGCAAGTTATTCCAACAGAAAACTGGTAATTATTTGGGCAGAGTTAGTGTTCCATTGGATTAGCCAACTAAACTCACAAATGCCAAATCCTGCAAACAAGCAGAGAATTTAGTCAACCTTTTTTTTTTTTAATTAGACTAATTTAGCTACAGCGTGAAAGCAAGCCAAGAGAGACATGAGGTCCTTATACAAGGCAAGAAGCAACAGCAAGGCTGGAAAGGCACAAGAGGAACACTGTTGCTCCATTCTGCAGTAGATTACCCTAGACTGCTTCAAGAATTTAGCTCTTAGGAAACAAGCTACAGCCACACCATAGCTTGAGCCCATTTACATCAGAATAGCCATAGTACCACCCTCCACTTTTTTCCACACATGCATTCCTGTCCATTCCCATGCACCAATGCTGTACACATCTGATTCAGCAACCATTGCAGCAGCTTCAGCCTACCACAAAAAAATATTAATTGTTTTTATACAGCTGGACTTTTCCATCTATTTTAACTCTGCTTTTGCCTTGGAGAGTCCTTCTGCCAGTGTGCAAAGGAAACGGGATTGCATGGCTCGGGTAAGTAAGCACTTACTTAAAAATTGCACACATCAGTTATTTTCAAAAACTATGTGTTGAACTTAAACTACTGCCAAAATGTTTAAACAGAAAATAATTTATGAGTTTCCTTCTAAACTTAAAGGAAAAACATTAACTCTGCATCTCTTAACTTGCATTTACAACCATTTCTGGACTTGTGTTGAGACACCTAACATGGACCTTGACCTGCCCACAGGTTCATCATGTGGCCAGCACTGCTGGGGCTGTCGGGGGTGCTTGGGATGCTGGGTCACCCAAAGTCTCAACTGTGGAAGAAAAGGAACCAGCAGAAACCTCTGGGGCTACACTGTTGGCTTATCTGGGAACCCACTCGTGCTTCCTAGCCAGCCCTCCGGAACAGCACAGGAATGCCCAGAAGAGTCACTGCTGCCACATCCACTGGTGGAAACAACTCTGCCTCTCCCCTTTAGCTGTGTCAGGTACATGGGAAATTCTTGCAGTTTGACATACACATATATGACATACAATGCAGACAATTCCCACATCTGTCTTTGGCTTTGGACATTTATATCACTGTGCTCTACTTTCTAGGTACATACCATGTAATTTTCAATTTTGATATGTCTACCACTGCTCTGCTCATTTGTCCTAAGTTTAGAAGCATCTTTTCCACCCTACCTCCGTAAGATAAGTAAGATAAATAATTTCAAGCTTGTTAATGTCCTGTGCCTTCAGCCATGTTCCTGACAGTCAGCCAGTTGCCAAAGAAGTATCACTGATGGTATCATCTACAGAAATACCACATTTCTGAAGTTTTATATAGTATCCTTAAATGTTCAGTTTGACTCTGTAAATATTCTCTTAACAATTTACTTCAGAACTTCCCAGGTTTTAAAGAAAAAAAAAAACAAACAAACAACTATTTGTGAAAACTTACTTCCTCCAATTACTCTTAAGAGTGTAAGCCCTGTATTGATAAGCTTTCAACACAATTAACAGTAGAAATTAAAACAAAAGCAGATTATTATTCACTAAAGACACATCTTTATCAAATCCTCTATGCTGTACAAATTTTTACTCAACCTGGACAAAACTGTAACAAACTGTACAGAATACATTACCTCCTTCATGAATTTTGTTCCAGGAAACATTTTCCTATGCCCAATAAGTACTTTAATGAGGAAAATGAAACACAAAACTTTTGTCTCAGAAATGTGTATCGACACCGATGGGCAAACACTAGGAAAAATAAAACTGGAAAACTAAGGGGGAAGTTTCTTCATCTGTTTCCATGAGAAAAAATTATTTAATATAAGACAACTCACACATACACCCTGCTCCACCCCTCTCCCCAGAAAAAAAAGGAACACAATTAGTCCATTATTTTTAAGGAAACAGTTTGTACTCTTCCAGCATTTTTGTTCCTTTTTAAAACAGAGCTCCTCATACAGTTGTCTACACAATTTTCAATGAACACTTCGTATGAAAAACATTTATTTTGCACTCTCTTTCTAGTAATTTCCTTAATTTTCTCATTCCTGTACTACACATTTCTCAGTTTTCCAATGTGCATACTTTATCTTTACTTCTTCCAACAGCTTCAGCATTAGGGGACATTAAATGAAAGAGAGCAGAAAGGCCTTATTCAATTCCAAAAAATCATGCTGAAGACAGGAAAGACAAAAACTTCACCAAGAAATGTATAATTCCAGTAATTGTAGAGGCTGCAGCTACAGTGCAAGATGGCTGCCTCCACAGAACATGCAGTCAAAAGGACAACATGCTCAGGGCAAGAAAATGTCCAGATTTTCTGACAAGAATGTTCCCTGATTTGAAGATACCCTACGGAGTTTCAAGTCTCTGATAAAAACTATAGGCACCTCAGAATACAAGACAAAACACATAAACAAAAAAATTGAGATAGAAGAATTTAAAATCCTGATTTCCCAAGCATTTGTTTTATGCTTGACTGATTCAAGCTACAATAAACTACAAAGTTCTTCCCCAGAGTCAGTTGTAAGATTTCCCTCCTATATCGACTCCCCAGTAAGGAGAAAGGTACAAGGTAGCCTCTTCTTCAGGGCTGAGTGTACTTTATTTTCCTCCCATGCAATTACTCTAACATAACTTTCAGAAATCCAGTTCTTCCCTGGATCTCCAGTTATATGTTTTTAATAATATATAGAGAAGAAAAATTGAAGAAGAAAAAAAAAACATTCCCGTCTCCTTCCTTTAGGAAATCCAAATAAAAAAAGGTTTAATAAAAAAATAAAATTGTAAATGTTACACATCTTGACACTGCTGGTATTAATATTCTTCCTATAATGTAAGTTTACTACTTACAGAATCCTTTTACTTAAAATTTCTAACATTTCTATGTCTTTGCTTTTCCTTTTTAATCACCACAGAAAAAAAGAAAACTAGTAGGAAAACAAAACAGAAATCTTACAATTTACTCTAAACACTAAGTTGTAGCAACACTTCAAATTATTCTGAGTTTGTTTTTCAGTCCTGTTATTTTTGGCATATACATAATTACACACCCAGAGAGCCACCTTCTTTAGTTATGCCACATTATTACCTCCAGCTCCATAACAATTTGTGCTGTCCACTGAAAATTCCTCTTTGCAGAATTCAAGTGTTTGCTATCCTGGAATCAGTACACAAACAGATGAAGAAAGTTCTCCTAGAACTCTCAAATGTGACCCATAAACTTTCAAGTACCTTTGCAAAAATTAAACTCCGTTTTTTCTTCTTAATTCAGAAAAAATTCAGGTCCAGAGGAATCAAAATTCTAAAGCAGCCCTCCTATCAGTTCTACAGAGGGAAGGCAAAATCAGTTATAATGCAGATTAGCAATTTTTTTATATTTGATTATCACAATAAAAACGAAAGAACATACTATTATGTACATCTACATGATTTAGATGTACAGTAGTATGGCACACATGGAATAGGAGTACAAATGCTCCATTTTACAATCTTTTTCCAAGTACTCTTTCAGCACATTCCCAGCCTTAGCTCATGCTCACCAAGATTTCCGTCCTCAATGGTCAGCACCACTTCATCCATCACCAAGGCCCGGAAATCCAGCTCCTCTTCACAGCATTTGGCCTTCAGTGCTCTCAGGATCTCCTGCTGAGGGTAATCTTCTCTGATACGACGGTCTGTTAAGAACCACAGCCTGGGAGCAACTGAACTGCACATCTTGGACTTCTCTCGCAGCCTTCAAGGTTTCCTTTCAATGATGCTTCTAGATGGTGGAGAAGATAAGACTTGTTAGGGTACATAGGCTCCTGTCTTTATGTTCCCCACTGTACCAAGTCCTACTCCCTCTTGCACAAGTCAGTCCTTTTCAGCGGAGTGCAACTTCCTGCCTCCAAGTGGGAAAATAATGTTTACAACTCATCTGCAACAGAAGTTAACAAAAACAGACACAAATCCATATCCATTTACATTCAATGAAGTGTAAATGATAAAAGTCAGGTCTTGGTCCTCAGCCTAGTTTCATCCACAAGATACACACACTTGACATAACTACTGGTAGTAGTAGCATCCTCCTTTCTTGACAGTACTAAGCATGCCAAGGACTGAACACATTCTGAATGGCCATCTCCAAAGGCCTGAATTTCAATCTCATGACTGGGTAATTCTTCACAATTGGAAATAATTCCACTACTTCTCTGAGGCAGTGCTAAAACACCTGTGACAGACGGATGCATCACTTTCCATAATATATGGAAGACAATGGGGTACACAAAATTATTTTAAAAAAGCAATACAGAAGATAGAAAAAAAGTCCTTAAAACAATTTTCTGCTTAAATATTTCAAAACTCATTTTTCTTACAAATGCTTCACATCTTCTGTGAATCATACTTAGTGTTATACAGGACATATTAATGGGAAAAAATATGGAATAAGGAGAATCAACAAAATGTTAAGCATACTGAACATTAACACAGTTAATCCAAAGCAAAACCAAAGTATGAAACTTCGCACCAGCGCTTTCTTGCTCAAGTTGGGTTTTTTTAACAACAACAAAAAAAATCAACTCAGCACCAAAACCAGAAAAAATAGTTCAAGTTAAAGAATTTCAATGACGTTAGTTAGAAGTGATAACAGCTCAGTGCAATAACAGATAAAGGTACTTCTACCTTTCCTTTGAATACAGGTGATCTGGCTTTTACTATATATTAAAATACTTAAAAAGCTGTAAAACTATTACAGGTACTTTAATGGACTACTCAAGAAAACCAGGAAGTAGCATAGTGTAGGGAAAAAGAATTCTGGAGAAAAACACAGCTTTTTTCTGTGACACATTTTAAACTTCCACATTAACATAAAGAGGCAGACATCATTTTCACCCATACAGCTTACTTAAGTTTCAAACAGAACTGAACTCTTTCACAGAAACAGGAGTTTTGCCTGATGGTCCTAATGCGAGATTTGGTGTCTGCAGAAAACGTAAATGCATGAAAACCACAGGTACACAACTTGCTTTTATTTAGTATTACAAAAAAATGTAGTTTCCACAGTAAGTCTTGGAACAATAGAATGGTTTTGTTACCACCATAAGAAAAAGCTGATCTTTATGTAATTAAAAACCCAATTTTTTTCTATTACTGTAGCTTTTTCTTCATAAGAAAATAAAATTTTAAGTGGTCATTTATTCCTGATACTGAAAACCATAATGACCACAAGCAAAGACTGACTTTTTTTCCATTGCCTTGGTAAAATGAAGAGAAACAATAAAGCCAAGGACTAAAGTTCTTCATCCTAAGTGACTGAAGGAAAGCGTAAAGCTAGGGAAAGGCAATCACAGATGCAGACCAGCCCTTGACAGCAGTCAAGATGCTCCGGGTAAAGCAGGATAAGGAGTGCTTGCTCCCTGCAGGGAAATTGGTGTGGAAGGTTGTAAAGAATATCCCTTGATAGCTTAAGGAACCCGTTTTTTCTTGAAAGCAGCTGAAAGTGAAATGGGCAAGATGAGACTTTGGCTCGCAATGGCTGACAACTGCCCCACTTTTGGGTCTCTCAACAATGGATTTCTCTACATGGTAGTTCACAAGAAAACTTCTAGGACAACATCAGCAGCTAAGAATTGGGACAAGCTATATTTTTTGGAAGTGGCATTGCTACAGCACAGCACTGTTCAGAGGCTTCTTGTCCATACACTACTTGCTTGAATAACTGGGGAGGCCAAAGAAAAGCAGCTCTACCCAACAGGCCAGCCTAACTCATTTTAAACAACTGGAGCTACAGACCATTGAACACACACACACACACACACAAAAAAAAAAAAAAAAACAACTGAGCAGTCTTTGACATAATTAAAAAAACAATAACAACAAAATCCTCCAAAGCCTTCACATATTTTCAGCATGTCTGGGGGTTTTGTTTGGTTTTGGTGGGTTTTTTGATTTTTTTTTTCCCCCTCTACTGGTTCTGCCACACTGGTGGCAAAGAAACAAGTATTTTCTCTCTGGCAGCCTTTTCCCCTTTTTTCTTGCTAATGACCCTTGATTTTTTTGCCAAAAGGCACATACTCCCATTTTTCTCAAATCTCTTTAATACATGGCCCCACCTCCACCCCCTTACATCTGCAGAGACTGTGCCATCATCTGTCCCTGACTGCCATTTCAGCAAATAAAAATCACCTTTGAAATCAGCAAAAAGGCTGAAGAAAAAAAAAATGAAGCCTTTTCTTTCCTCCACCTTTCTTATATTTTTAAGAGCTACAGCATTATCAAGAAGAGCCATCCAGATATCTCAACTAAACATAGAACTAGCAGGCATATAAAAATGTCTTGAGTATGGGTATCTATCTCCCTCCTAATACTGTGTTTCATTTCCTCTAAAACTTAGAAGTTTCATAGATGTATACAAAAACGCTCACATTTCATCATGATGCAGGCAGATAATTTTTACCTTCAGACTTGAGGTTGTTAAGAAAAGTCACTTCAAATCAAGCTACAATCCAGGGGCAGAGGAAAAAACTATTAATCCTATCAGTTCCTTGACCTTTAACCCAATACTTTTTTTTTTTTTCTACCTAGAGAAATATCTTTTTCATGCTAACATTCTGCTTCTAAAAACACATTCTATTTAGCTGTTTCAGCCTTTTCTTATAATCTCTATTTTGATTGTGGAAAAAGTCTTACGGAACACAAAACCTGCAATTTAGCCTATTAACCCAAACATTCTAACAATCCCTCCCACATTGTCAAGAAAATGGTCTGTAGGAGGAAAGCTTGCCTTGTAGTCAGATGCACAAGAGCATTAAGCTCTCAAGTTGGATTTCCCAAATTTTTCCCTGAAAAACCAGCTGCACCCATTTCAATGTAAAAGACACAGCTTCAAACAATGCTGGGTGTACATGGAATAAATCCATCAGAGCATCTATTGCAAAATAAGTATAGTATACTTAAGGGGAAGAGACAGATGTTTAAATAGCTTTAAGATTACTGGTTGAAACATAGTTTTTGCTCAAAGCTACTACTATCAATGTAAGCACAATATTTCAATAACTAAGATCTATTAAATGAAAAGGAAAAAATCATCATAAACTTAACTGCATAAAACAGGCTGGGAGAGTTAAATGGGTGGCACCAAAGTAAAAACTCCATTAACAAAAATCAAAGTAAGTGTCATGCCAGCCAAGTAGTCACTGCTGCATCTGCACCAGAAAGGTTTTCTGTGAAAAAGACTCTTAGCAATTCATAGAGGGAACAGAATGCAACACCTTCTCTTTGAGCTGTGGCATCCCTGTATTGCTGAAGTTAGGCTTTATTCTGGCATTCACACAGCAGCCCCCTCCCCATCAGATGCAAACATATTCTTCCTTCATTCTTTCAATCTGTAATCCATCTTTAGCAGCTGTTCTAACAGAAGCATTCACTGTTCTACTTTCCTACCTTACATCATGTGAATATGTTTTATTGACATAACAGGGCATTCAGCCAATCAAGTCAGCTGTCTAGAAAGATCTGGAAATCCTCTCTGAAGACCAGTCTTTTTCCCTTGAAGGGATCTTCTCTTCACAGAGAAGGTCTTAGGGAGACCTGCCTCCAGAAATAGGAGATTGGCCTCCATTGTCCATTTACTCCTTTGTCCTGACTTCAACACCCAAAAGCAGGAGTGAAATGGATTAGTCTCTTTCATCATGATGTGTTTTCACCTATGCTGAAACAAGAAACCAGTTACTAAGAGATACTAATTTGTTTATGTATTCTTGATAAATGTGCAAGATAAAGGATACCTAGAATCTGAAAAGATCACTCCATATCCTTTCTATCAGGATGCCTCTGTAAAGTATAAAGACCAGGGTTGTTTCACCCGTATGGGAATGACAAACGGAATCCCAAATGTACTGTAGCATTAGGAAACAATGTGATACAGCTCTCTCAAGTTCTTGACTTGTGATCTGATGCTGCAGCATGGTCCCATTGACTATAGTGCTATCTGGGAAACAAGCTAGTAGAATAATTATTACCAGCAGCCCCTCCCAGAATTGCCTTTTTTTAGACCTCGACTCAGACTCTCAGCCTCAGTTACAGCACTATGTAGCTAACACAACTCCAATGATTTCAGCAGTGTTTTACCTTTTCAGAAAGGTAAAACCTAATCTTAGTTTTAGCAAACCTCTATAGGTACGTTTAATTCCTACAGCTTAGGTAATTATAAGAAGTATTTCATGGAAGCAAGAAGCAAAGTGCAAAGAGACTGACTGCCACTACTGCCATGGGAAATGAAGAACTAGGAAAAAACGTAGCTCAAATCACCTCACTCTATTAACACTGCACCTTGGCATTTATCTTAAATGCATATCCCTTGATATTTATTTCGAGAACAAGTGTTACTGAATAACAAGTGTTATTCAAGTTGAAAAAGGTATTTTGCTTTCTTTTTTATAATAAATCAGCTAAGGCTCAAAAGCGAGCATACACCTCCAACGATACAGCAGTTTCTAGAATGCTGTTTTGGAGGCCACACCTCAATATACTGAAGCCTGAAGAACACTTGGCAGATGCTCCTAACTTACCTTCTTTAGAAGAAACCTCAAGGCAAATCTGAATTATAAAGTCAACATTAGGCAGCAGACTGGTTAAACAGCTAAGGAAGGGCTCTCCACCATATGACCCAGCATATGATCCATCACAAGATACAATGAACGCCTCTGTCTCATCTTAATGAGGAGAGCAGTCTGAGATATCCCAGAAATATTACTTTCTATGTCACAGGGAGAGAAGGTCTGAAAACAGTTCACAGCTGTTTCAAATATAAAGCACTTTTTTTCCCCCCATAAGGATACCAGAATGATGATCATCTAAAGAAAATCTTAATGAAATATGTATGGATGACCAAGAAAATCCACAGCAATACATACACAGATAAAAACTGGCATCTAGATCAATTTGTTAAAATTGCTTGAGAAAAAGAAATCCAAGATAAACCAACTCATTCCTGACACTGCTGCTTCATGGTGATGCTTAAGGACAACATCAAGAAAAAAAATTCTCTCTTATCTACCTAGTTTTCCTAAGACTGTCACCTAGCTGTTTGACAATCTTTGGAAGAAAACATATTTTTAAAAATTAAAGACTCTGAAAAATTAAAAAAAAAAAAAATTAAACTTATTTTATGTAATATATTGAGCAGCTGCAGCACAATCTGTCCAGTGCTGCTGCATTATCATCCACCCTCTTACACATGCATCACAGAATTAAGACACTGCAGGCAGGTAAACCTCAAGCACACCTCTTTGAAAGCACAGCAAGGCATTCACCTCCTTTCCTTGTGAAATTTGTAGACTGCAAACAGTTGAAGAACAGGGGAATATACTAATCGTTCCCATTCACTCCCAGTGCAACACCCCTCCCTCTCGCTGACAGGCAACTGCACTCCCTGCGATGGCTTTCATCTGTTTGTCCCCACCTTAGCAGTAAGTGATGTTAAAGATGCTAGCAGCAACCCTTCCAGGCACAATTGCCTCTAATGGGCAGACATTCACACACACCTTCTTCCCTCCCTATGTTCATGCTAGCAAGTAGATGATAACATTCCTCATTCGCACACCCTACCATGCGACCCCCATATCAAGCCAGCACCAGTCATCCTTCTACTCAGTATTTTTTTCCTACAACAGGCTCTCAGCTTTTCACAGCCCTTCCACTCTGCCTGAGTGTGCATGCACGGCCGTGCAAATAAAACACATTTACTCCCACATCAGCCGCTTTCCTGAGGAGAGGCTCTTACACCGTTGCCCGGGTTCGCCTGAAATGTGGTACAATACCCCCTCTCCTCCTACCCGACCCCTGTGTACACAACCCGTTCTCCCTTCCCCCACCACCACACTCCATGTCTCTGTGCATGCTTCTCCCAGCGCCTGGAGTGGGGGAAGGGCAACATGCACTGCATGAATGAATGGGCTGAGCAGACTTACCAGAAATTTGGGGAGGATGGAGTGGAAGACGAAAAAGGCTCGGTGGTCCTTTCGGTGTGTCAAGTGCTCCTCCGGTCCAGGCTTCCTTCGCGAAGTCACGTGTCTCGCTAGGTACCCCTTTTCCTGGACCCTCTACTATCAAAAAAAGGGTGGCAAGGAAGTCTTCTGGATGCCTTTCTGTTACTGCACTCCAAAGGAAAGGGATGTACGACTGAAGCTCCCCAAGCAGGCAAGGGATAATGGTGATAACCTCCCTCCTGGTCCTGTAACAGGCAACAGCTAGTGGATGCCTTGGGGACAAAGACAAATTTCTGAAAGGGGACAAGGGGAAGTAAATTACTGTTAAAATAATTCCCAAATTGATCTCCCCTGCGGTGGAGGAGGGATGGGCAGGAGGAGAAAAGAGTACTGGTGAAGAGCTGTAGCTTTCTATGTAGAAAAGACTAAAACCTCGTGTCTCTACTCCCTCAGAACTAAAACTCTAAATGACCCTGAAGTCACCAACACCTAGGAAGGAAGGAAAAAAAAAAAAAAGAGAAACATCCCTATTAGACATAAACAAACTATATATAAAGGTATCTATATGAAGCTAAATCATAACTGAATAAAAAAGTATTATCCAAGTCACTAAGCAAAACAAAATGAAAACGTGAAGCTCCAAATAATTTACAGAAATACACTACCATAGAAAAACATTTTAAGGGGTAAAAAACCCCAACTCTAGAGGGTTAAGCAGTTTGTTACTTAACTGAAGACTGCATATTCAAAGGAAAGATAAATTGGTACACACACGTGAACACATACAGAAATAAAGTTTGAAAACCCACGAAAACTATTTCTATTTATTTGTGTCTTTAAATTTCTGCCTGGGAGTAACAATCAGAATTCAAATGAGGAGACTGGAAGTATGCTTCACGTCAGAAGCATGTATTCCTATGCATTAGGAATGCTCTGCCACAAAAATAAACAGCCGTACAAACGATGATTTTAAAAGAGGGGAAAAAAAGCCCCACTAAAATAACATGTCAAGAAGATTACTGCTTTAACAGTCCACACTTCGAGAACTGAGCCCCCGGTATAACCTAGGCAGTCAAGCCACCCATGTGCAATCAGCTCCGTAAAGATCAGAAAACAAAAGAGACCGAGTTGTAAAGATTTCGTTTTGAGACTCAACCACACTCACACACACACTCACTCACACACACTCTCACACTCACACACACACTCACACACACACTCACACCCCTACGTCACGTGAAGAACTGCCCCCAGCAAGCGCACATTTCCACATTCACGCGCACGGGAGCGGTTTTCCCCCCTCCGTTCCAGCCATCCCCGAGCGACACCGAGCAGGCTAAGGGCGTGCGAGCCCCACCGTGCGTAGCGGGAGGCGGAGAGCCGACCTCCCCCTGCCCGCACACGCAGCCCTTACACCCCGGTGCGACCCGCCCGCCGCCCCCGCTGGGCGAGACGGGAGCACGGCGAGACCCAACAGCGCGGAGCCCCCACCCACCCACCTCCTTGTGTATGTCCCCCCACACACACCCAGACCGCGGCCGCCGCTCCCCCTTCCCTGGAGCTGCCCCGGTCGCCACCCACCTGGGCGCCCCGGCTGCCCGGCCCGCGCGGGCGCGGCGGGAAGGCGCCGGCAGCTCGAGCGCTGCTGCCCGGCTCCGCGCGCGGTGATGCACAATCACCATGGGCGCAGCGCGGCGGCGGGGCGGGACGGCTGAGGGCAGTCCCCTCCTCCTTCTCCCCACCCCCTCCAGGCACGGCGGCGGACCCCACCCCCAGGCTTTGCAACCGCTCAGCTCGGCATCTCACCCGCCCCGGGCACGGCTGAGCTTGAGGGCACCCGCGGGGGTCCGCCGGCGCCCTCCCTCCCGTCCCGTCCCGTTCCGTTCCCTCCGGCACCGGGCCCAGGAGGGGATGCCGCGGGGTAAACAGAGCTCTGGGGAGACGCGCCCCTTCCTCCCCGCCGGCGGCAGCCGCTCAACGGCGCGGTCCTAAAGAGGAGCGGGCGACGCGACACGACGCTCGTCTTCCCTCCCACCTACCCCTCCCCGCTTCTCCCTCCTCGGTGTCACTCCTCCCCGCGGCTGGGGTGAGGAGGCCGGCTGTTCCCTCAGTCGAGACCCCCGCCCCCCGCGGCCGCCGCTCCAGCCACAGCGGGGCCACTCCCGCTGCCGCCGCTGCTTCCCTCTCCCTCCCTCGTTCCGCCGCCCAACTGCAGCGGCGACGGCGGTAACGGCGGAGGGGGGTTGGCACCCGCTGGGGAGGGGGCGCCGGGCGGGTTCCCCCGGTGCCGGTGAGGGGGGGGGATGGGAAGCGCGCGAGGGCGGTGGCGGCGCGTGCCTGGCGCCCCACGCACCGACGGGGAAGGGGGTGGCCGGGCCGATCCGATCCGGTGAGGTCCGGTCCGGTCGGGTCGGGTCCGGTCAGGTCCGAGGGGCTTACCGTACCTCGCCGTGCACCCGTCATCCCGGGGCTGTGTCATTGCACACAGGGGCCGCCCCTGTCTAACGGCCGAGACCCGTCGCCCGTTCCTGCCCGCCTGCACCTGCCCCAGCCAGAGGTTCGTCCGAACCCCCCCCCGCCCTGGCAGACCCGAGCCCGAGGCGGGGGACTGCTGAATCCGCAGCAGCACAGCCACGGCGGGACAGCCCGGGCTGATCCTGCAGCCCAGCTGAGCACCGCGGAGGAGTCCGCGGGACGCCGCGCTCCACCTTCCAACCCCCCTGCGCGCTCGTGGGAGTAGACATGGTGCCACTGCCACCCGTGACCGGCTGCGAGCACGGCACCGGTATCTGTGCCGTTGAGCGGTACGACAAAACGCGGGACGCCTGTCTTGCTCGTCACCACTGCTGCTGCTGCTTGTTACGTGGTGCGCAAAGCTAAAACCTTTGTCCTTCGTGTGGCAGGTAAAGGTGTGACATGACCCACGCACCACCTGCCGCACTCCATTGCTCCATAGCTGGTGTGCAGCCCGGGCTGCATCGTCCCTTGCTGCTACCATTTCTCTAAAATAACTCTTGGCAACAAGCGGCCGTGACACAACCCGGGTATTAACCAACAGGCATTATCAGTTTCTGTGGCACACCTACTCAGTTTTCCCCATGCCACACCCTTTTCATTGACTATCCAATTAGCTGTGTGTGCCACCTTGACAGCACGTTGCCCCCAGGACACACACCTGGAAGGCTTTAGCCACCGCATTAGTGGTCCCTCTTCTTTCCATCTGTACTTCCACGAAGGATCAAACGGGCACTTCAAACATAGAACTCCTTGCTACACACCTTGCGTTGAGAATCACCCCCCTTCACCATGCATCTGTTAATTGCCTTATTTCTTTCACCTGAGTGGTACAAACAAAATGCTGCCTGTGCAAAACTTTGCAGTCCCACTACACCTGGCTGCTTAGTCCAACATAGAATCATAGAATCATAGAATTGGCTGGGTTGGAAGGGACCTCAGAGATCATCGAGTCCAACCCTTGAACCACCGTTGCGGTTGCTAGACTATGGCACTGAGTGCTACATCCAATCTCTTTTTAAATATCTCCAGGGATGGAGAATCCACTACTTCCCTGGGCAGCCCATTCCAATGCCTGATCACCCTCTCCGTAAAGAAATTCTTTCTAATATCTAACCTAAACTTCCCCTGGCACACCTTAAGACCATGCCCTCTTGTCTTGTTGAAAGTCGTCCGGCAAAAGAGCCCACCCCCCACCTGGCTACAACTTCCTTTCAGGGAGTTGTAGAGAGCGATGAGGTCTCCCCTGAGCCGCCTCTTCTTCAGGCTGAACAGCCCCAGCATGTCAGTTAGTAGGATATTCCCAAGAATTCCCAGATGCACACTGGTATTAACTGGTTTGATGTCTGCTGCCTGTATTTCAAACCCATGCGATGGCCCCACTGGCACCGAAGGGCACATACAAAGTGCACATATCACCATTCACATGGGTGGCACGTTGAGCTATGTTCATCTGTCACCACAGAACCACCAAGTAGTTGGGTCCAGGAGGCAACTCTGGAGCCTGCCTAGTCCAACAACTCTGTTCAGATCAGGGTCAGGTGGAGCAGCTTGCCCAGACTCCTCATGTCCAGTTGGGTTTTTAATATCTCCACAATTCCTCAGGACAACCTGATACAGTGTTTGACCATGTACATAGATACTAAAAAAAAAAAATGTTTTCTTAAGTTTAAATGAAATTCCTTTGTATTTCAGTTTGTGCCAATTGAATCGACAGGACTCTTCACTGGGCATGACTAAGCAAAGCGTACCCTCCTGCTCCTTCATTCCCTTCTGACAGGTATATATACATGTTGATATTATCTACCTGGGCCTTCTCCATGCAGAACAAACCCAGCTCTCAGCCTTTCCTCCTATAAGAAGAGACTTCAAATCCCCAGTGATCTCCACCTCTATGGCCCTTTGCTGGACTCATTCAGGATATCTATGCCCTCTCTCCTATTGGGAAGCCCAGAATTGGACACAGAGCTCCAGATGTGATCTCACTGGGTTCACTACATGCACCAAACTTATTCCACCTACTACCTTAATTATGTCTCGTGTGAATTTCTCCTTAATCAACCTCCATAACCTCTAGATACAGCACAGTCTGTGCCCTGGGGGAACAATGTGCATGATGCTCAGTATTCTGTGTTACACTCCTGAGTTTGCAAAGACAGGATCTACCCATTTGGCTCATATTAGATACTCTCAAACACCCACCTTGTCAGGAATGTAGTAAGTTCAGACTGCTTTCTTCTGCCTCTTCAGCATGTGATGGTGCTATACTAACCATCTCAATTCTCCCACTCCAACAACAATTCGCATCCCCATCATGGGTCATCTATACATTACACATCCAGAGCCATTTCAGACAGTAAAACCTGTGCATGAAGGATAAAGGTGTGCCATCTAAACCTTTCATGCAATTCCCCTGGTATTTAATTGACATGAGGGGACAGTTCCACAGTGGTAATCAATATATGCCCTAAAACCTGCTGCAACATTTATTCATTTGTACTGCAGAATGATGTATCATGCTATCATATGCTTCTGCTTTGGTATACCTTCTGCAAAATTACAACTGATAGAACACTCCTAATGCAAATATTGAGCATTTCTAATACTGATTTTACTGAAGGTTATGTCTGTTCATCTGGTCCTGCAGATGTTGGGGTCCTACTCCCCAAATCTCAGGAGTGATTCAGACATCTCTTCTGAAAATTATTTACCCCATGAGTATGCTACAGAAAAGGCTGCCTGGATCATGTCTCGCCAAAATCACCATTTACTCTCCTATCAAGGTTGCTTGCTGAGACTTCTGGCTTTTCATGGCTGCATGCCAGAGACTACTTCTGTATTCCAGACTGCCATCCACAGGGTCTCTTACTGGGACTCGGGGGGGGGGGGGGGGGGGGGGAAAAGAAAGTTTACCACCTCTGGAAGAAGAGGTAGGCAATACAAGAAGAGTACAGGATTTCATTAGGTCATGGAGAGAAAAAATTAGAAAGGCCCAGCTAGAATGCAGCTGGCCACTGTCATAAGAAACGACAGAAAATGTTTTTACAAATACATTAACAGCAAAAAGAGAGCCAATGAGAACCTCCATCCCTTATTGTATGTGTGTGGTGGAACAATACCACCAAGGATGAGAAAAAGGCTTCTTTTCCTCAGTCTTTAGCAGTCATACCAGTCCTCCTCATGATATTCAGCCCCCTAAGATGGAAGACAGGGATGGAGAGTAGAATAAATCCCCCATAATCCAGGAGAAAGCCATTAATGACCTGCTACATATCTCCCAAGTCTACGGGGCCTGATGGGATCCAACCAAGAGTACTGAGGGGACACACTGAGGATGGCTGAGCCCAGAGAGTTGTGGTGAATAGAATTAAATCCAGTTGGTGGCCAGTCACAAGCCTTTTGTTCCCCCAGGGCTCAGATTTGGGACAATCTTATCTACTTCAGTGATCTTGATGAGGGGATTGAGTGCACCCTCAATAAATTTCAGGTACTACTAAATGGGGCAGGAGTGCTAATCTGCCTGAGGCTAGGAAGGCTCTACAGCTGGACCTATACAGGCTGGATTGATGGGAAGAATTCAATTGTATGAGGTTCAACAAGGCCAAGTGCCAGGTCCTGCACTTTGGTCACAACAACCCCAGGCAATGCTACAGGCTTGGGGAAGAGTGGCTGAAAAGCTGCTCAGAAGAAAAGGACCTGGGGGTGCTAATCAGCACCCAGCTGAATATGAGCCAACAGTGTGGCCAGGGAGGACACCAACATCCTGGCCTGCATCAGAAATAGTGTGGCTAGCAAGGCCAGGGAGGTAATTGTCCTGTTGTCAGCACTGGTGAGGCTGCACCTTGAATATACTGTGTTCACTTCTAGGCCCCTCACTACAGGAGGGACATTGAGGTGCTAGAGGGTGTCCAGAGAACAGCAATGAAGCTGGTGAAGGGTCTGGAGCACAAGTCTTATGAGGAGTGGCTGAGGAAATTGACACCATTGAGTCTGGAGAAGAGCAAGCTGAAGGGACAACTTACTGCTGCCTGAAAGGAGGTTGTAGTGAGGTGAACATCAGTCCCTTTTCCCACATAACGGATGACAGAACTAGAGGAAATGGCCTGAAGCTGAGCCAGGGGAGGTTTAGATTGGATATGAAGAAAAATTCCTTTACTGAAAGAGTGGTTAAGCACTGGAAGAGGATGCCCAGGGAAGGGGTGGAGACACCATCCTTGGAGATGCTAAAATAATGTGTGGGTGTAGCACCTCAGGAAATGGTTTATTTGGCATGTTGGTGTTAGGTTGATGGTTGGACTTGATGGTCTTAGAGTTCTTTTCCAAACTTAGTGATTCCATGATTCTATCTACCTAACTATACAACAGCATAGGGAAAAATACAACTATTGCTCACTTCAATGCCAACTGAAAGCACAACCTGAGAAAAGGAGGCACTTGTAGGCAAGTCCCAGCAGGGCAAGTAAGTAAATAAATAAATAAATAAATAACAATAGGTTGAGAGATGCACAGGTTTGTTTGCAGAAGGAATTTACTAACAGAAAACTGCTGTGGTATATCACTGCTCTGCTGAAGGTGTGCATAACCACTGCACATCATCTAGCAGGCATACATATTTCAGAGTAAGAATTCTTCTAGATTCATGGGTGCTGCTTTTAAGATATCATAAAGCAAAGAGAATGTCCACATTAGGATTTATATAGCTATAACTATAGTGGTATGATAATAGCAGCGCTTTTTTTCAGGTCTATTTCCATAGGTAGACCAGCATTAGATAGGTGCCTCTACATCCCAGATGTGGTTATCAGGTTGTGGAAAAGCAAGAACTGTCCAGCTGGGAAATTCTGTAACACAGATTTTTGGCCACACAAATATGTGTTTCTTTATGAGCGAAAGTAATTCATTGAGTCTATAAATAGTACAAGTTCTACAAATTCTACTGGAAAGACACTCAGTACAGTCAAGGTAAGATATTTGATCTACATTGCAAACCATTAGGGATATTTCATCCAGGTCTTGTGATTATCTGTAGCAATTTATTCCACCAACTACCATTTGCCTTCCTAGCTGACTTGTATGCAGACTGGAGCCTTATATCGCTTTTATTCCAGTCTGTTGAGCTGCTGGAGTTATAGTGTGTGTGAACCTAGGCACCAAAAAACTGTGAGTATTGAAGTGAGAGCAATGATAGAGTCAGCTGAAACAGCAGGTTAGATAAACTTTATCTCTACAATGGTTTCAAATCCTGAAGTCCTGAAGTCTTTTGCTCTTTCTCAGAAGGGCAGAGCTCTCTCTGGATATGACCACTGCTGCAGAGGCTTTAGAATTCTTTTTTTAAAAAACTTGTCACTGCAGCCGAGATGGATGTTGATACTATACCTTCCTAGAATTAGTCCTTTTTCTGTTCTTTTTGGCCACTGAAGGTGAGATCTCTTCTGTCACTTATAGACCTCTTCTTATGACAAAATTCTTACTATTTGGTGGTGCAAGGATAATACTGGCTAGTGCCCTCAGTGTCGATGATTCAGAGTACCAAATTCCACCCTTTAGGAAAGAAATGTAATTGCAGTATCCATGAAGAATGGATGCCTCTGAACACTAAACATTCCTGGCACCTTTCTTTTGAGATTTTTCCCAGGCACTCTGAAATGCATAATGTAAGAACTGGTCCAAAGCCTTAATTATGCAAAATCTGATTTCACGGCTGATTCTATGAAATATCTTTTGTCACTGGGTTCACTAAAAATGCAAGCCAGCTGTTTAGTCCTGAAGCCAAAATCTGCAGGACATTATTCAACCAGTCCTGATCAGAAAGTTTCATAGATTGTCTCTGATAGGGTGTATGAACTCATGATGGTGAAAAAACAAGTCTGTAAATGTTGCTAAGCCTAATTATTTATACCAATTTGCTCAAGTCTGTGCACTGCCTGTGTCTGCAAGTAGCTCCTCATTTGGTAGGCTAAGTCACATAGCAATGTTTCTGTTTCTCAGTTGGATGACTGAATAATAAGTAAAAAACATAAGGAAAGGTAAATGCCTGTGTTCACACGTGAATGCTTGGGTTGACATATGAACACAGATGGTCCCGTGGAAGGAAATGATTTCTGGAATGTGTTTCCATGAAAAAATGGCCATATTGTTCTTGTTTCACACTATGTAAAATGAGGACTATGCAAAATGGTGCAAAACCATCTTTGATTCCATGCAACCTGGTTCCCAGCGGTTTTGTCATACTAATTCCTGTTCCAAATAAACTGCTGTAAGACAGAAGAAAATGGAGTTAATTACTGCCAACACAACAGGCTGCCAGCTAAGGGGGTCTGCAGAGGAGTTCCAGGTTTCACTGACTCAACCTTAGAAGTATTTTAACCCAAGCACCAGGGGACTCTCCCAGCAGCCAGCTGCTCCAGACTCCTCTCTTTGGAGACCTCAACAGCCGATCCCCCATCCATCCCCTCCCCGGAATGTGGCACCCGAACTGACACGCAGCTCCACCACCACCCACCTACCCCGTCTGTCACCCCCAACCCACCGCTGCTGTCGAATGAAGCCCACCCCCACACCAGGGCTACCCAGGCATGGGGGCCACCCGGCTCCCCACGCACAGCTCCCACCCGTGAGCCCCCTCAGCGCTCCCAACAGCGGCCGGGCGGGGTGCCAGGGTGGGGCCACACGGCAAGGACAGGCGTGCTTGAGGGGCAGCTGAGGGTTCGGAGCGGGCGGGCGGACGAGACAGACACCGCCCGGCACCGCCCCGCACCGCCCCCTGCCCGCAAGCACGTGCGGCGCGGAAACCACCAGCCCCGCACCCGTCGGGGGCCGCGCATGCGCTCCCCAGCTGGGGCGTGAGTGCATGGAGGGGCCCTTTAGGCGGCCGGGGCGGGGCGGTTGGAGCTGCGGGCAGAACCCGTGGCGTGGCGGGGCGGTTGGAGCTGCAGGCAGAACCCGTGGCGTGGCGGGGCTCGGCTCTGCCAGCAGCGGACCGCGCCCGGGGACAGCCGGAGGGAAGCGGGGCGGCCGCAGAAGCAGCGCCGTGCCGTGCCGTCCGGGCTCAGGCAACGCCCGCGGGCGTGGGGGAGAGGAGTTTGTAGGGTTGCGGCTCGTCCGTCTCTGGGTTGGAGGAGGTCTGCACCCCTGCCTGCCCTCCCCGCCGTGGGAGTGCGGTCGGCGCCTTAGGCGCTGGCAGGGGGAGGGCAGGGCTGTCCATTTCCTGTGGCGTTCGTTGGGAAGGGAGCAGAGCAAGCTGCTAAAGAGGAAAATTAATCTTGTGGTGTAAATGCTGGGGCTAAATAGAAGTGAAGGTGGTGGAATGGAAGGAGTAAGAACCCCCTTGTTCCCGACATTTGAAGCGGGGATTGCAGAGGCTCGGGGCAGAATCCTGCCAGAGGAAGGGTCCCCGGGGGCTATTGCAGGACTTTTCCTGCCAGGCAGCGGCCGTCTGGGGACATAAAGGAAGAGAGCACGCATCTCATTGAATGAATAACTTTGGAGAAGGTCAAAGGCTTCTGCTGTCCTTATTGTGGGCACAGTTTGATGGCTGGGAGACACAAAGAACCTCAGGCAGGCATAGTTGCAAACAGAAACAAAGGGATGTATTAATAGCAGCTGGTAGGCTTCAAAGTCTGGTATATAACCAGCAAGCTCCCAGTTCGAAAGACGAGTGCATTTCTCACGGCTAAGTTGCAGTTATGCTGCAGGGAAATGGAACTGTACTGAGGACCTGGACAAAAGTAAAAATGTACCTTTGAGGGAAATAATAATTTAGAAGGAAAATGCATCTCTCTCTCTGTATCTCCATTCTGCCTTTTCGTCTGCCTGGTCACAACTCCAGCTGTTCTTTATGGGATTTTCCTTTACAACTTGAGAACATTCCTTTCTCATTTCTGACTGCCTGCTTTTGTTGGTTTCCTGTTCCTTTCCCTTTTTTTGACTTTTATGTCCTTTTATGTCTCCTCATTGTCTTTTGATGAACGCTGTTGCAGTGATGACTGCAGGGATTTCAGTGCCGGTGGGAAGGATCTGATGCAACCACAGGGTGGCTATACCTTGCAGGCACTTTGCTGCATTGATTGATAAACATCTGTCCTTGCGAACTGAAAGGCTTAAAACGGCAGGCTAAATGTCCCTGGCTTTCTCCCAGTTTTGGTATTTTCCTCCTGTGTCCAGCAATTCCGTGCCCATGGCTGATGAGAGGGTATTGCAGAGAATCGGTTTTTAAGGCTTCTGTCACTTTTGGGGAGCGTTTTCTTCATCTCACTCCGATGCTTCCTCTAGCCACCCAAAAATACGGTTCTGCACCCTGCGCCCGCTCTCCTGACTTAAGCCGATGGAGAAGCGTAAGGGGTGGATGTGAGTTATCTGTAATTTGGGTCTTCCCTGGCTGAGTCAGGCGCCATTATGGGAGCAGTGCTTTAGTGGGCTCCCTGCGGTGCAAGGGGACCCATCCCCTTCCTTCCTTCTGTGGCCAGGTGCTAAGAGAGGAGGGGGATGGAGGTGCCTCGCCGGGAGGCCAGAACTAGGTCAGTGTAGCTGGAAGCTGCAGCTGGTGCAGTGCGAAGGCCCGGAGGGAAGCCAGCGATAGCCAGCGGGGGGGCCTGAGAGCTGTGCTGGATGGAGGGAGGGTGGGGGAAGTCTTGCCAAGAAGTTGCAGGGAAGGGACAACCTCCTGCAGGCTGATTCCATGTCTGCCACTACCTCCGCCCCCTATCTTCACCCAGCCCCTCAGCCCCGGCACTCACCGGATTCAACCCCGTGGCAGGATCTGCCCACTGAGCCCTTGCCTCGCCAGCCTGCCTGCCTCCCTGCCTGCTCTGGGCCCCGGGTGAGCCCCTAGGCTGGCATCGTCTTTAGACAGCAGGGAAGTAAGCCTGGGGGTGGGCAGGAAGAAGTCCGGGAGAGGAAGAGGAAGGAAGCATGGAAGATAAGGCTGGGAGGTGAATTGAGAGAAGGATAATAATGGAGAAGGGAGTGTGGATTGAAAAAGAGAAATGGAAAAACAACAAAAATACTGGACAATGAATAAGGTATAAGATGGAGACATATGTATCAAAAAAAGGGAGAAGCATGAAAGGCAGCGAACAATGCCAAGTGATATTTCAGCATTTGTAATGGGTGCAGTGGGGAGGAGGTAATCTGGTTTTCTTACAATCCCCAGGCAAAAGGACACATCCCCCTTTCCAGAATCCACAAGGCAATAAAGCTTTAGCCAGGCGCTGCCAACATTCCAGCATCACCAGGAGCTGCAGCAATGCAAATGTACCTCGCTGCTGCCTAGAGGTCATAACTGGTATCACCCTTGGGAGTGCAATGAAAGTGCATTTAGATAAGGTTTGCAGTACGCCTTGTTCGACCTTTTGAGTGTTTCTGCATCTTCGACGTTGCTTCCCCTTTTATAGCTCCAAAGACATTGAGCTGCAAGAGTTGTGTTCCTTTGTCGTTGCTATAAAACCTCAGCCTTACTTTCGCTCTCTCTCTGACTTGCATCTCCCTCCTCCCTCTCCTTACTGCTGTTGGGTTTCCCAGCCTCTCTCTCCCGCTGCCCAGTCACAGCCTTGCTCACGCTGCCGTCTGCCTCCCGCAGACCTGGGCTCCCCAGTCTGCTCGGAACGCTGCAGCCTGCAGAAACGCACGTCCTCACAGCCATGCCCTCCCCTTCCCCATTTTCCACTCCCCCCTTCTCTCTTCTGATCAGCCCCCACTGCATCCTTCCTGTCCTGACGCTGGCAGCCTGTCCCCTCCCTTCTCTCTCCATCCCTCCCTCCCCTCTCCCCGCAGTGCTCCCAGCCCTCACTGCAGTGCAATCCATCACCCTCAGCCAAGGTCCTCATGCCAGGGGAGGGGAAAGCTTGTCTCCCTGGGAGGCTGGGGATGGGCAGGGAGCGCAACTGTCTCCTCCTTTGCTGAGAAGTGAGAAAAGCTTGCAGAATACAGACCCTTCTGGAATTAAAACCTCCTGTCTGCTCCCAGCTCTTTTATTTATTCATTTACTTATTTAGCCTCTTTGTTTTCAAAGAAAAATATGTTGCTGCCAACATTCCAGTGAAGGTGACTGAAAGGAAACCAGGGAGACAGTCAGAAAAGCTTGTGTAGAGAGAGAAACCAGGAGAAAGACCAGTGGGAAAAAACAAACCTAACAAAAAAACAAACCAAACAAAAAACAAAACAAAAAACAAAATAAAAAACCAACCAACCAAAAAAAAAAGGGTGGGTGGGTGGGAAAGAAAAGTTTAAAAAGCACATGTCCAGGAGAGGACAGAAATAGAAGAAGAAATTAAAGAGGAGAAAAAAGCAGGAAAAATACAATGTAAGACAAACACCAAGAATTGAATTGGAGTGAAACCCAAGATGGCAGGCATGGCAAGAGAACTCAAGAAGGATACAGTAAATAGCAAAAGAAACCTTGCTAAAGAGGCTAGGTTGATACAATGAAATAGCGTTTTGATATTTTAACAAGCAAATCAGCGTGCTTTGATCTGAATGCAAATATTCTATACAGCTGCATGCAAGTGAAATTCCACTGAGTTTTCATTCTAAGAACAGTTACAAACGAAGTAATGGTTGAATAGATGAAGTATTTTTTCATAAAACAATATGAATCAAGGTATCTGCATTGAGGGGGAGAGGAAAAATTGTTAGAGTAATATAGTTATTTTTTAAGCTACCAGTCTTTTGCCTTTTTACAGGCATCTTGCAAAGGTGGTGTTTATATTGATGTGGAATGATCTACATTTGTTGCTGTTTTCATGTCTTTAATAGGTGAGCTAAACCAATGCAGGCCTTTTGCATGTGTATATATATCACACTAGGACAGATTTTCATTAACATTGCTTGCCTTGTTTTCAGTCTGCCATCAAGTTGGGTAACGACTGTACATGGGGAAAGTCAGAAAACAATTCAAGTGATGTGGTTAAGTCTGCTATACCTACAGGAGAGAATGATTTGTATCAGTTCATTTGCAGTAATGCCCAAAAATATTTCTTCAAATTCCTCTACTATAGAATACAACATAAATGAGTATTTACAGCCTTTACAGTCCCTGTGAAGGTGTAGGAAATGGAGCATTAGAAACCTGAAAGATTCTGCTTCCCAATTTTCCCCTCAATATAAACTCTTGTCAATTTGTCTGCTAACATGTATTTTTAAAAAGAAGGCTTGACAATAGATCTTTTTCTAAATACTACAGATCTTTAAGCAAATACCTTTTAAAATTGCCTGTTTTACCCTCTTCCCTGATTATGCTTAAAAGCTTATAGGGTATCCTATTTTTAATAGAACAGAATGCAACTAATGTAATATAAAATTTATTTTCTTATAAATTGCTATTCTTGCCCCCAGTCTCTCTCTCTCTCTGTGCACATGGAACATCTTCTCTGTATATGCAAATATACATCTACCTCTCTCCGTTGCCATTTTTAAGTGAAAGGACATGTCTGATGCAGGCACTGCAAGCAGTACCGATCTCATCATATCCTGTAAGATCCAGTACTCTCTGTAGCTCCACTCCTGGACTCACAGAGTTGTGTGGGGGTCTCTGAGTGACTTACACTTCAGCACCGCACCATCAGAACCTCAGCATAGCTCTTTCAGGGTGTGATTTTTGAAGCTGATCTACTCCAGGGGGGAGTGCTAAGGGGTGCACCACTCATGGTTTGGGGCTGTTAGGGTAGACAAAACTACTAAAATCTGTTCCACCTTGGACAGCTATTAAAAGACAATAAAATGATATAAAAGGCTGGACCTCAGTTGACACAGATACCATAGTGGTGGGAAAGTTCAGCTGGGACTTATCTCCACTGGACCAGAGGATCTGGTGAACCTCTCTGCATGGGTTTAAGACACCCCTCTGCTTTCTAACTACCTCTGGTTACTGCTCCAGTGCACTATTGCCATTCTGCAACTGGAGGGTTAATCCCATTGACTTTGCTCCAAGGTTTGTGATGTCCAGAAGAGAAGAGAGAAGGGGGGGAGGAGTCCATCATATTTTTAGCAGTGTTTAATTCATGCTGACAGCCTCACCTGTATGGAAAACTTGCACCAGTTTAAAAAAAAATGGAATTTCTATGTGATCCAGAATCTATATAGACACACATAACTGACCTTACAGGAGGGATTTATGTATTTCTTAAGATTAAAGTGTTACCTGCCTCCCTTAGAGAGCAGTTTTGGAAAAAGTACCTCAAGAGTAATCTTATTTGAACTCAGCTGCTTGGAGAGAGTGCTGAAAGGCATGTGAAACACCCAGAAAGAATGAGCTCCAAAACAGTACAAGGGATCAAAAAGGAAAGATGTTTGTGAGAGGAACTACAGAAAGAGCAGAGAAGGAAATCCTGAAGCACAGTGAGGAAAGAAAGAAGGTTCTGAAAACTTCTCACTGAAGACTGCTTGGCCATGAGAAACCTGAAGCACATGGCAAAATGACTAGCCAAATGGCAAAGAGCTCACAGCTTGCCTCATTTCGTGGTCAGTTCTTCCTAAATATTGAACTAATTTGAAGTAGCTAAGCATGTATTCATTAGAGTTTCATGGACTCCCTCAGGGTATTTTGTGACTGCAAGACTGGCTTGTTGATTTGGAAATAAAGGGCAGAACAATTGTAGACAGAAAGCATGACCATCAGCCAGAAAGAGCTGGATCGTGTCCAGGCTCCTGTACTTTTCAGTGTTCCCACTTCTACAAAGTCAAACGTGTACCTCCCGAAACTGGGAACAGATGGAGTAGGCTTTGATCTCATGTCTCTTCCCTCTGACAACTTCAGCAGTACACATGAAACAACTGCAGGATGGTGTCAGACCTCAGCTATTAATGGAGCCTGTCAGCACTAAGAAGCCATCAATGGGGATCCCAAGCAACCTTCAGCCCCAATTTGAATGGTTGGTAGCGCTGCATTATTGGTCACATTGAAACATCTTACAGCAATCCATTAAATTCTTAGGTGTAGCTTAATGCCCATTTATTGTGAAGATATGTGAAGGCCAGTGAGACAAAGAGAGATAGGGAAAGAAATCATCTGAGGCATTTAAATGCCTCTCCAAGACCTTATGAATAGTATGTCCCAGGATCACTTACCTGCCTGCTGAGATGCGTAATCACTGGGGTGAAATGCATGAGATCGTAATTTCTAGGAAAACTGATTTTGTGCCTCTTCCAAAATACCATGCTACTGTCGCTATAGCATCCTTGGTAACAGTGGAATCAGTACCAACATGGAGAGCATTTTTTGCTGAATTACTGTTACTTCTTCTGTAGGTAAACACCTACAGGCACTGGGGTCAGTTCAGCTGAAGGGGATATCTTTATGGAATTGTTTCCTTTATGAATCACCAACTCACTGCAGTATAGTTCTCCTTCACATTGTGGTACCAATACCTGATGTTTTAGATGGAAGAGTGCTTCACCTTGAGCCATCTGCTGTAGATGTTCCCAAGTTGCCCCTGCTGGAGAAGGATGTCTGCATACAAAGCAAAAGGCAGCAATGTGAATGGGAAGGGAAGGCACAGAAGGATACTAATTATTCGTAACTCTCAGAAGTGAGGGTTGTCCAGCTGTCTGTTGATGTTATGGGGCAAGGATGGAGGAAAAAATAAAAAGATTCTTTTCCCTCCCCAAAAGCAAAACGGTTAAATAATTGCAGATCCTGCACACTGACAAACAGGAGAGCCTGCATTCCCGTTTGGGGCCTGCAGACACAGATCCACAGCTCTTGAAAAATGTACTTGGACTGCAAGAGCAAAAATGGGGCTTCTCAGGGTGGTGTGCTGCAGCTCCCTCCGGCGTCCACAGCGAGCAAGACCATCAGGAGACCTCCAGTAATTTCACGACCGTTTTCCTAGTATCGAAAATACTGAGCTTCTTTCCTGTCAGCGATTCCGTCGTCAGGAGCATCCCCGCATCCACACCAAGCTGTACAAGCAGAGGAGTGCTGCTGGCAAAAATGGTCTGCCCGCACTGAACAGCTGTGGGAGGACAGAACCTTCCAGTCTGAAAAAAGGGTTTTAAAGGTCAAACCCTATCAGAATAAGCCTTGCCTAGCACTAGAGAAGAATCCTGCACCCTGTTGGAGATTCTAGACCAAAACACAGCATGAAATTTCCAAATAAATGTATTCAGAACTCACAAGGTCTTCAAGATATTTTAACTATCTGGCTAAGCAGTAATAGAGGCTTCTATGAGAATGCAGAGGCATAGAGGTAAACAAAAATCAAACCAAGCTGTGTGTAAAGATGTAACTTGAACACAGATCTATGTGGACTTCAGTCACTTTCTTTTGTCTGCTTTAAGCATCTCTGGTGGACTGAGTGTAAACCAGTCTCCAGAACGGGGAATGGTGATGGCTTCTTTCGGTGAAATGGAATGGATAAAGCTTTGGTCCAGAAGGCTGCCCAGGTGAGCAGGGAGATGCCTAGCTTTGCCCATCCCCTTTACCTCTCTTCTGGTACTTTTGGCACTGGTACTTCCCCAACAAGTCTCAAGAGGACCAGAAATAGTAAGGAGCAGTTGTTTTGTCTTTGCTCTTGAGCACTGCCACAACCAATGCTCAGCTACTCTTAGGTGGGAAATTGTGGCTTCAGGTACTTACAAGCTAGTAACATTCTGTAATATATGTTGATGAATTTGTATTCCTAACCAGTAAAATTCAGGAAAGAATTAAACTGAGAAAGAAGTGAATATGGAGCTAGACAGAGCAGTTAAGGCATGTAATTTTCCACTGAAATAGTGTGAACAATACAAGGCCCTAATGAGGCTAACTTCTCTCTTGAAGATAATTAAAAGTGTAGGCCCTCTTCTTCAGACACTGCCAAGGCTAACTAGGCACCAAAGGAATGTGAACATCTGCACAAAAAGAACATAAAGATGTCACAACCAGCAGATAAGGGGAAAGTTATGGCTAGGGCCTAATATCGTATTGTAACAATATAATGAAGTCAGCGAGATAAGAAAGGTAAAAAAGTTCAAGCTTGAGGAAGACTTCTTACTTCATCCAAAGACCCCCTGACGACCCCCGGATATTTCCCCAAAGTAGACTCCGCCCAGACTCCACCCAGACTCTGCCTATCATAAATATTATAATGACATGGTATAATCCTATGAATGTGTATGTAAACCCACCTCCTTTTGAATATGCATAGAACTGTAATCAATAAAAGGTAATTCCAGAGTTTTAGGGGTGGTGCATGTGAGTGGAGCAGAGACTCCCCACGCACCCAGTGCTGTTTTGCTTATTGCAATTTTAGTAATTAAATTAAACCATTAACAGAATATTGAGTCTCAGTCATTTTATAACAATTCTTTCGAGCCTTTTGCAGCAGTGAAAACGTAGTAAGGATTTCATTAGTAATTGTGTACAAGGTATTATTGGGTTTTATTCCTGGTCTGCAATTTGTTAAGAACACACAAGGTTTTCTGAGCTACTTAGAGGACACAGATTTCCTCTACCAGGTTACTGCATGTGGGTGTGAGCTGGTGTAATTTTCTAGCTTCCTCCTTCAGCATCTTTGGCTTCAGGACTGAGATTGTGCCTTGAAGCTTATACAAAGGGCACCATGAAGCCAGTGCCTCCTTAGAGACAGAGGAGGAGACCAGCAAAGGGAAAAGAAGTCTTTGAGGCTGCAGGAGACAGGGCATCCTGGGGCTGTTGGAGGAAGGGTTAGGTGAGGGCAGCTTTTCCAGGGGGGCTGATTGATAAAATGCAGAATGCTCGGAGGCAAAGCAGCACAAGGGAGTCTGAAGGATGGCACAGTGGGAGGCAGATTTCATTCTTCCTCTTCCATTTTTAGTATATATCTCTCTCACTTTTCTAATTTAAAATTTTCAAATTAAAATTTTTTTTTAATTTTTTTTTTAAAGACACATTTTCCCTATTCCCCACCTTTCTCATGCTGCCCACAATGGCAGTGGCATTTCCCTGTCTCGAGAGCACATGAGCCCAGTCCTGAGGTGCACCTCATCCCCATCCCCATCCCCATCCCCATCCCCATCCCCATCCCCATCCCCATCCCATCCCATCCCATCCCATCCCATCCCATCCCCCCTCGGCGTGTGCGGTGGGGTGACGTCATAATCATTTCTGCCAGCCGATTGGCTGCCTGCCAGTCCGCCGTCCGCCCCTCCCGATCCTCGCCGCTGCCGCTGCTCTCGGGCGCTCTCCGGTGGCGGGCGCGGCCGTCGAGGGTCCGTCTCTCCCTGGACTCCCTCCCAGCATGGAGGAGCTCCCGCCGTCCCGGTGTCGGTCCTCCCACTCCTCCTGCGCAGCATCGCTTGCCGGGAAGGCCGGGCGGGCCGTGCCGGTGGGAAGGCGAGAGTCTTCCCGGCACCGTGGTCACGCCGAGCATGTCGTGTAGTCAAAAAAAGGGATGCGGGTTCTGTGGTGCCCGTGAGGGACAGAGGCAGGCAAGGAAAAAGTGAGAGGACCGAAGAGGTGGGGTGGGAGGAGGCAGCAGCTGAGTGGAGAAACAAGGCCAGATGTGGCGGCGTAAAAAGAAGAGGGCCTGCGTGGGAGGGCAGGACGGGACGTGAATATTGAAGGGAGACACAAGAATCCGTCCCTGATGCTGGGCCATCCTGGGGGAATGGGAGGAGCGAGCTCCCTTCGGAGGATAATAAACTCTGGAATGAGGGTGTGGGCTGCTGCTTCTCGCTCCCCCCCTCATTCCAGATGTATGATGACACCAAGTCCCTGCATCTACCCGGCTTCCTTTTTTTTTTTTTTTTTCTTCTTTTTCTTTTTTCCCAAAAAATTGTATTTTGAAGAAAACTAAAAGTAGAACGTGTTCTGGGTGTGGCTGCATATGATTTACCCAATAGTCAAAGTGGGGGGGAACGCTGAAGGGGAAAGAGAGAGCGTCCGTGGCTGAAGGGAGTGGAGACCAAGGGCTGCAGTAAGTGCTGGGGACCCCAGCTATTCTCTCAGTGCTCTTCAATTTAATAGTAGAAGAAGAGTGGATGGAGATAACAAGGGAAAACTTTTCTTTGCATGCTGTGTGTTTGTGGAGGGGTGTAGCCACCTGGATGGTAAAAGTGATGGAGACTGGAGAAAGGAGGTGGAAAGAGATAGAAAGAAGATGGAGATCAGATGCTCGGTCCAGAATGTTTCGGAAACACCTGGAATACTGTCCAGGGAGACAGGTGGGAGGGAAGCTGGGAAGATAAAAGGGCTTGAGAGGTAAACTGGCAACTCTCTGTGCTATAGGGGAGGGTATCCCTGTTCCTAGCTTTCCTCTAACTCCTCTCTCCTTCACTTCTCAGGGATGAAGACCTCTGGAGCCTGTATACTACTGTGTGTCTTAGCACTCTCCTTGTCCCCAGGTGGTGAGTCCTTATGCTAAGGGGAGGATTTCTTCTCCACCCTGTCTCCGTGGGGTTTTATATGCAGGCTAATGTGCAATGACGTTAGGAGACAGAAACATGTATATGGATAGTAAAGGGAAAAGGATCAAACAGGAAAGTCAAGGTGGATATAAGGTTGTGAGGAAAAAATTATGAGCTGGTGACTGGTTCCCATATGAGCCCATTCTTCAGTAAGTACTGGGAGTCACAAGAGACAGAGGTCCACAGCCTCCACTACAGTGATGGCTGGGTTAGCAGAGCAGCCAGGCTGAATTGAGAAAGAGGGCTCAGCTGTGCTTTGTGCTTAATGTAGACTGCTGTACCACCTGTGTTTGCATGATCTGCAGAGCATTTCCCAGTGCTTCACAAATCTTGTTCTGTCACAGCTGTGGAACATTTGCTGTCACTAGCAGTTCCTGCTGGAATGGCCCTGTTCCAGGCCACTTGGCTGCTGGGAGCATTTGTAGTTTGTACATAGTTGTATACAAGTATAGAACCTCTACAGTTTAATCCACTCTCTGGTTTTGTTTGGTATTGTTGTACCACTTCTTTGTTTGCTTGAAGTTACTTGGTCAAAAATTCAGGTGGAATAAAATTTGTTTGAAAAAAAAAAGCACAAAAAAAACCAAAACAAGAGGGTTGCATTATACATTATTGTCAGAAGACTCAGGAGAAACAGAAAGATGTTTATTTTCAATTAGTAGAAAAAGCTTTGCCCAGGAAAAACTTTATGTAGGAGATAGATGGCTGCACCTATCATATTCAAATCAGGTCATTCCAAACTGCTCTCCTCAGTCCTCCCCGCATGCTGAGGCCTGATTCTGCCCCCAGTTGCACTTTTTCCTGTAAAGGTGTACCACAGAGGATGTCATATTTGTGACTGTGAAGCAGGGAGCTGAGGCATCCAAGAGATGGTCTTGAAAAGTTAGAGGCAGGAAAAAAAAACCCTCTAATTTTTAGGATGCATCAAGGAGGCCTGAAAGGAGTATTTTGTACTTCTGTGTATTTTGTCTTAGCATTTCTGTTCTGGTGTGGGTTTGGGGTTTTTTTTTTCTGTTTTAAGATGGAAAAAAACAGGAATCACTAGCTGGTTTCTCACTGTCTCTTGTGGTTTTTGGGCGAGGTACAGATTCAGTGCATTAGAAGTGCAGTTTTCTCTGACATCAAGGATGAATTTATTACAGCTTGAACAATAAAGTCCAATCATTCATAAAACATACAAGTTGGGTACCATAACAAGTATAAATTGAAATGAGTGAAAATCTGATAAGAAAGTCACTTCTGTCTCCTCAGAGACAGATGTTTCACTCCTGTCCTGTTGTTTTAGAACTGGAATGGTTTTTTAGTTACCGGCTAGGGAGGAGAGAAATAACAGCCATTGAAAATGTAACTTTTAAATGTTAGAAAAAAAGGGGAGCCTCCCCCCTTTTTCCATACGACTCCTATTTTAAGTCTGCCCCCACCTCCCTGCAGTGGTTTCAGAATTTGTGTCCTGCCTTTCATATCAGAAAAAAAAATGAGAAAGTGTTCAATATGATTTTTCTCCTCTCCTTATGTTTAAGAGATTAGCCAGAACAGGGCAAGTTTTGGGCTGCACTACATCACGAAGTTAAGTCATTTTACACCTCTGTCTCTCCCTGGGTCAGCCACCAGCAGTTTATCCCTTGCTGGCAGGGGAGGGGAACAGCAGTATCCAGTGACTCCTGTAATGCTGCAGAGCGGGATTATGTAGAGGTCCCAAGAGTCCCTCTGCAGCCAGCAAGTAACTGCTCTTGGAATGAGGAAGAACTAAGACAAAGTTTCTGGATCTGATAGTTTTTACCCACTCAGTGCTCCTGTTAACAACGAAAGGCTGACTCCGTAAGATGTAGCAGGGAATACTGGTTTTTTTTGGGCTGGTCCTGCACACAACCCCAAAGTGCCCCAGATCACTGGTTTTTTCCTGCCAACTCCTTCCTTCATCCCACCCCTGTTATGCAGACATTTCCCTCCGCTGTGGCTAGCAGGAAATATTTTCCTATTCCTGGCTGATGTAGGAAGCAGCTCTCTCACTCTTTATATTTGGTCAAATGAACAGTCTAGCTCAGTTTCAATTTCTTCTCTTCCATACCACATGCAATGGCAAACCTTCAGCATTCTCCCTCTCCAGCATGCCCTGGGACTGAGAGGGGAAAGAATTTCAACTCTGAACTCTGTACCCAGGTAGGATGATGGACCAAATAATTATTTGTCTACGGAGCTGCAAAACCTGCAGTCTATTTCTTGCTGTGCTGGTGACTCAAGTCTGTGATCCCAAGCAAATAATCTCCATTTCTCAGTTTCTTCTGTAAAACGGAGACAGGGATTTTGGCTGGCCTTCAGAACAGGGAGGAAATGTGCAGTTTGTTTTCAAATGCATCAAATGGGGTTTCAGAAATGAAGACTCCAGGAGCAGATCTGGAGGTATTTACTATCTTGTTCCTGTGCCTAGCCTTTGACCCTGGTGGAATAGGATCAGAATAGCATCAGCAGCGATAGGATCAGGACCTACTGCATGCACAAGCCTTTAAAGAAAAAAGCCAGGCAGCAGTGGAGGCTGAAGAGGAGAGGAGATTATTTTGCCTTTCAGCAGAGGGCAGTGGCGTTTCCTGGACAGATAAGCATCTCATAAAAATTTCACAAAGCCTGCAGGCTATAGGAATCCCTCTCTGTCTGTCTTTTCTTCACTCTCCTCTGTTCTTCTCTTTCAGACTGGTTTCTGTGGGTGGTCAATGGGCAAGAACTTGAAAGTGCAACCGGTAAGTATTACAGACATGTTGCTCGCAGTTGTCCTATGTAGTTACAGCCTGTTCAGTTGCAAATGCTGTTCTTTGTTTCCTTGTCTCTAACACTGAGTGTTTGTGCAGTCAAGATTAAACAAGCCCTCCAAGTCAACCTGCTAAGTGTTGTGTGTTCTTTACAAATAATTTAGTAGTGCTCGGGTTCTGAACACTTAGCGGAAGCTCATGAAGTTATGTTCACCATCAAAGGTTGTGGGAGATCCATGAGGGCTGATAACTCTTCAGCCGTGAGATGCTCTGGGAACTCTACTGCTGCTTAGGAATATCCCAAGAAAAAGGGTGCACAGATGGCACAGTGCTTTAGCAGTGAGGCCATTGAGAAAGGGTATTGACAGGCATTCATACTGGCTGTGTTGCTGAGGGTGAATTGCTTTATTCTTCTGGAACTTCTTATATTGCTGTGACATGATAAGGTAAAATGAATGTATGTTTGCATCATGCTTCAGCACCAAGAAGAACCACAAGGGCCTGTCTTTTCTTCAACTATAGCCCCTGGCTAAGCCATCAGACATCTCCTAGTTATGATCTTGACATGTGCAATACCTGGGGCATCCCAGAAAACTATTCAGCCTAACATGTGTCCACCAAGATTCCCTGTCCTTCACACTTTATCCCTCCATCACACCTACCTCATTTTTGCCAACAGTTGCCTCTCAAAGAAACTCATTTGCTGATCAATTTCTGCAGTTAAGGCTAGATTCTGGAGTTGCCTGCCTCCTTCTCTGTAGTGGGTACCTTTTTTGTCTGTCCTACTCCCATGGGAGCCATCAGCACCTTCATTTCAGATGTGCATCTTTCCCACTGAGATGCTTATATTGGCCACAGAATACGAATCCAGAGTTCTGCATGGGTTGGTACAACATCAGCACTAAAAAGTCCAGTCACAGGTTAGTCACTGAAAAGGGGGCTGGATAAAGGTGGGATGGGCTAGCTGTGTTTATGTATTTACTGGATTGTATCCCACTGTCACATGAAACAACCATGCTGGCCAAGGTAGTTCAAGCTGGCTGTGGCTAGCTGTGTAATGGGGCAGAAAAAGACAAGCTAGCTCAAGGACGTTCTTTCTCTTCCAAGTGAGAACTCTCTTACCAACACCCCTGGTAAGCTCCTATTTCTTGACAACCACAGACTTCTTTTCCCCTTTACTCCCAACTACTCCCACCTAATTTAGCCCCAGCAGTCATCTATCATGTTCAGGCACTCCTCTCCCCACTTTTGACATCTAGCACACCTAGCAGTCCTCTTCCAGCATCTATCTGAGAGTCCTTTCTCTGCTCTGTGCAGCTCAGAGATGAATTTGAGGTGGTTTAATGGCTTGTTCTCCAAGGAAATCCCAATCTCACCTAGTGTACCAGGGATCTCTGAAGCTGTTTGCACTACAGGAAGCCATGAACTCCGAAGTTCATGCAGCCTGGGCTTCCAGAGAAGTTTGCAGGGAGGAAGAGACTAAAAAATGAAATAACTGATCGGGTTCACCTGTTAACTAAGCAGCACTTGGACAAAGGTTGTGTCTGTGTCTGCTGACAGCTAGCATCCAGGCTTGAGTTCCCAGGAGACAGAGGGGGCAAAAAAACCCCCTGAAAAACAGTAATAAAGCAACCTGTGAGCAGTGGTGGGATGGGAAGATGGAAATACTGTTCTTTTAGTACTGTTTTCCCTGCTGTGCCTGCAGCTATGTCACTGGGGGCAGCAAAATGTATGTGAAAAGCAGGGTAGATGGCAAACTATTGAAAAGAGCATTTCTAGCTTGCATTGTGCCTCCTTATAGAGCCTTGCTGTAGGGATAGCAGAGCAGATGGGAAGTGGGCTAATCCTTCCAGACTCATAATGAGGAATGGGGGAGAAGGCCTGAGGCTCAAAGAGGTGCCTCCCTACTTTGTCCATACAAGTCCAATTTTGAATCCAGCACCAATGGTCTCAATGATGGTTTCTCTCTCTGCTGGGGCAGTCTCTTAAACACAGCCCTCTGAGGTGGGGAGGAACCAGGCAGGGCAGGGAGAAGGAGGACACATCTGCTGGATGATATGGTTCAAAAGAGAAAGGAGAAGCAGCAGCACGTGGCTGCTTCACATGGAAGTGTCCTGTGTGTGTAGGAGAGCACATTTGAGAATGGTGTCCTGTTCTCCAGAACCTCCATCGTCTCTCCTCTGCCCTGTGGTTCTGCTCATGAGCTGGCTTAAAGTGTTGTTGGTCAGGCTGACAAGCTGCCATGAGACGACCATGGAGGAGAAAAGGGGAAACACAGCATTGTGCACACAAGGTGCATTATCTCCTAGGGAGACTGGGAGATGAAAAAAATTTGTATCAGTCTCAAGCTCAATGTGTGAGATCTGACAGTCTGTAGGAGGGCAGATAAGACTTGCTGTGCAGACCAGACTGGCAATGGCTAACCTACATCTAAAACTGAAAAGTCTAATAGTGAAGCCTTTAAGGAAGACTTGGGCTTCAAAATGCTTATTATTGAGGGAGTAAGGAGAAACTCTCCACAAAAGATATGCCATGGGACCCATATCAGCTGTACAGCATCCCATCAGCTCTAGGACACCCAGCATATTTGCAGGGAAAGCCTGCAGTTACTCTGAAAAGTCAGGTAACAACCTAATGATCGGTGTTGGCTATGAACCAGATGGGGATGGCTACTGGTCAAAAGTGGTGAGCCATCAGCAGAACTCTGGGAGGGGGAAAGAGATGGGAAGCTCAAATTAAGATGTATCCAAACATCTCTTTTTTTCCAGATTCAGCTGTTACACCACCTGTGCTGCCTGGTCCTGGTGAGTTTGCTCTTAATTCACAACCAAATGTTGTGAACCTCTCTTCCCTCTCCTTGCCCAGTCCCTTACACACCCAGAATCTTGCCTTCCCTGACTGCCCCTAACCCTGGCACTGATGCCCAAAAGACTCCTTCTCTCTGTGGTCATCTGTCTTGTCTGTGCATCAGGCTGACCCTAAGGCAGATTATAGAGCAGGAGTCCTCTATAACAGTTATGAAAACTTGTACATAGCAGTCAGTCCTCCAACTTCTTTTCCAGGTTATTACTGGTAAATAATAAAATTATTTATTTGGGTTGATTTATCAGAGGGAACAAGAAAACCACTTCCTTTTGATCATGTGTCATGGCCAAGGGGTCAATGACCAGTGGTCTGGGAATACTGGTTCTTAAAGGAGTTACTGTTCCTTAGGAAGAGGCACTCACAGGCTTCTTTGATTCTTGCCTAGCTGGATGGCAATTACAGGAACTACGTTACATTTACCTGAACTTTTGAATTATAAGTGAAAATGTCCTTGCAGTGTAGTTTTCAACAGCAGTGGCAGTGCTTTATGGTAAAGCTTGGACAGGTTTTCAGCATTGGCTGTGTAGCTGGCACTAGATTCTTACTGAATTTGTACCTTCTGTTATGATTTTATGTTAGTAACAAGGAAATAGTTTCCCACATTAGACGTTACAATGGAGAGCTCTTGAAAGAACACTCCAGGTAGTTGTTTTGAATGAGACTGGATGTGGCACTCAGTGCCATGGTCTAGTAACTGCAATGGTAGTGGATCAAGGGTTGGACTTGATGATCTCTGAGGTCCCTTCCAACCCAGTCGATTCTGTGAAAGATGATGTCTAGGAAGAAATCATGGTAAATCACACTAACTTTTCTATCCTCTGTCTTCCAGCTCAGCCTGACAAGGAAACTGCGACACCTTCATCAGGTACATTTAAGTTTGCTGCCTGCACCAAATCCCAGACCCACTTTCACCCACCTTGTTACTTGCTCAGGAGGATGCTGGCTCAGCACTGAGCTTAGTTCCCTGGAAATTTCCCTCACCCCACTCTTTGAGTTAGAAATACTGGACAATGACAACAGTGGAAGCAGAAGCTTTCCCCTGGCTGGCATGCCTGAGAGGACACAAATGGGCAGATCACCAGAGCAGATACACTGGGTCAGTATTCTGTCCTTGTCAGTGGCTGACACCTGGCATTTCAGAAGGAAATGCAAGAAAACCTGTAACAGCTAGCTGCAAGGTTGTCTAGAAAAGAAAGGAACCAGATCTGTGTCCCGAAGTGTTAGACTGCATATCTGTTAGAAACATGTGTCTTAAATGTGCGGCCACAATTTACATTTTAAACAAAATGAACAGTTTGTGTCTGTCCCTTTTACAGCATGTGCCTTCTGTATTGAGGATTCCTACTGGGTTTGTTTTGCATTTCACTCAACTTTCCCTTAGTTTTGTCTTATGAAGCAAGGGAATCAGAAATGTCTGCCTTATTTTTCTGTTCTCTAAACTATCCCCATCTCTTACAAGAGGGTGGAAAATAGAGGCCAGGGGACTTCCCTGGGAGGCTACAGGACAATTATGAAGTTCCATGTGCGCCAGATTCACTGCACCTGCCAGTGATGCTGGATTGCACCTCTTTGTGTGTGTTCCCAGACTGTCGTGAGGAGAAGTTCCCTTGCACACGCCTGTACTCTGTTCACAAGCCAGTAAAGCAGTGTATCAGCTACCTCTGTGTTACAAGGTAAGAAACCAGCAGTCCCTAAGAAAACGTCTAAAATCTCTCCAGAAACAGTATGTCCAGGTCAGCTGTTGTTTCCTTTGCAGTCTAGGTGTTCCCTCAGGGATCCAGTCTTATCCCAGAGTGTCCTTTTGGGGTGATTAATTAAAACAGCACAATTATCTCTGCAGCACTGAAGAGCTGTTATGTGCTCTGTTTTGTAATCAGTACTTAAGGCATTTGGCCATTTAATGAAGTCTATACAGATTACTTTCCCATTGACAACAGCCTTATTCTAGACTAAATAAGCCTAAAAATTTAGGATTTTCCCCCTCATCAGTGAAAATACCTATTTATTACCTTTTTGTTGTTGTTGTTTCTCTGGGTTCCTGTGCTTTTTGCTACTCTCCTTGGTGTGTTCCTGGTGATCCCCCAGTGTGCGTCGCATGTACATAATAAACAAGGAGGTGTGCTCCCGCATTGTCTGCAAGGAGAACGAGGTCATGCAAGGTGAGTGATAGCACCAGCTTGACTAAAAGAATAGCTGCAGCCATCTGAGAGAGACTCCAAGCTAACTGTTTATCCAACCCCAATCCATATGTGGTATACTCCTTGGACGTGTCTCGGAGGAGCTGTGATGCAAGGCAGTGTTGCATCCAGTATACATGCCATGAAAAACACTGGGAAGGAGATATTGTAGTACCAAGAAGTATGAGAGATCTGCCTTCCTCAATCTTGATCACGCTCTATTAGCCCCAGACATGCACCCTTACTCAAAGTTGCGTTCCTTTGAGGTTAAAGAGTATCTTTCAGTACTTCTATTATGAATAGAAACAAGATCCAGCCTTGATTTCTTATGCAGTCTTTGTTGCAGCAAAATCTGGGTGATTTTAATATGTAATGTACATTAGCAGATGTAATGTACATAGCAGATCATAGAAGGAAATGAATAAAAGCCTAAGCATTTGTTCACTTGACTCATGTATATAAAGATTCAGCAGTTCCAGAAATTTCTGAAGGATGTAACTCTAACTATTCTGATGGTGAAAATTTGAAGGAAGCTTTTATTATTTGTCAACCTGTGTGTGCCTGCTGTGCCTTCAGATGAGATCTGTCGCCAGCTGGCTGGCCTTCCATCTCGACGTCTCCGGCGATCTGGACAACCCCAACATCTCCCTTGCAGACAACTCCTGGAGCAGCAGCGCAGAATGCCTAATGCTCTGTGAGCTATCACCAGTAGCAGAAAAGAAAGGAGAGAAGAGAAATCGTCATCCACTACCTACAACCCAAGACAAGTCTTTCTCATTTGTGATTTCCCCACCATTTCCTTGCTTCTTTGCCTTCCCCCACATCCTCTTCTTCAGGTGCTGCAGTAGTCAGAATCCCTTCTCTGCTAGTCTGTCATGGTGGCTGTTGTCATCTGTTGCTGAGGATGTGGGATGCTCCCCTGTTTTCTCTCAAACTCTGTTTGGCAAGCCATGAACATCTGATTTCCCAGAGGTCCTTATAAATGTGCTGCATCTACTCTTGCTTCAGCCCTGCAGAGAGAGACAGGATGCCGTCCTCTCCAACAGTACAGATGCCCTCATCTGCATCTTGTGGAAGAGTGCAAACTTTTGTGCCTTAGGACTCCTGGCTAGGCTTCTTGTATGGCATCAGTATGAATTTGGATATTGTTTGTCAGCCTGAGCCTCTCCAGTCTTCCTGAACTACTGTGTAATAGTGCAGCCTCCTCTTGTGTCTGTTGGCCTCAGAGAAATGACAGAAGAGTGCCAAGGCAAATGTTATTGTCCTTGCATGGCAGCAGAACATTTATAACTACCCCTGGGAAGTTCTGTGTCTCAAGCCCCTTGCCTTCCTTACACACAGATGCTACCAAAAGGAAGAATTCCGGATTTAGTATGGCATTATATTTTTCTCAAGAAGATTATGTTGGAATAGATTGCTGCCCTTTCCTCTCCCTGCTCTCCTCTCTCCCATTCTGTCCCTCCTTTCCCATTGAAGAAATCTCTTGGTGCCTGCTCCAGGCAAGTTCCAGGGACCAGTAAGTATGGCTGCCATTGTTCCTAAGCCCAAGAGAGCCCATGAAGAACCTGTGTGTCCTCACAGTAATGGGAACTTACAATGAATTAGCTTGTCCTGGTGACTTGTCTTGGTCTGGCTACCTCCACACACTCTCCATCTGCTGAGCCTGCTTTCCATATCTCCACTTGAGTTCCTACCTCCTGACCTGGGAGCTACTGCACAAAGCAGATAGAAGTCCCAAATTAGGATGGGATGTGGAAGACGAAGAATCATTATCTGGCATACATTTTTTTTTGTTGTTATTTTTTTTTTTTCCCCTGCAGGTTCTCTGGCTGTGCTGACCTGCACAGAGCCAGGCACTGGTGGGGTAATAAGCCCATCTCCAGGTGTAAGCACTTACAGAGGCAGGCCAACCCTGGGAAAAGAATTAACTCTGGTAGCACTGGAACTCTGTGGTCTGCTCAAGAACTTTGTTTTCCAAATATATGGAGAACATTTCCAGATATATGGGCAGTTTTCACTATGTGACTGGGTAGGGTAAATGGGGAACAGTTGTCTGAAGTGGATTAATCACTCTGTGTGACTCTTCGTGACATGATTCTGTGAGCCAACAGAGCTGAGCAGGTTAGCTCACTGCAGCAGATCAGCCAGACCTTGTCTCTAGGTTCTCTGACCATTGTTCCTTACTAGCAGAAAGCCAGTTTTCTAGAATAGGCATTCACCCCCATTGCATAGTATACTCTGCTGCTGAACAGAATACCATTCAGCCTTGCAGAAGCACTGGTCTGCTGCACAGAGGCAGGAAAATGCAACACAGGGGAGAGTTTGCTGATGCACAGATGCAGACATCTCCAAGAAAAAGAGCAAAACAATTAAGGTAAGAGCCTCAGATTTCTGCTGTATGCAGTGAGAAGCTGGTTATATCCTCTTTGTAGGGGAAGACATCCTGGGTGGACACAATTTTGTCCTGCATAAGGTCAAAAATTGCCATGGATGGGCTAAATCTCTCTGTATTAATACAGGAGAAAGAATTCCAAGTTATGTGGTGACTGGAATGTCATCCTATATGTAGGACATCACACCCCTACACAGAGGATGATACTCTTCTTGAGTACTCAAGGCTCACTAGAGATGAAGAAAGAATTTCTCTGTACTGAGAGCATGCACATACATGTAGAGAGGAGGGCACAGAGAACTTGATATCAGAGACATTCAAGCCACTGGAAGCCACTGACTTCTATGCTGGGACACCTGTGGAATTTGCCTGTGTGGAGGAAGGTAGGATAGAGAGGAAATGTTAGAGGAAGCTCTTGCAAATTGGGCTAGGCAAAATCTCTGCTCTGTATTTAGAGTTGAATGTAAGCTGATATAGATATATATAACCATATAACATAGCCACTGTACAGTATATAAAAATTTAACATTCGTAGAGATTGGGAATGGTTAGAAGCCTTTCTGTTGCTTGCTTTCACCAGGGACAGGAAGAGGTGCTTCTCTCCAGGAGAACACTGTTTTAATGCTAGAGTCCACTTAATGCACACAAAAATATTAAAAGAAAATTTATTTCCAATTATTCTTGGAAACTCTCATGTGTATGGGTTTATTTGTTTCTAGCTGCATTTGTGGGCAGACTTGGATCCTGCATAAATCTGTCATTTGGACTGCTTTACTCCCTGCTAGCCCAGTTGTGTGCTGCCACCTTCCCTTCACTCGTGAATCACAGGACTTGCTGGGAGGTCGTTATTTTTTCTAGAGATACAGAAAATTATCTTCAGCACTTTTTTTCCCCATGGATAGCCATGCCAGATTTTACTGATAGGTGGTAGCTGCTGAGCACAGGGATAACTCCTCCCAGCCCATAAGATCTGTGCTCAGGGCTCATCTTTTCACAGTGCATGTGCCATGACCTGCTGGTGGAGAATTACTGTCTCTGAGTAAAATGGCTGAAATAAGAGAAGAGCTGTGATAAATCATCTCATCAGCAACTAAGAATTTGTTCACTAGAGCCATCTAACTCAGTAATGGGAATAACTGAACAACTACATTGAAAATTACATATCTGAATCAAAAGGATTAAGGAAATTTCTCTTTCACTGAATTTCTGACTTTTGCATAGATTAATCAGACACTGACTATTCATCATATTTTGACCAAAAAGAGAACTCGGAGCATTTGGGACTCTAAGCAGTGGCTTCATATGTCAGCAGGCAAGCCTTGCATCTAGATGGTATTGCCAGAACAAACAAAAGAAAGTGGCTGTGGCCCAAATTACCAATTAAACTGCCTCTGACAGTGTTCCATCATTCCTCAGAATTAAACCACACAGTGCAGGTTATTGCACAACACCATCCCCTACAATCAATGCTCCTTCCTGGCTAACACTGCAGTGTCCCTTTCTTGGACCATTAATGAAAACAGCCTCAGCCCGAGTGACAGTGGATCTTGGTCCTACCTACAGAGCCCTGACCCTGCTCTGACTCATAAGCTCTTGGCCTTTGCAATGTCAGAGCATTCATCTGGCTGTGTGAGCACAGTGCAACATATGCCATTGACTTTTTGTAATTCAGTTTATTCTTCCCTTTCCTGACAGTACCAGAGCCTGCAGACAGGCTTCCTCATCTTCATTAGAAGTTATCCCATACACAGATTTATCTCCCCTGCCATTGCAACCTGAACTGTGGCAATGTTGCATTGCTGGTCTCTGGACTTTGCCCTCTCTTGTAAATTGGGAAAATGTTTTTAAATAGAGGTCCAGCTAGGTCTGTTTCTCGTTAAGTTGGACTAGCCACAGAGAAAGATGCTGGAGTCCCATTTTAGAAGCATGGTCTAGAATTTGTGGCTTCTGAGCTGGAGCCAGAGTTAAATGGCCTGCAACCACACAGTGATTGGTCTTGGTCATTTTGCTGTCACAACACCTGAGTGTTAGGAGTTTGAAGGCTGCTGTTTTGAGGCCAGTGCTCTGATGCCTGGTCACCAGTCTGAAGCTGTACGTCACTTTGCTGGGCATATGGAGTTGGAGCCTCCTGCCAGGGAAGCTGGCCACTCCCTCTGAGGGCTTTCTGCTGCACCTGGAAAGCAAGGGCTGCTCCATTTTCCCATCTCTCCGTCTTCTCTTTGTTCTTTGCCTCTGTTTTCCTCATCTCCTCTCTTTCTTCTCTGTTCATGTATTTATCTTGGAGCAAGAAACCAGTTGGAAGAGGACAGTGGGGCTGAAGGAAGGGTGTTCAGTGAGATGACACACAGCATTTATCTGGTGGGGCTGAAGGCCCCTGCCAGCTCTCCTTTTCCCTTGCCCTCTGCTTCTCATGCTCTGTGGCACCTCAAGTCAACTTGAGCACTGTGGGAACAGCAGACACTGCAGGTCTTGAAGTGTCAGCTCCTGGTTGCAGAAACAAGGTGACTAGGAAGGGGCAAAGCATGGAAGGGGGGGGGGGTATTGGAAGCCACTACCATGTCACCTGGAAGCTCTGTGTTTCCTGGATCTTGTCCACAAGAACCTGCAGCATGAACAAGAGATTGTCATGGGGCCTCTCAGCTTGGAGGGATCCCTTAAGAGCATCATGGGGCCTCTCAGCTTTGAGGGGTCTCTCAAGAGCATACTGCTGCCTGGGATGTGAAATTGTCCTTCACAGAGGGAAACGCTGCTTGCAAACCATCCCAAAAGAGCACTTCTATTATGTAAATAACAGCTGGAATGAAACCAAAAGGGATTTTAGCTCAAAATATAAAAGGTTGCATTGTTTTGGTTTTTTTAAAGACAATTTTAAAGGTTCATGATCCCATAACATCTACTTCTGGCACCATATGATCTGACATTTAACCAGACTATGAGGTCGGGATGGGCCTCAAGGATCATCTGGTATGACCTTTCTTAGTAAAAAGCACATTGTTTGACAGCATAAATTTGTCTGAATTCCATTTCAGTGTTTCCTATTCATCTCCTGCTCTCTGGTCTTCATTATACTATTTATTTCTCCCTATTCTCTTCCATCCTTAGCCCTTGTATTGAAGCAAGCTAGAATAAACTTCCACAAATTAGAGTTGGATTTTAATCCATTAAAATAACATTAATTAAAATTCACTCATCATGAATTAATTTGAATGTCTAGCTTTGCTATTAATGTAAATTATTATTTTCAAATAAAAATCTTTTCAGCAATATATATATGTACATATATATATATATATATAAATCCTGAATTGGTGTAAGTCATCAGCAGAGCAAAGCCTCATTCGATTAATAAGTTCTCTTTTACAATCCCGTTTTGGGCATTTTACTAAGATTGCAATTCCCATACAAATACGACTTATCCCATATTAGACATTAGCAAAAAGATGTAATAAATAAACATGAATAATTCAGTGTGTTTAAATAATAAGTGCTGTGAAAACTCACCTGCTTAAATATATATGAAGCTGTGCATTTTTAAAAGGAACGTCCTTATTAGGATAGTATCCCTTCCCAGTTAAGATCATCAATACAATTACATACAAAATTAACAAACAGTGCTAATAAAAAGAATAATAATAAAGCTGATCAGATTGCTCAGAGCCTTTTCCATCTGAACTTTGAAAAAGTCAGCAAGGATGGAGAATTCACAACATCCTTCTGTGCTGCACCATGCTTAAAATGGAGAATATTTTCATTATGTCAGATCAGAAATTCCTTTGTTTCAGCTTTCATCTGTTGCTTCTTTTTGCTCTGCACCTCTGAGCAGAGTCTGTCTCCACCTACCCTACAATACTGCTGCAAGCAATTGAATAAAACAGCAAAAACACCCCATTTAATTCACACAAATCCTGAGTTTTATTGTAAACCAAGGAATTTTACTTATTCCAATTCATTGTCTTCCTTTGTGGAAACTGTGTTAAAAATGCAAAACATGGTAAAAATAGATGATTCCATAAAAGGATTTACACTCTGTCCCTGAAATACGACACTTTGTCTCCCTTCATCCAGCATTTGCTTCTTGTGTACTGCCTTCTCAGTCTGAGGCCACTTTCTATTTCTCTGCCTCAAGTTTGTTAGCTATGAGTTTCACTGTTCTGCCCTTAGCTGCATCTTTGCCTCTTTTGGTTTGTCAGCTTTCATTTTCTCCAGCTCTTGATGATTTCTTGACCATGGTGGCCACCAGTTTCTTGGCTTTCTTTGGGATCCCCTTCACAGCCACAGCTAATCTGGGCTTCTTGGCAATGCCAGTCAAGGGCCAAATGGTTCTTGGCCTTTGCTTCCTTCCTGGCACCTTACTTGGCACCTTGGTTTGCTATTGAGTTTGAAGGAGCTAGAAGTGCCAAGTTCTCTTGTGCTGCCCTTGTCCAGGCTCCTGAGCCCTCCTAGCCTGTTGTTCTTCTGTAATGCAAAGATTTCCCTTCCAGAGTGGTCAGAGAAAGTTCTGTGCTTATTGGAGAGACTCTGCCATCATAATCAGCCTCCTGGAGACTGGGGGCTTGCAGTTATTTGGATCCTCCAGCCTATTTCTCTGGCTTCTTATCCAGTGCCTTAGAGGCTGGAGCATCAGTAGCACGTGCAGCAGCAGCAGCAACTTCCAACAGGGCAGCCAGTACTGCTTACCACTGAGACATCTTGACCAAGGTTTTTGGTTTCACACTGGTACACACACGCATGCCACCTCTTGTACTGAGTGCCTTGCACCTACAGAGCCTTTCCATGCTGAAGGCATTCCTGTGGGGTTTACTGCTCTGACCTGTTCCCTTGCAGCACCAAAGTCATATGGTATTAGAAAACACAGCCCCAGGAAAATGCTCACGCCTCACTATCTCTCTTGTCTGGTACCCAAATAGCAGAGGTCAGCTGGAGCAAGCTGAGTTATGAATTATGAGTTATGGACTGACAAATAAAACATTTTTTTTCTTCTACAGCCTAGACTTAGCCTTTAGCTGGTCACTGCTGTGGAAGAAGGATTCTAAAGACTTTCTTTGCTGCCTGGTGTGGTGTGAATGTGGTCATTCCTGAGACTCTCCACACTGTGGTCACAAGTTATTTTCTCATCAGCTCTGCTTGAGCCCAGCATCACCATTACCCACCATTACCATCACCTTCTCTCCTGGCTCCACTGTCGATCAGCTGGTATCTTTGTAGTTTCCCTTTGGTTTAATTTAGGAAAGGCATCTGAACTTTTCTTAATCTCTGCAAGCTCCTTTGCCATTTCTGTCCCCTGAGAGTCCCCAGACTCACTTCTTTAGGGTAAATTTTTGCCTCCCCAGTCTGTGGGCTTTTTTTGGTCTTGTCACCAGTTTTCCAAATCAGAATGGAACTGAGCCATCCATCTTAAAGTGCTCTATGCACTGTGCCTGTGCTCTAACCTACTTATACCTTCACAGCAATGATGGAAGAGATGAGTGGCCATGGTGCCTCCTTACTGAATACAGACTGAGCAAAGGGAAATTAACTGGTTGTGTATGTGAATGCAAGATCTCTGTATTCAAGTGGGATATAGTCGTTCTGTGGCCACATCTGAGTGGGAAGCAGAAGCAATGCTGCTGGTTTTAGCGTTGTCTAAAACCAGTGTGAGTGAATTAAAATTTCTGTTAATAAAGTTTTATAATCAGTAGTTTCTCAGGGTCTTCATATCAGCTTTAGATTCTTCCTCTTCTTTCTCTCCTCTGTTTTCAAGGAGCTTCTTGCAGTCTTGTAAGCCAAGCAAAATGCATGCTTTTGGCTGGGACATGAAGGAATGTTTTTAAATTCTGTGAAATTAGCTAGAAACTTCTCAGGTTTGCATGTCATCCCCTACCTGGGCAGCTAGCTCAAATGTGTCACGATTCTGACCTCACTGCTTACAGCAGAAACCTGAGAGCCTCCCATGTGGTCATGGCTTACAGAATAACTGATGCTAGCAGTCAGCTCAGCCAGGTATGGCAGTGCACTGGTAGGGAAGGAAGACACCAGAGATATCACAGCAAAGGAGAATATCACTTTTCCTCTCCTTCACCCTCTCTTCATTGGTCTCAGGACAGGTCTCCCATTCCACCTCCTGGAAGAGGATGAAAGCTGTGGATACAAACTCTAATTCTACAGTTTGACATTTTGGCCTTAGGGAGTAGAGGTTCATGGTAGCATCCCACAAACCTGGATATAGCCAGGGATGAGAGTATAGGAGCAGCTCTGAGCTCTGGCGGGAGGAAGGCAAGAACATGCAGGGCTATCTTGAATCTTCTGAAAATGTTTGATTTGTTGATGAAAAAAACTTCAGAGGACAAAAGAACACTGTTCATGAGGACCTCCATCTAAGGAAAACTTGTACAAATGCAGGGAACTCCAAACACATGACTGCGAGCTAAGGAACATGCAGCATGCTGCTCTTTAGTGAGCTTCCAAGCATTTTTCTCACAGCCTGTCCAGCAAAGGATTTCTTCAAAAGCAACAAGGAAATAAAAATCAGGATTTACCACCCAGACCCCAGGTGCAAGCTCTTTTCTGCACCCAGTAGCATGAGCTGCAAACAGGAGCTAATAGCAGGCAACTTTGGTCTGTGAAACCATAACCACAGCTAGAAGGTGAGTCTCATTGTGAAAAACTGGTGTGAATCGAGTTTCTCCCCGTGACTAAGCAGATGATTGCAGAGCTATGGAGGCACTCTCTTCCATTAAGGAGAGGGAAGATGCGATTGAGAGTGGGGTGTAGGGTGCCCAGACCTACAGCTGAGCTGTAAGAGAACAGAGGAAAACTGGAATCCAGCTCCCTGTGCAAAAAGATCATGTTCTCTAGGTCCATGCAGCACCAAATCAGAAGCCAAGTCATTTGGGCAGGGTGTGCTTGAGGCTTGGAGGTTCATACACTGCTGTGGAAAGCAGCAAGGTGCAAGCAGCTCTGGTGGGTACTTCCCCGCCCCCGGTTCTCAGCATGGCCAAGGCATTCTGCTCTGATAACAGACTCTGCTTTTCTTAGTGTAAATGAGATGAGCTGCCAACCATGTCACAGCCTCAAGCTAGAGAAGACAGCAGGCATTTAGTTTGAGGGCATTTAGTGCAAGTCTTTGGACTTTGGTTGCATTATTGCATTCATGATGGAGAAGCCATTCACAAGGTCTCAAATTCCTCAACCCAGCCCAGTGCCTTTCCTCCCAGCAGGTGTCAGTCAGTTGTAGCAAGGAATGTAACTGATGCTGCCTAGAGACATGGTGAGGGGAATTAATACAGGGATAGAAAAATCTGTGGGGTCACAGCGGCAGGATTCAGGGTCATTAGCTCCTTTAGACAACCTCAGACTGGGCTAGCAGAGGGCTGCAGAAGGGGAATGAGGGGCACTCAGAGAATTGTGGTTGAAAAATGTGTACTCAATTCAAGAGTTTCATCTTGATTTGCTTCATCTTCCAGCACCAAAACAAGATCAACAGTGGAACAAAAATAAAATGCAAGTTGAGTCTCCAGGTAAAGTTTTCGCAAGTTCAAGCCTGGGAAGCCAGATTACTAATAACATGCATAATAACATACAATTTTAGTGCACACGCAGCAACCAGATGCCCTCAATTCTGCATCAGTGGTATTATCTACAACTCTGCAATCTACAATTCTTTGCAGTGCACAGTGCAGGTGTCCAGGCTTCATAAATCCACTCCCACTCAGCTCCTCTGGCTCACCTTCCCACTTCCTTCTCCTGACCTTGGATCTCTGCTCTCATCTAATATAAGTGCATCCTCAGTGATACTCACCCCACAGTGCTCTAGATTTGCATTTTCAACCCCCTCACAATACACAACCCTGCCTGGTGTTGTCCACCCCAAGCAAGCCCCACACACACCCTCACAGCTTTTCCTTGGTGCTGCATATTCCACATTAGGAAAGGCAATGCTTTGCCATGCCACTGCTGAAACCTTCTCCCCAGGCTTGGAATCCACAGCTGCATCACAAGATGAGTTGGTAGCTTGAGGCACAAGGCCCTTTTTACCCCATGACCAGGACAGCAACTGCCTCTACAATTCACATGGATTTTTTTTTACACCCAAAACTCTAGTAATAGGAGTGGTCTGCCTGGCAGAGGTGCCTGAGAGAGCACATTATCTGTATATTGTGTCTATCATCTCTCCAAATAAGATGTTGATTCTTTGTGGAATGAAAGCAGAATAAAATGTAACATGCTTATTGTTACATGATCATGTAATAATGATTATTATTACAGATCAATGCTTTAGTATATAATTATGCTTGTGTTAAATAGGCATGTTACATTGTACATACATTACATTGTATAATAAATAAACACATCAGCTTATTTATTTACCTGGATCAAAATGCAAGGAACTCTGTTGTTCCCTTGCTTGAGGTGCAAGTTAGTATCTGTGGTGCATCAGCATTTCTGAGCAGAGAAAGTTTTTCTGCTTGAGGTTTTCACATGAGGTAAGGGGAGGCAGGTGTCAATGCTTCTTGTTGTTCAGTTTAAGAAATAACCAACTGGTGATGTTAGCGCTTGTTTCCAAGTGCTATTTCTGAGTAAAGGCTGAATAGAAAAAAAATTTATGTATTTATATCAGCACAAACCAACACACTACTTCCTGTTGACTAAACAAGCAACCTCTCCTCTGCTTTGGGGCTAGGTAATTACCTTAAATTATTCACCACATTTTTGATCTCTGATTTCTTAGCAGTTTGATTGCTGAATCTATAGTAACAGTAATAGTGATATTTCTCTCCCCCTCCAAAACTGTTTTGCAGCCTGCTGTTACTTGTTGTTCTCAATTCAAGATAGGGAATAGAGCCCCAAGTACAAGTAACCTGAAGGGATGCTTGAGCATCCTTCTGTGATCCTGATAAGCTGGAGTAGTGCCTCTTGCTTGATGAAACTCCAAACACACCAGTTCAGGCACCTTTCCTGGACTTCTCCACAAGCCTTTAACTTTAACGGATCCAGGCTTTGATCAGAAACAGAGATGGAGTCAACTTCAGTAAAATTGTTTTTCTCTTCTCTCCTTCTCCCAGTCACTTCTCCAAATAAGTTTGCACTTAACAGAAGAACACAGTGGTCAGCATCTTCCCTCATGTGTATTAGCCCCCAGAAGAGTTCCACCATAAATTAAAGATTTGGCAATTTATAGTCAGGGAGAAAGCTAGACAAGCAGCTAGGTCAGTGATCAGCAACTTTTCCATGGTTTTTCAAGCTTTTTTTTTAAACCAGAGCCAAGGTGACATCTGCTAATGAGCAAGATTTTGCCTTGGCAAAAGAGTGCAGCTCCTGCTTTAGGCAGAAGTGCATAGGAGCTGAGGGTCCCTCTCTGAGCTGTCATCCTAGATTTGCTATGAGACACAAAAAACACATCAACACCAACATGTTTCTGCTCTGGGGATTAGAGATAGAGAGTGGCAGAGAATTGCTGCCACTGACTTTGTGCATTCATACCTCATGTGTGAGGGAAGTTACTGGTCTAAACAAAGGGAAATAGAAAGCCTACTTCAGTATTTAGACTTGAGAGCCCTGCTAAAGCATTTCACAAATATAATTTATCTTTTTGTTCATTTGTTCTTTTTTATCTCTATGGAGACCAAAAAAGCTCTCAATATTTAAGGAAAAGAGCTGATAGAACATGGGAAAATTAATTCCACCCTCAGGCAGGACCAGAGAAAGGATCTACTTAAGTGTTTTATGAGACTTGACAGGCTAAACCTTTGTGAAAATCATTATGCATATATTTAATATATGGGGAATACCAGGCTGGTCATGAAGATACTTCTTGACTGCTTTCAGAGCAGAACATGTTATGTAGAATTTTCTACAAACTTTTGGCTGTGGAAATTAGGGGCCAGAACAATAAAGCTGAAGCTAACTTAATTCATCTGATGAAACACAGATTTCCCAGGGTGTATTGTTTTGTTGGTTTTTTTTTGCCTCAGTAACAAACATATTCTTGCATTATTAAAATAAAAAACTAGTATGAAAGGAGGAAAAAATTACTCTTGGTCTGCCCTAGGAGATTTGTCACAGGGTGTTGCTAGGGCAAAGGCCGAAAGGGTCCCACTGTTCCTATAGCAGGAGCATCCTCTTTGAGTCTGTTAGGTAGGACAGGTATTTGCAAGGATTGCAGGCTCTTCTAGCTTTGATCCTCAAAGGAAATAAATGCCACAGCCCTTGAGGCCAATGTGGCTGCCGAAATGTGGATTTATTGAGTGTGTGCCCTACCCAGACATTATCCCAAGGAGTAGCATAGCCCAGCCCTGGACCTTCCAGGATTTCTTGTCCTTTTCCTGAAGTGTGCCATGCCAGCTGCTCTCAAAGCTAAGTACTCTGAAAGTGCTGGCAACTCATGTCTCCTTTTCATGTTTTTGCATATACTGGTTTCACACGGTCCCAGCACGCTGAAAGCCAGTAAAATTAATAAGCAAAGTAAATCAAGCAGAGAAAAAATGAAGAACTACCCTAGCATGAGGTAAACAAAAGCTGTGTTGTTCAGCTGTGACACTGACTGTGCTCTACCTGAGGAAGAGATGGAGCAGAATCCCCCCTGGCTGCCTCCTCATCACCTTGCCTGACCAGAGCCATTGCCCCAGCCCTTGGTTGTCCTTCAGCCCAGCAGAGGGGACAGGTGTCTGGGCAGGTGCTGTGAGGCCATGGTGGAGCAGAGCCCAGGCAGCAGAGAATGGCGTTGGTGGAGCGAAGAGTGTAAATCCTGAGCGTGAGCCCAGGCGTGACAGGGTACAACTGCATGCCTGATGGGCACAGCCATCAGATGGAGGGGCCCAGCATCCATGCTGCCTGGAGAAGCAGGGATAAGGCCCTGAGTTATTCCCCACCATTCTTAGCATGTTGACACAGCTCAGGTGTCTGTGGACCTGTTCAGGTGCTGAAGCGGGACTCAGTGCTCCCCATAAACCCCAGGATCTCTCCAGAGCTGGGTGCCCCTCATTCCTCTTCAGCTTTGGTTTTGCCCTGTGCTGCCAAATAGCTGCCAGGCCTTTCAAGAGGACATGGAGAAGTGGGCAGTCCTGCCAAGAGGCTGTTTTTCCCTGAGTTCCATGCAGCTGGGCAATGCACACAGCTCCCTCTGCAGTGGGGCAGGGTAGGGGCACCATCTCCAGGTGCACAGCTGCATGGCCTGAGGCCCAGAGGGCTAATGTGGTTTTGCCTACATTCACATTAGTGGTACACAAACTCCCAGAACCCCCTCTAACCACTAGACAATGCTTCCTGCCTTGTTATGTTATTAATTCAGAATAATTTTGCAAGGCAGGGAGGGCCCAGTGGGGAGTGCAGTGGCAGGAGGTGACCAGTCAGGTTTGAGCATCTTTCAGAACTGATGCCCCTTTGCTTCTCAATCCTTTGCTGTGCAGGTCCTGCATCTCCAGAGACCTTTCTAACTCCTCCCTCAACCACACCCTGATGAAACGTGGCAGGGTAAGTGGGGTAAGTGGGGAGACGACACAGGGGGCAGTCCACATTTCTGTACAAGTCATAGGGCTGCACAGACAGAACCTGCAAGACAACCTGCCTGCATTCCCAACACCTGAGAGAGATCCTGGCAGTCATGGACAGGTAAAATGAATGCCTCCAGTTTCTTGCACATATAAGAAACAAGGATCTACCTTTTAGAATTAACCTGCTCTCCATTTGATGCTCAATGTCCCTTTCCCCATCTCACTCAGTGATCTAACTCTGTAACTCCCCGCCCCATCCTATTCTTGTACTGTGCATCTCTTTGTGTCTGTCATTCTTTCTCTTTGACTGTTTGCCTCCCTGTACTCTTCTCTCTTTCTGTCATTTCTCATGACTATCTTATGTTCCTTTTAATTCTTTTTCTTTACCAGAAACAAAAAAGATAACAGAAAGATGAATATTTGGATGCTTTCTGTCCTAGAAGCATCTTGGTCTCTGCCCACTCTTCCCTCCTTATCCACCTATTTTTTCGCTTGCACCGTATTTGTCTTTCTCTATTTCTGCTGCTCACACCCTTGTGCTTGTAAGCACTGTTCCAGCATCAGATTCTTCTACTTGCACTGCACTTACTCTGTGATCTAATTATGACCAATCACTCTCCACAGCAGCCTGTCATTCACACACTGAGAGGCCTTCACTGTGTTTTGAAGAGTGGCTTCACGAATGAGAAGAAGGTCTCTGTTCAGTCTTCTTTTTCAGTGCCTGGCTCTAATCACAGGTCCTGTGTTCTTGCTGCTTTCTCTTGAGGCAGCCCAGAGCTATGTATCCACCAGCTTGTACCTAACTACCAGCCTGCTCAGTTGCCCCCTGCAACACCTCTTCATTCATTATTACTCTTCTAGTACCAGCCACATTCTGAATTCCTCCCTAGCAAAAAAACACTGGGATGGTGAACTGCAGAGAGAAGGGAAGCAGGAAATAATGTTAATGAGCATTTCTATTTAAAAAAATGGCTTCTGTGATTCAAAATTTTCTTCATTTTTTTCTTACAGTGAAAAATAATCAGTGATCATGATATTAGTTTTGGGGTAATTTCTTGTTTTTTACCCTTATCTGAAGACACTAGTTGCTCCACAGGGGCAAAACCACTGAACAGAGAAAAAAGGGAAAGAAATGAGAAAAGAGAGAGTTAGAAGAAAAATTAGAAACATTATGAAGGAAAACTGTTTCACCAAAAACTTCACAAAAAAAAAAAAAAAAAGGAAAGCCTATTTTCCCTAAACTTTTTGATGTGCTGAAAAGCAGTTTTCTATGTGGGCTTTGACGGAGCATCAGCATAATAATCACTGTTGTTCACTTGGCTTATATGGCTCTTCAGTGAGTGTTAACATTTTCCACAACTCCTCTGTTGTGTTTTCTGCTTATGTGCTAAAAGCAAAAGTACAAGACAGAAAATCACCCTTATCCTGGCCCAAACCAGGACAATGTGACACAGCCTAGGTAAGAATTTTGCAAGCCTCTGGTCTATCATGCCTGCTCATTTCCCATGCAACTGTCTGGGTTATCTTCTCTGGACAACCTGAGGACCTGTCACATATAGAAGGGTGCCCCCTCTCCAGCACCTCTTTCCCACATCTCTGTAATAACCACTGGGTTTGTGAGAAGACCAACACACACCTGTGTGTGTGTGTGTGTGTGTGTGTGTGTGTGTGTGTCAGAGAATAGATACCTCTATTCTCACAGGTTTGTACGAAAGCAGGGAAACAGGGGAATACAAGGGGATAGGAAGCTGGAAAGTTCTCAGTGTGAGAAATAAATCAAAACTGATAATGAAGAACATGCAGTGCAGGAGAGAAATGTGAGTAGGGGAAAAATGCACTCAGTGTGAACTGCCAGAGAAAGGGGTGATGAAATGAAGTGGGATCAGCTTGTGCATTATTCCTGACTGGGGCAGTTCTTACAGGACAGACCTCACAGAACTGCCTGAGGCTGTTGATGGGCTGCATAAAATGCTTAGTAGAGTTATTTTGCTCTCTGAGTGTGTGCAGGACACTGCAGAGCATTGTTTTCCTATGGAATTCCTCCTCGCCAGAGGCATGCAAGAAGTCCCATGTGGTCCATATCTCTAGGAGCATGTGTGCACAAGGAGAAGTATAACAGAGTACATGTTTTTCTTGCTTTTTCTGTGCTAGCAGCACAGGTATTTTTGCCCTGCAGGCCGAGAGCCATGCGGCAAGAAAGAGGATGTGCGAGGGTGGCTTCTCCCTGTGGGACTATCAGGGTAGCAAGGGTGCCTGAGAGAAGCCTGTGCCTCCCTGGTGATGCAGTGTGAGGTGCAATAGGGAGTGCTACAGGAGAGCAAAGCACCTGCACTAGGTAACTAAAGGCAAGAAGGGGTGTGTGACTGTGTGAATGAACACCTCTGGTGCAGTGGCCATGTGCAAGGGTACACGATGGAGAGGAGCTTCCGGAGGAACAGAGGGGATGCCACTGTAAATTGGAGATGAAGTACCCTGCAGTGCTCAGGCTTTATGTTTGCATTGGCAAATGCATGAATGGTGTTTGCATAAGAAACTTTTCCTTGCTTAGACTCTTGGTTTTAAAAGAGGAAATTTCTAACAAACCCAGATTCCCCTTTCCTCAGCCTAACTGAAGACCCCCAAAAAATCCAGCTCATCGTTATCACTTAAACTGACCCCATCTCCCTGCTAAACATCCTCTCCCTGTCAAAAATAAACGATGACAAAGGATGTGATTATTTTTAACCCATTCACTTCTATTTTGCATTGCTGCAGGGGCGGTGAGTATCTCACCTCAATGAGCACAGCTGTTCTCAGCTGCCTATTTATCCCCACTTGGCAGTGAGGCTGTTAGACAAGTCTCACAACTCCCTTGTCATCCCCATCCTCCTGCCGCCTCCCCAGAAGGATTCCTGGGCATGGGAGCATCATCATCCCAACAATCTTGAAGTTTGTCTGACATGGGAACTGTACTTGTGTCTGGAGAGGTGTTAGTGTGCCTTCTGCATTAGGTATTCTGTCATCTAGTGATGACACCTTACCCGGGCCCCCAGTCCTGTGCTTGTGCAACTACACTCCTCTTTTGGGCAATGCTAGGAAAGAAACTCTGTACAATCTTCTCTAAAGAGGCTTTAATTTGATCCTTTCTTTGCCTCCGTGGGTTTTTAAGGTTTCAAACAACAGAAATAATTTTTCTTGATGACTGAACTCCAGGCCCTCTCATCTGCCCCAGTCTTCTCAGATACCTTCATCCATCTCCCTCATTGGTGTCCATGTTATGGTTATTTGCAGATATTTTCACAATCTACCCTGCCATAGTTGCTATTTGACTAACCACTACTAATTCACTTACTGTTCCCACTCACAAGGTCACCTGCTTCATCCTCACAGTCACGTCTGCACCTTTCCCTAACATTTTGTATGCAAATTACTGATGCTCTTCTAGTACCGAGAGGTCTGGCCATGAAAAGGATATTTTTGGTGCTCAGCCCTCAACAAAGACATGGCCAACTGGTGGCTCCAGGGTGTGACTACTGTAAATGCTCTCTTGTCTTTTATTGCAGCCTCTTGATGAAGAGGAAACTCTTCCTCTACAACTTCAAGAACCTGCGCTGGGCCAAGGGCCGACGTGAAACCTACCTCTGCTATGTTGTGAAGCGCCGTGACAGTGCCACATCGTGCTCCCTGGACTTCGGATACCTGCGCAACAAGGTATGGGGAGCACCTTGGCATCCTCTTCCTAGATCCGTGCTGACGCACATGCAGCTCCAGTTTGCCTGGGGCAGCAGGGAAATGAGGGCTGACACAGGGATACAGGCACTGGCACACTTGTCCATGAGCATGGACACTGCACTGACACGTACTCTTTAGGGGATGCAGCCTACAGGTAAACCTGTACTCTGTGCTACCCACGATTTTTTCTACCAGCAAGACATCCATACTCTCTGCTGCTTTGCCAGCCTACCTACCTACCTACCTTTCTGCTTAGCTCCCACCCACTGCTCATGTTATCCCAAAACATCAGGGCATCACCGTGCTTTTTCGTTTATTCTGCCGTGCCTTCCGCCTTTGGGTGCTGATCTCCTCCCCTCCTCGTTTCTCCTCCCATCACACCTCATCCAGCTCACACCTCCCTCTTTACCCCTCTCACACCCCGGCTCCCAGCCCCCCCCACCTCACGCCTTGCCCCCCTCCCTCTTTGACAAAAGATGGGCTGCCACGTGGAGGTGCTCTTCCTGCGCTACATCTCAGCCTGGGACCTGGACCCGGGCCGATGCTACCGGATCACTTGGTTCACCTCCTGGAGCCCCTGTTACGACTGCGCCCGGCATGTGGCTGACTTCCTGCGCGCCTACCCCAACCTGACCCTTCGCATCTTCACCGCACGGCTCTACTTCTGTGAGGACCGCAAGGCAGAGCCTGAGGGGCTGAGGCGCCTGCACAGGGCAGGGGCTCAGATTGCTATCATGACCTTCAAAGGTGAGATGTGCAGGTGAGAAAGAGAGGATGGAAAGCTACGAGACGTTAGGGTGACACAGGAGGTTGGGATAAGCTAGGACAAGGACCCAGAGGAGATGATTACGGGATGTGATGATTTAGTAGTCCTATGAGTTGTCAGTGTCCTCCCTGGGGCAGTCTTGAGCTCTCTGTAACTCTCCTGTGCCTTGTGCAGATTACTTCTACTGCTGGAACACGTTTGTGGAGAACAGGGAAAAGTCATTCAAAGCCTGGGAAGGGCTGCATGAAAACTCTGTCCATCTGTCCAGGAAACTTCGACGAATCCTCCTGGTGAGGACAAATTGTCCTTCTCCTGGTGCCTCTTCCTCTCTTCCTCACTATAGTTCCTTTCTTCTCTTGCTGCCCATCTCTGCCATCTGCCATTTCATTAATTCCTGTATCTTCACTTTGCAAGTCCCTCACAGCTGTCTCTCTCAACTTCTTTCATATCTTCTCCCGTCATTCTCTTCCTCTTCTTACACGTCTCATCCCATCTCCTGACATTCCTTCCTCCTTCCCCATCTTCATAGGTTACTGCTCACTTGACAACTGACCTAACATTTATATTTTGTCCTGCAGCCACTGTATGAAGTAGATGATTTACGAGATGCCTTTAAGACTCTGGGACTTTGAAGTGAAAATCATCAGCAATCAGAAGACTTCACAAACACTTGTTTTTTGGTTTTCAACTCTCTCCCTTACAATAGATTATTCTCTTCTTTCCTTTTTACCTCTCTCTTCTTTCCAGCCCTAAGTCTAGAGGTAAGACTATCCTTACTTTTTCGTTTCCAAGGAGAGTTAAGCTGATCTTTTGAAGAGACATTCCCCAGACTCACACATCATCCACAGATAGCTGGGAATAGGCAGGACTGCAGTGACATTGCCAGAGAGCTATTTGTCCTCCCTTGATCTCTGCAGAGCTCATTCTCACATTCATAGGTGGTCCACTAAGTGGAGTCCTGAGTTCAGCTTTGCCCAGAAGGGAGCAGACAGCCCACAGAGCTCCTGATGTGACTGTTCTCACTGCATTGCACATTTCGTGGTGGCTTCAAGGACCAACCCTCTTGGCTCTTAGAGCTGCACTATGCTGAGCTGCTCTGCGTCCTCCCCTGTGAAATGATGTATTTGTCCTTCTGGATGTATGTAGCAAATTGAAAACCATCACCAGTTAAGTGGTATAGCCTATGTCCTAACCACAAAATTGAACAGTTATTGGAAAGGTCAATCAAGAGTGTTGAAATGAGTCCTGGAAAGCCCATCTAGTTTAGGTTGAAAACCTCCCTTGAAGCAACCAGGTCATCTATGGGGACTGTTTGTAGTGCCTTCTGTCCAGAAAAGAGCCACGGGTCCCAGTTTTGTGCCCTAGTAGAGGTTGAAACTAGACAATATAAGCCTAAAATGAAAACAGAAGATTCACTGGGCAAAATTTTCAAGTGTGAGCTGCAATTCTGGATGTTCAGCAAGTATATCCCTTGAAGAAGTAGGAAGTACACTGAACTATTACTTTTGGTGAAAACCATGGCAGCTCAGGGTCAATACTGATCAGTGTGTGGACTTCCTGCCCACCAGAAAGGAGCCACCAAGGGACTTCACCACTGCATTGTTTTTCTAGCATACATCTACTGAAAAACACCCTTTACTTCCATATTGTGTTGTCCCTCAGACAGTTTCTTATTCCTGTAAGTTGAGGGTGTGGCATTTTAAATGATTAACTGTTATCCACATCATTCACCACCTGTTTCTTGACATAGCACATAGAGGAGAACCACACCTCCCACTGCTGGAGTACGTTCCATCCACATTTTCTCCTTGATCAGACCGGCAGTATGTTCCCACCCTAGCCAACTGTCCTCTGCTGGAGGGACCTTAACATTGGTACAGTCTCCACTTTTTTTCAGGCCCTTTCACTGCCCATGGTACGGCCAGATATGACAAGTACAGTGACTGGACTGAGAGCTGACCAGAAAAAAAATACCTAGAATGAACTAAGCTTTACAGCCTGTAGCTAGCCAGCTTCCTTAGGGGTCAAAATTAAATTACCTTCCTGCCTGGCAATCACAGTGTTTCTGCTAGGGGAGCCCATTAGCAGCTGATCTTGTGGACATAGTTTTTATCAAGTTGGAGACATAGGTTCATAGTACACACCTATTCACCGCCACCTTCCCACGACCTAAATTACAGATGGATTGTCCTCTGAGGTTTTGCCAAGGCTCACTGTGTCCCACATTCTGAAGGTGATCTGTCATTTTCTTCATGATGGCTATGAGTTCTCTCTCTGTCCTGTTCCTTTTTCTGGGAAAGGCTGGAAGGCTCCTGTGCATCTCCGTAAAACACCTCCTCTGGTGATAGGCTACCTGCAGCAGGACAGCAGAGAGCCCTGCTTCCACAGTACCTCCTCTGCTAGAAGAGGTCACAGCTGGGTGCATCACAATCTTCCTACAACTTCAGACTCCTGAAGCACTCTGAGCCTGGGGAATTTTGACGAGGAATAGCAACAAGAGTTCTTTGCAAAGCATTAATTTAACAGCATGCTGTCGTTAGTTGTTTGATATGGTGGATATTATTTATATAAATAAATGTCTTACAAATTAGTATCTGATTTTGTCATTATTTTGGTACTGTGTGGGTGAGGTAAGTGAAAGTTGACACAAAGGACTGATGTGTCATCTATCCTTTATGACTTCTGGAGAGATAACCTGCCACTATCCTATTAAACTGTCCTTATACTTTTCACTTGTAACTTTGAAGTTCTTGCAAGTGTCACCCATCAGATCGAGGCAGATAAGGAGTTCAGCCAATTGGTACTTCGGAAATACTAACAAAAATCTGGGACATAAATGCTAGAGTTGTTCAAGATGCTTCCTTCCCTGACTGCAAGCCCATTGTTCCATTCGTGACTTGTAATTGACCAAAGTGGACACAGAACTGCTGACTCAACATAATTGTCAAAACAAAAAGACAAGCAAGGATGAAGAAAAGGATCTCTGTCTTCCAATTTTTGGTGTTGACCTATACAGCCTTGTTGTATTTTTCAGTGAAGTTGTTGGAGAGCTACTAGAAAAAATAGCCTTTCCTAAAAAATCAGTTGAGACACTGTTTTTTGCTTAAGTGCCAGCAAACACTGAGTCAAAGATACTTGTTTAAACATGACAATTGGTGACATTATTCAATAGCAAAATAAATGTGATGAGTAAATGCAAAGAAACATGCACTGCATTCAAAATACAAGGATGTACTCCATGTATTTGAATCTTTTGAATCTAAAGCAGATTAAATTCAGAGTAGACTGTTTAGCTAATCCATGTCATTTTGCTACAGGAATTAAGCTCTCCTGCTATGAAGATTTTTTTTAATCACACTTTTTCTGTACTTAAGTACCCATTCACATTATTTGTTACAAGTCATTCATTGAATTGACATTATTAATTAATTCAGCCTCAAAAGCTTTAGGTTCCTCTGCCAAGAATCACTCCCTGGAAGATGACTGCTATGCAGTAACATTGCTTCTTCAGCCTAAGCATGACATGAGGTTCTGCCTGGACAGCACGGGGGGCTGAGCTGAAGCAGAAGATCCACTGGCTGTCAGGCCTCCCAGTAGCTATGCAGAAAATTACACTGAAGGGACAACTGCCAAAGGAGAAAACGCTGTGGGAACTCAAAGTATCCAGTGGTGCAAAAATCACGGCTGCTGGGTCTACCATTAGTAGATGTTTTAGAGTAAATACACCTAAAGAAGATGCTCGACAGGAGGTCAAAGCTGAAGAGAATGAAAAGGAGCAGCTTTGCAGACAAAAGCAACACAGAAAAGTACTGAATAAAGGAAAACCTGTTGATGTGGTGCCTTCTGCTTAAGCTGTTCAGGAGTGCCTGTCAACATTATCTGGCACGTACAAGAAGTCAGGGGGAAAGTGTAAGACCGACCTTTAATCTCCAGCTATGGATTGGTAAGAAGAAAGAACAGAAAAGTTACCCATGGGGTCCATTAAAAAAGTGGTGAGTGAACCTTGAAAGACATAAGGATTATCACATGGTGGCTTTTTGGCTGAGTCCAAGAGAAGTGTCTCACTACTGGGTCTCTTGGGTGCCCACTCAGTATATTGATGCAATCAAAGACATGGTGCTGGGGAAGTGGCAGTATCTTTGAAGCACACTTATCTCTGGGAGAGGAAAATGGCACGAAGTTAAGGACACTTCTGGGAGAAGCACCCAACATCTTTAGATGTGATAGTTTTGGAAATTATTAATACAATATGATAAAAGAGGTGTTATGGAAGCCAGAGCATTTACTCTTAACTTCAAGTTTTCACTATCTCTTTTCTGCAGTCAGTTTCAACCACATTTAAAGCAAGTACAGAAAATACCATGGAAATTGATAAATCTTAATAAAATAAAAAATAATAATAAAAAAAAGACTAGGTATCAGGAAGAATTTATTTACTGAAAGAGATGAATGGGTTGTGAGGTGCTGGAATGGGCTGCCTAGAGAGGTGATGGAGCCCTGCAGGTATTCAAAGCCATGTAGATGATGCACTTCAGGACATGCTCTAGTGGTCATGGCGATTTTTTTTTTTCCCTGGGGCTGATGGTCAGAAACAGTGATCTTAGAGTTCTGTGGCAATTCTGTGATTCTGTAAGAATTTTTTACTTTCACTGTAGACTGTGTATATAGGGGAACATTTCACTACTGCTTATGTACTCAGGTACCACTTATACTTGCAGCCTTATGGAGATAGTGGCCATACTGTTCCAGTTATCAGCTCTTTCCTTTACATGCACCTGGGAAAAAAATAACCCCTCAAGGGGAATGCAGCTAATACACCTCAGGCCCCATTGCCAGAGGTGTGGGAAATGGGGGCTTGTGGTTTCTGGGAGGTGTGTCCTCCTGAGACTGTGGGGAAAAGCCAGAGAGGCTGTGGTGCAAGATGAAAACCCCAGTCTCACTTGGTCCAACATCCCATATCTTGCAGTGATGAATAAGGCACGGGCATATCTGAATAGTTGTACAGCTGCCACCTCAAGCCTTGCTTCTCGTGGGTGTGTACACCTCCCTGTTCTCTTGTTATTTCCACCTTAAAGATTACAGCCACAATTAATGACGGGATAGGAAAGATTTCCCATCAAATATGAGCTTTCACCAGGCCTGGCCCCGTGACTGAGTGTGTCAGGTTTTGGGTGAGTTTTTTGCATGCTCAAGCTTTTTACACCGTTAATGTAAGCACACCTAATGAGGCCCAGAGGACTGATGAAAACCATACTGCCCACAGGCTCTGGGAAGCTTCTTCGTCCCTGCTGAGTGTCATCCTGCATGTCCCTGCACAAAGCCACCCGTGACCTTTAGGCAATCATACCAAAAAGCAACTTTACCACCCGGGGACTGGGACAGAGAGCCCACCCGCTCGCTCACTGACAGCTCCAGCTCTGCAGCAGAACGAGGAAGAGATCAGCCTTTGATCTCAAAGGGAATAGGATAGGCAGGAGATGGGATGGTGAGTGGCACCGTGCAGGAAACAGGGCATGGCTGCCATCTCCTGGTGCAGGGGAGTGTTTTTTACCCTTTGTGAGGGTATTGGATGGGGAAATGATGTAGCTCCTCGCTGCATTGGATGGAGACGAGATGTAGCTCCTCGCTGCAAAGGGCTCCGGCTCTCGACAGCCCCCACAGAATGCCCATTTAAGAGCAGGACACTGACATCATTCCCACAGCTGCACACAGCATTACCCCAGGTCAGTACACAGCGTCCTTGGATATCACTTTGCAATAATAAGAAACAGATTGCCATTAGACAATGCAAAGACACGCTCCAGCCCTTGCAAATACAAGGGGGATTTTCAAAAAATGTCTTCTCCCTGCTTTCTCTCTCTCTCTCCTACATGCTGCTACTTAGAAACCAGGACAGAAATGAACTTCAGGGTCATGGAGTCCAGTCTCCTGCTACTTGCCCCTGCAGGGATTTTTAACCTTAATGCATTTGTTTCCAACACTGTCCGCTAGATCAAGAATTATTTTTTTCATCCCTCCCTGGTGCTGACCCTCTGTTGTTTCTATGAGCAGAAATTTCATAATTTAATCACATATGTATTAAATACTTGTAGAGATAGAAACCAGATTTGGCTCACAGAAGGAACATGGAGGGATTTGTTTTGGCAACACCAGCAAGGGTAAGCAGTTGTAAGCAGGGATAAGTTCCTCTGAAGAGGAAGCAGAAAACAGGTTGTTGCTGGAGCGGAGGTCAGAGCAGAAGGGTAGGTGCCAAAGGCTGGCAAGTACTTTGAAGGCTGCCTTTGGCTTCTAAATCTCTCCTACAGTTCTGTGATAGGCAAGTTTCCCTTCAGGATCCCAAATCCCCATCAGATTGTTTTTACTACTAAGCATACCAGCTGAAGGAGTGATGTGACCTTCAGAGATGCAGGGCTAATACTGAGAGATGTAGTCTTCCAGCCTACAAAGGGACTGTCTCCTCACATGTATGAGTGCACACAACTCTCACAGCAGGGAGGATGCTGGTGTCTCCATTCTATAATCTTATTATTAATCATCACAGTTACAAACTATCCTACTATATAAGCTGGAAAAATGTTTCTAACAGTCATGTGGGACTTAAGAAGATAAGAGTAAACTACCTCTCTTCTGTACTCTCTTCTGTAAACTACCTCTCCTACCCCTGTAGGGTAGGAGTGTGGCAGACCAGACCCATCTTTAGGCTCTTACACATTAGAAGGAGCACAGGTTGCAAACTCATTCTGCTGGCTAAAACTGGTGTAAATAATTTCATTGGGCTGACTTTGAACTCACAAACTTCCAAATGGACCAGGGAAAGTTTGTCCTCCATCTTCAGCAGGCTATGCCTTCCATGAAGAAACTTGCACTCTGGCAAATCCATGTAAATTAGTTCATGCTCTTCAGTTAACCAGGGAACTTCTCTGCAGCTGAATGATTCGGTAATTCTCAGAGCTGCCAGTAGTGGTAGCAGAACTGTGGCCCATGACAGGGATGGGGGTGGGAGAGATTTCTGCCTCATTATGTTCCGGTGCTCAGCTGTAGCAAGAGATTATCCCCAGACAGATCTGACTGGGAGAGGTGGGGGCACCTGCTTCGACAGTGTTCACTTCACAGTCCAGTCTGCACAAGGAGTATGGAATAATCTCTCAGGCTGCCCTGTTCATCATTTCTGGTTTATCACATGACCTCTTGATTCCTTAGAGACAGTCTGACACATTACAGTACCACTATCACTGCAAAGTTCTTGTTTAAAGGATTGGGATTCCTGCTGAGCAAGTGGGTACCTCTCTGCTTCAGCCCTCTGACTCTGACTCACTTGTACTGGAGCAGAGCCACAGGACTCACAACAACTCCAACTGTTGTTGTTTCAGCCTCCATAATGCAGTTTGTGCTTTTAGCTGCCTCCAAAATCCTGATTCACTTTCTCTCACAGAACAGCAGTGTAACTTCTCATGCTTCAGAGAGGGCTATTGAGTACTCAGAAAGCACAGCTGGCTTAGGGAGAGGTGAAGAGAGCTGGACTCTGCGACTGCATCAGGTGAGAAGTATTAGATCTTCTCCCTTTGTTGTTCTCTTCCTTAGTATTTCACTTTCAGGAACTCTTTGCTCTGTTTCTCTTTTGGGAATTCTAGCAAGACTCCTTCTAAGAAGGAGGAACAAGCAAATACAAAATTGGACAGTAAACCTAATAATTACAGGGGGCAGCACATGAAAACATCTATTTTGGGAGTAAGAGTCAGTGAGTCAAAACTGTAACTACAGGGAACTGAGAAGGAACTTAAGCACATCCCTGTGCAGGCACCTGTTGCTTCCTGAGGAGCCAATAGACACCTGCCAGAATTGCTTTGATACAGGATGATGGAACAAACAGCAGTAGGCCCAACAGCTTCTGGAATGTGTATCCAAAACTCATCAGGTTGTGTACCCATCTCATATTCTTGCTTGTGCTGATCTACTGTTATTAATTCCTCACAGCCTGAGAAAAATCACAACTACTGTACTCCCTTGTGCTACCTGTCTGAGAGAAGCAGCACTGGATAATGTTGCAGAGACCTATCATAAATAAAACCGAGGAGCCTAGTGGGATCTCATTTTCTTTCTCCTCCATCAATATTCTTTTCTCTGTTGTTGCACACCATGACTTCTCCCTTGCTGTTCCTTCTTGGCTACTACCCTAACCTTGTCCATGAGTGTTACCTGAAGTTCAAAGGGATAATAGGGTACCTCCTCATGCACCAGGAATAATCCCTTTGTCCTGCAGTAAAGGCACTGTCCTCTACCTTGCCTGCAGAAAAAACATTTCATAGTACTGTTAACTGAGATGGGCCTTGAATTGCCAGGAACAAAGTTAAAGGATTCACAGCAGGGTCTATACAAACCTTCAGATGACACTGCAGGAAAAAGCAATTAATTTGGAGCAGGGCATCATATTACTGTTATAGGATTTACATCAACTTTATTCTGTTATATTACTTACTGGACTACTGGTTGTTTCTCATTTAGAACAGTGTGGTTGACACAGACCTAGATTCTGGCCCCTCTAATCCCCTACATCTACTGCTACTTACTGAAGGCTGCTGTTCTTTTTCTTGGGTCTTCTAAAATGAATTCTAACCTATCAACCCACCTTTTCCTCCTAATTCAAATTCACATCTTATCTCCAGGCAGTTGCATCATTATACTCTGAAAACCTAGCCCAGGCCATCTCATCAGACATCTTCCTCTAGAGACCTGGAATTTTAAGTATACTGATCTCTGACCTTCCTGAGGTCAAAGCTTGACTGCATATTTTATTCAAAGGTACAGAAACATAGACACACCTGCTGGAATATTTCATGTGGACTAGCAATATGTCAGTAATTTCCACATTGCTATGAGTAAAGCTTTGCTATGCTAAGCTGTGAACAAGGTGCTACCATACTTAAGTACTTCTGGCAAGACACAGGAGTGGATCTTCAAGTCTTGCAGATTTTCTTAAAACTTGAGATTTCCATTTTGTGATGGCCATGGATGCTACACATTGTTCTATAGCTTGTGCTGTTGTAATTTCGAGATTCTCAGAAGTGACTCAGCTAACTTGTATAGCATAATGAAGTTTCAGTGTAACAAAAAATTAAGATGCTTGAAGATATATATGGTGATCAGGTTCAAATCCCGTTGCCACATTCCACAGCAGACCAGTAACTTAAAAGTCACATGCCAGAAAGAAGGTATGTGACATGCAGCCTGAGGATGTGGACAGATGGAAGAAAACTTTAGCCACTCTATACATTGCATGGACCAATTTTATTTGGTTAACACAGGAGACACTTTTCAGTCAGCTGCACTCAGCTTTGGATACTCTCTCAGACAGTGAGGGCTGGAACTGCTTCCCCAGACTGTAGCTTTTCTGTCTGTCTTGATTGTCTGCTAAACATCTGGAGACTTTGGCATGGCCAAGGGGTGCTATAAGCATTAATGACCTAGAAGAGATAGGCATGATTACTACCAGCCCCTGTCTTATTCCTCAAGCAATCCTTTGTGCCTGCATGTTGCAGATCACAGCAGCAGCACATTCCCCAGTGGGATCACCCAGTAAGCCTCCTGGTTGGAGTGTTGGGAATCATGAAACACTGAGTTCCCAGCATGATTTATTCATATGTTTTGTATTATTTGCAGTGCAAACTGAAAACTGCTGTAATACCCAACACACCCGTATCTTCTCTTGTCCCTTCTGCATGTAGAGGTAGCACAGAGCTTTCAGTATCTCCCTCTCACCATTCCACTCAGTGCTTTCCATTGGCGATGCAGAGTCTTTTTTGCTGCATACCCCCAGTTTACAACAAAGAAGTTGGGACTTCAGAGGGTGGAATTACAAAAGAAGAATGTGTGCTCAGGAACTGAACAATAAAAGCAAAGTTTTCCACAGAGATGACATTTTCACTTTTATTCTGTTGTTCTTACAGTCATAAAAACATGGAGAATAATACCTTAAAATGAAGCAGTATAATGCTTAGTAACATAATTATATTATATTGTAAACCAAAAAGCTGTAATATAATAGTAGAATATTACGTAACTAGTAATAGCATAAAGTATTTTCTGAAACAGTGCATTTCTGAAACATACACACATAGCCATAGAAGTGATCTTCATAAGAAGTTCTCAAAACTGGGATGCATTGCTCACATTACTTCTTTGGAAGAACATGAAAAATGTTACTTGCGTCTCAAGAGGGTATTCATGGAATTTCATTGTAGAATCATCAGACAAGGAAAGCCTGATCCTTAGGCATGGTCTCCGTCTGCACTGGATTTTCAGGAAGCCTTTCTGACTGCCTGGCTGCATCATCTGAGCTTCCTGGTGGTTTTTCATGTGCTCCTTCTACCATGTCAAATACCTATCAATGCCAAGCCAGTGATAAGAGTAGTAAAAAAGACTGTCAGGAACAGGATTTTCTGGTCTTGGAAATAATGTTATGATACACAAAGTGAGCTTGAAAGCATAGTGCTGGTGCATGTTTTGTTTCAGTTTGCCAAGACTGGAGGAAGACCCTGGCAAAAAGGAAGAAACATTACCATTAAAAATTAGATGCCAAAAACTAAAGTTGTCTCTTCAGTATAATCTAGAGTTTGAAAATAAGCATCTAGGCCAAGAGATACCTTTAGGATGCTAGATAATCTTGGGGACACATTTTTTCAGACAACAGGGTAACACCTTATAAATTACTTTGCCATGTAAACTCCTCCTAGACAGACAGGCCCCTCAGAAACAGCAGCACTTAAAAGGTGGCTGATTGCATAGCTGAATCCAAGGGAAGTGGAGCTAGATTCTGTGGAATGCAGAATTTGAGGGGTTAGAAAGGCCTTCTAGAGGTCTCTGGTCTAACAACATGTTTGAGGCATGGCTGAGTCCAAAGCTAGATCAGGTAGCTCAGGGGAAAATTCTCAGTGTCTCCAGAGATGGAGCGCTGACAGGATCCACCTGTCCAGGCACTTGTTCCTGTACAGTACCACTGCTGGGGAGGCTTTTTCCTTCTGTCCAGCTGAGATTTCCCTTGTTGCAGCACAAGCCTCATTTTCCCTCTGTGCAGTTCTGAGGAGACTCTGTCTTTGCTACCTTTATGTAGCGGGAAACTGCAGTTATATCCTATGTAGCTTTCATTTCTTTAGGTCTAATAAAGGCATTTCCCCCAGCCTCTCCTTGTAGGGCAAGTACTCCCTGATCATTGCAGCGGTACTTCACCAAACCCACTCTGGTTCCTCAGAGTCTTTCTCATGCTGGGGAAGGACAAGGACAAGGATAGTCTGTGTTTCTCTGGAGCACTTGCCTGGAACTCTCCTTATCACACCTCTGTGTTATTAGTACAAGACCAGGTATTCACAAGGGCTGAGCACACAGACCATCTCATTGCTTCTGTGGAGGGCTGGTAGCTAGTCAAGACTGCTGGCAATAGACCTTTTTCACCTTCATTTTAGGGGTGGCATGAATTTGTCAGAGACAGAAAAGCATTTGAGCAAGTGCCTGACTTTCAGTGTGGGGGTCTCAGTGCGAACTTCCTAACCACCAGGACTCTGCAGTAATCAGAAAGACTGAAAGGGGAAAGAGGAAGGAGAGCTCATTTGTTGGCTGCCTTTTTAAAACCAAGACCTGAAGGGCATATTCACCTTGTAGTGCTGTGCATGGAAGTGTGCTGAGTCAGCTGCAGCCTGTCAGTACTCAAAAGGGCTTAGCACACAGCTCTTTTCAGCTCCCTGGTAAGCATCACACTAGGCATTTGATTGTGCATAAGCTACTGAATTATTTAATCATCTCAGACATCAGCTGACTCGGGAATGCTAAAAGCCCAGGGAAAAGTGTCTCCTAAATGGTTACATTGTGTTTAGTTTTTTTGATCAGCTGACTGACTGGGTAATGTCACTGCCTGTGTACCCTGTCACCTGAACACCTCATTCAGATACTCAGAATTAGAAAGGTAAGATCATAGAATGATAGGATCATCATGGTTGGAAAGGACTTTCAAGATCATGAAGTCCAACCATCAGTCCTACACCATTGTAACAACTATATGATTTTCCAAAGAGCCACATGCACCCGTTCTTTCAATATCCCCAGGGACAGATACTTCACCACCTCCCTAGGAAATCTGTTCCAATACTTCACCATTCTTTCAGTGAAAAAAACCCTCCTAATATGCAATCTGGACTTTCCCTGGTGCAACTTGAACCCATTTCCTCTTGTCCTATCACTGGTCACTTAGGGAGAAGAGGCTGGGAGGAGATCCTGAGGTACTGAAAGACCTCTGTGAAGTTTGGGGTGGATGGAACTGAAATGAAGTCTCATGTGTACCTTTTCCTCAGTCCAAAACAAAACAAGGCACTTCTCGCATCCTACTAACAGGCTGGGTTTTCTTCTTCTAGATTTTAAGTTCCCGTCTGTGCTATGCAGTTCTGTGCATCTGTTCCTCTATCTCCTGCCATCCATTCTGATTTTTTTCATTCCCTTTTTATACACAGGGAAAAGTTCAAGCAAGAACTGGACTGCTCTGTAAATGGAGAATGAACCAGGAAGTTAACTCCAGTCCTGGTCTTCTCTCCTGTTCAGTAGACCACTTTCTTGTGTAGTAGAAGATGAAGTCATGTATAAATAACTTAGGTGGTTTTGTGGATTGCAAGAAATAAGGAATGCAGATCTTAGTCTTATGATACTCTCATGTTTAAGCTCGGATAATGAAAGTGAATCCACCCATCTGGACTTTTGAACTTGCTTAGAACTTAACTAAAAATCAGTGACCCTGTCCTGAGAGGCAAAAAGAGTGTACTTGAATCATGTTTACGCAGCTGAGTGAGCTTTTGGGATCAAATAATTCAAGTAAGCTGCAAGCTAATGTACTTGTGGCTGATCCATATAAAAGGTTGAAATAGTATACCCCTTGCTTAGTAAAAAACTTAAGATAATTGCTAAATCTCTTCTCTACTGGCCACAAAGGCACAGTGTAACAACACAGTCTTTGGAAATCTCTTGCTCTTTTGTCCCTCTCTGTTCATGCAGCATCGAGATGATGCTTGTTTTTCCTGCTATCATTTCTGGTAACACCATTACCAGGATCCTTCAAAAGTCCTTTTCCTAGGAGTTTTACATTATTTTTCATTCTCAGAGTTTTTTTCAAGTACCTACTCACCAAAAGGATACGGTAGAGCTCTATCTGATGCAGAACGATGTATGGAACAAAGCTCTCAGGACAATAATCATCTTCTTCATATTGGTATGCAACAAATTTTTTCCAGCTGTAACTGTAATCTGAGAAGAGAGATACCTGGTCAGTCTTGATGAAAGGTGTGCCTAGATCTTTCTTCATGAATATGTCAGTGAGTCACTTCTTTCTCAGCAAGACAAGGCACAGGGCAGGAGAAAGATCTGAGGGTATTCATGCAAGGGACCAATGATGACTTGTAACTACACAAATAAGTTAGTAGAAAGGGGAACCAAAACTCTATAAATCACAATATGCCTAAAAGAGGGAAACTGTCAGAGAGAGAGAGGGATCATTACAGTGGCTTGGGCAACCCCTATCACAAATAGCACATCAGAGCAGAAAGCCAGAGCACACTGGCCAAGGAGAAGCAAGGGACTGAAAAGCAAAGTGTCACACACAATCAGGGCTGTTCAGGCATACCTTTTGGCAGCCTTGTGCTTGATCACAGCATCTTTAGATAAGACAGTAAACTTGCTGCTTCAGTCATGAATCTTGCTGATAGGGAAAAACCTGGACTGAACACCTAAACATGTAGCAGTTTCATATTAATCTTGGTGTTGATAGAGCTTCTGTCAGTGCTCTAGTGGTATAGTCCCAGAGATGTTCCCCATGGTAAGCAATGTCCTTTAAGCTCACATTTGACCTGATAGGTTTTGTAACTACACACTCCAGTAGCAAGTATCCAGACATGTATGTGAGATTCATCTACTCAAATGTACATTTTTTTCTGTGAGCTACTCGTCTGAACTATTTTTACAGCCAAACATGAGCAGATAGGCATGATATACAATAGAAAAAACACACATGCAAGACATGTGTGTCCTCTGTGATGCATCATCTGAAAGCCTGCTTTAGATATGTCTCCTTCTCCAGCTATCAAGGGAAACCAATTATTTGCTGCAGCTAGCAAGCTGATCTACATATAAGTGATGGGAGGGCCGTTTTCTCTCTTCCTGTCAGGATTTTTCACTGTATTTAATGGAGTCATGGATGGCTAGAGAAAGACATACCTTTCCTTGCTCAGATTTTGAAAGAGGAAACAACCACTCTGGTCCTGCAGCTGTATGGGATTAGGGAAAATAAAAGGCAGAAGAGAGCAGCATTCTTTCAGTCATTAATCCTCCTCAATGTCAGTCATCACCACTATAACAAAGCACAACTGCTGAGAGTGCACATAATCCCAGAACCTTCAATTCATACCTAAGCAAAGCCAAAGAGTAACTGGGTTACCTGGAAGACCCATAATTTGTATAATGACTCCATTGCTTGCCAGCTTCCTAAGACCTTGACGGTTACGGTTATCCAGGTGCCTGAACAGTCTGGCTGCATATATTTTCAAAGTCACATTGGGATGTAACCTCAGGAACTCCAGAATTCTTTTGGAACATCTGCCACAGGGGGTAGTAGATAGGAACCAGGTGATGGAGCAAGAAACTGATGGCACGGCATTGAAACGATTTTGGAAGAAGTTGTCTTCAGCATGTTGGGGAAACTCGTTCGAGCACCAGTTCCTCCAGATGGTACCTCTTCTCCACCTGATTTCATATAGCAGGTACACCACATTTGGACGTCGGCCAGGCTGATAATTTCTTTTGAAGTCATTTGGCTGTATCTTCCACCTGTGACAAAAATACCAGCAGTACTATGAACCCAACACTTCAATGAGGTTTCATCTCACTGTGCATCACCTGCTCTCAGTGCCAGCCAAGCCTCCCACTCTCAGCCTTACCTATCACAAATGAGCAGCTTGAAGAATCTTGCAATCTAATGACCTAAACCTGGAAATTGATGAAGGATTCAGAATTATTCCCTTACAGTAGCCCTAGTGGAATCCCTTACACCACCTTGAGACGTGCTGGGAAAGTAAGCATTCTCATCACTACTCTGAGACCAGCACTGGTAAAAGTAGTGCAAAAGCTGGATGGAAAAATCAGAGAAAGGAATGGTAAGAGGAAAACAAGGCACAAAGACTTCATAGTTTTAAGTGTCCCATGGAAATTGCCAGGTAGGCTCAGGTAGCACAGTGATAGAATTGTATCTCTTTCTTACCCTTGGTTGTTCTCTCTGGGTGCAGAACCTATAACATAAACGATTTGTGAGTCATTTGGGATAGTACATCAGAAAACAAAATTTCCTCTACACCTCCTGTCCTCACCTCTTTCAGTCTATACACTCCCTGTCAAATCTCTTTTACCTAAAAGTTGTAATAGGTAATCCCTGCACAGCAGGATAGCCACTCTGGTATGCAGGATTGGTGGATTTCCACCTGGAAGACAAACTTGATGGTTGCTTAAACTATGCTGTACATGAACACTTTAACACATTAGGGCTGACTGTGATCTCACTCAAGTTTAAATTCACTGATTTCCTCATTACTGCACCTGCTTTTCCCAGGCTCATTGAAGAGCAGAATCATATCCCTTCTCCATTTGTATCTTCCAAACCACTTCTACTAGTCAAAACTTGAGCTGTTTTTCTGTTGGTATTCATAACCTCTATCTAGACAGAAATGTTTTCATAGCCAGTGGATCTCTCTTTTCTTACAATGGAACTGTTTTGAAAGCTGAAAAGTCATCAGTACTAAGGAAAAATATCAGTGCAGAAAGGAGAGTGATTTCTGACTAACGAATACATATACATTTTGTCTCTCACAGTGGCAGAGAAATTCAGCAATTCAGAAATTCAGAAATTCTGACTCATTCATTCCCTCACAGCTGAAGGTCTAGATGAAAGTAATTACAAGTGATCAAGGATAGTTATCCGTTTTGTAGAAGTCCATCCATAGAAAACTTGATTACTAGGGCAGTTGAGCAGTGGAACAGCTGCCCAGGGACGCAGTTATGGCACCCAGCCTGCCTGAGTTCAGGAAGCATTTGGATGATGCTCTCAGGCACACGGTGTGATTCTTGGGGTGCCCTACACAGGGATAGGGGTAGGACTTGATGATCCTGATGGATCCCTCCCAACTCGACAGATTCTATGATTCTATGATCTAAAACCCCTCATTTTTATTGAAAAAAAAAAAAAGATTCTACAGGCATTTTTTTCTATAGCTCTTAGCTCTTTAAGATGAGAAATTATGAAATATATAGAGTGAAATTACATTTCAGCAGGAATAAAATAGTGTTCCGTATAAGCACAAATCTGATCGGTTCCTCGAACAACCTTATTGCACTGCTTCTTTAAGATCTAGTTTTTTATTGTACTGTAAAAAAATAGATGACAAAATAAATCAATCAATTTGCTCAATTCTTACTTGCTTTTGAGATCTCCTTCCACATTAAGAAGTCTTTTGGTATTTTAACTCTTTCTGCCTAATGCACATCAGGGTTAACAAAATGAAGCATTAACATTTTCAATCTTGCCCTAAGACTCAAGATATCGTAATACATACAAAAAGATGACATAAACAAATCCACAAATGCAGTTCCTTAGAGGCAACTACAATAGGTATCTACACTGAATATGGAGAAACAGATCTGCTTTTCACACACATGTATGTACTTACCTCGATCAGTGGTGGCAGCCATGGATATTTCAGAATTTGTCGGTTGCAACTTGGGTTATGCAACTTGGGCACTTTATTAGCTTTACATTTGTTTCGGTTTTGATTCCTGAAGACTGAACTTTGGACACTAATAATGTTACTCATCAGAATGTTTCTGCCTGGAGACACGCTTGTGTGGAAAATAACTACTCCACCAGGTGAAACTGAAAGCAAGTTACAGGCAAAAAAGGGCTGTAAAAGAGGAGGAGTCCCATTCAGAAGTGGATCTAAGGGTGCAGACAAGGTTGCCTGCCAGAAGCAGGAAATAACAGGTGAGCCAGTTTTTTGCAGTGTGGAACATAAATTTTATCTCTTAATTACCACTAGACCCAGAACAGAAAAGCAACTCTTCTCTAGTCACCCAATGTGCCGAGAGAGAAAGAGCATCTAAACAAATAGCACCAAGTCACAGAGCTGAGGCATGGCAGCTTATTTTCTGGAACCTAGATGCCATCAGAAAACTGCAAAAGCTTATGATTTTATGGATCATACCTCTGGAAGACTGAATGAGATCAACTCAGACACTCAGAGACTTCTTGGAACAAATAGAAAAATGTTTAATTAATGTGTTTTTTAGTTCATGGACATGATACTCAGTAAAAGCAGAAAAGCACTGATACTATAGTAATTCCCTTAATTTTCTTATCCTTGCAGTAGAGATTTACAAATATGCAGTTGTACATTAGGCTTTGAGACGCTTAGTCTGATCTGCAAGAAATGGCTTTCAGTAGCAGTAGACACTGGTATAAAACTAGCAATGTGCCAAAGAAAGCAGAGAGAAATAAGAATTTAAGCAGAAGCAGGGAATTTGCAATGCAACATTTTCAAGTGTTTCCAGGAAGCTGAATGTGCTTTATGAGATGGTGGAAAACCAAAAAGAAAAAAAAAAATTTTTTTTTTTAAATAACTACCACTCTTCTATGCGCACTTCCGGAACATAAATTATTTTTGTAGGAATTTACACAGAAAAGGTCACACAGAACAGTGGGCATACACTCACTCATGACTCCTGAGATATGGGGAAAGGTAAAAGTTAAATGTGACTAAATGCTCGGCGCTCGTGCCACAGAGGCTTAAGTCTCAATCTCCACTTACAAGCTGCCTCCCAGACGTAATTGGTACTGGTAAATTTTGTGTTAGTTCAAGAATTCTGTATCTGGCACATTTGATAGTAAAAGCAAAATCCGTGATATGTTTGTCGGGATTCAGTGGTGTTTTCTCAGGATATATCTATGGTTTTTACACAAAGAAAAAAACCACAGTCTTTTAAGATTTACTCTGTGAACTTCCAGTTTAAAAGAAAGGGAGTAAAACATTTTTCTGTGTGTGTATGAATAGGTAAGTATGAGTACATAACTCACACAGATACTTGCATGTCTAGATATGATAGTAATGCAAATAGAAATAAGCTTGTTGATACACAAATACACATCCTTAGCAGCATGTTTACTACTCTGGCTGATAAGCATCCCCACCCTTATTTTTAATTCTCCAGGCACTTTTACTTTCGTTTCCTCTGCAGATTACACAGCGTCATCATAGTGCATTGAGACTCTTGATCAGTTTCCACACATAAAAACTGAAATGTAAGAGATTAAGATGACTGATGGCAGCCAGATACTATTGGGTGACCTTTGTGAGTCTGAGTCTGACTCTGAAGAACGAAGTCAAATGAATGGCAGTCAGCCATGAGGATGTGTGGGCAGAGTTCTGACCCCAGCAAGGTGGCGAAAAGGTGGTTAGTGGGAAGGACTTAACCTGTGCATTTACTTCAGTACTGATTTTTCTTAGCTAAATAAAACATCCCGATATCCTTGTAATGTCATTTTTTTCACATTAACTGGTGAGGCTATAGAAACCAGAGAAGTGTATCAATATATTTCATGAGGAGCCAGTATGAAGAAAAAAAATTTCCAAGTGAACATATCTGTATTTTGACCCATGATTTTCTACTCTAAGCAGTCATCTTGTCATCTCACTATACGTTGTATCACAGTTTGATTTGCTTGTCATTCTGATTTTGCCTCATTTCTCTTTGTTTCGCTGCACATGTTAAAGAACTTAGCAGAGCAATATGTACCCCAAATCCAGTGGACATCAGTGTGTCTATACTCCCTTTGAGAGGCTGTCAGCATATAGCCATCACACAACTGTCAAGGTTTTAAATAGTGAGGAGGACGACAAAACCAGGCAGACTTCACCAGAGAGGAAGCAATGATTGATCTGTTCCTTTCCTACCAGTCATACCAGAGATAGTGTTCAGAGCAGCTTAAGGACCTTTCAGGGCTGAGCTTTCCTTTTGCAAGCACTCAAGGATTGTTCAGTGGGACCATAGGGTTAAACTCTCTCCAAAATTCACCTGTAAGCTGTAGCTCCCATGGGAGGCAAAACTTCAGTCAGAAGCAGAAAACCTCTCTCAGAACTAGGCATTATAACCATTAGGCACCATTGAGGATTTTCATTGTGGCAACCCATACAGTGCTGTCATTTAGCCTGGTGAGCAAAACTGTTGATAATACACCTATGATTTAATTATTGCTAAATCAAGGCCTTCTCTGTTCCTGACTTTAACCCCGGGTGAGGAGTCTGTAGGTTGGCAAGGTGCTGGGAGGGAACACAGGTGGGGCAGCTGATCTGAGCTCACCACAGGGACATTTCGTGTCATCTAATAGTATGGCCAACAATAAAATCTCAGGGCAGATGTTCTTCTGAAGTTGCTGTTGCTTGGGGTCTGTCTGGGCATCAATCTGCTGGTGGTGAGTGATTGCATCTGAATCATTTTGGGTCTTTCCCCTTCACTCACGGAGAAGACACGAACAGACCAGGTAGCCAGAATGGGGTGCTGGCTGCATATCATCCATAACCTCTAAATTATTGAGTTTAAGCAGCACTTTCAGTCCACAGTACACTAAAATATCACATATTCAGGCAAGGAACAGAAAGACCACAGTGCATTAGGGACTAGCAGTGACCACAGGGGTGCCACCTGAAACTGGATTCAGGACTTTCTGTTTCTCTGTACATGACAACTATAATACATCCAAATATAAACCATCACCCCTTAGCTCCCAGGTCTTTTCCCAGCCTCGTATGTATATACCACATGCTTAAATGGCAGTGGTCCAACCAGCTATGGCAGCAACAAGACTGTTCTCCTGTTTTATGACTTGGCTTTTGTCTCTGCCATTTCAAGAGAAAGAGCTTCTCTTTTCTAAGTTACTATTGAGAAATACTCCACAGCTGAATCACTGATACCTGGCCTATCAGGTCTCATATGATATGTTTATTTTTACTAGTACATTAGATATGGCATTCTGTCTTACATTTCCTTGTTCTCACACACACACACACACACACAGAACTGAGCTGAATGTGAGGTCTCTTCTTTCTTACCTTTTGACCACAGGCTGATTTGCTGGACAAACACGACTCAGAAAGAATGGCTTGAAATAAAAATACATCATAGTATTATAGATAAACAGAATCTAGATAAACTGACCAGGTATCCAGAGCCATTGTTTTCTGCAACCAAGTGAGAGCAGCTCTTGTCTGATGCTGCCAGGGTGGAGCAAGAGACAGCTACTCCCTAAGAGATTAAGAGCTAAGTCAAGCAAGATGAAGCAGATAGCAAGGAAGGAGCCTCACTAGCCAGTCCCCATTCCAGTGTACCCAGAAAAGGAGAGCAGGGCAGGCTGAGGGCTAGCAGCCAGCATCATCCAAGAGTCTAGCTTTTCATGCAGATTCCTGCTGATGAGACCTGTCAAGCTGGGAAGTCAGCCCTAAGGTCAGTATCAGGTCCTGTGATGGCAACCAAGATGACATACAGACACAGCGATCACCAGGATGGTCTGTAGAGATGAGTCAGGTCAGAGGTCAACCCAGAAAACCAGTTTGCAAGTCAGGAAACAGATAAAAGGATCCATGACTGGCAGTGAGCATGGACATGGGCATGAGTATGAGAGATGGAGGTAACCATAGCCATGTCATAGCTCAGGCAGGGACTAATAGGGCACGCCTGAGCTCCTGGCCCATTTCTGGACAGTGTGTCAGTGGAAGCCCCAGATGAGGATGGTCAAGATGACTAAGGTTTGTTTAATGCCCTCTGGACCCTGAGAGAGACACAGATTATAATAATTGCCTCAAATTTTTTTATTATGAAAACAGTTTGGGGTTCTTGCTTGCTGGTGACATAGGAATGTCACAGTTTTGTTGGTTACAATGTAAACAAAGGCTGGTTGTGGTAAGCCAAGGCCAACAGGACAATAGAAGAATTAAGCATAATGAGCCTTGGCATGGAGAGTGGATCCACAAGCAACAGAACCATCTCCAAAGCTGCTAGGAAGTTATACTTTGATATCATTTGATTAGCAACCTATGCCAACAAATAGCTTCAAAGACCTTCAGCAGCAGAGACTGAGGGCCCACACTTGGTCCACTTCATAAACTGAGTTTAGCTGTTTTACATTGCCTGTATTTTTGTTGCCTCCTCAAAAAAGATGTGATCAGTTTTCTCTGCTTCTTTAAGATCAGCTTGAAAGCATCAGCTCCCAGACTTGTACGATATAAAGACCCATATCTAAACAAGGGGACATATCTACTGAAGCAGACATTGCTTAACGAAGAAGTGCTGCCATTCTGTGAGTTACAGTTTGTCACCTCTTAGTTTGCATAAACCAGATTCTCTCCAGGCTATGCTGTGCCAAATCTCTCAGTAATTCTGTTGACTGCTAAGAGGTTAGCAATACAAACGAGGGAAGAAACAGAAGGAACTCTAAAGCTCCAGAGTTTAATGACTAAAATGAGTATAAGTCAATGAATTCTACCCTTGCAAAAATAACCTAGCACCAAGAATAGGGGATGGGGAGAGGTTGTACTCCCAAACACTCAATACAGATGTCAGGGCTTATAGTTCTGCACAGTATAGAGGAACAAACAACCCAGCTTGACTGTTGCAAGGAATGCATCCACATTCCTACAGTCTCAGTGCCTTGCTTTTCAAGGAGTTTCCAGTGGTCCAGTTCCAGAAGGGGCTTGTGGATAAAAGTAGTTCCTTTTCTCTTTTAGTCAGCTGAGTGGAGCTACCAGTGTATCTAATTGCACTTAATGCAATCACCAGAGATGCTGTAACCATCATTCCACAGTTACACCACTTGGAGGATGGAGGATTTGCTTCTGTTGAATGGAGCTCTTTGAATATCAAGTGCTGCTGCCGGCAGAATATCATAACTCCCACTGAGCCAGTAGAAAATTCTCTAGGCCAGTACAGTCTTTCAGATGCAAACAAGTGCTTCAGTAATTGATGATGAGATGTGAGTATAGCAAGAACTGACACTTACTGTGATTAGCTGATCATTTTAAAACAAAGATAAGTACTTATTTACATGGCATGCTGTGAACTTCTGTAATCTGCTGCCCCAGTAATCTGTGGACACAGATGGCAGCACAGGGTGCTAAGGCAATTATAACTATATAGATTTGCTAAGTAGGGTTAGATTAAAGCTTTATGGAAATAGTTTAATGCATAGTAGTATGAGAGGACTAAGTGACTGTGTAACCAGCATATGCTGCTAACAGCTCAGCTGTGTCCCCTGTATAGCTTCAGCCCAGACCCATCTGGTATTGGCTATCTGCAGACCCATGATTGAATTTTAGTGATGGTGATCTTTAGTGATTATCTGCTTTGTTGGCTGTACAAATTTAACAGAGAAAGCAAATATGTGACCTGTACTGAGTAAGCTAAAATATAAGTACGTGTCTGCAATGGAAGACTGAAGACCAACAGAGGCACGTGGTCTACATGCCAGACAAAATTACCTCAAAGATAGAGCATCTCAAAACAGGATCTGAAACAAGAAAAGAAGGCGTGGAAGTGGAAGTTATGCCTCAGGACTGAACAGTATGGAATATTTCTTAGAAGAATGGAATTTTTTAAAGACTTTGTTTAAGCAATAACAGTTATTAGAATAGTGATGTAATTGTAATAGTGATGTTAGTCCATAAATACCCATGTATATCTGCCTATACTTTGTCACACTCTAAGGAGCTGACCCAACATACATTGCTTAGAATTAAAATTGACAAACCTAAGGGAACCCAAACTGTCTGTCTTCTTTTTCACAGGGTCAAGAGAGACCTGTGAAACTCATGGTAACAAGTCCATAAACAGGCATTAAAGGCAAGATGCAGGATTCCCACTCTGGAATGTGCTCCCAAAAAATCTGGGCAGCACAGAAATGAGCCCATACCAGATTCACCCATGTACAAAGCTCATCATTTCCCCCCTTCCCTGTCCCACCAAGCACAGGAAATCTTGTCTTCAATTCTCATGACAGCAATGGTTACTCTTGCCAAGCTCTTAAGGTTTTTCAGACCTTGGCAGTTTTGTTCCTGGTAATTGCCATAAAGCTGTGCTACATCTATGTCTGTGTTCACATATGAGTTCATCTTTAAGAAATCCTGTATTTTACAGCAGCAGCATGCACAAGGGCTCCAGGACAAGTACCAGGTGATGGAACAGTTAACGTAATTATTGGGTCTTCTCATCTTAAAGATCTTCTCCAGGAAGAAGACTCCAGCATGGATATGCTTGTAATAACAGCCATTTTTGACCCAGCATATCCAAGGAGTGCCAGTCTCACCCCACTGCAACTCGCATAGTAGATATGCATTCCTTCCAAACTCATGGGAGGCAAAATGATTCTTTAACACCTCATTAGTCATATACATGCTGAAATGGAAGTGAAACTTAAGGGAATCACTGGTTACAACTTCACTTTCAGTAGTTCTCCGGTAAAAAAAAAAAAAAAAAAGAGAGAGAGGGTGGAGGAAATTATGGGAAAACTGTGAGGGGCAAAACATGAGAGCAATACAAAGAAAGTGGAGAGGTAAGCACCATAAGCACTATGGCAGGGTAACAGAAAACCAAACACTTAATCCACCCTTTGTTTGTAGCTGCATGCAGAATTTTTGTCTCCTCACCCCTCCCTATAAACATGAGTATTTCTAAAATCTTTCTAGATATTTTTTATCTGTCAGACTTTTTTCCAGGGCTTGTAACCCTTTTCAATATAGGGAGCTGTTGCAAATTTTGTAAAGACTAATAAAACAAAAGAAAGAAAAGAAAACTACTGATAAATGGATTCTGGTTGCTTTCATTTTCATAAGGATTAACACAGACAGCACAGTCTTGCATGAGAGAAGGAAAAAGCAGTACCCTATATAAAAAGATGCAGCTCTCAAGAATGGCATTTTCTGGCAGATAGTCCACCTCTTGGTTCCAAAGCAGCTCAAAACAGACATCTAAATATCATCAACTAAGTAACTATTCAAGGACTGCCACATTTGGTCATGAATGCATCCTTTATATTAGTAATAGCCAATATACATAAATAATACATTAAGTCACCATTAGCACTTTGTATGATTACTTTATATTATATAGAGATTTACATGAAAATGCACTTCAGATATAAATTTTTCCATGTTGGAATAATCCAGATTAAATCTAGACAGACTCTTAACAGAGAAGCAATAAGCCTGTTTTATATATTAGCATTCACCAATAACAAAACAATCCCTATCTAAACTAAGGACAAATGAAATCTTTAAGATCAAGGAACTGGCACATCTTCTCTAGCTGCAAGACTCATCACCTATGTAAAAATAGTCTCATTTATCTAAGACAGTCAGAATGCTTTCTCTTCTTACCCTGTCTCCTTCCTTATCCCAGCCTCCTCCACATTAAAAAATGTATGTACATAAACCAGCTTATAAACCACAGAGTGAAACTCTGTATATAGTTTCCATATAAACTCTGTGTATATAAACCACAGAAATTATGCATGAAGATTTCTTTAACAGATGTTCTGTTCAACTTACATAAATGTAACAAATATAAATGTTGCCAAATGTCACCACTTAGTTCCTTCAGTATGCTGTTAAAAAAACCTTGGTTTATTCAAAGGTCTCTGTAGTTGTTACCATCTAACTACAGGCAAGTTAAAATTTCCAGGTCTTGCTTAATGTGGTCTTAAACACCCTCTTGCCTCTGTCTTGACCATAGAATATTGCACTTTGGATAAGCTATTGCAGTGGGTGTCCTGTGCATACTTTCAGGGACATAAAGCCATTTCTTTAGTACAGCCTTGCAATACACTAATCTTCAAGATGCCACCTTAGAGGTGTGTTACACCAAGTAAAACTTACTGTGTAATCAACCTAAGTATAATCAAAACTCTGCTTTCTCATAAATATATGCTACAGATGTAACTTGCTGTTTAAAAAATAATGAATTAATATTAATTTAAATTGTTCTAACAGAACAGACAAGGAATTTATAAAATATCATAAAATATTTCCACAAATATAGACAGAATATATATAGAATCCCAGCATCTTCTCCCCAAACCAGGTAAGAAAGTATTTAAAATAAGCTGTGAGTTTACAGCTAATTTGCCTAAAGCTATGCAATCACTTCACTTTTCTTTTTATTTTTTACATCTATCACAGTCCTTGCTGTTCAGCCTTGTTATGTATGCTATGCATATACGTATGGAGCCTGACTCAAAAAATTAAGCACTTAGAATCATAGAACCGTTTGGGTTGGAAGGGACCTTAAAGATCATTTAAGTTCCACCCCCCCTGCATGTGCAGGGACACCTCCCACCAGGCCAGGCTGCTCAAAGCCCCATCCAACCTGGCCTTGAACACTTCCAGGGAGGGGGTATCCACAACTTCCTTGGGCAACCTGTGTCAGTGTCTCACCACCCTCAAATTAAAGATTTTTTTCCTAATGTCTAACCTAAATCTCCCCTCCTCAAGTTTTAAACAATTTCCCCTTGTCCTCTTACTACACACCTGTGTAAAAAGCCCTACCCCAGCTTTCTTGTAGGCCCCTTCAGATATTGGAAGGTTTCTGTAAGGTCATCTCAGAGCCTCCTCTTCTCCAGGCTGAACCACCCCAACTTCCTCAGCCTGGCTGCACAGGGGAGGTGCTCCAGCCCTCTGATCATTTTAGTGTCTCTCCTCTGGACACGTTCCAGGAGCTCTGTGTCCTTCTTATGCTGGGGACTCCAGAACTGGACACAGCACTCCAGGTGGGGTCTCACAAGGGCAGAGCAGAGGGGGAGAATCACCTCCCTTGTCCAGCGCTTGCTGCTGCTTCTGATGCAACCCAGGGCACCGTTGGCTTTCGGGGATGCAAGTGCACATTGATGGCTCCTGATGAGTTTCTGGTCCACACCACACCACCTGATCCTTCTCCTCAGGGCTAATAGCTCACTTAATAGCTGATCCCTTGATATAAATATGTTACAAAATTAAAACTTAGGGGAAAAAAGAGTTCCTAAAATTTTTTAAGTTTACTGTCTAAATTTGGTTCATCAGCTCAGGAAGGAAAACTTGTAACTCTTTCAGAATTTAAGAGCTGGAGAGAAATACACCAACTGCAAAGATTATTTGAAAGGTGAATTGTACCTATATATATTTAGATGACTTAGGGGAGAAAATGAAAGTGAGGTGACATCCAATAAAAAAAAGTTCCAAGGCTTTAATTTCTTTTCTGTTAATATGCAGTTACTATGTAAACATGCAGTCAACCCTGAAAACCTGTTGACTGATTACAAATATCTTTTAAAATTTTTTATACATTTTCTATTGTTCCATCATCCATAACTTCAAAAGAAATGCAACAAGTTTTAAAATGCACTAAATTTATGAAAACAGCTCCTAAAATTATCTCTCAAATTAAAACTTTGTGTAACAAAGTGCACCAGCATAGATATTTAATAATTTTCTTTCCTCTAACACTTTTTATTAGAAACTATTTAAAATTCTGATCATTGCCTGATAATAACAGTAATTATGATAATATAGAAAAATATACAAGCATAGATCTGCCAAAACTTCTTTAATCCATGCTTTCTGCCATTGCTAATGCTTTGCACAATCAGTGCACTTCTTTTCTCATGCCTGTACATGTGCAGCAGGAAGTTCCAACACCCTTGAGGAAGAGAATGGTGTGCCTATAAGGAAATATGTAACAGTTTACCAAAAATGGGGAGCTTTACTTCATGGAAAGGATCTGTGCAGTGTGGTGTGGGGTCTATCCAACAAGTAGGTTACCTCAGGCTCAACACAGCTTGGATGCAGAGACACAGCTTTGGCCTAACACAGTGACAGAGCTATTTGGCCCTCCAGGAACTGATCTTGTTCTTTTTTCCCTTACCTGGGCTATCTCAAAACTACATGAGTTGACAGGGTGAGATTTCTCTTTTTCCATTTCTCTTTTTATGGAATGCCTGAAGAAAACTGCTGAGCCCTGTTTCTGAGGGAGGTTTAGGTTGGACATTAGAAAGAATTTCTTTACCGAGAGGGTGAACAGGCATTGGAATGGGCTGCCCCGGGAAGTAGTGGATTTAAAAAGAGACTGGATGTGGCACTCAGTGCCATGGTCTGGTAACTGCAGCAGTAGTGGATCAAGGGTTGGACTTGATGATCTCTGAAGTCCCTTCCAACCCAGCCAGTTCTATGATTCTGTGATTCTATGATTCTATGATTCTGAGGGAGAAAGAGCTTCACTGATTTCAGGGCTGACGCTGGAGCTAGAGCCAGATGTTGACACTAGCTTGTCACACTCTCTTGGGTTGGGTGCTGGCTGCTTCAGAAGCTGTCTCTGTCCATGAGGGACAAAGTGAGCAGTGTGGGCTGTTGGCTGACCAATGCACACCACCCTGTCCTGTCCTGATGGGCAGACTTTGTGTGTGGCTTGGAAGAGGATGTAAAAACATGCATGACCTCTATGTTCATTTTGACATGGCTGTTTGTGCATGCATTGTATGTATCTGTGGCAACAGAGCAACTTTCTGAAAGCTGAAAAGGATCACAAATTCTAGCAGGAAACTTCTGCTAGGGAAGCATACATGTGAGGTACTGAATATGCTACTTCTGTCAAATAGAACTTTGTGGTGGAAATTCACGGAGCCCATGGCTATGATAAACATTACTAAGGAATAGACCTGTATTGAGATTTCAGATTAAAACTCAGAATACTTCTAAGATAAGATGGACACTCAGTCTGTAAATGGACTGAGTGGATACTTGATAGGAAAGTTTTCTGATGGGTAATGTGCATTATAGAATAGAATCATAGAATTAGCCGGGTTGGAAGGGACCTCAGAGATCATCTAGTCCAACCCTTGACCCACCGGAGCAGTTGCTAGACCATGGCACTGAGTGCCACATCCAGTCTTTTTTTAAATGTCTCCAGGGACGGAGAATCTACCACCTCACCAGGCAGTCCATTCCATAGCCTAATCACCCTCTCCGTGAAGAAATTCTTTCTAATATCTAACCTAAACCTCCCCTGGCACAACTTAAGACTGTGTCCTCTTGTCTTGTTGAAGGTCGTCTGTGAAAAGAGTCCAGTTCCCACCTCGCTACACCCTCCTTTCAGGTAGTTGTAGACAGCAATGAGGTCTCCCCTGAGCCTCCTCTTCTTCAGGCTGAACAGCCCCAGCTCTCTCAGCCTCTCCTCATAGGGCCTGTGCTCGAGTCCCTTCACCAGCCTGGTTGCCCTCCTTTGGACCCACTCCAGGACCTCTACATCCTTCTTAAACTGAGGGGCCCAGAACTGGACACAGTACTCGAGATGTGGCCTAACCAGCGCTGAGTACAGGGGAAGAATCACCTCCCTGGACCTGCTGGTGACGCTGTTTCTGATACAGGCCAGGATGCCATTGGCCTTCTTGGCCACCTGGGCACACTGCTGGCTCATGTTCAGCTTCCTGTCAATCCAGACTCCCAGGTCCCTTTCTGCCTGGCTGCTCTCCAGCCACTCTGTGCCCAGCCTGTAGCGCTGCGTGGGGTTGTTGTGGCCAAAGTGCAGGACCCGGCACTTGGCCTTGTTGAACCTCATCCCGTTGGAGTCGGCCCAGCTCTCTAGTCTGTCCAGGTCCCTCTGCAGAGCCCTCCTGCCTTTGAGTTGGTCCACACTTCCTCCCAGCTTGGTGTCATCTGCGAATTTGCTGATGATGGACTCAATCCCTTCGTCTATGTCGTTGATAAAGATATTGAACAGAACTGGGCCCAACACTGATCCCTGGGGGACACCACTAGTGACCGGCCGCCAACTGGATGCAGCCCCGTTCAGCACCACTCTCTGGGCCCGGCCCTCCAGCCAGTTCCTAACCCAGCACAGGGTGCTCCTGTCCAAGCTGTGGGCTGACAGCTTTTTCAGGAGAATGCTATGGGAGACGGTGTCAAAGGCCTTGCTGAAATCCAGGTAGACCACATCCACAGCCTTCCCCTCATCCACCAGTCGGGTCACCTGATCATAAAAGGAGATCAGGTTGGTCAGGCATGACCTGCCCTTCCTAAACCCGTGCTGGCTGGGTCTGATCCCTTGCCCATCCTGTAGGTGCTGTGTGATTGCACTGAGGATGATCTGCTCCATAACCCTGCCAGGCACTGAGGTCAGGCTGATGGGCCTGTAGTTTCCCGGGTCCTCCTTCCGGCCCTTTTTGTGGATTGGCGTGACATTCGCAACTTATGCATTTGTTCACATGATCCATGTTATCAACCTTGCTCTGAGAGCAACAGATACCACCTGCAATGAAGTCAGGTGATAAGATAGTACTGTACTATCTGTACTGTAGCAGCTCTGGTCACTACAATATGTTTGTCAACAACTTCCTGCAAGATGTAAGCAGTATGTGATGGGCTGACATTAAGCAATGCCTATATCTCTTCTCCAGAAGCCACTTCCCATTCTTTGTATTACTATGTCTCTAGCTCCACTAACCAAATTACTTGTATCTGTGACCCCTGAAAATTGGATAAACAAGCAACAATATAGCAACAGCTATAATTTCTTAGGATTACTAAATTTACCTGTGATTCACATACTCCCCACTATACAACCAATATTAGTGAATAACAAAAGGCTATAAAACTAACACACCTTGAGATACAATATAGCATTTCCTAAGCCAGGTTCTCTTTGAGTCTTCCACACTTCATCATCTCATGTGTACTGCAATTGCAACATGACATTCTGGTCTGGATTCCCCACAGCTTGGGGAAAGAGATCCCTTTTGCTATGCTGTGACAGCTTCAGATCACATTGTCAAGCCACAGGTTAACCTCGTCTGAGTGAGCTGGCAACAAGAGGCTGAATGTTGAGGGCCTCCAGTTTCCAAACACTCCAGGCTTGTAATGCCTCCTCCCACTGCTGCAGTGTCCTAGGACTTGATGAAACTCCACAGATGAAGCGACACTTGCTGCACTGCTGAGATAATGTTAGCTCCCCCACCACAAAGTGGGATTTATTCACTTAAGGCCATGTTACAGGATAGTGTTTGCTCTCAGAAATAGCCTGTCCATCCCTAGGAAGCTGCCCAAACAGCTGTCCTGTGCAAAGAGGAGTGCACCCTTGCAGTGCACAGCATGAGCCATGCTCAGTACCGCCTGGAACACCAGCTTCACAAAGGTAGGACATATGCTGGCAAAAAAGCACAGCTGGGGAGAGTCAACAGAGCCCTGTCAGAATGTGGCTGTGGGCCCTCACCTGAGCTAGAATAATACTGCATGACCTACCAGTGACTGATAGCATTTCCTGGGTCTGGCATTACTGGCCAGGGATCAGCCAGGTAATTAAAAGTATTATTCATTACAGGGTTCTGATGCGGTTATAGAGGAAGCAGGTTAAGTAATTAGGTTGGTAGACATTCTGTGAAGAAAAGAAGAAAATCAGTTACTTTGATGAGTCCAGAGTCATGTTGTCTTTTTAGCACTCTGGCCATATTTGTTATTTCAGTTAAAGATTGAGTATCACAATGAAAAACATGATGAGAGATCATCAGCTGGTAGGTAACTCAACAAGTAATACAAAACTTCTTGTTCTTACACCTTAGTCATGGGACATGTGAGTCATGATGTTTTAGTTCAATTTATCTCATTCAGTATGTTGCTCTTTATTACTTCATGAAATATAAAACCATAACACAACTGTCTTTTTGTGATTCATTTCCTCTTTTAAAAGCTTGCAGAGTATCAATGTCAGTATGTACATTTCCTATGCACATATTGGATGTTGATGTCCCAATAGCTGAGTCTTTCTATCCCCCTATCTGCTTGTGGTCTTGTTTATCACCTCCCAGAGTTGAACAGGACATGAAAATCTGTACTGGACAAGAGCTTTATAGGAAACAATGGCCACCAAAACCAGTGCTCCACAAAACTACAGCACTTCTTAGCACATCTCTTTGTAGCCTCTTGGATGTTGCTGACTTTTGCTGTCAGGTTCTGAAGTCTTCCTTTAAAGATCATCCCCTCTGGCCTCAGACCTGTGTCACTGCCACTCACCTGTCCAGGCTCCTGAGACAAAGAACATGGGGGACAGTTCAGAGCTAAAAAAAAAAAAAATAAAAAAAATTATTAAGCCTGTTTCCTTGCTTTATAAGGTACATGCTGCCTTAATGATTTCCCACTAGTCTGAATTGGTTCATAATAAGGGCAGACAGTGAAATAGTTCCAGTTTTGAAAGCTGGTGTTTAAATAAAAAAGGGAATGGGAAAAGACTGACTGAGCAGTGCAATAGCATAAATGGTTTCCCTCTGTCTTTAAAGGAGATCTCTCTCTTTACTGCTTAATCCATGTGCCATGCAGATGCTTCTCTCCTCACTGCCAAGAGACTGCCCTGAACGATGACACTGCCCTTTGGTTACTCCACCCTAACTAGCCTGTCAGGGAAACTCTTCCTATAAACAAATAACATGAGTCAGGCAGAGGCAAAGAAAGTCAGGCTGGGATACAACATATTTCTGAGCAGCTCTAGTTGCCCATTTCCAAGTTCTTTCCATTACAGGGGAATTTACTGGGGACATTCGTGGTAGAAGCCAGTCCACCACCCATTTTCCTGCATGCCACCTGAGAGGCAGCAGGTAGCTGCCTACACACCCATGGCATGGCAGTATGAGGGACAGGACATCAGAGCAGAGGAGACTGGGACAGGATTGGACCCTGCTATTGCCTGTGGGATAGGCACAGCCAGTGGGGAATCTGCCTTCGTGTGCTGAGACCACTGCTGCTTCTGTCCCCAGCCTGAAAATGCCCCCTCTTGTTCCAGTGCACGGATGGTCCTCTGCTGCACCAGCATCAACACCTCTCTGCCTTGTGGTTCAACTCTAATGCCTTCAGGATTTTTTTCCAGCACAGATATATGAGCATCAAAGAGACAACACAGCTGGACAGTGGAATCTACCTCTGATCTCTTCCTCCATCTCCATCCAAGTCAGCCCTGTGTCCATCTCCTCTCTTGAATCTGTGTATCTCAGGAACAAAAATTTAAGCTGCAGCAGTGGGTAGTGGAAGGAGAGATGGGGATGAAGAGGTTCTCCAGCAACAAAGTGGCTGTGCAGGGAGTGGTAGGGAAAGGGTTTTTGGCAAAAGCCCATGGCAAGGGAAAAAATCCCAGTTCAGGTGAAACCTACGGTGAGACAGGGAATAAGAGAAACTTCATTTCTCTTCCTCTCTGGCCCCAGTTTGTCCTGGGTCTTTACCTTAGAAAGATACAAAAATGAGACAGGACAGCTTTGTCTTTACTCCAAGCAACAAACTGTGTCTATACTGTGATTTTTTAGCGATGCCTAAAGAAGGAACAGGGTGAGATGTGAAATGGGCTCAAATCCAAATCCCAAAAGAACAGCCAAATTTGCTTTATTGGGCTTGCATCCTTATCTTTGCAGGTGTTTTGAAGCAGGATAGCTCCACTTACTACAGCACAAACTGTTCATATGGCAGCAGCAGAACTATCTCTGGCTGTTTGTTATTGCTGTTCTGCTGCCAATTTCCACCCTTGCAGTTATATTCTTGGGAAGAATGTTCTCCTCTGTAGATTTCTTGATATTTTAATTCTAATCCAGTCAGGTCTACACAAAATAGTAAAAGACCTCAGAGATCAGCTCTGCAAAGGAACAGATGGATTTTGGCCCAAAGTAACCAGTCACAAAAGCAAACCATAATGGAAAGCTGCAATGTTTTATGAAACAAGGCATCACAGGCTAGGGAAATTCCACTTTCCCAGAAATACCTCTCCTGAATTACTTCAGCCAACTTGAAGACAGATGGCCAAAAATCAGCGGTTCTGTTTCCTGAAAAGCATCAGCCTGATGAGATACTCTTGTTCTGACTCGCAACACAACAGGGTGCCCCCTTACCTTCCCTCCCCTCCCAGTCTCACTGGCTTCTCACCCACATACTATCCTGTCCTCTGAAAGAGATGATAGCCTGTGACATGCAGCTAGGATGCTAACAACCAGGTTTAAAAAGGGGTACAAACCTGAGTTTCACTCAAGACTGGCTACCTAGTTAATCACTTTCATTTCAGCCTGGAGAATCAAAAGAAAAAAATTTGAAAATCAAAACCACAGAAATCTTTTGGTTTTGTCTAAGCAAGCAACCCTTTCCTTACAAAAAGCCAAAAAATCCTAGTCAGCTCAACTCTCATTCCTGCACACACTACTGTCTCTCCAAGAGACTGCTGTCTCTCCAACTCAAAGGGCTGCAGAAACAGGTTGTCCTAAACTGAGGACAAAAGCTAGGACTAAGCTCACATGGGTGGGATTTACACCCCAACAACCACATCTTCAGAAAGCTGAAGCTTTTCTTTAATATATATTCTTTAATATAGGAAGATTTTCTTTAACATAGGCTGTTCTGCTGCAGCAAGTCCATCTCCTACATTTTCCTCTCCTCTGGTTCCCCACCCCTACTCTCTGTCACTGTCAATGGGGCAGGAGTGCAAAAATTCCCTGAGATGAGTCTTGGAGTTTGAAATAATGGGTAAGCACTGTCAAAGCCAAAGGGACTGCTGAGGTGGTTGGTATCCATGGCACACTGAAAATAGTATGGTTATTTATGTCAACATGACAGTATGCGAAAGTCCTCCTGTCCTCAACAGTGAATGGCCATGAACTCCTAAAACTCACTCTGCTACAACCACAGAACATTTCCGCTATTGGTGTTATTGGATACTCTTATCTCCTCCAGCCTGGGATCCTGTCATCTTCACCATCGCACAGGAAAGGAGTACCTAAGGCTGTGGGGAAGCACACTACACAGGTGTTTAGGCCTCTCTCCTAAGACACAACATATTTTGACACATATAAATAAAGGACATCTGCACACCTGCAAACATGGAAACAGCCTTGCAAACATGCAAAGAAACCTGATTCAAGCTGACTGTGACTAAGGAGGCAGAGTTGGAAAGTAGATGAAGCAACCAGGTTGATACCATCCCCTGGCTTTCTTGGAGAGACTCCCACCATGCCAGAGATGCTGCCACAGCAGCATGTTTGGTGGAAAGTTCTCAGCACTGATGTCCTTGACTGTGTCCCCAGTGGTGCCAGCACCATGCATGCTGAGAGCACCTGACAATCCCCACAATATAAATGGACAGTCACCATAGATTAACAGGCTGGAAGGGATGACACGAATCACCTGATCTGATGACAGAGGATCATAATACAGAACAAAATAATTCTTCCTCTCCATGGAAAGAATAAAACAAAACAAAACAACAAGCTTTAATGAAAAGAGAACAGAACACAAAGGAGAAATACAGAGATCTGGTCCACACTGGTATCTTGCCTGCATCCTTGTAGCTGATGGCAGCTACTGTTGCAGTCATATTGATGGAAGCAGTGGGCACATCAAAATCAAGTCTATGAGCAGCTATGTTTGTCTTCAAATGAAGTTTGCTTTGGTTACTGGCCAGCAAATGCTGCACATCATACAGAATCAAGAAAACACAGCAAGGGTCATGAAGAGTCATAAAGGAAGAAAATACAGGGTGATGATAATTTAAAATGGCAAGGATAAAAATATACAGAAAAAAAATACAGTAAACAAATAAAAGCAACTAAGAGAAAGAACAAGAATAAGCAGAAAAAACTGAGAGATCAGAGATGGATCAAGCATAGGAGGCTCCCCTGGCACACCATGCTCCATTTCTCTGTGCCAGGGGAAGAAAATTATGGATACCCCATGCTATGAGGTTTACACATACAGTGCACAGAGAAGACAGAGTAGAAGAGCATGACAGGTGATGGAGGGCAAGGAAATCCCTCCCCTAGCTCAGCTGAAGCCTTTAATATTTACCATCCTGGCTTCTGGCACATGCCAGGAACTGCTAGTAACAACATCATCCTAAAGCAGGGGAAATTCGGCCTCATTTCATACACTCTGCTTGATTCCCAGCTTAATGAGCCCTCCAGGAGCTCAGGCCATGTACCTTCAGTGTTTACATCCTGCAAATCTTCAGAAATCATTTTAGCTGGGGGGCCTATTTGCACAGGAAATTTCCCCTGGCTGTGGCCTTTTATCACACAGGTACCTATCTGGTGGAAACTAGTGTATGAGCCAGTTATCTGCAGCACAAACAGCAAAAATATCACCCACAGAAAATCTGAGCAGCCTGCAGCAAAGCCAGGGGCTGGTAAGTGTGTCATACTGAAAGAAACACAAATAGATTAGTGAGTCTCAGCTGCCACTGAGAACAGAACAGCTGAGTCAACATTTCTGAAAGATTTCTAGTGGTACATTTAGCTTCTCCTTTGCAAAAAGTTAGTTACAGTTGGCCATGTAACCCTAGGGAGGATGCTAGTCCCTCCCTCTGTGTAAACAAGAAAAGAAGTGCATTTTGGACTAATTAAGCTAGCTTTCAGACAGTTAAGGTAATGCCAATGCAGATACTACGTTATAGAGGTTGTGTCCAGGACTTGCTGTCAGCAGGAGAAATCATGGCCACACTTTGGAAACAAAAGGGAATAAAGGGGTCACAGCTGTGACCCTCCTTTGGAGAGGGCACCAGGCAGGTGACCAAAAATGACCAAATGAAATATTACATCCCATACTAGGCATAAATTTGAAGGATGATGAGGGTCAAGTTCTCCACATCCGTGGCTGGCATTCTAAGTGAACTCCATCTGTTCATCTGCCTTCGACCCCAACCCATGCATTCCTGATTCTGTGCATTCTGGCATCCAGCTCCCATCTGCTGCAGATTCCAGGACCCCACTCTAGGACTTTTCCAGGGCCTGCCCTGCAGCATCAGTGGTGACATGAGCATTACTGCAGCGGAGAGGCACAATAGGGGTTTTTCACATATTTGTATGCATTTCATTACTTTTTTTTCCTATCAATATTGTTACATTAAATCTGTGTAGTTTAGTTTCCAACTCATAAGTCTCTCCCTTGTTCTCTTCTTTACCTACAAGGGAACTGTGAGGGATTAATAGAGAGCATCTGCCATCCGTTTAATTACCAGCCCAGTGTTAAACCATGACAGATGCAAAATGAGTAAACAGAATTTCCTAGATTCATGTGCTGTCACACTTGACATCACTGCATATCTTGTTCACATTCACAGCACTCTCTGTGCTTTCCCCATTTTCCCTTTCCCACAGCTGCAGATTAGCTCTTGTTTTGAGGCACGGAAAGAGTAGGCTGTGTGTAGAGAGACCCAAGTTTGTAAAAGACCTGTGCAGTCCAAGCCTGCCTCATGCTACAAATGGAGCAGCATCTATCGAGATCTGTGTCTATGATGCCTACCAAGCCTGTGACCAAGAGGAATTTCTCAGACACTGAGGCACGGGGTGGTTTTAACTCATGACCCTGCCAGCTGGAGAACTCCTGGAATCTGCAACTGGGACATGAGAGGGAGAGAGGCTGGACAAACATGCACAGTGTCCCTCACTCCCATCTCTCAAAAGGCACTGGGGCATCTTGTGCTTTCCGGGAGGAGCGATAATTGAGGGGTAACCAACTCTCAGTAAACACATCTCTGGCTCGCTGCCCCTGCCTGGACCTGAAAAGGGAAAGGGAAGGGAAAGGAAAGGAAAAGAGAAAGGAAGGGAAAGGAAGGGTAAAGGGAAGGGAAGGGGAAGGGAAAGGAAGGGAAAAGGGAAAGGGAGAGGAAAAAGGAAAGGGAAAGGGAAAGGGAAAGGGAAAGGGAAAGGGGAAAGGGAAGGGAAAGGGAAAGAGGAAGGGAAAGGGAAAGAGAAAGGGAAAGGGAAAGGGAAAGGGAAAGGGAAAGGGAAAGGGAAAGAGAAAGGGAAAGGGAAAGGGAAAGGGAAAGGGAAAGGGAAGATGAAGGGGAAGAGGAAAAGGAAGGGGAAGGGGAAGGGGAAGGGGAAAAGGAAGGTGAAGGTGAAGGGGAAGGGGAAGGGGAAGGGGAAGGCAAAGGAGAAGGGGAAGGGAAAGGGAAAGAGAAAGGGAAAGGGAAAAGGAAAGGGAAAGGGAAAGGGAAAGGGAAAGGGAAAGGGAAAGGGAAAGGGAAAGGGAAAGGGAAAGGGAAGGGAAAGGGAAAGGGAAAGGGAAAGGGAAGATGAAGGGGAAGAGGAAAGGGAAGGGGAAGGGGAAAAGGAAGGGGAAGGTGAAGGGGAAGGGGAAGGGGAAGGGGAAGGCAAAGGAGAAGGGGAAGGGAAAGGGAAAGAGAAAGGGAAAGGGAAAAGGAAAGGGAAAGGGAAAGGGAAAGAGAAAGAGAAAGAAAGAGAAAAGAGAAAGAGAGGGAAGAGAAAGAGAGAAAGAGAGGAAAGAGAAAGAAAGAGAGGAAAGGGGGAAAGAGAAAGAGAGGAAAGAGAGAAAGAGAAAGAGGAAAGAGAAAAAGAGAAAGAGAAAGAGAGAAAGAGAAAGAGAGGAAAGAGAAAGAGAAAGAGAAAGAGAAAGAGAAAGAGAAAGAGAAAGAGAAAGAGAAAGAGAAAGAGAAAGAGAAAGGCAAGAAATAAGGGAAAGGAAAAGGGGAAGGGGAAGGGGAAGAGGGAAGGGAAAGGGAAAGGGAAAGGGATGGAAAAGGGAAGTGGAAGGGAAAGGAAAATGGAAAGGGAAGAGGAAAGGGAAAGGGAAAGGGAAGGGAAAGGGAAGGGGAACGGGAATGGGAAGTGGAAAGGGAAGGGGAAGGGGAAGGGGAAGGGAAGGGGAAGGGAAAGGGAAAGGGAAAGGGAAAGGGAAAGGGAAAGGGAAAGGGAAAGGGAAAGGGAAAGGGAAAGGGAAAGGGAAAGGGAAAGGGAAAGGGAAAGGGAAAGGGAAAGGGAAAGGGAAAGGGAATCCTCCCCTGCCTTCACGGCTGTCTTCTGCCTCTCGCTGGCCACATGAGGGTGGAGCAAGAAGGAAAGCAAGGAGCAGAAGGGGGGAACTCCTCTTCCACTGCCCCACCCGCTATCAGGCTTTCCCTCGACCTCTCCCAGTAAGTTGCCCTCCAGGTGTGGAGGATGCTCTGGCTTTCCCAGAAGAGAGCTCTCTGAAACATGCTGGTATTGGGCATCTTCTCCACCCCTTCCCCATCCCTGTGTCCTGGGACCGTCTAACATCAGGGCCACAGACCCCCAGTCTGGGGAGGCTGCAAGCTGCAGGGTTGGTCTGCAGCTCACATCTTCTGTCCCAGTGTGAGATGGAGCTGATCACTTAAAGCAGAAACCCAGGAGGAGCTGCTCACTCGGGTCAGTGCCATTATTTGGAGTAATGTGAAGTGACTTGCTCTCTGCCTGAAATCGTGTTTCCTCAGAGGTTTGAGGGGATTCAAGCACCAGGTAAGCAGCAGCCTGAGGCAGGAGCACAGGAGGGTAGCCAGCTCCCACAGCATCCCAGCAACACAGCAAAGGTCTCTGGGGGAAGGTGTCCTATCAGGTGTTTGATAAACCCAAACAGCCTCCTGCCCCTCTCTGTGTGATGCCTATGGCTGGAGGACAGGGAGCAGCAGTGTCACAGCCTAAATACAGCAGCAGTCTGAGCAGGAAACATTGTTAGCATGTGATCCTCAGGACAGATCTTCAGGTCTTCTCAGCCTAAGAATATAAGGTGTCAAAAACACGTGTATCACCTGACCCTGGCTTCAGGCCTGCTAGAACATACAGGCCAGCATGAATCCTTGTGCCTCAGTTTCCTGGCCTGTGGAGAAAACAAAAAAAAGCAATAGCAATTATCAACTTCTCTATGTCTTGCTGAGTGTGGGGTGGGGAAGT